>NC_135611.1:90492500-91101000 GCF_053574225.1 Canis aureus | reverse complement strand
CAGAACCTGTGAGAGAAGAGCAAGCTGCTGGAAGACACTAAGTATTTGGATAATTTGTTACATGGAAACAGCTAACTAATTCAAGGGACCTTAGAAAAATATGGCATACTAGATTTTTAGAGACCTCATGCCGAAAGATGCTGCATAAAATATTGATGGCATATTTCTTAATGTATACACAAGCTGCCAGGAAAATAAAGGAATCTCAGAGGTTAGAAATGACAAGAAGTGAAAACTCAGGAACTAATAAGCAAGTACTAGAGTCTGTTTTGCCCTCAAGATATCTGCCAGTCCCTGGTGGCTTAGGTCCTGGGTTTTAACGGACTGCCAAGACTGCAGTGAAGCCCAGGGCCTGAGCGGTGTGGGGGGTCTGACTGGAATCCCTTCACACATATGCTATCAAAAAGTCTGACTTGATCAGTGGTGACCTAGAAAAAAATCTAGCAGGCAGAAGGAGATAGCAGTGATGTGTCCCTGGCTTGACCTTGGACAGAGCAGAGAGAGGGGAGTGAAAAAGAAGGAAAGTCTCCCATTAAAATCCCTAACCACAAACCCACAAAACGCAGAGGTTTAGGGCTTGAATTTGTACTGTCATATAAAATTCTAAGCTAAAATTTAAAGTTTTTCCTGGTTGATAATTCTCCAAGGTGCCTAGGAGAAGCAAATGCAAATTCCCTCTGGAGGAACACACTATACACACGTCTAAAAGAATTTCTGTGGATAAAAGACCCAAGGCATGGGAGCTCACCAGCTTACTGAACCAGGCAAGAAAACTAAAGCCATGAGCAAGAGTCAGGAGAATCAACAAAGCACGTAATTAGGTCCGTAAAAGCTGTAGATCAAGGAATGATGAAACAGAGACTACAAAACCAGTAAGTTTTAAATGTTCACAGAAATAAATGAGCATGTTGAAAGTATGATGAAAAAGCATTAGATTACTAAAAGTGACCACCATATGCTTGAAAACCTAAACAGAACTTTTAGAAATGTAAATATAACAGTTTACAAAGTCCATGGGAGGAATAGGCGGAAGATTGGACACAGCTAAAGACAGAGTCTGGAAAATTCATGTGAGAATTACCGGGCATCTGGCATATGGAATCAGAGATGTGAAACATGAAAGAGAGGTTAAGAGACATAAAGGACAGAGGGAACAAGATCTGCAAAAGTCACAGGAGTCCCAGGAGGAGAAAACAGAGAGAATGCAGGAGAGATGACATGAGGAGAAGCAATGATTTAGAATTTTCCAACAATGATTAGAGCAACACCAGTTAAGAAACTCAAATAGTACAAATACAGGTATCCACACTTAGACACCAAAATAAACTTGCAGAATACCAAAGAAAAGTTCCAAATTTTAGAAGTTGAGTAGCCAGCCAGAGAGAAAAAACAAATGGTCAATGATAGAACTATGATTAGACTGACAGATTTCCTCAAAAACAACTGCTTTGGTTTCCTATTGCTGCTCTAACCTGTCACCACAAATGTGATGTCTAAAATCCCCATGCATTCATTTTCTTACAGTTCTGAAGGTCAGAAGTCCAAAAAGAGTGCCAGGGGACTAAAATCAAGACATCAGCAGGGGAGGTTCTCCCTAGAGGTTCCAGGGGGATCTTACCCCTTTCTGGCTTCTAGAGCTGCCAACCTGTGGCTACATCAGTCCAACCTCTGCTCCCACACATCCTACTCCTGATCTTGACCCACCTGTCTATCTCTTATATGACCCCTGTCATATGGGTTCATCCGAATAATCTAGGATAATCTCCCCATCTCAAGATCCTTAATTTAATCACATCTATAAACTACCTTTTATACTGAAAGGTACCATATCCACAGGTTTCAGGAATTAGAACATGGACCTTCTTGAGGTACCATTATCCAGCCTATGACAGCAACAGCAGAAGAGAAACACAGTGGTATAGTATCTTTGAAATATTGAGACCTGGACTTCTACATCTGGTGAAACCATTACTTGGGAAATGAGACGAAATAAAGACATTTTCAGAGCAACTAAAATAAAGAGGTTTTGTCCTTTAACTCACTAAAGGGATTTCTAAAGGATGAACTTAAGGGGAAAGAAAATGATCTCAGAAGAAAGATCTGAAATCCTGAAGAATGATGAACAAAGAAGTCAATAAATATATGGGAGAATTTAAACACAGACTGAATAGAGGAAAGGTAAAAAATTAACAAGATTCAGAATAAGAAAGATTTGTAAACAAAATTGTAACAGATATTTAAAATAAGAATCTTTTATAAATTATTTTACACCAATAAATTAAAACACTAAAGTGAAATACACAGATTCCTAGAAAAATATAAATTATCAAGATTGATTGAAAGAACTAAGAGATCTAAATGGTTCTATAAACATTAAAAAAATTACCTAGTAGTTAAAAATCCTTCCACAAAGAAAATAGATGTGGATGATTTTATAGGCAAATTCCATCTGCATTCAAAGAATAGACAGTTAAAATCTCATATGAACTCTTTCAGAAAATAGAAAATACTTTCCAACTAATTTAGGGCAGCTAATACTAATTTAATGCTAAAATTTGAGATTAAAAGATAAGGATGGACACCCAGCCCGGGTGGCTCAGTGGCTTAGCACCACCTTCCACCCAGGGTGTGATCCTGGAGACCCAGGATCAAGTCCCACGTTGGGCTCCTTGCATGGAGCCTGCTTCTCCCTCTGCCTGTGTCTCTGCCTCTCTCTGTCTCTCAATCTCTCTCTCTCTCTCTCTCTCCCTCTCTCTCTCACTCTGTGTCTCTCATGAATAAATAAATAAAAAATCTTTAAAAAAAAGATAAGGATGGCTAAGTTCACTCACCAACATATATGCAAATATTCTAATAAATATTAGCAAACTCAAACCTAAATACTACGTATTTAGATTTTTTTCCACAAAAGCAAGACTAGTACCACATTAGGAAATCTAATAGGACAATCTGCCAAATTAACATATTAAAGGTAAAAGATCCCATGGTTATCTCAAAAGATTTAGGAACACTGATAAATTTTCACAATTCGGAAAATAAAATAATTTTCTTAACCTTAAGAAAGGATATCTATAAAATCTAAATAGAGGTCATAACCAATAGTGAAACATAAGAATGTTTTATGTAAAACCAGGAACAAGGTAAGAATTTTCCATCACCACTTCTATTCAAAATTATATTGAACATCGTAACCAGAAAAAGATGTAGAAATTATAAGATTCAAAATAAAGACAACTCATTATTCATAGATAATATGGTTGTTTACATAGAAAACACAAAAGCATCTACAGATACTATTAAAATTAATAGGAGAGTTTAGAAAAATAACAAGACATCCAGAGACACTATCAGAGACACTATCAGAGTGCAAAGACAAGCCACACACTGGTGGAAAATATTTACAACACATGAATTAACAAAGAATTTGTGTCAAAATATATAAGGAACTTCTACAAATAAAAAAAAAAACTGACCCTACTAAAAATTGGCAAATGATATGCACAAAAATTTCAGAGAACAGGACATATGGAAAGATGCTCAACTACATCAATATAAAGAAAACACAAAATGAAACCATAATGCATTGACATTCCATACCCAATAGACGAGCAAATATTTTTAATGTAGAATAACAAATGTGATGAGGACTAGAGCAACAGAACTTTCATTTACTCTTGGGGTATAATTATACACAGGTCCATGAACAATGGAAAATAACCCAGCACTACTTTATAGAGTTGAATGTATGCTTGCCAAATGACTCAAGAACTCCATTCTAAGGTATATACCCTAGAAAAATTCTTGCACATTGGAACCAAGAGATAGGCACATAAATATTCACAGCAGCATTATATGTAATTACAAAAAAATAGAAACAAGCTATATGTCTATATACAGAAGATTAGAAAAATTAGGCTGTATGCATACAGTGGGATCCTAAAAAAGTTCAAATGAATGTGTTAAATAATGCTACTCACCAACATAGTAGAGTCTCAAAAGTATGATGTTCAGTGAGAAATGCAAATCACGAAATAATATATACAGTATAATGTCATTTATATAATGTTAAAAGATAGGAAAATGAAGCACTGTATTATTTAGGGATGTATACATATATAGAAGATTATAAAGTACAATGTTGAATAACATAAATCCTCATATCTATCCTTGGTATTTTTTCTGACTCTTCTGTGTCCATTATTCTGTAATATGCTTGCTACTACTTCAGATGTGTAATTTTACATACATGATATTGGAGTTTCCTAGAGCATTGATGTCATCATTGGTGTTGTTAAGTATCAATTAAGAATAAATGTTGACTTTTATCAAAACACTTTTTCACTTCTATCTAGATGACCATTTATTTTTCTCCTTTACTTTCTAATGTGACGGATTATATTAATAGATATCTTTGAAATCTTTGAGCCACTTTTATATTCTCCAATTATGGCATCACACTGTCACGTGTTTATTCTTTCAAGGTACTGATAGATTCTATTTGCTAGCATTTAATTTTGGAATTTTATGACTATAGTAATAGGTATAATGGACATGTTGGGGTTTTTTATTGCCATTTTTTTTTTTTACCTGGCTTTAGTTTCTGGGATATGTTCACATTACAAAGTCAATTGAAATATTTTCTTTTTTCCTGTATATATATTTTAAGATTTTTATGTATTTATTCATGAAAGGCAGAGACACAGGCAGAGGGAGAAGCAGACTTCCTACAAGGAGCCCGATATGAGACTCAATCCCGGATCCTGGGATCATGCCCTAAGCCGAAGGCAGACGCTCAACTGCTGAGCCACCCAGGCGTCCCTCTCTTTTCATATATTATGGAGTCATTTATATATAGAGAAATATTTATTCCTTCAAGGCTTGAAAACTCCAGATTGTACCACCACCTGGACCTGAAGTCATTTTCAAGCAGTTCTCTGACAACTTTAAATATTTGTTTTCAAGGTAATTGTTCTCTTCAGATTCTTTTTCACTATGCTTCACATTTTTCCACCTATCCCAATGGCTGTAAGTCAAGGAAGGGATGTGGTTTCTTCATGCCCCATGTGATGGAGAGTAGAAGCAGACTCAGAAGCACAGGAAAGATAATTCATGGAGGCAAGATATTCAAGTGCTTATATGGGGACAGGCACGTGCTACATGTGGGCATCCTAGAGATGGCCATTAGTGTAGAAGCAACCTAAATGCACTAGCTTCTTAGAAGACAAAGATCCTTAATATCCAGAGCATGGAATTGTTTTAGGAAGGAATCAATAATAGGTCCACTTGTGTATTTCGAACTTTTTTTTTGCTACAACCCCCAATAAGCAATATAATCCACATTACCACGTAATTATACACACACACACACACACACACACACACACCACTGAAATAAAAATTTCACAAAACAATACTTAACTTTCTGCCTGTGAGTCACTCCGATCTATTCTTTTTTAAAAAAATACTGTATAAAACTCATTAAATTGTTTTCATGACTTAGTGTAGGATTGAAACTGGCAATTTGAAAAATACCACGTAGGGGGCTTGATGAAGGATCTGTCCAATTGGTGGTAAGCAAGTAGTAGCACAATGGAGGAAGGAGTGAAAAGGATGGGAGAAGTTTTTTCATCAAACAGAAGAGGTCAAGTCAATCCAGCACATCAGGTGAACTTCTAAATGTATAGGGGTCTCAGACCACATTTTCCTGAATTTACCTGTCTCATAGATTATGATTTGTTCCAGCCAAATTTCTTCTGAAATGGACCTTGTGGAAAAAAATACTATTTGAAATCCAAAATAATCTTAATAATAGTATACTTAAGTTCCATCTAAAATTATATATTATGGGCAGCTCAGGTGGCTCAGTGGTTTGGCGCCGCCTTCAGCCCAGGGCCTGATCCTGGAGACCTGGGATTAAGTCCTGCATCAGGCTCCCTGCATGGAGCCTGCTTCTCCCTCTGCCTGTGTCTCTGCCTCTCTCTCTCTCTCTCTCTCTCTCTCTCTGTGTTTCTCATGAATGAATAAATAAATAAAATCTTTAAAAAATAAAATAGAATAATATATTAATAGAACTTAGCCAATTCAAAGCTATATTTTTGCATTCAGAGTTCCCAGATTTAGTAGCCTCTAAAATACGAAACATGTATTGAGCTAGCCTATATGCATAAATAATATGATACACGCCTCCAAATGTGAAATTGGGGGAACTACACATTATCTGGGCCTACCTTAGTGATGTTGATACCTTTTTCCGCTGCCTTGAAGGGATGTGGGTGGGTGAGAACTGACACCAGCATAATAATCCAGAGGCGTCTTGTAGTAAAATGAAAACAAGCAGTGAAATTGCCATTGTGGGAAAAATTTAATTACCAGGGAAGTCATTTTTGCTTCAGAAATGACTAGGATTAAAAAAATATATAATTTAAAATGCCAAACAATATGCAGTCAAGTAAACCAAAATATCCTACCTGTAGGAAAACAAGTGAGGGCAGCTTGGTGGGCTCCTCCAGCTGCCACTGAGTGAATGACCCATTGATGTACATATCAGGTGCACCTTTTACTGAGTTTTATTTCCAACATAATTGTGGTTTACAAAGCAGAGAGTATCTCTCCATTAACCAGTTTTGTCAAGAATGAAAAGATAGGGAGAAAAGCCAGAACTTGCAGGCCCTTCCAAAGTGGAAGCTGCAAGAGAAAATGGAGAGTTGGGGTTGGCCACTTGTGGGATTATCTTTGCTGAGCTAGGTGTACTCTGTTTACAGCTCCTTTCTCCCACCCTGCACGTCCTCTAGGGACGTGGCTCCAGAGAGCCATGCACCACCGAAGAGCCAGCATGAAGGGTCAGATGGCTCCAGAGAGGGTCCAAGTAGCCCTCAGAGATTCACTGAAATCTGCCTCCTTGGTCTGATTGCCTGGACAGCAAGGGATCTGGGTGCCCACTCTAATGGGGCTGGATGCACGGCAGGGATTGAGGGCTGCTTCAGACTCAGAGTGGGGGCTGACAATGTGGTCTCGGGCACTGAGGTGTCACACGGGCTGAGGACGGCAAGAACAATGGAGAGGGAATGATAGGGAAACCTCTATAGGCAGTTCTGCGGGCACTCTCAGCTGTCACCATCCTCTCACCACCTCACAAGAGCCCTTCTCACACCTGACTGTGCACAAGGATCCCATTGGCATCTGGTTAAAATGCAGATTCTGAAGGGGCAGGTCTGGGATGGGGCCGGACTTGTCACCATCAAGCTCCTTGGAGACACTGATAACAAGGCCCTGTGGAAGTTTTTGTTTTGTTCCGTTTTTTTTTTTTTTTTTTTTCAGACAGAGAGAGAGAGAGAGAGAGAGAGATGTGAGCTGAGGGTAGAGGCGGAGGGAAAAAGAAAGAGAGAGGAAAAAAATCTTAAGCATGCTCCCCACTGAGCACAGAGCCCCAGGGTGCACGGTCAGATCCCATGACCCTGAGATCATGACCTGAGCCGAAATCAAGAGTCTGACACTTAACCCACTGAACCACCCAGGCACCCAGGTCCCTTACAAGTTTGTAAACTCCTCTGAGGTGCCTGGCATTGCCTATTGCTTAAATCCCAATGTTACAAGTTCTATCCTCCCTGATCCCCGCTCCGTGTTTCTCTTCAGAACTTAGAAGCAGAACAATTCCTTAGCTGTAACTATATTCCTTATCACACACGTACGCACACCATGTCCTCTTTATGTCACCATAATTAAATAAGGAACATAATTCAAAATAGGACTTAGACACCTCAGTCTTCCTTACTCCATACCAAAGGCCTGGCTTATGATGATAGGAATCAGACCAGCATACAGCAGTTGGAGGGAAAGAGAGGAAAGGATTAACATTGATTTGTGTCCACCGTGGGGCAGATACTTACTAGGCTAGGGAGTGCACACCATGGCTAAAAGCTTGCTGAATTCATGTATTCCAAGTCCTAGACTGAGTACTTTTCTCACATTCCCTCATTTACTTCTCACAACCAATCCACGTGTTTGACACTTATTAAAACCTCCAGGGGTGCCTGGTGGCTCAGCAGGTTAAGTGTACCACTGCTGATTTCAGCTCAGGTCATGATCCCAGGGTTGTGAGATTGAGCCCTGTGTATCAGGCTCTGAATTCAACGGGGAGTCCACTTGGGATTCTCTCCCTCTACTCCCCATACCTTCTCTCTCTCTCTTTCTCTCTCTTTCTCTCTCTCTTTCTCTCTCTCTTTCTCTCTCTCTACCTCTCTCTAAGAAAAAAAAAGAAAAATCCGTCTTACAAAAGAGAAATGTAAGTCTCTGAAGGGTTAAGCAGTTGCCCAAGGTGATGGGGATTCAAAATAGGCAAGGTGTGATCCCACCCAAGGAACAATCCAGGAAAGTATTAATTGCTAGTAGAGGTTGCTGTTTTTTTTTTTTTTTTTAATTTGTGAAAACAATTCATAGGTGGCAAAATATGCTTTCAAAACTGCCCCAAACCAAGAGGCTTTAACCCTTGCTACAAATAAGCAGCACCTTGGGGCCTTTAAAAATAATAATCTCCCTACCTGGAGATTCACTCTCAACCAAGCCAGCCCCAATTCCTGGGGGCAGGGCCCAGGCAGTGGCATTCTCTACAAGTTCCCCAGGGGATCTTAATGGGCAGCCATACATATGAAAATATATATTTTTAAGATTTTAACACGAGTCCTCCATGACAGCAAACTGTAAAAGGGGGAGATAAGGCAGGTGAGTCCCTGTCATCATGAAGGAGGTGAAGATCACATACCTGTATAATGTAGTTTCGCTGCACCTCACTGTCATGGCTCTACGTGGGCTGGTGGTAACCGAGGAAAAGGGCCTGTGGGAGGTGGCTACTGAGCTGAACTCTGAAAGAATTAAACAATAGAGCATGAAACAGATGACAATGCCAGAGTTTGATGAACCCTGTGCATGTGTCCCTTTGTGCTGCTGCCTATACTGCAGAAGAATCTGGTGCGCACAGCCTTAACACTGAGTCCCCATTAAGTTCAATGCTGTGCTATGTTTCTCAGCACTTCTCCCTCTCCAGGAGTGGGTGGGCTTTGTTGATATCAAATCTGGGGGGAAAATGTTTTCTTTTCCAAGACTTCACTTAATATGTTAGATAGGGTTCAACTTCAAGACTCAGGAATAGCTCTGTTTGGACTTCCGCCATTATGTCACTGTTTCACTGGAAGACTGTGACTTCCATCAGCACTGGACACGAACAGGTGTGAATGATACTTGTCCAGGCAACTGCCTGCAAATGGAAATTAGCTGGAGTGTGTGTTTAGTCTGAAGGTGTGTGTATGTGCGTGTGTGTGTGTGTGTGTGTGTGTGTGTCATGAGGAGTGGATTGTAAAAGATAACCCCCCAGGGCAATGTTAATGGCCAAAGAAGTTGATGCATACAAATCAACAGACTTAATGATGATTTAATAGAAACAACCAGTTGCCCTGTCAGGGGACTTCCCCACTGTTTTCTTTATGGAGAAACTTCCATAGTATGAGGGGTAGATTGCAAGAAAGGGTTTTAAAACTTATTTTTAGGGAGGCCTGGGTGGCTCAGTAGTTGAGCGTCTGTCTGCCTTTGGCTCGGATGTGACCCGGGGTCCTGGGATCAAGTCCCACATCGGGCTCCCTGCAGCGAGCCTGCTTCTCCTTCTGCCTTTGTCTCTGTGTCATGAATAAATAAGTAAAATCTTTAACATAAATAAATACAAAAAAATAAAAATTACTTTTATTTTAAGAAATTAGTACAGAGATTCTATTTGCTTTATAAAATTGTTGCCCTATAAAGAACAAAGTATCTTATCTACTGGTATACACATGTATATCCATATACACATTTTTTTCTGTCAATTGCTTCATTATGAGATTAAATGAAGCACTGATATAATACCAGAAATAGGATGGGATGTATACAAAATTTATTTACTCTTTGTCCTTAACATCTAACCCTCAGGGAAGGGAGTCCCAGGATGCAAAGACCTGAGAAGCAGTGCCTGTGGTGTGAATGAGGGCAGCAGGAAGGCTAGGGTGGCTGGTGGCAGGAGAAGGGTCAGTGCCTCATGGCCACCGTAGAGATTTAGGTTTTTATTCAGTATGTGTTAAGAAGTCACACAAGGATTCTGTGAAAGGGAATGCAATGATCTGATTTATATTTTGAAGGGATTTCTCTGGCTGCCCTGAGGAGATTATAGAGGGTCAGGAGTAGAAGTAAAGGAAACAGGATGTTGTTGCAGGAAATCACAGGGATGAGGATGCCAGCTATTCAGGTGGTGAGAAATTATGGGGCAGGTTTTAAAGACTGAGAAAATCTAGGACTTCCTGAAGGATATAGTGATGGAGGAAAGTCAAGAATATGGGTTCAGGAAGGATGGCAATGGCGTGTCATCGAGATGTCTAGCACATATTCAAGAGGGAAAACTTTATGGGCTGCCAAATAGGTAAGTTTGGGGGTTAGAGGTAATGTCAAGGCTGGCAATATATGTTTTTGAGTTATCAGCATGCAGATAGTATTTAAAGTCAAGTAAGTGGATAAGGCACCAAGGGAGTGAGCAGGAAGAAAAGAGCCAACTGTGGGGCACCCGAAGTTCAGAAATCTGGATTACAAGAGGCATTGAGCAAAGAAAACTGAAAAGTTGTGGCCATTATACTATGAAAGAAAGGAGGAAAATCAGGAGTGTGGTGAAAGAAAGCTTTTAAACTTTCTTTTTAGAGCAGCATGACTCTTTCAAAAACTATTGCTAAATCTGGGTGTCTGGGTGGTACAGTCAGTTAAAGCATCTGACTCTTGGTTCTGGCTCAAGCCCTGATCTCAGGGTCATGAGATCAAGCCCCGTGTGGGACTCTGCACTCAGCAGCAGAGTCTGCTTAAGACTCTCTCTGCTCCTTCCCCCAGAACTCTCAATATCTCTAAAATAGGTAAACCTTTAAAAAGAAAAAAACAAAGAGCAAAAACACTATTGCTAAATCTAATCTTATAAGAAGCCAACAACAACATGACACTTCAAACCCTATTTAAAAAGGGAGTTTGGGAAATGCTGGATGTATGCCTGCAGGTAAGGAACCTTCCTAAACCCTGGACTTTGTGAAGGTCAACGGTACCACCACTAGGATAATTTGAGGTTCCTAACAAAAGCTTCATGTTGTCTATTTCTAACACTCCAGGACCCAGCTGAGAGCAAGGGATTGAGGAGGTACACTTTGGTAAACAATCTGGGGGTCAGAAGAGATAAGGTGTGACTGGCAGGTACCATGGACTGAACATGTGTTTCTCTCCTCAAGTTCATATGTTGAACCCCTAATTGCTAATGTGATGGTATCTGGACATGGGTCTTTGGGAAGGAATTAGATCATGAGGTGAAGCCTTCCTGCTGAGATCAGTGCTGTTCTGATAAGAGATATGCTTCCATTCTCTCTCCACCCCATGAGGACAGAACCAATAGATGTTCCTCACCAGAAACAAAATCAGCCATAACCCAATCCCCAGACTTCTCAGGCTGCAGAACTGAGAGAAGGAAATTGATGTTGCATAAGCCACCCAGTCTATGGTATCATGTTATAACAGCCCAAACTGACTGAGGCAGCAGGGGATGGAGAAAACACCCCCAGACCCCTGTGGCAGTGCACATCATGGGAGTGTGCCGTGTAAGAGGTGAGGGGAGCACCTGCCCCACTCTTTGAGCTTTGCTTCTGAACTGCTCTTACATGATAGAGCCACAGTGCTGCCATGGGGAGTGAATACATTTCATCCAAAAGGTGGGCGTTTTCTCTTTCTTTTATGTTTTGTAATTTTTGTAATGTTTTATACTTTAGTAATTCTTCTTGACCTTGGATCTTCATCTCAGGAGACCACAGGGCCTTATTTGCCCTGATAATCCATTGATTTCACTCTCAGACACAGAGGCTGTGTCTCAGTCAGGAACCTGTAGTTAATTACTTTTCAGACTCACCTCTACATATATTCAGAAAAAAACTGAGACATTGACTTTGGATCCCACCAAGCAAAATGTTTTCCTTCTTTTAAAACTATTAGTTCTCCAAGAAATGACAATTTAAACAGAGGCATTGTTACGGTCCTAAGCCAGAGTTCTTCCTCCTGTTCCTTTCTCCCTTATATTAATGGGTATCTTCTTAGCGACATCCACACATTTTTTTCTAAAAAATTCACTCACTTAGCATATATTTTCCGAGTACCCACTAGGAATCAGATGGGCACTAGAGCACAGTAGGAAACAAGACAGACATCTCTGCACTCATGAAATCTGCATTCTGCAGAAGGAGATATGTAAGGGGGAAAGGGCAAGGACAGTTGGAGAAAGCCTTTAATTATGGTTAGCATAAATGAGGTAATAAAGGTAATGTGAAGAGAGTACCTGTGCAGGGCATTTTACACAGAATGATCTGGGGCACACTCTGAAATGGTGACATCTGAACCAATGGGCATGCCTGAGGCAGCTCTACAAGTGACTTGAAGAAGGGCCCAAGGCAGAAGGAACAAGTAGACTGTCAGAAAGGTCAGCAGCCTGACCTATCCAAGGAACAGAAAGGAAACTATTGTGGATGAAGCTTACAGAAGAAGGGAGGGATGGAGAGAGAAAGAGAGAAAGAAAGCTGGCAAAGGACAGATCTTAGAAAACCATATAAAATATAGAAAGAAGGTCTGCTTTTATTCTAAGGGGGATGGAAGTCAAATGCTTATAAGGAGGATGGAGACTTGATCTAGTGTACCTTTTTCTTAATTAAACTTTTATATTTTGAGATAATTATAGATTCCCAGGCAGTTGTAAAAAAATAAAACAAATCCCATGTACCTTTTTCACAGTTTCCTCTAGTGGTATAATACCTTGCAAAACTACAGTACAGTACCACTAAAATATTGACAGTGATAACAATCCACCCATCTTATTCAGATTTCTCACGTTTTATATGTACCTGTGTATTTAGCTCAATGACATTTTTTAAAAGATTATTTATGTATTTGAGAGAAAGTAAGAGTGAGAGACTGAGAGAGAGAACAGAGGAAGAGAGAGCAGCAGACTCTCCTCAAAGCGGAGAGATCAACGGGAGGATCTTGATCCCAGGACCCTGAGATCAGGACCTGAGCTGAAGGTAAACACTTAACCCACTGAGCCACCCAAGCACCCCAAGTTCAATGACATTTTTAACAGACTTTTTTAGGCCAGATTCAGATAAATAGAAAAAAATAGAGCAGAAAGTACAGAATGTTCCCATGTGTCCCGTGAACCCACACACTCACACCTCTGCAACCATGAACCTCATGCAGAAGAGTCATGTATTTGTTATAATCCATGGGACCACACTGACACATCATAAAGTCCATGGTTCATATGAGGGTTCATTCTTGGTGTTGCATAATCTATGGGTCTTGACAAATGTATAATGACACATCTCCATCATCATAGTATCATACAGCGTAGTTTCACTGCCCTAAACATTTTCTGTGCTCTGCCAATAATCCCTCTTCCTTTCCAACCTCTGGCAACCTCTGATCCTTTCACTGTCTCCTCTTTGCAGTTTTTCAAAATGTCATAGAGTTGGAATCATACAATAAGTATCCATTTCTGATTGACTTCTTTCACTGGTAATATGCATTTAAGTTTCATCCATGTCATTTCATAGCTTGATAACTCATTTCTTTTTAGTGCTGAGTAATGTTCCATTGATTCTTTGTACCATAGCTTATTTAGCCACTCACCTACTGAAAAAAATATTGATTGTCTCCAAGTTTTGGCAATTGAATAAAGTGAATAAAGCTTCCATAAAAATCTGAGTGCATGTTTTTGTATGGACACAGTTTTCAACAGCTTTAGGTAATTGTGAAGGGTTGTGATTGCTGGATCATAAAAGTAAATTTCGTTTTGTAAAAAAAAAAACCTGCCAAAATCTCTTCCAACCTGGCTGTATTCCACCACCAGAAGGAGTTAAGAGTTTCTGTTGCTCCATATCTTTGCAAGCATTTGGTGTTGTCAGTGTTCTGGATTTCAAACCATTTTAAGAGATGTGTAGTGGTATCTCATTGTTGTTTTAATTTGCATCTCCCTGATGACATATAATGTAGAACATCCTTTTCATATGCTTATTTCCCATCTGGATATCGTCTTAGGTGAGGTATCTAATGGTGTTTACACTATTTTTTAATTAGGTTGTTTGTTTTCTTGTTGTTGAGTTTTCAGAGTTCTTTCTACATTTTGGACAACGGTCCTTTAACAAATATGTCTTTCTCAAGACTTACTTTCTCCCAATCTGTGTCTTGTGTTCTCAAAAAGTCATTACCATAGCAAAGGTCATTTAGATTTTCTTCTATATTATCTTCCAGGAATTTTACTGTGTTGCATTTTCAGTTTAGGTCTGTGATCCATTTTGAGTTAAATTTTATGAAGGGTATAAAGTCTATATCTAGAATCATCTACATTACTTTTTACATGTGGATGTCCAGTTGTTCTAGCACTATTTGTTGGAAACAAATATCTTCACTGTTTTGTCTTTGTTTCTTTGTGAAAGATTAATTGACCATTATTTATGTGGGTCTACTTCTGGGTTCCATTCTCTTCTACTAATCTTTTGTCTCTTCTTTCACTGGTACCACACTGTCTTGATTACTGTAGCTTTATAATAAGTCTTGAAGTTGGGTAATGTCAGTACCCAAAATTTGTTCTTCTTCCATACTAGGCTGGCTATTCTGGGTCTTTTGCTTCTCCATATAAGCTTTAAAATCAGCTTGTTAATGTCCACAAAACAACTTGCTGGAATTGATTGCAATTGCATTGAATCTATAAACCAAATTGAAAAGAACTGATATCTTGATAACATTTAGTCTCCTTATGCATGAATATGGAATATCTTTCCATCTATTTAGCTTTTCTTTGATTTCTTTCATCAGAGTTCGCAGGTTTCTTCATACGGATCTTGTACATATTTTGGTAAGATTTATACCTAAGTATTTTTTTTCACTAATGTAAATGGTACTGCGATTTTAACTTCAAATAAATACAACTTAATTCATGGCAGGTATATAAGAAAGCAATTGCCTTTTGTATATTAATCTTGAACCCTGCAGCCTTACCATATCACTTATTTTTTCCAGATTTTTCATCAGTTCTTTCAGATTTTCTTTTTTTTTCTTTCAGATTTTCTGCAGTTATGTCATCAGTTAAGAAAGACAGTTTTATTTCTCCATTCTCAATCTGTATACCTTCTTTTTCCTTTTCTTGTCTTATTGTATTAGCAAGGATTTCCAGTGTAATGTTGAAAAGGGGTGATGAGAAGGGACATCATTGTCTTCCATCTGATTTTAGTGAGAATGCTTCAAGTTTCTCACAATTAAGTATGAGGCTGGCTATAAAATTTTTGTAGATATTCTTTATCAAGTTTGACATTTTCCTCTGTTTCTACTTTACTGACAGTTTTTATCATGAATGGGTATTGGACTTGTCAGATGCTTTTTCTGCAACTACTAATAGGATTATTCATTTTCCATTTCTAGCCTGTTGATGTGATAGATGATATGAACTGATTCTGAAATGTTGAATCAGCCTTGCATATCTGAGATAAATCCCATCTGGTTGTGGTGTATAATTCCTTTTATACATTGTTGGATTCAATTTGCAATTTTTGTATCTATGTTTACAAAATACATTGGTTTATCATTTGCCCATACAGTGTTCGGTTTTGATATTAGAATAATGCTGACCTCATAAAATGAGTAAGGATTATTTCTTCTGTTTCTATTCTTTGAAAGAGGTTATAGAAAATTGGTATAATTTCTTCCTTAAATATATGAATTTACCAATGTAAAATTCACCAATGTACCTACTTGGGCCTGGTGCTTTCTGTTTTGTAAATTATTAATTATTGACTCCATTCCTTTAATCGAGGCCTATTTTTGTTGATTTTTAAATCAGATTGCTCATTTTCTTATTGTTGAGTGTCAAGAGTTTTTTTTGGATACTTTAGAAAATAGTCCTTTACTGTGAGTCTTTTGAAAATATTTTCTCCCTGGGGTGCCTGGGTGGCTCAGTGGTTGAGTATCTGCCTTTGGCTAAGGTCATGATCCT
Organism: Canis aureus; assembly: GCF_053574225.1. Lineage (NCBI taxonomy): Eukaryota > Metazoa > Chordata > Mammalia > Carnivora > Canidae > Canis > Canis aureus. The sequence goes on along the minus strand of NC_135611.1, from coordinate 91,084,928 downwards.
GGGTTCCTGGGATCGAGTCCCACAGTGGGCTCCCCGCAGGGAGCCTGCTTCTCCCTCTGCTACGTCTCTGCCTCTCTCTCTGTGTCTCTCATGAATAAATAAAATCTTATAAAATATATTTTCTCTCAGCATGTGGTATGAGTTCTTTGGAATTTCACTGCATATGAAGGCTCAGGTATGATTAGCACTGTTAACATATAGGACAGTTCCATTACCACAGGATCCTTTGTAGTTGCTCTTTATAACCGCAACCACCACCCTCTTTTTCTCTCCAGTTTCCTCCTATGGCAATCACTAATTTGTTCTTTATTTCTATAATTTTGCAATTTAAACAATGCTTTATAAATGAAGTCATGAGGCATATAATCTTTGAGATTTGGTTTGTTTCACTCAGTATAATTCTCTGGAGACTCAATCAGGCGTTCTGTGTATCAATAGTTCATTGCTTTTTATTGCTGAGTAGTATTACAATGTATGGATGTATTACAGTTTGTTGAAACATTTATTCATTGAAGGACATCTGAGTTGCTTCTAGTCTTTGGCTATTGCAAATAACGCTGCTGTGAATATTCACATGCAAGTGTTTGTGTGAGTCTAACTATGTACATTTTTCTGGGATAAATGCAATAGCTGAGTAATATATTTTTAGATTTAAAAGAAACTGACAAACTCTTTGGTAAAATGGCTAGACCATTTTATACTCATACCAACAATGTATAAGTAATCCAGTTTCTCTAAATCTTTGCAAGAATCTGATGTCATTATTTTTAATTTATTTTTATAGATTGTAGTAGTAATTCATTGTGATTTTATTTTGCACTCTCCTAACAGCTAATGATGTTGAACATGTCTTCATATATTTAAAACCCATCCACATATCCTTTTCAATGAAATGTCTGTTCATAGATTTTGCTCATTTTCTAATTGGATTGTTTGGGAACTGTTGTAATTGTTGAGTTTTGAAGGGTTCTTTATATATCCTAGATGCAAAGTATTCGTCAGAGATGCAATTTGTATTTTCTCCTATTTTATACCTTGTCTTTTAACCCCCTTCACTAAGTTGTTGATAGAACAAAAGATTTTAATTTTGTTAAGTTCAAATTTATCAATTTTTTGTGTTCATGTCATATTCATTCATTTCTTTTTCAATTTAAATTCAATTAGCCAACATATAGAACATCATTTACTTCAGATGTAGAGTTCAGTAATTCATCAGTTTCATATAATATCCAGTGCTCGTTACATCACGCATCCTCCTTAATGCCCATCACCCAGTTAACCCATACCTCCACACACCTCTCCTCTAACAACCCTCATTTCTTTCCCATAGTTAAGAGTCTGGGTGGGACTCTGAACCTAGACTGGTGATTAATGGTGGGATGCCTGGGTGGCTCAGTGGTTGAGCATCCACCTTCAACTCAGGGCATGATCCTGGGATCTGGGGATTGAGTCCCACATCAGGCTTCCTGAAGGGAGCCTGCTTCTCCCTCGGTCTATGTCTCTGCCTCTCTTTGTGTGTCTCTCATGAATAAATAAAAATCCTTTAAAAAAAAGAGTCTCCCATGGTTTGTCTCTTTCTCTGATTTCTTCTCATTCCATTTTCCTTCCCTTCCCCTATGATTCTCTGAATTCTTTATTATATTCTTCATATGAGTAAAACCATATGATGATTGTCTTTCTCTGACTTATTTCACTCAACATAATACTCTCCAGTTCCATCCAAGTTGATGTAAACGGTAGGCATTCATGCTTTCTAATGACTGAGTAATATTCCATTGTATTTATACCACATCTTCTCTATCCATTCACTTGTTGACAGACATCTCAGCCCTTTCCACAGTTTGGCTCTTGTGGACATTGCTGCTTTTATTATTAATATTATGAACATTGGGGTACAGGTTCCCCTTAGGATCATTACATCTGTATCTTTGGGGCAAATACCTAATAGTGCAATCACTGAATCATAGAGTAGCTCTATTTCTAACTTCTTGAGGAACCTCCATACTGCTTTCCAGAGTGGCTGTGCCAGCTTGCACTCCCACCAACAGTGTATTCCCATCAACAGTTTCCCCACTTTCCACTTCCTAGTCAACATTTGTTTCCTAACTTGTTAATTTTAGCCTTTCTGACTGGTGTGAGGTGGTATCTCATTGTGGTTTTGATTTGTATGATGCTGAGGGACATGGAGCATTTTTTCATGTGTCTGCTGGCCATTTGTGTGTCTTGTTTGGAGAAATGTCTGTTTATGACTTCTGTCCATTTATTGATTGGGTTATTTGTTTTTTGCTATTTGCCTCTTGAGTTTGAGAAGTTCTTTATAGATTTTGGATACTAGCCCTATATCTGATAAGATATTTCTTCTCCCATTCTGTAGGTTGTCTTCTGATTTTGTCAACTGTTTTCTTTGCTGTGCACAAGTTTTTTTATTTTGATGAAGTCCCAATAGTTCATTTTTGCCTCTGTTTCCCTTGCCTTTGGAGATGTGTCTAGTAAGAAGTCACTGTGGCTGAGGTCAAAGAGGTTGCTTCCTATGTTCTTCTCTAGGATTTTGATGGATTCTCGTCTCACATTTAGATCTTTCACCCATTTTGAGTTCATCTTTGTGTATGGTGTAAAAAAAAAATGGTCCAGTTTCATTCTTTTACATGTGGCTGTCCAAATTTCCCAACGCCATTTGTTGAATAAACTGTCTTTTTTCCACTGAATATTCTTTTCCTTTGTCGAAGATTAATTGACCATAAAATTGAGGGTCCATTTCTGGGTTCTCTATTCTGTTCCATTGATATATGTGTCTGTTTTTGTGCCAGTACCACATTGTCTTGATTACAGCTTTGTAATATACCGTGAAGTCTGGCATTGTGATGCCACTGGCTTTGGTTTTCTTTTTGTAATTCCTCTGGCTATTCAGGGTCTTTTCTGGTTCTATACAAATTTTAGGATTTTTTTTTTGTTCCAGCTCTGTGAAAAATGTTGATAGTATTTTGATAGTGATTGCATTAAATGTGTAGATTGCTCTGGGTGGCATAGATATTTTAAGAATATTTATTTTTCCAATTCATAAGCATGGAATTTATGTCCATTTCTTTGTGTCTTCCTCAAACTCCTTCACAAGTTTTCAGTAGTTTTTAGAGTAGAGATCCTTTCCTCTTTGGTTAGGTTTATACCTAGGTTTAAACCTAGGTATCTTATGGTTTTTGGTGCAACTGTAAATGGGATTGGTTCCTTAATATCTCTTTCATCTGTCTCATTGATAATGTATAGAAATGCAACTGATTTCTGTGCATTGATTTTATATCCTACTACATTGCTGAATTCCTGTAAGAGTTCTAGCAATTTTGAGGTGGAGTCTAAAGTATCATGTCATCTGCAAAGAGTGAAAGTTTCACTGCTTCTTTGCCAGTTTGAATATCTGTTATTTCGTTTGTTGTCTGAGTGCTGTGGCTAGGACTTCTAGTACTATGTTGAACAACAGTGATGATAGTGGACATCCCTGTCGTGTTCCTGACCTTATGGGGAAAGCTCTCAGTTTTTCCCCATTGAGAATGATATTTGCTGCAGGTTTTTTGTATATGCCTTTTATGATAACAGGGTATGTTCCCTCTATTCTTACACTGTGGAGTGTTTTAATCAAGAAAGGATACTGTATTTTGTTAAGTTCTTTTTTCTGCATCAATTAAGAGGATCATAAGGTTCTTGTCCTTTCTTTTGTTAATGTGATGTATCACATTGTTTCATTTGTGAATCTTGAATCACTTTTGCAGCCCAGGAATAAATCCCACTTGGTCATGGTGAATAGTCTTTTTATGTACTGTTAGATCCTATTGGCTAGTATCTTGGCGAGAATTTTTGCACCCATATTCATCAGGGTTATTAGGCTGTAACTCTTTTTGGTGGGATCATTGGTTTTGGGATCAAGGTAATGCTAGCCTCATAGAACAGGTTTGGAAGTTTTCCTCCTTTTCTATTTTTTGAAACAGCTTCAGAAGAATAAGTATTAATTCTTCTTTAAATATTTGGTAGAATTCTCCAGGGAAGCCATCCAGTCCTGGACTCTTGTTTGTTGGGAGATTTTTTTTTATTATTATTATTACTGCTTCAATTTCCTTGCTGGTTATGGGTCTGTTCAGGTTTTCTATTTCTTCCTGTTTCAGTTTTGGTAGTTTATAGGTTTCTAGGAATGCCACCATTTCTTCCAGATTGCCTAATCTGTTGGCATATAGTTGCTCACAATATGTTCTTAAAATCATTTGTATTTCCTCGGTGTTAGTCATGATGTCTCCTCTTTCATTCATGATTTTATTAATTGGGTTCTTTCTCATTTCTTTTTGATAAGTATGGCTAGGAGTTTGTTGATCTTATTAATTATTTAGATCCTAGTTTTGTTGATCTGCTCTACTGTTCTTTTGGTTTCTATTTCATTGATTTCTTCTCTAATCTTTATTATTTCTCATCTCCTGCTTGATTTGATTTAGCTGTTCTCTCTCCAGCTCCTTTAGGTGTATGGTTAGACTGTGCATTTGAGACTTCTTGTTTCTTGAGAAAGGCTTATATTTCCATATGCTTCCCTCTCAGAATCTCCTTTCCCACATTCCAAAAGTTTTTAGCAGTTGTGTTTTCATTTTCATTTGTTTCCATGATTTTTTTAAATTCAATTTCCTGGTTGACACATTCATTCTTTAGTAGAATGCTCTTTAATATCCCAGTATTTGAGTTCCTTCCAAATTTTCCTCTTATGATGGAGTTCAAGTTTCAAACCATTGTGGTCTGAAAATATGCAGGGAATAATCCCAATCTTTTGGTACCAGTTGAGATCTGATTTGTGACCCAGTATGTCAGCTCTATTCTGGAGAATGTTCTATGTGCACTCAAGAAGAATGTGTATTCTGCTGCTTTAGCATGGAAAGCTCTGTAGGAGATACACACACACACACACACACACACACACAGAGTATCATTCCAAGTTCCTGTTTCCTTATTGATCTAAGGTCCAGAGTATCATTCCAAGTTCCTGTTTCCTTATTGATCTTCTGCTTAGATGATCTGTCCATTTCTGTGAGTGAGGTGTTAAAGCGCCTTACTGTTATTGTATTACTATTATTATTATCAATGTGTTTCTTTAATTTTTTTATTAATTGGTTTATATAATTGGCTGCTCTCAAGTTAGGAGCATGCATATTTATAATTGCTAAATCTTCTTGTTGGATAGACCCTTTAAATATGATAAAGTGTCTCTCTGCATCCTTTACTAAAGTCTTTGGTTTAAAATCTAATTTGTCTGATATAAGGATGGCTACTCCAGCTTTCTTTTGAGTTCCACTAGCATGATAAATAGTTTGGGTCTAAAATGAGTCTCTTGTAGACACAATATGGATGGGTCTTGCTTTTTTATCCACTCTGATACCCCGTGTCTTTTAATTGGAACACTTAGCCCAATTACATTCCAACTAACTTTTGAAAGATATGAATTTGGTGCCATTGTAGCAATTGTAAAGTCACTGTGTTTGTATATTATCTTGGTCTTTTCTTGTATATGTTATTTTTGGGCTCTCTCTTCATGTATGGGATCCCCTTTCATGTTTCTTGCAGGGCTGGTTAGGTGATCACAAATTTCTTAAGTTTCTGTTTGTCCTAGAAGCTCTTTATTTCTCCTTCCATTTTGAATGACAGTTTTGCTGGATAAAGTATTCTTGGATGAATGTTTTTTCTCATTTAGTACCCTGAATATATCATGCCAGTCCTTTCTGGCCTGCAGGTCTTTATGGATAGGTCTGCTGCCAGTCTAATGTTTCTACCCTTGTCAGTTAAGGATCTCTCACCCCAAGCTTCTTTCAGGATTTTCTCTTCATCTCTGAAATTTGCAAGTTTCACTCTTATATGTCAGGGTCTTGATATATTTTTATTTATTTTGAGTGTGTTTCTTTGTGACTCCTGGACTTTAATGCCCTTTTCCTTCCTCAGATTAGGGAAGTTCTCAGCTATGATTTGCTCAAAAAAAATCTTCTCTCTCTCTCTCTCTCATTCATCTTCCCCTGGGATCTCAGTTATTCTAATATTGTTTTACTTTATGGTATCACTGATTTCTCAAAACCTCCTCTCATGATGAAGTAGTTGTTTTTCACTGCCTTCCTCAGCTTCCTTACTTTCTATCATTTTGTGTTCTATGTCACTGACTCTTCATTTCATTTCATGTCGTATTATTGGTGTTAAATAGGAAGAGTTCATCTACTTTGCCCATTTCTGCTTTTAATTAGTGTATTTAGACCACTTACATTTAAGGCACATCTTAAATCTACCATTTTCTAAATTTTGTTTCTTTGCTTATTCTATTTCTTATTCCTGTGTTTCTATCTTCTTGTCTTTCTGTGGAATAACTGGAATAATTTTTAGAATTTAGGTTATTTTTAATAGTATTTTTTAGTGTATCTCTTTATACAATTTAATGAGTTATTGTGATGTAGTTTAAATTTTTTTAAAGGGTCACAGGCTGTTGTGTTTAGAATGGGTTTGAAAGTAAAAAAGTTAATGAAAAGATACCAGTGGAAATGCTATTGAGGTTATTATACCAGTTAGCAATGGTTACTTTAAGTATTGCTTCAGTTGGTTCAGGCTTCAGAAAAGTATATGCTTTTCTATCTGGGTGAAATATTATTTCTCACCTCTTTCACCTAAACTTTTTCTCATATTTTATTTTGTCACTTTCATCTGAAGTCTATTTACTCTTAAGATTGGATTTCTGTGTTGCCCCAATATTTGCCCATATAACCCCTAACACCTCCAATTATACATCTAACCACATGCATTTGTAATCACTTATTTACTTGTCTGTATTGTCTGTCTTCCTATTACACTATAAACTCCTCAAGATCAGAAACATATCTTTTCCTTTCTGGAAATTAACCCCTTGTAGAGTGTCTGGGACCTAGTAAGCCCCCAAAGCCTATCTACTGACTGAATCAATACATTTTATGGGATATATTTGAGGTCTTAAAAGGGAAAATTGTCTTCCAAAACATAGTCAGTTTATCCCCATAGATGTTATCAAAGTGTTTTAATACAGTATATAACCAATTTTAAATATTAATAATTTAAAACCACATTGTTTTAAACCACTACAAAGGTTGCTTTTAGTAGATTCCATTAGAATTGGGCTATAAACAATAAAAGAAATATTAATTAGTATGTTTATTATACATAAAAGTACTTGGTGTTTTAATGCAGGATTTTTTTTAAATGCTGTTTCTGGTAGTTTCTGAATGGAAGTGAAACAGAATATTGCTACAGCAACTATTTAGAGCATCAAGTCATTATTTCAGCTCAGAGAGCACTATGGATTAATCACTTCAGCATCCAAAATGAGTTCTGGTTTTGATTTTCTTGAGGTTTCAAAGGTAACAAACCAAAACCTCCCATTTTTATGTTCCAAGGAAATATAGCTGAACCCACAACACTCACATAACACCAAAAAGTGCCTCAAAAAGCTTCTGCTGCTGAAACCTTTATGTGCAGATTGTAACCCAGAGGAAACATTTTTGGACAAGTGTGGATGAGGCCTTTCTGCACAGGATCCACTATTCAAAGTGCTGACACACAGGACGACTGTGTGGCATGGGAATCAGTATTCCAGGCTATGTTATTCTAAAAAATAATGTATGACTGCTTCCCAAGGAAAACAAACCATGGAGCCAGCCTGCCTTTATCTTTCTGTCAAATATATAATTGTATTAAAATTCTTTATGGATATGGCAATGGGATTTTCCCACAGTACAGTGACCTGCTGCTTTATCAATAATCTGGCCTCTGTTTTTGTTAGGTGAAATCTTAGGGTATATTGACTTCATCTGTAAAAATATGACAGGAACACTTGCAGTGAAATATAAACAATGACCTTCTTGGATTTTCCAAAGAATGATTTTCACAAGAACCACAAGATGGCATTGTCTGCTATGGGACTGTGTTCTGACACTCAGCAAGAACTGACAGCAGAAAATGGAGACAGAGTGGCTTCACATTCCTCATTTTATCTGGAAGATTTTGTCCTTCCCTTCTACATCAGCTTTGTTCACTGTGTGCTGTGTGGTTGTGGTGAATGTTGGGTTGTAAAGGAGGACAAGGGGTGGGAAATGAGTCTTGGGCAGCCTCCAGAAGAGCACTGAAAGTCTATAATGAAATAAAAAGCAAAGGAAGTTGGGGTGAGAACATAGAAACTCCCACCTGACACAGTGCTAGATTCAAAGACTCAGCTTGTACTTACAGATGGACATGGAGGATATTTAGACCTCATCTAGTTACTGTAGTTCAAGAGATTTAGATAATTGTTTACATTAATCATATCTAAAAGATTGTCTTCCCTCTGGTATCCCTCCATATGTACCTACACTGGTGACTCCACAGCTAAACTTCTATAGTGTGTGTAGGATGGAATACAATCTCTTGTCACTTATCTCTAGTCCCTGAGCATGAAGCCATTAATGTAAAGCAAAAGCAACACATTTATGGCAATGCCTATACTGAGCCTTGAACTTTACAGAAATTTCTCATTTTAAGCCTAACCCTTCTTTGTAGGTATCCTAGATGAGGAAATTGAGGCTCAGAACAATTAAGAAACTAGTCCAAACTTCTAAAGTGGTGTCCTATATAATTTAGTCTCAAATTAATCCAATCCTAATGCCCATGGGCTTTCCATTATACTAAACTATTTTCAAGCAGAAAGATATTATGCAACTAAGCAAACCTGAAACAAGTGTCACAGTGCTGTCTGTAGTCTTATTGTACCTAACTGTATCAGTAGTGTTGGACACAGGTGATCAGCACCCATATGGCAGACAAGATGCCTGTCCCACACTGCTATTCTTCAAGATCTCTTGTTACTACAACACATAAAGGGATGGCATATTTGTACTTGTCCCCTCAATGAACCAGAAATGTGACTCCACCTACCATCTCAATTTTATATCATGCATTATGAAGCGCTGTTTGTTAGTTTTCTGTGTGTCATGTGCACTCTCAGTGAGATACAAGAGATAGTTTGCAATTTAAGGACTTAGAACTTGGTGTAAAATGTATGTTTTTGAACAAAAATCTATCCATCAGAGTGAGCAATCCTAGATGCCAGACATGTGCCAGGAACTAAAGGCTCAAAGACTTATAAGATACAGTTCCTATGGAGTTCAGAGCCAGTGAGGGAGACAGACATGGAAAGAGATATAATTTCATCATAATTTGGTAAGTGTTATAAAGGAGGTAGGAACTGGAAGCTAAGAGAACACAGAGAAGGGCATTTACTCCATCTTGAGGATTCAGAAAAGATTTCTTAAAGGATATGATATGTCAGCTAGGCCTGGAAGGATGATATAGAGGCTACTGTTAAAATAGACCAAGTCTTAATCTTACCTCCTATTCTTCACTAGAAACCCACTTGACAGGGAAACCTTCACCAAGTTTTGGTTGAGTCTCAGATGCTGACTTGGGGGTACATGCTGGTTATTCTTCATTCTGTCCCCCAAATGATTTGCCCTATATTCACTGAGATACTAACTTCTGGAGGCCACATCATTAATGTAAAGTCACTAATGTAAAGCCATTAATATAAAATGTAAAATGGAACCCTTGGGCTTCAGTTGGGTGTTTGCCCAATGTGGAAACACCATCTGAAGATCTCATAGAAGGATAAGAGGGACTGAAGTATTTATAACTCACACCATTTCCAGATTTGTTGCAAATATGCTGGTCACCATATCATCCTATGACTATAGCTTCTGTTAAGGAACCTCTTCCTTAGCAGTTTTCTTTTTTTTTTCTTTTTTTCTTTTTTTTTTTTAATTTTATTTATTTATTTATTTATTTATGATCGTCACAGAGAGAGAAAGAGAGAGAGGCAGAGACATAGGCAGAGGGAGAAGCAGGCTCCATGCACCGGGAGCCCGATGTGGGATTCGATCCCGGGTCTCCAGGATCGCACCCTGGGCCAAAGGCAGGCGCCAAACCGCTGCACCACCAAGGGATCCCCCTTAGCGGTTTTCAACTGGGATCATTTCCACCTTTGCCCTGCTGACTGGTGCTTCAACCCCCACTTGTTGGTTTCCTTAATCCTTTCCATGCCTCTCTAATCTTTCACTAAAAAAAAATATTTAAGATTCCCTTACAAGGGTACCGCCTGTTTTCTGAGGGACCCTGATTGAGAAAGGTAAGAGAGAAAGAAGAGCTTTCTTGCAGCTATACCATCTATAACATGTGGCCTCTAAGGTTCAGTGGGAGAGAAAGAGAGGAATGGAAGCTGCACCTGCTTTTAACAACTTGGGCCTACAAGTAACAAAGTCATTTCTGTTCATTATCCATTAGTGAGAACTGACTTCTGTCTAATGAACACAGGGACCCACGAGAGAGACTTATGGACAAGGTGACAGTTGAGCTTGGTCTCAAAGAATAAGAGGAAATAACAGCTGATAAAGAGAATGGATGAAGATGTTCCAAAGAGAAGGACATGTTTAAAGGGAAGGCAGAAAGACAAGTATGGAGTTTTCAGAAGAGAGCACAACAATGCACAACAGTGCATTTTGACATAAGTTGAACTCTAGGAGGTCACCAGGGGGATGGCAAGAGGTGAAGCAGGACAGGAAGGCAGTGGCCATGTGATGAAGAGCTTTGTTTGCCACAGTTAGGATTTGGGGGTTTACTTCAAAGTTTATGAACAAACATTACAGGATTTCAAAGATGGCAGAAGTAACAAGAGAAACATTAAAAACAGTTATTCTCCTAGCATGAGAAGAACACCTATCAAAAGAGAGTGAACCAGAAAGCAAAGGGGCTCTGTCTTCAATCTGGACACAGATGAGAAAGGTCAGAAGTGAGTCAGCAGTGGTGGGGGCAGAGAGAGCATGATGGACTTGGTGTGACTTCTAGTCGGGACTTCAACAACTCTGCAAGCTTGAGAGAAGACAGGACAAGTGGACTTTGACCCTTAGAGCTTCTGACAAGTGTCCCTCAATAAAACATGGTACATTTGCTGAGACAGCACAGACAAATAAGAGGCAGAAGATAAAGGGGATAGACAGTCCCTTACTTTGAGACATGCTGAGGTCAAGGCTTCTGCAGGATCCACAGGAGGAAATGTTCAGTAAAAAACTAGAATGGGATCAAGACCTTGGCTGGAGATACAGAACTGGGAGTCAACAGAGGTAGTTGCTGAAGCCCCGAGAATAGGCACAAGTATCCAGGAAGAATGGATGAGAAAGTCAGGATGCACCCTGATGAGACCTAGCAGAGGGGACACCGCTAAATAATGAGCTCCAGAGGAGACGTGAATAAATGGTGATCCATGGGTGAAAAGGCAATGTTCAGATATGAAACATGGATCATGAGGGTGAAGAAAAAGGAAACTCCATTAAACAATGCGTCTGTGAGTGGAAGTCAGGGATGAACAATGAACTATACATTGTCTAGAGGTAATCAAAAGTCAGACAGGGAGCCAAGGGAGCAGATCTGAGAATTTCTGAGTCAGCAAATTAGAGAAGGCTGAGTGTACAGCTGTGAAAACACCTTGGTTAAGATACCCCAAATAATCAGTATGTCCGTGTCCTTCCTTCCCGATGATTACCACACCAACTATGGTTCACACACTTTTCTATGGAATGATGGTGTGCTGTATAAAGCAAACTTGGAAGCTGTTAATTTGACAAATTTGGAAATTGATTAGGCAGCAAATCTAAAAATCTCTAAGTAACACATTTTTTAAAATTGAGGGCTTAAGATCTACGAGGCACAGCCACAGTGCTTTATATTTGCTACCTCATCTAACTTTGGGAAGAGAGTATTATTATTCCCATTAAAAGATATATAGGAATCAAGGGCTCAGATAATGTGGCATATCTAAAATTGAATAGCTGAGAAAAGACACAGTCAAAGTCGACAGCCAGATCTTCAAATTATCAAAGCTTCGGCCACCAGCCATCCTGTCTCATGTACGTGGTCAAACAGGAAACGCCCCTAGGCAATCAGCTCTCTTAAAATGGACAGTGTGGAAATTTGTCAATCACTGAGTCTTGAAGCCTTAGAACTATTATCTAGGGTTTTCTCTCACCGTCTTCACTGGGCATTCATATTTAGTGATTCCTCCTTTTATTATTCTCTTTAAAATAACATTAAGATTACTTATTAAGCAGCATCTCACTCTAACCTTGGATGCCTATTGGACTTCTGCTGAGTCACAAAGGGTATAGAGACCAGAAAACTAGGTACCTGCCTCAGTACTACCTAGAAATAGCCTTCCCTGCTATGCAAGCTTCCCCTCCTCTCTCGCTCTCTCCTGCTCACATATCTGTGGTGAGTAGAAAAAGGGAAAAATTGTAATGGAAGGACTTAGAGTGTTCAGGAAAATCAATCAAACACTGTCACAACAAACCTTCTTTTGAAGGAAAACTAGAAATAAATAAATAGGAAAATTAGTAGTGTCTTAATGTACTTACCATACCACTATATAGGGATCCCTGGGTGGCTCAGCAGTTTAGCACCTACATTGCCCAGGGTGTGATCCTGGAGTCCCGGGATCGAGTCCCACATTGGGCTCCCTGCATGGAGCCTATTTCTCCCTCTGCCTGTGTCTCTGCGTCTCTCTTTCTCTCTCATGAATGAATAAATAAAATCTTTAAAAATATACCATTATATAATTAATTCTGTAATAAATATGAAAATGATATAATAATTTAAAAGTATCTTTGACTACTGATGAAAGTGAAGACAGTTGAGGGACAGAAGGGCAGGGCCCGTGACGGCATGCTAACTTGCTCCTTGGGCAGAGACAGACCAAATACGATCTTGCCTTTGACAAAGAAATGTACATTTACTTATGTGCTTTGTAAATGTGAAATCAATCTCTAATACACTGAGAGTCAGACTATTTTGTATCTTGACCATCACTGAAAATAGTAAACCACATGATAGAACAAAATCATATAGTGGAACAAAATAAACCAACAAAAACATACAGAAAAAATGAAAGCACCAAAATCAGAAGATGTAAAATAAGGTACAAAATGTAAATTAAAAATTATTTGCTTAGGGCTGCCTGGGTGGCTCAGCGGTTGAACATCTGCCTTTGGCTCAGGAAGTGATCCCAGGGTCCCAGGATCGAGTCTCACATTGGGCTTCCTGCATAGAGCCCGTTTCTCCCTCTGCCTATGTCTCTGCCTCTCTCTCTGTGTCTCTCATGAATAAATAAAAAATCTTTAAAAAAACCTTATTTGATTAAATTTTCTTATTAAAACACAAAAGTAGTAAATACAAATGGTAGTATTTCTTTATCAAAACATAAATAGCCCCAAACCAAAAATTATCATATATGGGGAACCATACACAACAGAATGATGCTAAAAACTTACAAATAAAGGAATGCCTGAGTGGCTCAGTAGTTGAGCATCTGCTTTTGGCTCAAGTCGTGATCCTGGGGTCCTGGGATCGAATCCCATATAGGGACTCCCTCTGCCTGTCTCTATCTCTCTCTCAGTCTCTCTCTCTCTCTGTGTCTCATGAATAAATAAATAAAATCTTTTAAAAATTTTATGAATAAAAAAAAGGAGGAACAAAGATCCATCACGGAAATGGATATTATTAATATTGTGGAAGGTAGAATTTGAGGAAAAAGTAGTACGTGGCATAAAGAAGGCCATTTTGAATTGTCAAACTATATAATGAAATCATAAGAGACACTAACATTATATAATGGGTCAAATCCTTTACAAAAAGCAAAAACTGAGGGAAGCACAGGGAGGCACTGACGGGAGCCCAGCTGCATGGGAGGTTAAACAAAGCGCCGTTGTCTGTGAGGCAAGCCAAGGTCATGGGCACTCCTGAACGCTCCATCTCCTGCTTAGGTGGTTCCCGCGGTGCCATGGCAGCCCCTGCTCCCCCACATTTCTCTGTATGAGGCATCAGAAACCTGGAGATTTAAGAGGCCCAAACTGATACTACTAATGAGAGAGGCCGCCAAGTGGAGAAAGCCAGGAGGGGGGCACATGCAGAGGCCACGCAGAAAGCAAGCCACACAGAGGGCACAGGCTGCAGCCAGCCCCAGACAGTTGCCAACAAGGGAAGCCAGAGTCTCAGATTTGTAGGTAGTCTCTCAATTTTTCAATGTTAGCTTAGTTACAAACAAAGTAAGACTCCACTCTGTGATGAATCTAGCCTGTAAATCTCCAGTCCAGTTCATTATATGTCTAATTTTGGAACTTTCTGGCCTGTGACTTTCAATATATATATATATATATATATATATACAGCAAACTCCCTGGAATATAATTGCTTATCTAAACACTTGCTGAATGAATGACTTCATGAACCAATTGAATTGTATCTGCTTTTGAGTATATTTGGTCTAGTTAGGAAGAAAGATAATCAGTGATGAAAAGACAGTATGGGGATGCCTGGGTGGCTCAGCAGTTGCGCGTCTGCCTTCAGCTCAGGGCGTGATCCTGGAATCCGGGATCGAGTCCCCTAACGGGCTCCCTGCGAGGAGCCTGCTTCTCCCTCTGCCTGTGTCTCTGCCTCTCTCTCTATGTCTCTCATGAATAAATAAATAAATCTTAACGAAAAAAAGACAAAACAGTATGATAAATCCTGTAGAAGGGGCATAGTGAGGATACAATGGAAGCCAGAGAAGGGTCCTAAGGTCAACTCTAGATTCTCCTTCCCAGAATATTTTTTGGAAAAATCTCTCTCTTGAGAGGAGTGAGTAAGTAAAAAGGAGGTTTATTCATTACAGCATCCTATAATGAAGTGAAGTTGAGTAAATTAGATTTACAAGTAGCAACATGAACAAATATCAAAAAATAGTATCAGGTTAAAAAAAAAACAAAGTCACAAACGGATTCCTAGAGAAAAATACCAGTTATATAAAATTTCAAGGTACACAATCACTATGTGTATTCTTTTAAAAGAATATATACATGTGTTGCCAAAGGGGAAAAATAAAAGTATTGAAATGATATATGCCAACCTCAGGGTAGCATTTACTCCTGGGGAGGAAAGGAATGAGGAGGTGGGGGGAGGGCTGCGCTTTAATTATATTTGCAATGTTATATTTCTTTTTTTTTTTTTTGTAAGATTTCATTTAGTCATGAGAGACACAGAGAGAGAGAGAGGCAGAGACACAGGCAGAGGGAAAAGCAGGCTCCCTGTAGGGCACAGTCTCATCGATATGAGACTTGATCCCAGAACCCCGGGATCACGACCTGAGCCAAAGGCAGATGCTCAACCACTGAGCCACCAGGTGCCCCACAATGTTATATTTCTTAAGAAATATGATGTGAAACAACACATGGATATTTGTTGATACTCATCAAATTTGTGGGGCAGGTTCACTGGTGTCTGCGTATTGAATATTGTTCTCTGTACAGTGTGTTTAAAACATTTCATAATTAAGAATAATAATTATGATGGCCATAATGGGAGAAGGCAGTTGTGAGTTAATTCTGAGAACCTGGCAATTATGTTTTCCGGGTTAAGATGTGAACAATGCAATGAAACGGTAAGCTTCACTGTGTAGCTCTGACATGCTTGATGTTTCCTACTCAGATTGTTACATGGACATAGTGGTTGGTCTTGACCTTCCCCAAGTTTTTCTCTGTCCCCAGTTTGCTCAGTCCACAGACTTGACCACTGGTCACACTTGACCTCACTGAGCCAACTCCCAAGTCTAGACATGGCCACTGGACAACACATAAGAAAACACAGCAAGAAAAATAAAGGAAGTGGGTTCCCTCACAAAAACTGTAGAGCACACTCAAGGAAAGAAAGAGTAATCTTATAAAATTCGAGGTCCACAAAAAGGTGCAATAATTATGAAACACAACTTCTAAGTTTACAAGGAAGGAAATCCTCAGGGAAAAGAAGGACTTTCCTCAGTCACAAAGGCTAATTAATAGTACAGCCTGGACACAGCTGAGGACTTAGGCTCCTGCTCCGGGAATCTTCTTTCTGCTGCACCCATGGCCCTAGCAGAATTCTGGAGCTAGGAGGGACCCTGAAGCTCACACAACCCATGTCCCTTACACTGCAAACACAAGGACCAAGACTTCCAACAATCCTCTCACTGAAGAATTTAAAAGTTGTCAACTTTATCCACTCTAAAAAAATACGGTGTTAACAAATGAGAAATTGCTCTCTTGAATATAAAAATTTGTAAGTCACTTAATCTGGGAATCAATGAATTGAGTGAATTCTGAGTCATCAAATCTGAGACTCTTGAGTCACCTCTTTGTATATATTCTACACTCTGGCAGCTTTCTTCATCTTATCTACCTGCTATGTCCTTTCAAGTCCTCCATGTCACATCAACGCTGGTCTCCCCTTCTCTTTATTCCCACGTGACATTTACAAGTATAAATATTCCATTGTAACTGCTATATTTGTACTCTCCCAAACTGCATGTTCCTAGGGAACCTGCACCATGTGTCTCATTAATCTCTAAACAGTAGTGCATGGTCAACAAATATTCATTGAATGAGTTAAAGACAATAAGGATTCATTCTCAATGCTACATATGTTTCTCCAAAACAACTGGATTTACTCAGTATACATTGATTCTAAAATTTATTTTTTTTAATATTTTATTTATTTGAAAGAGAGAGCACGAGTGGGAAGGGAGGGGCAGGGGGAGAAGCAGACTCCCCACTGTGCACGGAGCCTGATACAGGGCTTGACCCCAGGACCCTAAGATCATGACCCAAGCTAAAGGCAGATGCTTAACTGACTGAGCCACCCAGGCACTCCTGATTCTAAAATTCTTAGAATTAATTTTGGCCTATGATAAAACTCTTCAAAGAGTGGATCATGCAACAGAATTTGAAGAGCTTAGGCAAAACATTCTTCATTCAATTATGAGTTGGGAAAAGATAGAAGAGTCTACTTCTGAAAACGTAAGTTCCCCACTCACTGGAAATGTTTGAAGGAGAAGTGAACAACAGCCTGGAGTGGGTATCTTAGAGAAAATTCGAGAACTCGGTGAAGGTTTGGAGGAGGTGTCCTTCAATATTTTTTCTAACTAGGACATCCCCTAAGACTTAGACTGTCACTAAAGGAACCAATTCATCATCAATCTACCAGTCATTCATGCTTTAGTAGGAACTGGGGAACTGTAAGGGGGTGGGAGACATGATAAAGTACCTTTAAGGAAATCAGCTTAACAGAGAAAACCACTCAACCCTTTGAGTAGTCAGACAAAAAGTCAGCCAACTTGTCCTAGGATGCCCTGATAAGAAGCAGGAGGGCACCTGGGTAGCTCAGTGGTTGAGCGTCTGCCTTTGGTTCAGGGCATGATCCTGAGGTCCTGGGATTGAGTCCTGAATGGGGCTCCCTGCAGGGAGGCTGCTTCTCCCTCTGCCTGTGTCTCTGCCTCTTTCTCTGTGTCTCTCACGAATAAATAAAATCTTAAAAAAAAAAAAAAGGGAAGCAGGAAGTTAAGCAAATGTTATACAAATACCATGCTAATGGCAGAAAGGATATTTTAATAACCAAATTTTTATTTTAATTCCACCACCCTAGCAGTGGAATAAGGTCTGTTCTGTAAGACTGAGTACCCTTTTCTTGGAGGAATTTCAGCAAAGAGGTCAGATGGCCAATGGTTTGGGATATGGTTAGGTGGATTTTTATCTCCATCAGAAGGTGGGGTCACATTTAGGGAGTCCACACATTCTGATTTTCTCAGGACAGTTGTAGCTTACATCTTTTGTTCCAGTATAACTATTAGTTCTTCCCCATTTCACTTTCAAAAATGACCCAGAGTTTGGAAGATAAATCCTATGGTCACCCTACTTATATGACATGACCCTTAAATCCCTCTCAACTTCAATAATCTTGCTCAATGTTTGACCGAGGGGTACGAACTTTATTTTTTTAAAAAGATTTTATTTATTTTTTCATGAGAGACACGGGGGCGGGGGGCAGAGACACAGGCAGGGGGAGAAGCAGGCTCCCCGCCGGGAACCTGACATGGGATTCGATCCCGCGACTCCAGGATCCCGCCCTGGGCTGAAGGCAGGCGCCAAACCACTGAGCCACCCAGGCGTCCCACAGGGTACGAACTTTATAAAAGAAGGAACATTTCAGCTGGACAATCCCTAGATGAGGGATTTCAGACAGAAGAAGATAGTCCCCATATACCACTGAATTACCTCTTCCATCCTATGACTCCAACTCTGACTATCTGAAAATCTCTTGAACCCATTGGTGACCTACTTAAGACATGAGTTTTCACCAGCCTTATGGAGAGAAGAACTTTCATGAACTATAGACACCTCTAATGCAATACAGTTTGTATCATTTTAGGAAAAATACCTTAAGAATTTGTGACAGAAGCATTTTCTGGCAAAACATCTTTCCACAATAAAAATTCATATGGATAGAGTAGTAAAATTAAGAATTAAATACCTGTACTATTATGTATTGATTTACAAGAATTCATGTAAAGCTCCTTGATCTTATCACAGAACCCGAATAGCTGTATAAAGAGAGAATAGTCTATGCTAAGTCCCAATGTAATGAAAGATTATAGTTCTTAGCTCGGTACTATATACTTTTTTGCCCTCTTAAAAAGTATTTAAATGATAATAGGATCTTCAAGGAGGAAAGTGAGTGGGTGTTTGAAATTTATATTTTCCTGTCGCTAAGTAATATTTTTGAATATCAGAGCTGAAGAAGGGTCACAGACTTTAACACATATCCCAAGATTTGTCATAGCTGTCTCCAGGGTGCCCGTGGGTAAATCTGAAAATGTCTACAGTGAAAATGAGAACAACATTTGTGGCTGCAGCCCAACAAATTTTTTTTTGGAGAAATCATAGTAAATTATGAGGTAAAGCAGTCAGAAACTAGGCCAACCTGCCTCTGCATGGATGCATGCGGCATCACCGGGTACCACCTGATGTAACTCACCTCTTGTCTCAGAGTCCAAATTTCAGTACAGTTCAGAGCTGTAAAGTCTCAAAACTGTTGAAATGCCTGAGGTGTGTCACCCAGCTGGGAGTATGGCCTGAGGACCCAGGCATCTGGCATCACCTGGGTGCTCATCTGAAATGCAGAATCTTGAGCTCCAACCTAGATCTAGTGCTAGATCAGCATCTGCACTATGGCAAGATCCTAGACAGATTCATACTCATTTTAAAAATGGCAGAATTAGGGCAGCCCAGGTGGCTCCGCGGTTTAGCGTCACCCTTGGTCCAGGGCATGATCCTGGAGTCCCGGGATCGAGTTCTGCTTCGGGCTCCCTGCGTGGAACCTGCTTCTCCCTCTGCCTGTGTCTGTCTCTTTCTTTCTGTGTCTCTCATGAGTAAATAAATAAAATCTTAAAAAAAAATGGCAGAATTAGAATGTTCTCATTACAAGAAAAAATCGTGTAATTCTGTGAGGTGATGGATGTTAAGTTATTGCGGAGATTAGTTTACAATATACACATGTCATATCATTATGTTGTACACCTTAACCAATGTTATATCTCAATAAAACTCTGTGAGGGTAGGACGGAGAAGCATGAGAAATGCAAGCTAACTGCTTACCCAGAGGTATAGATTCAGATCTAGACTCTTCTACTCACTATAATACTGAAATTGTAGGACTAAATCCAGCAACATGACTGACAAAGAGGAAGGGACCCCTAAATGCTGCAATTGTCAATTGCTCACCCTGAATAAAATCCATCCCAGCCCTGGTCAGGCCCCAGAAATGGGTTCCTCTACACATCTTTTGCAGCCTTTTAGCTTGAATCAGTGTCCTGCATTCTTAGAAAATATCCATAGACCTTGGCCCAGAAACACCCAGTTGGTCTGTGACATTCATGATCATCTTTCTGCCCTGCACCCTCCTTCTGAAGATTTAGAAAGGGCTTTTGCCTCAAGATAAAAATAATCAGAAAAGCAGAACCTGGTTCTGTATTTTTCACACAGCCTGCTTGGGGTTTTCGAAGAGCATGAAATGCAATTAACACCAATGTGAAATCCGCATTTGTTCATTTTGAGGTTATTCAATGCTATTGTTACCTGACCTATAAGCAGCTGTTGCCAACTAATGTAAATGGTCACTGGGATCTGGAATTATTATATACAAGTGAAATAAATCTGCCTTTCAGATTGGCACGTTACAGAATCCTTCCCTCCCCTGCCCTCGACCCCTCACCACAGTCGGGTCATGGAGAGCTATGGTCACACGTCTCACTTTTCTTTATGCAATTTCTCTCTTATTTTTTTCCCCTGAAGTTCTGCTCTATTAAACATTCTTATTCTTGCAACCCAGGATTTTTGGCCATTGAAGACATAGTAAAGAGGTTAATCTGAGCTGAAATAGATCAGATCTGTTACACTCATTCTGATTTATCTGACTCCTTTACTGGTTCACCAGCTTGAAATCTTTGGCACTGGTTCAGGCCATGTCTCTGGTAGAGAGGTTTTTCCTTTTTTTTTTTTAATTTATTTTAAAGGTTGCTCTGTTTTCATTACAGATGATATGGTTGGATCTCAAAATGCCACAAAGTAAAATGCATATACTAAATTTGATAGATATTTTTCCCCCTGGGGCCATAGAAATGCTTAAACAAAAGCAATTTAAGAAGCTCTTTTCCAACTTCTGGGGCACACATTGGAAAATATATTAGGTTGGTTGGACTTATTTTTGTTCTTGGGTGCTGAAGACCCCAAAGCAGCAGCTGCTTTTTGCATATGCCGTTATTATTCCTACCATGATAAATACAGATGTGCGGCCTGCGGGACAGAGACACACTGGTATTATGGCTGGGCTCTCCAGCTCCTCATCAATGAAGAATGTTAGAGCTGACCGGCAAATGAAGAGCTCCATGACCAAAAAATACCAAGAGAAGGCAGAGATCCTGCCTTGAAGGCAAAGAAGAGAGAAGCAAAATGGGACCCAAGCTGGAAGATCCCTGGCTCTTGGCAGGAGAGGCCACCATGCTTCCCAGCTCCCCTTGCCTCTCCAGGATTTTGGAAGTCATTTTGGACTGCTTGCTTAGCATAAGCAGCTGATTCGAAGAAGAGGATTCAAACTGGATACTGATGGGAATTAAGTACACAGGTGTAATGAGTCTAATAGATTACAAAAGAGTTTTTCTGACCAGATAATGCAGTCTTTGCCACTGAGGCGTTTGGCTTTGAATTCCAAATCAGCCTAATGCAGGATCATTTAAATTGGAATTGTACTGATTATAACATGGTTCTCACATCCCGGTGGGGCTCAGTACAGGGGGTGTCCACAGAGGAGCAGGACTTCCTTACCCTACAGCAGCCTTCGGAGGGGGAAGACACTGCATGGTGCTCTGGAGGGCGAGCCCACACCAGAGTCAGGACTCTCCATCAGCCACAAAACTAACTTCACGGCCAAAGAGTTTCTCTCCCAACCAGAGACAAACAACTCAACTTCGTTGGAGCTCTTTACTTGAAACCAGGAGGGAAATATTTAGAAGGTAATAGAGGACTGACTCCCATGTTTCCTTCGAGGTCTTGTGTCTTTGGGGTTAAGGGTGTTGTGTGCAATACCTTTACTTTCTTGAATATTGATCTTTGATACAGCGGCCCCTTACCCTGCCTTGGGCCGTGGAAGCTGGATCTCAGGGCTGAATGCAGAGCAGATGCATGACTCTGTCTTTCCTCAAAAAGAAACCTCAAAACAGACACAGAAGTCCTGATGTGTCAGTCTGTCAAACGGTTTTCCTTATTTCCCGGGGGGCCAGAGATCTAAGAAGGCCGGTCACAAAGGTCCCACTAAATAAATGCTCCACACTTGTGGCTCTGCTGTGTCAAGAGTCCTGGCTGTTTCCAGGGGGTGGAGGGAAGCATGCCTGATTTTACTCACACATACAATTGTTTTGAGTCCACTTGTCCGCCTCACTTCAAAGGAAGCCTCTGTTTACAAGTTTGTCCCCAGTATGTTTTCACTTGACCCATAGAGTCCCAGGCTCTGCAGAGACACTGACGAAGGCGGGGCCGGGTGTCCCCGCGCATCTTTCATCTCCAGCCAGCGCTCTCACTGAAGGCCACCCCGGCCTCTCGTCCTGGCTCCGAGGAGGCGCAGGTGCCCGGGGAGATGACTGGGGGTCACCTCCCCGTCTCGGGCAACGGCCCGACCTCCGAGTCTCGGGCAGGGTGCTGCTTGTGTTTTCTGAAAAGATGAAATCAACTGGCAGAAACAGCTGTTTGTTTGGTTTCATCTTCAAAATGCTCCTCAAGGGGGCCCTGGGTGACTCAGTGGTTGAGCGTCTGCCTTCGGCTCAGGGTGTGATCCCGGAGTCCTGGGATCGAGTCCCGCATGGGGCTCAGTGGGGAGCCTGCTTCTCTGCCTCTCTCTGTGTGTCTCTCATGAATAAATAAATAAATGCTTTTAAAAAAATGTTCCTCGGGGATCCCTGGGTGGCGCAGCGGTTTAGCGCCTGCCTTTGGCCCAGGGCGCGATCCTGGAGACCCGGGACCGAATCCCACATCAGGCTCCCGGTGCATGGAGCCTGCTTCTCCCTCTGCCTGTGTCTCTGCCTCTCTCTCTCTCTCTCTCTCTCTCTGTGACTATCATAAATAAATAAAAATTTTTAAAAAATGTTCCTCAAGTAAAACAAAAGTGTAAGGTCTTTAAAAATACTACTGTGATGACTCCAAAGTGTCTGGGGTAACCTGGATCCACCACCCATTTGTCGTTACCAAGAATAATTAAGCACCGCAGATTAGCTTCTCTGCCCACCCTGTGTGATTCATTACAAAGATTTCGCCCTGTGATTTCTAGGTGCACGAAACTGGGTTGTTGATTCCTTGTACACACATTGTTAGCCCTAAACTTATTTATAGGCAATTTCCAAAGGTTCACTTAGAAGTTGATTTTTCTGGAAGTCAGAACAATTTTACAGAGAAATAAGATTAGATATGATGCTGATGGTTCCTCAAAATCTCCTTACCGCAAGGTATTTGTACTATTCTGCGCTTAAAACACAGTTAACAACAAAAAGCTAAAAGATTTTTTTCTGCTCTGAATATTATTTTTTTTGATGAAAACATTTTTTTTAATCAGAGGAGGATATGGAAGAGCCAGTGGAAACTTTACTGTATAAATAAATAATTGGATACTTCCTAAGGCTGTGGGATATAATGGCAATTAGCAAATTTCAAAATTTGTGGTGTTATTAATCAAATGTGTTAACTAGTCATGCTTATCAGACCATGTTGGGCACCTCTTTTTCCTTTTTTAAATCTTAATTACAACAATAACAACAACAACAAAACCCAACAGCAAAGAAAATGAGAGGAAAAGGAAAGCAATAAAAGATATTTTTCTGGGATCCCTGGGTGGCGCAGCGGTTTGGCGTCTGCCTTTGGCCCAGGGCGCGATCCTGGAGACCCGGGATCGAGTCCCACGTCGGACTCCCGGTGCATGGAGCCTGCTTCTCCCTCTGCCTGTGTCTCTGCCTCTCTCTCTCTCTGTAACTATCATAAATAAATAAAAATTAAGAAAAATTAAAAAAAAAAAGATATTTTTCTAAGATATAGGTTAAAGGTGGATAAAATGTTGCCAAAAGGCAGTTACAAAAGAAAATGTGCATTGCTATGAAAAAGCAACTGCCCTGAAGTGTTAAATTAGCTGATCAGTGGTCAGTGAAATTGTTGACAATCATAGGGTATGCCTGGGCATGGCCTCCTTAGAAAGGAAGAACATTATGGTAAAGCAGTGGTGATCAAACTGTGGTTCTCAGACCAGCGGCTCACTACCTGGGAGCCTGATAGAAATGACACTGACTGGGCCCAACCCTAGGTCTACTAAAGCAGGAGCTCTGGGAACTGGGTGCAGCAATCTCTGAACAGATGGTCCCAGAAGCACTATGGTCAAGAAACCCTGGATTGGAGAGTTTCCTGTAATGAGCGCTAGGTGGCTCTGTTGGTCAGGACAGAGAGGAGAAGGAAGGCAGTTGGGTGGTCAGGGCCTAGGATCAATGCTACTCCTAAGAAGCTGTGGAGGAGGGTGACTTATCTGCTGCCTTAAAAAAAATCTTTTCTGGGGCGCCTGGGTGGCTCAGCAGTTGAGCATCTGCCATCCACTCAGGTTGTGATCTTCAGGTCCTGGGATCAAGTCCCTCATCCGGCTTCCCGCAGGGAGCCTCCTTCTCCCTCTGCCTATGTCTCTGCCTCTGTCTCATGAATAAATAAATAAAATCTTTTTTTAAACAACAAAAAATAAAATCTAAGTCATTGGGAATAAACCACAAATAAATCCACTCTCCTAAATGACTAACAAAAATTATGAGACATTTCCCGGTTTGGTTTTTCATATCTAGGGCTTGTTTGCAAAAACAGAAATTTGTATCAATATGTAGAAAGCATTAAATACCTGTTTTCTGTACCACGACATCAAATATTGCTACTATTACCTAAAAACATCATTTAATTTCCCTTGACTTCAATACTTTATAACAGAGCCATTCCATGACACGGCCAACAAAATGAGAAATTAACCCTTAACACAACCTTGGATTCTACTGAATTTTGTGCCCATCCTTGCTCTAGATCAACAGTTTCCTCCAGGGGCCTCCTTTTGATTTTGTTTCTCTGGTCCAACCCTTCTAGCCTTTCTAGTTTTGACCCAATCCTATATTCAATCTAAAGCATTTCTCATTCCTGCTTTTACAACAGCAAGTCTACCTTAGCCTCTGGGACTCAAGTCAGGTACTTCAGACTGAGGATGGCCTTGGTCCATTCCATTGGATAGGGCATCCATCAGAGAGGGAGAAAGCAAGAGCTGAGATCCTCCAATGTAGCAGCCTTGGGACTGGGTACATTTTTGCATCTCTACCCAGGAGATACTATTATAGTTAAAATGTTCCTAATGAAACTCTGTAAATGCTTTGTAAGAAAGGCACTAAAAATTCAATATAAATAATTTGAAGCTCTCTGTTATTGTTGTACCACTGTTCTCTAACAAAGAGGTTCTTCACCCACAAGGGTTCTTAACCTAAAGCCTTTGGACATAAAAGTCTGTTTCAATATAACTGTTTTCCTCCAGAATTCTGGTGTTTTTTATCATATGAATTGAAAAAATATTATTCTGAGAAAGGTTCTCTGGTTTCATTAGACTTCCAAAGGCATCCATGCAGGATAAAGATAAACGCTGAATAGTACCAGTTACGCTGCCTCTACATCAGAGGAAGATAATACTGAGCTCCTTGGGCCTCACCAAAGGACAGAAGAAACAATTACCTAGAGGCAGAAAGTAAACTGAGTCTCTGGACAAGCTGATCGAGGTTGTCATGCTCCCAAATTTAGCATATGTCTCAAGCCAACAAAAGTGAGAAGTACTGTTCATCAAAAACATACCCATGAGAGGCCATCTCAGTCTCCCCAGAACCCATGTGCTCATGGTAGGCACATAATGAAGTTAATACACACTGCTTGGGTGAAGTAGAGTGCAATTAAGTGTGACAAATGAAAACTGCATGCCAGGGGCACCTGGATGGCTCAGTGGTTGAGCGTCTGCCTTTGGCTCAAGTTGTGATCCCGGGGTTCTGGGATCGAATCCCACATTGGCTTCCCTGCAGGGAGCCTCCTTCTCCCTCTGCCTGTGTCTCTGCCTCTCTCTCCATGTCTCTCATGAATAAATAAATAAAATCTTTAAAAAAATAAAAAAGAAAAATTCATGCCAGATTATTGATCTAAGACTTGAGTTCTTATGCTGTGTAAATTAACAAAATGCAGCCTCCATTTTTCATAAGGATCAAGTAAGTACCTTACTCTTACCATAATGGTTGGGGGCAATCAGGGCATCACCACTGTATAAAGTACGTCTTGCGATGGGAAAAAGCATTTCCTGTTTTGGGAGCTGGTCAGGACCATGGTAGGTTTAATAGCTATAAATTAATCTTAAGCATCTGGTTACTTATTCATGGGAGACACAGAGAGAGACAGAGACATAGGCAGATGGAGAAGCAGGCTCCCTGCAGGGGACCTCATGCGGGACTCGATCTTGGGGATTGCGACCTGAGCCAAAGGCAGATGTTCAACCACTGAGCTACCCAGGTGCCCAAGTAACTGGCTACTGAGCAACAAAGTCCATATCTCATTCCTACCAACGTCAGGTCCTGACATTCTGCAAATCTTGGCTAAGAACAACTATTAACCAGTGTTGTTGTGGTGGAAATAAGAGATTTTAAAAACCTACTCCCCTTCTTAAGAACTGGTCTCTCTTTAATTGTCACTCTTTGTGATTATGCCTCTTTATTACTTTGTTCTCTCTAAACCCTTTTTAGGTGAGCAGACAGTATCAGTTCCACACTTCGTAGGTGAGGAAACAGTGCCTCTGTCCCTCCCTGATTACATGATGAATTGGTCCTGGAATTAGAAGACCACACAGTTCATGGTCTTACAATAAGAGCCGAGGTCCTATAGAGGGTCTCAAACAGTCCCCTGGACTTTTCCCTTTTCTCTCTCATTCAGTAGCAATAGGAGTTGTGACCTCTGGCAGGGAAAACATTCCATCTCTACCCAGAACAACCATGACAGCAGAAAAGACAATCTCCCATCCTTAAAGAAATGAACCACTGTGTGTCCCCTTGTTTGCTTGCTTATGGTGCTACTGGTATAGCTACCAGCCAATCGGCCAAGGGGCGGGACAGATTTTGTCAATTATGGATTTGAGATTGCAGCCTCTTATTGAAGTTTTTCACTTTTTCTGCCGCAGATTGAAGGCTGACTACAAAGTATTTGCTACAGTGGGGAAAAAAATCATAGGATTTAAGTTTTAAATCAATAGGGGATTCAGAGATACCCAGCAGAATTTTATATTACCTGGGTCCGGTTTAACGGATGAGGTAAAAACATAAGAAGATACATTATTTTCCTTAGAAGGAGCGACTCTGCTTCATTTCTTAGTATGTGAGGAAAGACATTTTCTCACCAGTACTGGACATAGCCTGTAAATGTAAGATGAAATCTGCATTCCAGTCAGTGTTGAGGATGGGGGTGGCAATGCTGGCCAAAAGCTGCCCCCCACCCCGCTCCCCTGAGGATAGAAGGATCACAAGGCAGGGTGTGAACTAGACTCAAGTCACCCTTAGAGCCCCTGCAGAAATGAATGCTTAGCACCGGAGGAGCATGACTGATGGGACTTTATTAAGATTTAGAAGGGAGAACACTTGCTGAAGTGACAGGCTGGAGCTGAAAGAGGAATGGATCACAAGGCCACCGGCTACTCACACGGGCCAGAGCATGTCACCTTCTGGCATCGGAGCAGCCTAATTCATGAAGTCAGGAGTTAGATCTGATTCTATCCAACCCTGGGAGACAAAGGAAGTCTGGAGCCCCACATGGCAGGCTGCATTCAGAAGTTAAAAACTAGTTAGAATGTTTCACTGAAAAATAAGAGAGGAGGTGCAGAGGAATTCCGAAGCCCCGAGTACCTGTTGTGAGCAGGACACAGTGTTGGCCATTAAGTGATGAGAAAAAATAGGACAGCTGAGAAGCACAAAAATACCCACAAAGGAAAATGCTTCTCGTTTCAGCTGCATTTAAAAGTATTTCATTCCTATAGGACTGTGTAAACGATTATGCAACTTTAAAAAAGGGAGAGTCTTGTCCATCCTGAACATTTACTAGACTTTTTTTTTTGTAAAGAGCTCTATTAATGCAATAAATTAACTTTGTGTGTGTGTAGGTATATATCTCAGCTGTCGAGAGGCTTCTCTCTCTCTCTCTCTCTCTCTCTCTCTCTCTCTATATATATATATATATATATATATATATATATATATATATATGCCGTGGCCAGCAGAAGTGATCAAAAACGAGGGACACTGGGCCCAAGCTTGCCATGGGCTGGCTGGACGTGCCGCCGAGCGCAGGGTGGACCTGCCTGACTCCCGTGGTTAGCTTTTTAAAAACCTTGAAAAGGAAAACAAAACCAAAGTGTGTAATTTGGATTTAGAGGAGATGCAAGATCCTTAGCTCCCTGACCTCGCTCTGGGGTCTGTTGGGGACCATGGAGCTTGGGTGTCGAGGAGGGGCTTCACGCTTGTTTTTATAGCTTATCTCCTGTATCGTCTTTTGGACCTGTTTTAGTAAACCTGTTTTTCATTTTATTAGATTTGGTCACTTACAAATACATATATATATATATATATATATATATATATATATATATATACACACACATATATACAAACTAGCAAGGGATTTCAGAATGTTGTAGGCCTCATTACAGCCTGGTCTCCAAAAACCTGTTTGAAAAAGGCAACATGTTCTTCACAATGTTTCCTGGCCTGAAGTTAGGGTTCCCTCGCAAACTCTGATTTTGCTGTTCAAAAAACCGAACTATAGTATAGAAAAGAATGCTGTCTTCAGTCTGCTTCGCAGCACCTAAAAATTTTCATGTGGAAATGTTGTCGTGGCCGCCAACGCCCCGGGTGAACCGTAAGGTGGCTAACACGTGGTGCTTGGAAAGCAGCACTTTGACGATCTTGTCGTCGGCTGTCAAGAGGCTACTCCCCTTTCCCATCTCAGCTTCCCTTTCCTGAACTGCTAGGAGGCCTATGTAACAGGCATTCTTAATGTTCCAGGCCGTCTGGGCCTCACCATTCCAGAACCTACAGGAGCACCTTAGGTAAGCACCTGCAATTCTGCAAGCCCTGGGGCTTAAAGCTCCCTGGAGGAGGGAGCCCAGACAATGGCAGACAGGAGCAGGTGGGTAACCACCCTGCCTTCTCTCCTTCCGTGGCACAACTCGAGCTACCATAGGCAAGTCTGGTTGCCCAACACTACCCAACTCACCATCACACATCTGTACTACTTCCTACCAGTGCTTCTTGGGCTCAGCAACTAAGTAAAATACCCTCAATCTGTGTCACAGGATATACTTCTGAGAAAACCTAAGACTGTGTGCGTATATGCGTGTGTGTATAAATTTTAGAGACTTATTAAGATTTGATATTTATTGATCAAGTTTGCCCTGATATTTTGCAAAGTTCCTAAGCTGCCAAGCCAGAGTTTTGAGAGAAGTGAGGTGGGCATGAGTCGCTGGCTTGCAGCCAGTGGCAGCTGTAAAAGGAGGGCTTTCACATGCTACTTGCCTGGCCTCAGACTCTATTCTGGAAAAGGAGGCAGATCCTTTTTCATCAACAGGGAAAACTGGGTTTCTGTGGGGTCTACTCAATAAGGGGTTTTGACATGTTCAAATGAATCAAGTATGAATATATGACTTTTCTCTTTTCTGCTCAGCATTTAATAAGCACACATAACAGGATGTTTTAAATAAATCTACCAAAAATGCAAAACCTCTCTGCTCATCAATAAAAATACACCAATAACTGGCTTCTGGAGGGATTGTAATACTGTTATTTACGTTGAGATGTTACTACACAGAGAAACAAACATGTTTAGCATGTTGTAAAATCTTCTTTCTCTCTTCCCAGATATTTGTAGGAACAAGGAGGTGGAAGAAGAGGGAAAAGAGTCATGTTTACACTCATTTTAAATGTCAGTTTAAGCATTTCTCCTAGAAGACATGTTGGCAAGCAATGAGCATTTCCCAGCTACCCTCAGGATAGGAAATACCAACCTATTTTACATTACCCTTCTCTCAATTAAATATTTCCTTGGGAAATTGATTGGAAAGCTTATAACAACCAAGGATAAAATCACTTTTTGGAGAAAAGAGCCGCATCCATGTGCTGAGGCAGGACACTGTGTGATAGGCCAAATAAAACTGCCAGGTACAGAGTCTGTCAATGAGTTAGTTACTCAGCCCTCAAATTTACCAGGTAAATGAATAATTTGTGGAATAAATTATCTCCTGTCAGAGAAGTATTTGCATGAATTTGGGGATACAAGATCTCATCTGTCCCTCTCTGCTCCCCAGGCCCCTGAGATTCAGTGAGTGAGGATGGATTACTTAAATGCAAGGTAATGGTTGAGGCATCTTAGTGCCATGAGCCCATTACTGAGCAAAGTGTCTCCGAGCCGCATAGGAAGTAATCCCGTGTCATCAGGAGACACAGGGACCCTGCAGCCCGGGCAATAAAACACACTGTGTTTGGTCAGAGTGGGAACTGCTTCAAGATATACCCTGATGGGATGAGCACTGATCACTGGGTGTTATACTATATGTTGGCAAATCAAACTCCAATAAAAAAATATAAATACACATATATGTGTGTGTGTGTGTGTGTATATACACACACACACACACACACACACACACATACCCTGAAAGCAGAGGTCCAAGCAGCATTGCCCGTTGGGCAGAATGGAGATTTCTAAAAAAAAAAAAAAAAAAAAGAGAGAAGCAAAAGGAGAAAGGATGGAAAATCAGACTCTCATTTAAATCTCTAAAATATGCAGCAGTGAAAATCTCCCACAGAAATACATGCAAACTGCTAGCTGCTCCCCATCATCTGCCTTTTGGGAATTATAAGCTCTGAACAGACATGGCATTTCTAGGTTGTCCCTCCTCTGGCTATTTCACACCCAGAACACCACCCATCCCATTTGCCTCTTTGCAGGGTCCAGCCTGAAATAATCACTAAATAATGTCGGGAGTGGGCATCCCTTGGTTATAAAATACAGGACTGCCAAGGAAACTGTGTGAGGTCTGATTTCAGGTCAGCTATCTGTAAACAAGGGAAGCCACCAGATGGATGGCGAGGCAAAAGCAGTGGAAGCACAGGGTAGATGGGAGACTGCCACCACTCACCTGGAATCCCTACTGAGGAGCAGAAGTAGCAAGAGGAGGGAGATGAACAGTTAGCACTTATAAGCACCTACTAATGCCCTAGTGCAGTGTATATATTTAATATATATTTCAACTTAATAAATATAATTCACTGTGCTAGGAATATATATTTACTGTATAACTAAGTCGTAGGCATATCGAACGTTACCAGCAGTCCTAAGACCTTCTTTCTTCTATGTCCTGAACTCTCCTGTTACAGAACAAATGCCCATTTTATATTCGCTTCTCCCCCCATCATCAGAGATATGGCACAAAGGCCAGTCATAGCAGTATGTGAGTATCACAAAGCTTGGAGACACACTTCCGGAGGACTTGTTAAAATACATGAAGCTAAAATGTTAACAATGAGGGGAATCTTAGAAAGCATACCCTTCTCTTACTCAAATGAGAAGACAGATGATCAGAAAGGTTAAGCTAGTTGCTTAAGTCCACACAGCCTGTTAGAGAGTAGGGGCTAAAACCCAAGAGACTTCATTAGCAAATTAGAAAGTTCCTTGACCTACAGGAAGCTACTTCCATCCAATGTGTCAGAAGTGTCCACTCAATATTAAACAACAAAACAACAAAAGCCCCTTATTTTAAAAAAATAAGAGAGATTAAAATGTCAAGAAAATTAGATATTCCAGAAGCTCTGTAGATTCTTATCTTTGGGTCATGAACTTTGTCTCAGTCTCAGATTCTGATGAGTTTGGACAAATTCCAGAGGTCTCAGCACATATGTGTGAAATGCATATGTTCACGTTCTATTGGTAATAACTCAGCTGAGTGCCACAGCCACAAAACTCCCCACATCAGTCCAGTCTGGCATACACTCTGCAGCGATTTATGGGACCACAGAGGGGAGGCCGTCTGGGGTGAGATTAGGTGCCTGGCAGGCGCTTCCAGAAGGTTCCATGCAGTCTCACTG
Organism: Canis aureus; assembly: GCF_053574225.1. Lineage (NCBI taxonomy): Eukaryota > Metazoa > Chordata > Mammalia > Carnivora > Canidae > Canis > Canis aureus. Next base: position 91,053,280 of record NC_135611.1, on the reverse strand, counting down.
TTGCCAAGGCTGCCTGGCAGCATGACCCTATAGAAACCCGGCCCCGGGCAGAGTTCAACATCATACACATTTGCCCAGAGAAAACACACCTTTTCCTCACTGTCACTTAATCGCTGCATTAGGCTCATAGAGTTTTTTCCTGGGAAGAGAAAAATGAGTCTCTGAATTGGTGAGTGCATAAGGTGGCATGAAAAAGAGAATAGAGAATTTTTCTGGTGCCAGGGGCCTGGCTCCATCACCAGTGAGCTGTGGGTCCTTAGACAAGTCCCTTTACTCTGGGCCTCTCACCTATGAAGTCAGAGTTAAACGACGATCTGGAAGGATGCTCCCCATGGATGGGTCAATTGATATTCATCGAGTACACAGCTGGCTGCTACGTCCTAGGGACACAAAGATGAACAAGGCAAGTCCTCGTGACAAGGAGACCATTTCTGTGTGTGACACACAAAGAGTAACATTAGTTAGTAATAGCAGGTATCACTGGGCTTTGGGTATTCCGTGTGCTTTTTTTTTTTTTACCCCGCTTCATCCTCACAACAACCCCATTTTATTTCCATGTTATGCAGGAGAAACTGGTTCATAGGGAGTAAGTAATTTGCCCAGGTCACATGTTTAATTAGTTATTACCTACGTAAGTGCCCCAGGGCCTTGAAGAGACAGTCAGGGAAGGCTATACAGAAAGTGATATTCAATTTTTCTCTGAAATGTGAACAGTTTACCAGGTGGAGAAGGGAGGGGAGAAAAGGCAAGGACACTCCAAAGGAAAGGAACAGTATATGTAAAGGCATAGAGGCACTAAATCCTAGATCCACTTGGAAACCCACAGCTAGTCTGGGGCATGTGGAGTTAAGTATGAGAAGGTTTAGTAGGAGGCTGAGCAGATTCTGGCCTGGCAGATTGCAGTTGGCATGCGCTGCATACTTGTGCACACTGCACGGCCCCCAAATTCATACTTTAATACCCCAACCCACAGTATGGAGGTCTTTGGGGATGGGACCTCTAAGTAAGGAAATAAAGTTAAAAGAGTCATAAGGATGAGGCCCTGTTCTGACAGGATTAGTGGCCTTATAGAAAGAGACTCCAGGGGCACCTGGATGGCTCATTCAGTGAAGTGTCTGCCTTTGGCTTAAGTCATGATTCCAGGGTCCTGGGATGGAACCTCATGTTGGGCTTCCTGCTCAGTGAGAAGTCTACTTCTCCCTCTCCTTCTTTTCCTTTCCCTTCCTCTCCCTCTGCTTATGCTCTCTCTTACACACATGCATGCTCTGTCTCTCTCAAATCAACAAATAAAATCTTTAAAAAAGAGAGAGAGAGAAGGAGACTCCAGAGAGCTCGCACTCTCTCTGTACTGCGTGCACACACCATGAAGAAAGTCCACATAAGCACACAGGGAGAAGGTGGCTGTCCACAAGCCAGGAAGATAGCATTCACCAGAAACTGACCTTGCTGGCACCTTGATCTCAGACTTCTGGCCTCCAGAACTGTAAGTAAGTATACTTCTGATTTTGAAACCATCCACTCTACAGTATTTTGTTATAACCGCCTGAGCAGACTGACACACATGGGAGGTCAGTAAGGATCCAGGGATGCTTGTAAATCAAGGGACCAATGTGTACTCTCCAGAAGCTGTGCAGAGGATTTCTAGAAGAAAGAGATGATGGACACAAGGACCTCTTAGGGAGCCCTCCCAGTGAAACAGCTAAAGAACCTTGAGGGCCTGATCCACTTCTTCAAGACACAGCCTGAAAGTCAGTTCCTCCAGAGCTGTGTCTAACTCTGTTCAGTTGCCCCAAAGCCCTCTGTGCCCATCCCTTTTAGGTATGTGTGATTCTGAGAAAATTAATAAATGTGTCATGAGTGGTAGGGTAAATGTCTCTTCCTGCCTTCCCACCAGGTGAACAGCATAGATCAGTACTTAGCACATTGCTTATCACATAGCAGCAGCACATTTAAAAAGCTCAGTGAGGGGATGCCTGGGTGGCTCAGTGGTTGAATGTCTGCCTTTGGCTCAGGTCATGATCCTAAGGTCCTGGGATAGAATTCTGCATCGGGCTTCCCACAGGGAGCCTGCTTCTCTCTCTGCCTGGTCTCTGCCTGTGTCTCTGCCTCTCTCTGTATCTCTCATGAATAAATTAATAAAATCTTAAAAAAAAAAAAAAGCTCAGTGAGAGGGGTTAAAACAAGCAGAAGTGCCAGCTATGTCAGTTCAGGTCTGTGCCCCAAAGATGGCAATCCCAGGGCAGGGACACACTGGACCCTTAGGTTTCTGTTTGACCCAGCTCTTCTCTCTTATGTTAGGATTTCCTAGGCCTCCTCATGAAAGAAGAAAACAAAAAACATAAATTGATAAAAATCCAATGCTGGTTAGTATTACAGCCAACTTACTTTCCTGCCATTTAAGGAAAAATTAAGGAATCTCCAATTCCTTTTGGAGAGAAAAGAATATAAATATTATAGTATAGTATAAGTAATATTATATATTATACAAACATTATATATATATATATATATATATATATATATATATATATATATAATTCAGTCTTCTGCAGGTGGCTATTCTATTGTCCCAGCACCAATTGTGAAATGATTTTTCTTCCATTTTATTATCTTGACACTGTTATGAAAAAAAATCAACTTATCATGTTGGAAGGACAAATATTGTTAAAATGTCTATACTACCTGAAGCAATCTATAGATTTAATGCAATCCTTATCAAAATACCAATAGCATTTTTTTCACAGAACTAGAACAAATAATCCTAAAATTTGCATGAAACAACAAAAGACTTCAAATAGCCAAAGTAATCTTCAAAAAGAACAAAACGGGAGGTATCACAATTCTAGATTTCAAGATATACTACAAAGCTGCAGAAACCAAAACAGTATGATACTGGCATAAAAGCAGACCCTTGGATCAATAGGACATCAATAGGATCATCAGAGAGCCCAGAAACAAACCCACACTTAATATGGTTAATTATCTACAATAAAGGAGGTAAAAATACACAATGGAGAAAAGACAGTCTCTTCAATAGATGGTATTGGGGAAACTGGACAGCTACAATCAAAAGAATGAAACTGGACCACTTTCTTATACCATGTATGAAAATAAACTCAAAATGGATTAAAGACCTAAATGGGAGACATGAAAGCATAAAATTCCTAGAAGAAAACTTAGGCAGTAATCTCTTTGACATCAATCATCGTAACATTTTTCTAGCTATGTCTCCTGAGGCCATGGAAATAAAAGTAAAATTAAACTATTTGGACTACACCAAAATTAAGAGCTTGTATAAAGGAAATATCAACAAAAAGACAACTCACCATATGGGAGAAGATTCGTGCCAATAAATATCCAGTAAGGAGTTAATACCAAAAATATGTAAATAATGTATACAACTCAAACCCCCCCCCCCAAAGAATCCAATTAAAAATGGGTAGATGAACCTCTTGCAAGGTTCATCTATGAAGGCAAAGGAAAGAAAAGCAAAAATGAATTATTGGGACTTCACCAAGATAAAAAGTTTCTGCACAGCAAAAGAAACAATCAACAAAACTAAAAGACAACCTACAGAATGGGAGAAGATATTTGCAAATGACATATCAGATAAAGGACTAGTTTCCAAGATCTATAAAGAACTTATTAAACTCAACAGCAAAGAAACAAACAATCCAATCATGAAATGGGCAAAAGACATGAACAGAAATCTCACAGAGGAAGACATAGACATGGCCAACAAGCACATGAGGAAATGCTCTGCATCACTGGCCATCAGAGAAATACAAATCAAAACCACAATGAGATACCACCTCACACCAGTGAGCATGGTGAAAATTAACAAGCTAAGAAACAACAATATTGGAGAGGATGTGGAGAAAGGGGAACCCTCTTACACTGTTGGTGGGAATGTGAACTGGTGCAGCCACTCTGCAAAACTGTGTGGAGGTTCCTTAAAGAGTTAAAAATAGAACTGCCCTATGACCCAGCAACTGCACTGTTGGGGATTTACCCCAAAGATACAGATGCAGTGAAACACCGGGACACCTGCACCCCGATGTTTCTAGCAGCAATGGCCACAATAGCCAAACTGTGGAAGGAGCCTCGGTGTCCATCGAAAGATGAATGGATAAAGAAGCTGTGGTCTATGTATACAATGGAATATTCCTCAGCCATTAGGAATGACAAATACCCACCATTTGCTTCGACGTAGATGGAACTGGAGGGTATTATGCTGAGTGAAGTAAGTCAGTCGGAGAAGGACAAACATTATATGGTCTCATTCATTTGGGGAATATAAAAAATAGTGAAAGGGAATAAAGAGGAAAGGAGAGAAAATGAGTGAGAAATATCAGTGAGGGTGACAGAACATGAGAGACACCTAACTCTGGGAAATGAACAAGGGGTGGTGGAAAGGGAGGTGGGCAGGGGGAATGGGGTGACTGGGTGACGGGCACTGAGGGGGATACTTGAAGGGATGAGCACTGGGTGTTATGCTATATGTTGGCAAATCGAACTCCAATAAAAAAATATACAAAAAAATAGGTAGATGACCCAAATAGACCTTTTCCAAAAAAGACATCCATCCAGATGACCAACAGACACATGAAAAGGTGCTCAGCATCATTCATTATCAGGGAAATGCAAATCAAAAACCACAATGAGATACCACTTCACACCTGTCAGGATGGGTAAAATCAAAAACACAAAAAACAACAGTGTTATCAAGGATGTGGAGAAAAAGGAACACTTACGTACTGTTGGTGGGAATGCAAAGTATTTCAGCCACTCTAGAAAGCAGTGTGAAGTTCTTCAAAAAATTAAGAATAGAATTACCATATATAATTCCACTACTAGGCATTTGCTCAAAGAAAAGAAAAACACTAATTTGAAAAGATATATGCACCTCTCTGTTCACTGCAGCTATTTACAATAGGCATTTACAATAGCCAAATGTCCATCTATAGATGAATGGATACAGAAGAGGTGATGTATATACACAATGGAGTATTACTCAGCCATAACAAAGAATGAAATCGTGCCATTTGCAATGACATGGATGAAGCTAGAGAATATAATGCTAAGTGACAGAAGTCAGACAGAGAAAGGCAAATACCACACGATTTCCCTCATATGTAGAATTGAAGAAACAAAACAAAACAGATAAACCAAAAACCAAATTCTTAACTACAGAGAACATGTGGATATACCACATTTTATTTGACCATTACAAATAACACTCCTATGAATGCTCGTCTATATTTTTTGACATATATTTTCATTTCCTTTGGATATATACTTAAGAGTGAAACAATGGTCATGTGGTAACTCTGTGTATAGCAATTTTAGGCATTGCCAAACAGTTTTCCAAAGGACTGTAACATTTTTACATTCCCGTCAACAGTGTATGAAGATTGAAATTTTTCTACGTCCTAAGTACTTGTTATTACTTGCCTTTTTGACTATAGTCATTACATCCACATCCTAGTGGATGTAAAGTGTTGTCTCATTGTGGTCTTCGCCTAAACTTCCATAATAGCTAATGATATTGACAATCTTTTTGCATGTTTATTGGATATTTGTATATGTCCTTTGGTGAAATAATACCTATTCAAACCCTCTGACACTTTTAAATTGTCTTTATTTTGTTAAGCTATAAGAGTTTTTTAAAATATTTTTTTGTTGAAGTTCGTTTTGCCAGCATATAGTATAACACCTAGTGCTCATCCCATCAAGTGCCCTCCTCAGTGCCTGTCACCCAGTCACCCCATCCCCTCACTCACCTCCCCTTCCATTACCCCTTGTTCATTTCCCAGAGTTAGGATGTTCTCAATATGAGGTCTAATAACATATAGGATTTGTAATACGCTCCTACTCAGTACATGATCTATTCACTTTCTTGATGGTATCACTTGTAATAAAGTAAGTTTTTAATGTGATCAAGTTCAACATATCTATATCTTCTTTTGTTGCTGTCCTTTGCTGTCATACCTAAGAAACTACTGCCTGATCCAAGTTCAGAAAGATGTACTCCTAAATTTTCTTCCCCAAGGCTTATAGTTTTAGCTCTTACATTAGGTATATGATTTACATGGAGTTAATTTTTATGTAAATGAGGTAGAAAGAAGAGGTTGAAATTCAGTCTTTTGCATGTGGTCATCCTGTTGTCCCAGCACCATTTGTTGAAAATACTTTTCTTCCCCTCATTTAATGATCTTGATACTGTTATTAAAAATCAATTGACTATAAAAGCAAGGGTTTTATTTCTGGACACTGTTCTATTTCATTGATCTATCTATCATGATATTAGTACCATAGTGTCTTGAATATTGCAAGTGTGTAGTAAGTTTTCAATTTGCAAAGTATAAATCATAACTTTGTTCCTTTTTCTCAAGATTATTTTGCCTAACCTGGTCCCCTGAATTTCTACATGATTTTTCAATTAGCTTGTTAGTTTCTGCAAAAAATAAAAAGAAATTAGCTGGGATTTTTATAGGAATTGCATTGAGTCCATTGTTCCATTTGGGGAGTAGTGCCGTCTTAACAATATGAAGTCTTCCATTGTCTGAATATGAAATGTTTTTCCATTTATTTAGATCTTTATTGATTTCTTTCAACAATGCCTTGCAGTGTATATCATATGAGTCTTTCACTCATTTTGTTAAATTCATTCCTGTTTTGGATATTGTAAATGGCAATGTTTCCATAATTTCATTTTCACATTATTCATTGCTAATGTACAGAAATATAATTCATTTTTGTATATTGATATTCTATCCTGCAACTGTGCTAAACTCATTTGTTCTAATAGTTTTTGTGGGAAGTCCTTAGAAATTTCTGTATACAAATGATATCATCTGAAAATACAATTTTATTTTATTTTTTCAATATGAGTGTATTTTATTTCTTCTTCTTGACTAACTCCCTGGTCAGAATCTCCAGTACAATTTTGAATGGAAGCAGAAAGACTGGACATCTTTGTTTTATGGCTGATTTTGGGAAGAAAGCATTTACATTTTCATCATTAACTATAATGTTAGCTGTGAATAGTTGATATGATTTTTAAATGTCTTTTAAATCTCTAGGTTCTTTGTCTCTGTCTCTCTTTCTCTGTGTCTCACTCTGTTTTTCTCTTTCTCTCTCTTCTTTGGACCTTTCCTTCCTTTTTTCTCTCTGCATGTTCTTTTTTCCCTCTTTGGGGGAATCTTTTGCTTGGGGTAATCTGCGGGGTCAGGATGAGAGCTAGAGGAAGTAAGCCTACTGGTACAGCTTTTCTTCAGATTTCATCCTAACTCAAGTCTTGCTCCCCAAGGAAGTTCAATTCTAACCTTCTACATGTGTGATTCATGTAAACTACACTAAGATAGTTTATTTCTACTTAGGCTCTTTGCACTGAGGAAATCTTAGATATGGAGCGCTGATTGGTTTATAAACTCGTATTTTAGTAGGTATACTCTGGCTATATACAAAGAACATGGAGAAAAATATCTTGCATTTCTGTTCAATTATGCTTACAATCCAAAACATCACTGGATTAAAATGATATTGTTTACATGGAATATAAGAAATAGTGAAAGGGACTATAAAGGAAAAGAGGGAAACTGAGATGGGGAAAATTATAGAGGAATACAAACCATGAGAGACTCCTAACTCTGGGAAACAAAGGGTTGTGGAAGGGGAGATGGGTGGGGGGTTGGGGTAACTGGGTGACAGGCGCTGAGGAGGGTACTTGATGCAATGAGCACTGGGTGATAAACTATATGTTGGCAAATTGAATTTAAATTAAAAAGATTTTTAAATGATATTGTTTTAAACATCATATCATTAAAAGAACAAATACATATTTAAAGTACAATTGTGTATTTTGGGACTAATCCTTAACTATTACAATTATAATTCCTTCTCTTAGGCCCTTTTGTGAATCAATGAGAGACTGCTGACTTTTTCATTTCATGTTCTTGGTTTGGACTAGAGAGCCAGCATGTTCAAACTTGTGGCCTCTGATATTTCAAAGTAGAGTTGGATATCCTTTCCTCCAAACTCCTTTTAGATTTCTGAATGCTTTCTGTGCCTTACTTTCCTACCTAGTGAAAAAAAAAAAACAAACCTGCAAGCAGAATGGCAGAAACAGAATTGTGGGTCCTGAGTGTTTGAAATAGTGCCAATCAGGGGTGCCTGTGCGGCTGAGTTGGTTAAGTATCTGCCTGTGGCTCAGGTCACGATCTCCCAGTTCTGGGGTCCAGCCCCTTGATGGTGGGCACCCTGCTCAGGGGGGAGTCTGCTTCTCCCTCTCCGCTGCTCCTCCTCCGAACTCTTTCTCTCCCTCTCTCAAATAAATAAATAAAATCTTTAAAAATAAAATAAAATAGCCAATGAAACATCAGTAGGCATGAGAATCACCTGGGACATTTAAGTAGTACATTCATAAGTCCTTTCCTAAACATTCTACCTCTTTAGTGAAGAATACTGGCTCTCAGCAAAGTTCATTTCCTGTTTTGGGGGGCACATGGCTAGACCATATATACCAGCCTACCCTGTAGTGAGATGTGGCCATGTGACTATGTGCTAGCTAATGGAATATGAATTGACACTGTATACTTGCTCCAGGCGGGACCCACAAGCTTTCCCATACACCCTTGCATGCTCTCTTCCCTTTCCAGGTGCCGGAGATGGTGAACTTCAGAGCAACCTTATTTTCTCTCTCACTTTTAAAAATTAATGTAAAATTCACCCTTTTAAACATTTTGAAGTGTATAATGCAGTGACTTTTAGTTGATTCACAATGTGTGCAACCATCACCATCACCAGAATCTAATTCCAAAAGTTTCATCACCCCTAAGAAGATACCTCTGCCCATTATACGACCGCCCTCTCTTTTCTCTTCTACACACCTCCTAGCAATCACCATTCTATCTCTGGGGATTTGCCTATGCTAGATATTTCATATAAGTGGAATCATACAATATGTGGTCTTTTGTGATTGATTTCTTTCACTTTATATAATATTTTCAAAGTTTATCTATGGCATGGCACATATCAGTATATCATTCTTTTTATGGCTGAAAAATAGTCCACTGCATAGAGATCACACTTTATTTCTCTATTTGTCATTTGATGGACATTTGATTTGTTCTCATTTTGGGGGGTATTATGAATAATATTCCTATGAATATTCATATAAAATCTTTTTCTAAACAGTTATTTTCAATTCTACATGTACAACTAGGAGTGGAATTCCTGGGTCATATGGTAATTATGTTTAAATTTCTGAGGAACTGCCAAATTGCTAACCACAGTACCTACACTGTTTTACTTTCTCAACAGCAATGTATGAGGTTTCAACTTATCCACATCCTTTCCCAATATTTGTTGATTTTTACCATTTTTATTATATCCATCCCAGTGAGTATGAGGTGTATCTCATAGAGAAATTTATTTGCATTTACCTGACAGTCAATAATGTTTAGCATCTTTGCATGTGCTTATTGCATTTATATATCTTCTTTGGAAAAATGTCAATACAAATCCTTCACCTATTTTTAAATTGCATTATATTTGTCTCTAATGGAGTTTTAAGAGTTCTTTATATATTCTGGATCTTAGAACCTTTTCAGATAAATGATTTGTGAATACTTTCTCCCACTTGGTAGGGTAAACTTTCACTTTCTTGATAATACCATTTCATGAACAAATTTTTAAAATTTTGATGAAGTCCAATTTGTCTACTTTTTCTTTGGTTGCTTCTGGTGTCATCTTCAAGAAACATGCCTAATCCAACCTCATGAAGACTTATCCTTATATTTCCTTCTAAGAGTTTTATATTTTTAGTGCTTACACTTAGATATTTAATCCATTTTGAGTTGGTTTTGTATATGATCTCATTTTATTGTTTTGCATGTGGATATCCAGTTTACCAACCACCATTTAAAAAAAAATTGTTCTTTCTCATTGAATGAGCTTGGCACTCATGTTAAAAATCAATTTATTATAGATGTATTGGTTTATTTTTAGACTCTCAATTACATTCCATTGACCTAAAGCTCTGTTTTCATGCCATTCCCACACCATTTTGATTACAGTAGCTTTAGAATAAGTTCCTAAATCAAGAAGTGAGGATCCACCACTGCATTCTTTTTCTACATCATTTTTACTCTTTGCAATTCTTGCAACTACGTTTGACTTTTAGAATTAGATTTTCTTTAAAAAAAAAAAAAAGTTGAGATTTTCATAGGGATTGCACTTCACCTACTGATTGCTTTGGAAAGTATTGCCATCTCAACAATACTGATATTAATTACTAAAATCAATATTAAGCAATATTAAGCAAAAATTAATATTATTAATTGAATTGATAACATAGATGTCTTTCCATTCATTAATTTTGTTTTTTTTTAAGATTTTATTTATTCATCTGACAGAGAGATAGAGAGAGCCAGAGAGCACAACAGGGGGAATGGCAGAGGGAGAGGGAGAAACAGATGTCCCTCTGAGCAGGGAGCCAATGTGGGGGCTCGATCCCATGACCTGAGCCAAAGGCAGATGCTTAACTGACTGAGCCACCCACATGTTCCTTGGTCTTCATTGATTTCTTGATGATGATGATGTTAGCTATGTATTTGCACAGATGCCCTCTATCAGGCTGAGGAATTTCCCTTCTTTTCTTAGTTTGCATATTGTTTTTATCATGAAAGGGTATTGGATTTTGCAAATACTTTTTCTGTATCAACTATGATGATCATGCGGGTTTTCTATCTATTAAAATGATGTAAATATGATAGATTTTCATATGTTAAACCATCCTTGAATTCCTGGGATAAATCCTATTTGGTCATGGTGTATAATCTTTTTAATACACTACTGGATTCCATTTGCTAGTGTTCTATAGAGAATTTTTACATCCATGTTCATCTGTTTTCTTTTCCTGTGATGTCTTGTTCTGGCCTTGATATCACAGTAACACTGGCATCACAGAATGGGTTAGCAAGTAAGTGTTCCCTCCTCTGTTAAGAAAGGAAGAATCTTGGAAACATAGAGGTTAAAATATTGGGTAGAGGGGCACCTGAGTGGCTCAGTGGTTGAGTATCTGCTTTCAGCTCAGGGTCGTGATCCTGGGGTCCTGGGGTCCTGGGATCGAGGCCCACATTGGGCTCCCTCTGTGGAGCCTACTTCTCCCTCTGCCTGTGTCTCTGCCTCTCTCTGTGTCTCTTATGAACAAAAAATTATAAATTTTTTTTTAAAATATTGGGTAGAATTCACGTGGGAAGCCAATTGAAACTAGGCTCATCTTTGTGGGAAGTTTTTTGTTTTTATCACTGATTCAATCTTTTCACTTGTTATATGTCTATTCAGATTTTCTATTTTGTCTTGAGCCAGTTTTGATAATGTGTGTATGCATGTTGATGACCTAATATGTTGGCATATGATTTCTTAAAATACTTTTTATTTCTAAAAGGTAGGTAATGTCCCAACTTCATTCCTTGTTATAGTAATTTCAGTCTTCTCTAAAGATTTGTCAGAGGGGTTACAAACCAAAAATACATCCATACTGACCTTTATATTTACCCATGCAGTTATTTTACCAGTACTTTTATTTCTTTGTTTGGATTTGAGTTACTGACTATTGTCATTTAAAAAAAATTATTTACTTATTTATTCATGAGAGACAGAGAGAAGGAGAGAGAGAGAGAGAGGCAGAGACACAGGCAGAGGGAGAAGCTGGCTCCATACGGGGAGCCCAATGCAGGACTCGATCCGGGGACTCCAGGATCAGGCCCTGGGCCGAAGGCAGCGCTAAACCGCTGAGCCACCTGGGCTGCCCTGTCATTTTATATCAGCCTGAACAACTTCTGTTAGCATTTCTTCTAGGACAGATCTACCGGTGAAACTTCCTTCTGTCTACTCATCTGTGGAATCCATCTAGTGAAATTTCCATTTCAGCTACTTGACTTTTCAACTCCAGAATTTCTCTTTGGCTCTTTTTCATGATTTCTATTTTTTATTGATATTCTTTATTGGATGAAACATCATCCTCATGATTTCCTTTAAACATATTTAAAATAGTCCATTGAAAGTCTTTGTTTAATAAGCCAAATGTTGGTGTCTCCTCTGTGATATTTTCTATTAATTACCTTATGTATAGACTATATTTTCTTATTTCTTTGCATGCATACCTTGTAATTTTTGGTTGGAAGCTGGAAAATTTGAATATTATAATGTGACAACTCTAGAAATCAGATACTCATCTGTCCCTAGGTTTATTGTTATTGTAGCTATTTTTAGTTTAATGAATTTTTTTGAACTAATTTTGAAAGTTTGCATTCTGGGATGCCTAGGTGGCTCAGTGGTTGAGCATCTATCTGCCTTTGGCTCAGGGCATGATCCTGGGGTCCTGGATCAAGTCCCACATCAGGCTCCTTGTGGGGAGCCTGCTTCTCCCTCTGCCTATGTCTCTCTCTCTCTGTGTCTCTCGTGAATAAATAAATAAAATCTTTATTTTTTTTTAAAAAAAGAAAGATAGCTTGCATTCTTTGTTATGAGTGGTACTGAAGCCTCTGTTCCATCAGCTTAGAGGTCAGCTAATGATGCAACAGAAGTTTCTTCAAACGTATGAACACACAAATACCTCTGCACACATGTGTATGTGTGCACACACACAGCACCCAGTCTTTGAAGATGGGCTATGAATGTGTGTTGGGACATGCCTTCACCACTTGGACAAGCAGTTCACAACTATGCTTTAGCCTTTAGATCCTGCTTTCACAGAGTGTGAAGTTCAGCCAGAGGTAAGAGTTTAGACCCTTCTCAAATATTTTCTGAATATGCACCCAGACTTGGGCATGTGTGTGGCATTCTAGGTTCCTAGGAATTTGTGAGAGCTTTTGAAAGCCTTTATTCCCCAAAGCATCTTATTCTTCAGCCTTTCTTACCAAGATTTTTGGTTAGTCTATTGTTTACCCCAACTGTTATCCCTTGCTCCAGGTGATAGTGATTAATACATTCTGTCTTTAAATGTTTTTAACAAAGCTTCAGCCTCTTCCTTTAGGCATTTTTTTTTAAAGAAAGGAAAGAAAGAAAGAAAGAAAGAAAGAAAGAAAGAAAGAAAGAAAGAAAGAAAGAAAGAAAGAAAGAAAGAAAGAAAGGAGAAAGAAAGAAAGAAAGAAAGAAAGAAAGAAAGAAAGAAAGAAAGAAAGAAAGAAAGAAAGAAAGAGAAAGAAGAAAGAAAAAAATTCAAGCAATCCAAAATAAAATGGGCTAAAGACATAAACAGACATTTCAGAGAATAAGAAACTCAACAGGTGAATAAACTCAGGAAAATTAGCAATTAAGAAAATGAAAATGAAGGCCACATTGAGATATTATGTTATACTCATTTAATAGGCAAAGATTAAGTATTTTAAGGAGTATAAAAGAACAAGATTTGCTCTGACTGCTCAAGGCTATATCTGTGCAATGGGTGCAATAACCCTACTATCATGACAACTACACTGCCTTCCGAGGAACTCTCATCTTGTTTCTTCCCCTCACATGGGCTGGTACTTGCCCCTAAACAATGTAAAAATAAATTTCTTGCTTTCTGACTCTTGTTTGATCCTGAACATTCTATTTTCCTTCTACAGTAGAACTCAAAAATGAGAATTTTTACTCTCTGTATACTATCTGGGGAAGTTTAAGTCATCTTTTTTCTCCATATAAATAATATCACTCATTTTCTGTTTGGATGAAATGATTATTATTATTATTAATTTGTATCATCTATCTTTTACAACTATTGAGATTTTGACACTAGTTTATTTCTAATAATGAACCTGGACCTAAAGAATCAGGGATGCCTGAGTGGCTCAGTGGTTGAGTGTCTGCCTTTGGCTCAGGTCATGATCCTGGGGTTCTGGGATTGAGTCTCTCACATCAGGCTCCCTGCAGGGAGCCTGCTTCTCCTTCTGCCTGTGTCTCTGCCTCTCTGTGTGTGTCTCATGAATAAGTAAATAAAATCTAAAAAAATAAAATGAAAAAGAAACCATAGTGAAAAAAACAGCAGCTCCTCCAATTAGGCCACTGATACCATAATTTCCCCATTTTTCTGACATTACTCAATGACATTCTGTTGTCACTCTCTTAATACTATAATAGGAATTCTCAATAAATATTTATATATGATTATCATTATAAAGCTCCCATATTATCAATATCATTTATGATGTAGGTTACATGCACTTATATTAAATCAGTTTATATTACCACTAAGTTGTTACCTTGTTACTAACCGAGAATGTTAAATAAACCCACAATTAAAAAAAAAAACTATTCTTGTTTGGGAGACAGTAAGCTCACTGAGGGCAGGACTATGTTTGTTTGTTTTTTTTTATCATTGCCTTATCTCCAGTGCTTGATACAGTCCCTGATACATAATGAAACCTTTTGATTGATCAAATAAATTAATCCCATGTGGCTACCTTGTTTCAGTTTGCTGGAACTCAGGAATCTCAATTATTTTCTAATAAGAATAATAACTAAGAATGGCTAGTGGGTTTTTTTTTAATGTTTACTGTATGTACAGAATTGTGCTAAGTATTTATATGCATTAGCTTCAGGGTATCTACACTAGTAAAGTACATTTAAAATCATAATTTGAGGGCATCTGGATGGCTCAGTGGTTGAGCATCTGCTCAGGTTGCAATCTCAGGGTCCTGGGATCCAGTCCCCCATCAGGGTGTCCACAGAGAGCCTGCTTCTCCCTCTGCCTATGTCTCTGCCTCTCTCTGTGTGTCTTTCATGAATAAATGGAGAAAATCTTTTTAAAAAATCATAATTTGACAAGTGAGGACACTGAAGCTTAGAGCTTCAGTAAGCTTGGGGATTTCCCAAATTCAGAGAGCTAGTAATTAATGGTAAGAATTGAAGCAAACCATCTGTCTTATTTCTCTCCCTAGGTCTCAGCTCAAGGGTCATATGAAAGTGGGGGGTTCATCCCCTATGGATCATTAGTTTGACCTCATAACTAGGACACTGGCCTTCTATTTCATTCTGCTGGTGTTGATCTCTGATTCATCATCTTTCTTATTGTAGGACATTGAACTCCTTGCTGAATTTCTAAGAACTAAAAGAAAACCCAAATATTCATGAGCATTTCTGGTCCCTTATATCTCTTGTCTTCTATTTCTTTTCTCCTTTCCTTAAAAGTAAAAGCCTCCTCAAGAAATTCTTCCATAGCGGCTATACCCAAGGATTATATTCTTTGTACCTTTAAACAATATAAATTTATTACCCTACAGTTTTGTAGGTTAGAAGTACTACACGGAATCATGTGAGTAGATTGGACCCACCCAGATTATTCAGGATCATAGAACTTAATAATATTTGAAAAATCCCTTTTTCCATTTAAATTAATATATGAACAGGTTCTGAGAATTAAGATATGGCCAGCTTTAGGGAGCTACTATGCTGCCTAACACAAATAATTAACCCCAGTGCCTAAATTCCATAAAGGATTTCCTCACTGAAAGTTCCCTTTAGCCCTTTTAATACCAATTAGATTCAATTTGTTTTTTAGTTCCATTAATCCCTCACCATGTAGGGAGTACAATGATAGATATTCTACGAGAAAACAAAACACAAGATACATATATTATGGCTCAGGACATCAAGATTTTTACAACCTTGTTGGATGTATGTGATATAGAATTGACTAGACTTAGAAGAGTCTTGAGTTGTGTCTAGAATTAAATGTGCAATGTAGGCCCTTTTTCCATTTAGTTCCTTGAGGAGACATGATTTTAAAAGGGTTCTGCTTTATGGATTGCAGCAAAATGCTAAGAAGGCAAAAATTCAGAATTTTTAGTTTTCACTTTTATCTTGGTCATGAGAAGTACTTGCAAATGAAGAAACTCAATTTCCCAAAGGAAAAAATAATTTACCCATGGTCACACATGTTTATTGACTCGAAAATAAACATTCTTTCTACCTAAGCATCTAAATATTACTTAATAGTCCACTCCAAAATGAATTATGACTCCTTACATTTCTAGTTGGTCATCAAGCCACTGTTTCTGAAAGAGCCATATATATTATGGGAAAGAATAGCCTTATTTTGTTTGTTTCTGTGTGAGGTAAGGCTAGATGATGGGTTTTAAAGAACTGAGCTCTCATCTCTTTGAAAGTGAGGCACTGTGTTTTATTTAGTGTGTGTTGAACAATGGCTTTCCAGACACCACTGACAAGTTTTGTTTCTGGTTATTCATTTGATACCCACCACTTTAAAACTGAAAAGTGATATGTTGACTTCAATTCATTAACAATGGCATCTACAATAAATATAAGGTATGCCTGACAGATATCCTTTTTCAGTAACTGCTATAAAAACAAGCCTAATAGACTCAAAATTCCTATGGAAAAATTAATCATAGTGGATTAAGAGGAAGCATTTTATGATTTCCACAGACATTCCTTCCAAAGTACCTGGCCACAGTTTAGTTGTCTTAGTAATATAAGAAAATATTAACTAAAATTCAATACAGGTAAAAACAAAACCAGAGAAGAAAGACAGAGCATAGAAAAGAAGGAAAGAGCTCAACCAACCCCCCAAAGTAAGTGAGATATGAAGTTGTTGTTGAGGAATTCCAGACCTGAGAAGCCCAACTTCTTTGAAATGACGTGGTAGAAAGTTGAGAACAGGTAATTATCCACCCAAGAGAGTAAGTATTCTCCAATGGCCACACATGCAGAGATGGCAAGGCTTCTTCACAATGGAGACTGTGTTTGGTAAAAATAATATGAAGCTTGGGGACAGGGAGAAAAGAGGATACCTTAATGCCCCAACTTTCTCCCAAACTCTTCTTTCTTCCTTTCTGTTCTCCCAAAAGAACTGCACTTTTTTTTTTTATAGGACTTGAGAAGTGATTTCTGTGCCTCTTCTAAAGATGGAAGAAAGCCGAAATAGATTCCAAATTGGCTACTAACTCACCAAGTGGCCCTGGGTAAGTCACTTAAATTTCTTTAGGTCTTATTTCCTACAGTTGTAAATGAGACAGGTGAACTAGGTTAGCTGTCTATACGTATATGTATATATGTATGTATATGTATATATATGAAATTTTAGTAATTCTCTATAAATAATTATGAACAAGTCTGAGAACGCTTCTTATGACCAAGATAACAGTGAAAAGTGAAGTGTTCATGGTTTTATATGTTCCAGGTTCAAATCAGCTTCTTTAGCCAATTGGTACAATCACACATGAGTTCAATTTTGATCAAGATTGCTGTGATCCAACAAAATATCCTAGCAAGTGGAACCTGTTACATTATTCCCTCTGCCAATTACAAAATGGTTAGACTTGGAAAAACAGCCAATCATAATTTTCAGGAACAATATCAAAATTGAGCACATCCTAAAGGAAATACAGTATCCTAGATGGAATCCCGGAAGAGAACACAAGCAATAATAGAAAAAAATAATGAAACCTGAAGTATGTAATATAGTTAATAGACATTACTATTATTACATTATAGAAATGTACATGGGAACTCTGCCTACTATTTTGCAATTTTTTATTAATTCTAATATTGTTCAAAATTTTATAAAAATTAAATATACCACTGGCAATTATTGCTTTCCTTAGGTTGATCTACTCATGTGGCAATTATTTTAGCAGATTTTTAAACAATTTTGTCTAGCAGCTGATCATCTTCATTTATGTTAACTAGATTGTTTAAATGGATTCTCTTCCACCATTTATTCTATGAAGTGTACTTCACGACCTCACAAAGAACAATAAATGCTCAATGGATATTTATTAACCAAATGAAGAAGGGAAGATCTGTGTATCTCTAAGCAGTATAAGGCAGTGATGCTCAATTCACCTACAGTGTGAGTGAATGAAATTACTGTTTATAAGAGAGATGGTTGCCCAATTGATTGGATTTCGTGGGAGCTGCAGTATTCTAAATGTTCAGTGCTCTGCTTTGTAATGAAAAAAATATTCATGGAACTTGACCATAAGTGATAAGCAAGACAAGGTCCTAGAATTACTTTTGCTACCAGTTGTACTATAGTTTTCTTTAATCCATGTCTCTTTTCTATACTTCTTCCTGATGGTATAATATAGTTCAATCTTGTAAATAATTTTCAAAAATCACAACTTTATATAGTCTACAAATGGGCAGTAACCCCAGTAACATTTTCCAAGCCACTCACTTCCCTTTCTTTCCATGATCTATGCATCATTAATAAGGTGAAAATAACAGAAAATTAATAGGCCCTCAATGTCACACAAATTTCAGGGAAAAGCTCAAATGGAAGCCACAGGTCTCCTTTATCTCACAATGTATTTTTAATTTGACTTGACTTCTTGGTCCCCCTTACATCTGTCTTGATATTGCTCAAATGAGTAGAAGAGACCATGCTTATTTTTATGGCCCATTTTTCAAAAAAAAAAAAAAAGACTTACTTATTTGTTTGTTATTTATAAGAAGAGAGTGGGAGGGCAAGGGGAAGGGGGAGGGAAGGGGCAGAGGGAGAAGAAGAGAGAAAAGTTCAAGCAGACTCTGCACTGAGCATGGAGCCCAATGTGGGGTTCAATCTCACAACCCTGAGATCACAACTTGAGCCAAAACCAAGAGTCAGACACTCAACCGAATGTGCCACCCAGGTGCCCCACAGCCCAGTTTAGAGGACCTGTGGCTTACCAGTGAGAGTGGGGTTGAGGAAAATGTATATGGGATACAACAGGGTGTAATGTAGTAATTTTCAAATTCTTTTGCCAATGCCTCTCAATAAGAAATAGATTTTTAACTGTTTGAGGAACCTCCACACAGTTTTCCAGAGAGGCTGCACCAGTTCACATTCCCACCAACAGTGTAAGAGGGTTCCCCTTTCTCCGCATCCTCTCCAACATTTGTTGTTTCCTGCCTTGTTAATTTTCCCCATTCTCACTGGTGTGAGGTGGTATCTCATTGTGGTTTTGATTTGTATTTCCCTGATGGCAAGTGATGCAGAGCATTTTCTCATGTGCGTGTTGGCCATGCCTATGTCTTCCTCTGAGATTTCTGTTCATGTCTTTTGCCCATTTCATGTGAGATTTCTGTTCATGTCTTTTGCCCATTTCAAGATTGGATTGTTTGTTTCTTTGGTGTTGAGTTTAATAAGTTCTTTATAGATCTTGGAAACTAGCCCTTTATCTGATATGTCATTTGCAAATATCTTCTCCCATTCTGTAGGTTGTCTTTGAGTTTTGTTGACTGTATCCTTTGCTGTGCAAAAGCTTCTTATCTTGATGAAGTCCCAATAGTTCATTTTTGCTTTTGTTTCTTTTGCCTTCGTGGATGTATCTTGCAAGAAGTTACTATGGCCGAGTTCAAAAAGGGTGTTGCCTGTGTTCTTCTCTAGGATTTTGATGGAATCCTGTCTCACATTTAGATCTTTCATCCATTTTGAGTTTATCTTTGTGTATGGTGAAAGAGAGTGGTCTAGACCCAGCAATTGCACTGTTGGGGATTTACCCCAAAGATACAAATGCAATGAAACGCCGGGACACCTGCACCTCGATGTTTATAGCAGCAATGGCCACGATAGCCAAACTGTGGAAGGAGCCTCGGTGTCCAACGAAAGATGAATGGATAAAGAAGATGTGGTTTATGTATACAATGGAATATTACTCAGCTATTAGAAATGACAAATACCCACCATTTGCTTCAACGTGGATGGAACTGGAGGGTATTATGCTGAGTGAAGTAAGTCAGTCGGTGAAGGACAAACATTATATGTTCTCATTCATTTGGGGAATATAAATAATAGTGAAAGGGAATATAAGGGAAGGGAGAAGAAATGTGTGGGAAATATCAGAAAGGGAGACAGAACGTAAAGACTGCTAACTCTGGGAAACGAACTAGGGGTGGTGGAAGGGGAGAAGGGCGGGGGGTGGGAGTGAATGGGTGGCGGGCACTGGGGGTTATTCTGTATGTTAGTAAATTGAACACCAATAAAAAATAAATTAAAAAAAAAAGAAATAGATTTTTATGTATCATGGATACACACACATTAAAGTTTCACAATAAAACACCCTGGATTCATAGAGTATACTCTGATGTTTTCTATCTTACTTAGTTATCTATTTCATCAACACAAAAATACCAACTGTAACCAACTGACATAACTGGAAACTCAGTTTATAAAACCCTGTGGAGTAGAAATAAGGTTCTAGAATTCCATGCAGATTGATTTTCAATCTAGTTCTGACAATTATCATTGAAAGCATGAGCTAGATATTCTCCTAGTCTCTTTGCTACTTCATTTTCTCGCCTGTAAAACCAGAAAAATAAATTTACTTTATGTGGTGGTTTTGAGATTACAGCAGTAATGCACATAAAAGTACTAGGCACATAATAAATGTTTTCCCTCATACACACCCCCACCCTGCTATATAATTTCATATTAGTTGAATACCCCTCAAAAGAAATAGTATCAGGAGTAGAATGAGTTCTTCTCAGCCCCATATTTATAACTGGACTCAGACTCCCAGGATGACAGAGCAGTCTACTGTCCAGCAAGGGGAACAGAAGGAAGTGACAGGAAGAATTAAGACCTGGACTCCATGGCCTTCCTGGGAACATCTGTGGTCAACAGGGTGGGTACAAGCAGGTGGGTAAATTCTGGGCAAAGAGTCAAGCTACATTTCTAAGACCAGAGAGCAAGGAATGTAGAAATGGTCTCCCTCCCCTGACTGGCCTCCTTGTCTGCCCCACCTCTGTTTGTTTATTCACAGACATCCTGGACAACATGAAGGGGATCCGATATAAGGTGTTGGCCTCATTCAGCTGCACCTGTGCAGAAGCATTAGTTAATGTCTCACTGAAGCACTCCACATGTTTCTTTTACCTCAAGCCAGCTTAGTGACGACATCCTCACATGCTCTCTTAATCCTGGCCCCCATAAATCCTTTACAAGTCCCTCCCTCCATTGTCCCTCTCATCCATCAAGAGCTCAGTGAAATCCCTTGGCATGTACAGTACATCTTTTCCTGAGCTCATTCACAAAGAAGCCCTGTCATCACTGCTATTTGCAACCTCTATTCCTTTTTCCCTTTTGTGTTTGAGTGGGTGTATTTGTGTGTAGGGTGTATGGTCCAGGCAGAAGTGGTTAGTGAGAGGACAGAGGGTACCCAGTTGTACACATGGTGAGGATTTGAGAATGATATGGAAAAAATCAGAAGGTAAGTATGGCTTGAAGAGGCCATCCAGTGGGGCAAGAGTAGGTCCTAATAGCTTTTATGTAATCTTATGTGTCTATAGGCATGAACTGGACTAAATTTAATTAATAATAGTGACTAGGATCAATGTCTCCAAATAATATTATAATCCTAAAAATCTGCTGTTCTTATATCCAGAACAACTGAAATTTTAAAAGTAGAATTGCTATCTAAAGAGGTAAACTGGTCCTAAATCCTCTATCACTCCCTTGGAGGGGATAAAATACTTTTCAATTAATTTATCTACACAGGTGTTTTTCAGTCTCTATCATTATCTATGTTTAGGAATCCATTCTTAGGAAATAATTGGGCATATCATATCTCCCTCTGGAGAGAAAAAAAATTAGATTTTGTTATTATAAACAATTTTATGTCATTCATTAAAATAACAAATTTAAGTTCTATTTATTTTTTCTCTAATGAGAGAAATGAAAGGAATATACCTTGTTGGACATGGCTGAGCTTTAGACCATTGTAATATTTAAGATTTTGTTCACCCGCCAAGAACCAATTTTTGCCCCCTTGGGGGCAATACTGCCTCTGTTGGGAAGACGTGTTCTGCTCTGCTTTATTGTAGATACTGACCTCCAATTTGAGATGTTCATTCTTTAGATCCTTTCCTCCTCTCTAGACAGATTTGTAGATAAAGTCAATAAGTATTATATATTATTGTTTAGGAACAAATTATGTCACTTCATTGTCTTCAGATACTTCAAATTCTTAAACTTTGTCTTCAAATAAATCCTACCTTCAATTCTTATTCTCAAATAAAAATTTCTCTAATTTTTATTATAAATGTTATGTATACTTATTACAAAAGATGTTGGAACTTTATAAAGAAAGTTATAAATAAACCATCATTCATTATATCGTCATACATTTTAAAATAAATCCAGGCTTTTGTGCACATAATCTTGAAAGGTACATTTAAAAAAGAAAAATGAATCATACTTTTAAGTATTTTTCTGTAATCATTCTACTCTCATTTTACAATATGTAACAAACAGTAGTAGAATAGATTGGGTTTTTCATTAGGTAAATACATCATAAATTCATTAATCAATCACCTACTGGGAGACATTTAAATTGTTTCTAAATTTACTATAATAAAAATATGAGGATTATCACCTCATAGGTATGAAGAGTCTCACCTTGTACATGACAACAGCTGCACATATTTGCCTACTCGCCCAATTATTTCCTAAGAATGGATTCCTTAAGGTAAAGCTGTTGACTCAAAAAGAATTCTCAAATTAAATATTGATACACATTGCTAGACTGCCCTTCTGTCTTGAGTCTATGGGTCCAAATCAATGCATTGGATTGTTTGGTGTGCTTTTAAACTTTACATAAATGACCTCACATTCACTGGCTCATACTCTAAAACCTTTTTCTTCAGTATAGTTATTTGAGCTCTATCTTTGTTGAGATACAAAAATTAATTCACACACATGTAAATTGTTATAGAATATTGTTCATCTGAACACCATTACAGTCTTCTATTGGTGTGCATTTAAATTCACTCCAATTGTTTGCTATCACAAATGATAAACATTCAAATACATATCTCCTTGTGCATGTGTGTAAAGGTTACTGTCTAGAGCATACTGATAAGTAGAACCTCTGGGTTATTAGTGAGTGCATATTTTGAACTTTGCTAGATATTACCAATTCATCTTCAGTAGTGGTTCTGCCAATTTTCACTCCAAACCCAGAGCAAGAGTGTTTTAGAATTCCTATTTCTCTCTCTCTCTCTCTTTTTTTTTCAACCAACATTTGGTATGTTTAAATATTTTTATTTGGGTAAAATGATATCTTGATGTTATAATTTGAATTTTCCTCATTACTAGTGATATTAAATGTATTAAATATATTTTAAATGTGCTTATTGGCTTTTTACTTTATTACTGATTTATAGGACTTTATTAATAACATGGATAATTTGAACAGTTTTAAAACTGGATTGCTTTAAAATTGGATTATCTTTATCTGCCACTAAGCAACAAAGGTATTTTTCTGCAATTTCTCTTAAATGTTTCATTGTTGTGTTTTCCATTTGGGGGATTTTTTTGTTATGGTTATCAGGTAAGAATCATACATACTGATATTTTTCATACTCTCCTAGCATCATCTATTCAGTAATTATTCTTATTGATTTGTAGAACTACTTATTGTATTACTATAATATAGCAACTTTCCATATTTATATAGATTCATTTCTTGGTTCATTATGTTCATTTATCTACTATTTCTGACACTGTTTCAATGCTATCACCAATCTAATTACTACACCTTTAGAAACGCTCTTGAGATCTGCTATTATGTGAGCAAGTCCCACTTTTGTTTTCCCTCATTGAAGTTGCCATGATTATTCTTGGAACTCAGTCTTTTCATGTAAACTCTATGACTATTTTAAGTTTATGAAAAATTCTGTTATGATTTATTTTGGAACTATACAGATTGAAGCATACAGAAGAAATTGAAGAACCACTGGCATCTTTATAACTTAGAATCATTTCATATAATAATATGTATTCAGTTCTTTTCCCATGTTCTTCAATAAATGTTTATAGTTTTCTTAATAAGTACATTAATCAATATATGTAATATATAATAGTAATATATAATGCTAATAGTAATAAAATTAATAATTTAAACCCCAGTAAATTATATTATTGATGACATATATTAATATATCATATATTTTTATACATCATTATATATTGTGTATCATGTATTTTTCTTCAAAATACATGGCCAGTTTTTACCATCTTCATATTAGTTTCTAAGGCTACTGTGAACACAGCAACATAAACTAGATGGCTTAAAACAACAAATATGTATTGTCTCACAGTTCTGAAAGTTTAAGTCCAAAATAAAGGTGTCATCAAGGCCATGCTCTCTCTGATACCTGCAGAGAAATCCTTCCTTGTCACTCTCTAGCTTCTGGTGGGTTGCCTACAATCACTGGTGTTCTTAGCTTACAGATGCATTGTTCCAATTCCACTCTTTTTTTTTTAAGATTTTATTTATTTATTCATGAAAGAGAGAGAGAGAGAGAGAGAGGCAGAGACACAGGCAGAGGGAGAAGCAGGCTCCATGCAAGGAGCGATCCCGGGGGATCGATCCCAAGTCTCCAGGATCACACCCTGGGCTGAAGGCGGTGCTAAACCGCAGAGCCACCTGGGCTGCCCTCTAATTCCACTCTTATTTGGCTTTCCTGCTGTTTGTTTCCGCCTTTGTGTGGCTGTCTTCTTATAAGGGCATTGGTCATAATTGAATTATGGGCCCACTCTACTCCAATACGATCTTGTCTTAACTCATCTTAACTGCAATGACCCTACTTCTAAACAAAGCCACGTTCAATGGGTTAGGACCTCAATGTATCTTTTTCGAGGGGACACAGTTTAACCCATAACACTCCCCTTCCATAATCTAAGTCACAAGTGTTTATCTCTTGGAACACTGTAAAGGTCTCCGAGATGCTCTTTCTGCCTTCACACTGACCTCATGCCTCACAGCTCACAGACACTCACTTGCAAACACACAAGTCAGTTTCCACAAAGCATGGCAGATCATTTTCAAGCTTAATTTAATTAATACCTCTCTCTTAATGAAAATCAAAAAAAAGAAAGAGAAAGAGAAAGAAAGAAAGAAAGAAAGAAAGAAAGAAAGAAAGAAAGAAAGAAAAAGAAAGAAAGAAAGAAAGAAAGAAAGAAAGAAAGAAAGAAAGAAAATCCTCCGGGATCCCTGGGTGGCGCAGCGGTTTGGCGCCTGCCTTTGGCCCAGGGCGCGATCCTGGAGACCAGGGATCGAATCCCACATCAGGCTCCCGGTGCATGGAGCCTGCTTCTCCCTCTGCCTGTGTCTCTGCCTCTCTCTCTCTCTCTCTGTGACTATCATAAATAAATAAAAATTAAAAAAAAAAAAAGAAAATCCTCCAATGGCATCTCAGGACCAGAATAATAAAATCCAAACTTCTCACAAGAGCCTCTTGGGCCCTACAGCATCAGGTCCTGCTGCCCGAACTCCTCTCATTCATTTCCCTTCAGGTCTCTGGTCTTCTGACTGTTCTTAGGACACTTCAAGGTCACTGCTGTCCTAAAGCCTTCAACTATGTTATTCCTCCTCTCAGAATATCCTTCCTTCTGCTATCACAAAAACATCAACTAATTGTCTTTGATCTCTCTGCCATATCCAATTTTCCCCGTCTACTGGATTCTTCCAAAAATACCTTATAAACATGCTTTAATATGGGGAAAAAACATACAGAAAACAAACAAACCCAAATCACCTCCTTGATCCAGATAACATCTAATATTTCCCTTCCTCATGGCAAAACTCTTTGAAAGAGTGGTCTAGATTCAAAACCTTCAATTTCCCTCTTCCCACTCTTTCCCTCTTTCCCTTTTAAACTTCTCATTTGGAAAAGTACAAAGTATATTCCTGTGCCTATTATCAACTTCAACAATTTTAAAATATATTTATATCTAAAAAAATTTTGAGTATAGTTGACATTACATTAGTTTCAGGTGTGTGGCATGGTGACTTAACAATTCAACAATGTCATACTGTGCTCACCACAGTGTAGCTGCCATGTGTCACCCCAGAATGCCACTACAGTACCACTGACTGTTTTTCCTATGCTGTGCCTTTTATCCTCTGACTTATTTTTTCCATAACTGGAAACCTGTATCTCCCATTCCCCTTCTCTCATTTTGCTGTCTTCAACAATTATCAATTGTGTCCAATATTGCTGTCCTCTGGATTATTTTGAAACAAATTCCTGATATAACATAATTTCATTGTAAATATTTTAGTATGTATTTTCTAAAAAAAGATTTATTTATTTTTTTTAGAGAGAACACAGTTGGGGGAGGGTGGAAGGGGGGGGGGGGGGGGTGGGGGGGGGGGGGGGGGGGGGGGGGGGGGGGGGGGGGGGGGGGGGTTTGGAGGGGGGGGGGGCGGGAGCCAAAATCAAGAGTTGGATGCTCAGCTGACTGAGCCACCCAGGCATCCCTTTGCTATTTGTTTCTGAAGCTAGAGACTTTGTTTTTAAAAAAATCAACTATGGCATCTAAAGAAAAATTACCAAAAGTATTTGAATATTGTTGAATACTGTCTTGTCTGTATTATTTCCCCAGAAGTGTCAAAACAACTGTGTGTTCACTAAATGGCTGGTATTGGCACTACTGTGAGATCTTTTTAGTCCTGACTATGGCCGTATATTCCTAGGTCTACCATGGATTAATTTTCTATTTGTGTTTATTTGGGGGGATGCAGTTTACCAATATAATTAGATACATTCTCTCTGATATGTTCAAAAAAGGAAAAGTGCTATAAAATCTAAAAGGATGAAAATGCATAAAAAAAGAAGACATAATTAAAAGAATGGCAAGTGTTCATAAACTACATTGTTCAGATAGTAAAAATGCAAGCCCCTAATTCAGGGAGATATTTACTATATCTGTAACTAATAAAAAAATTCGTTTAGAAAAAATAAAGCATTTTTACAAATGTATAAAAGAATGTACACAAAATAATAGTAAAAAATAAAGTGGGAAAAGTATTGAACAGGTTCTTCACTAAAGAGGATACCCAAATGGCACATAAATGTAGGAAAATGTGTTGAACCTTCTTAGTCATCAGAATAACACAAATCAAATATACATATTAAAAGTTAAAATAAAAAAGACTAACAAATCCAAGCCCTGACAAAAATGTAGAGAAACTATAACTCTCATAAGCTATTCAAGTTTAAATAAATTCTTTGGAAAACTAGCAATATCAACTAAAGCTGAACATATGCATACCATTTGACCCAGCCATTCCACTTCTATATAGATACAGAAATACATATGCATGTGCACCAAAGCTTGTGAAAATCTTCACTGCAGTACTATTTGCAAAAGCAAAAAGACAGATACAACCTAAATGTCTTTCAACAGTAAATTGGACACATTTTGACAAAATCATATAATGGGATACTCTACAGAAATGAAAAGGAATTTGCTGCACTAAAAAACATGGATAAAACTCACAGATATAATATGGAGCAAAAGAAAAGACAAATGAAAGTCATACTATATGACTGTTTATATGATGCCCTAAAACAGGGGAAAATCTATCAATGGTGATAAATACTAGGGGAGTGATTGCCTCTGAGGAAGGAATTAATGACTGGGAAAGTTATAAAAGGGCCCTCTTAGGTACAGATCATGTTCTACTTCTTAAGGTGGTGCTTACATGGATGTGTTCACACTGTGAAATTTGGGCTGTACATCTGTCACTGTTCACTTTCCTTGCCTATAAGTTATACTTGAATAAAAACTTTAAAAGAAGGGGCACCTGGGTGGCTCAGTGGTTGAGCATCTGCCTTTGCCTCTAGTCATGATCCCGGGGTCCTGGGATCAAGTATCCCCGCAGGGAGCCTGCATCTCCCTCTGCCTATGTCTCTGCCTCTCTCTGTGTGTCTCTTATGAATAAATAAATAAAATCTTTAAAAAAACTTTAGTGAAAGGGAATATAAGGGAAGGGAGAAGAAATGTGTGGGAAATATCAGAAAGGGAGACAGAACGTAAAGACTGCTAACTCTGGGAAACGAACTAGGGGTGGTAGAAGGGGAGGAGGGCGGGGGGTGGGAGTGAATGGGTGACGGGCACTGGGTGTTATTCTGTATGTTAGTAAATTGAACACCAATAAAAAATAAATTAAAAAAAAACTTTAAATGAATAAAAAGAGTAATCCTGGCCTTTTGCAGTAAGCACCAAGAAAAGCAAGGGGGAAAAAGCTAGCCTAATTGACAGCAGAACCAACATGATCATTTGCTAACAGAGAAAATATTTTCTCTTTGGGGTTAGTTAAGACCAATATCCACAAACTTAAATGACTGCAGAGGGCATGGCTTTCAAAAACATGAGTGACAGGGTCAGGTGTCAGGCAGTAGGGATTAAATGGGTAGCAATGTTTCCAGACAAAATGCAAAACCCAGTTACTTTACCTTTAAAAACACTGCATGCACCTAACTCGAAGACCAATGGATATCCAGTCTAAGATTGCTGGGCCTCTTGTTTGCAAGGAAAAACAAAAGCAAAAGTATTTGTCCTTTCACATGCCTTTTCTTTAACAGGTCAGCTAGTATACGTAAAGGCAGGCCTGCCTGTGACACTTAACTGATGGGTTAAATTCAACGGGAGAAGGGATTTCAACTGGAGAAGCTACAGTGAACCTTGTCCATAGGACTGGAGCCCATTTTTCTCACTAGCAACCATGAGACTTAGTGGCAACGGACATCAAATGTTCACCCTGTTGAAAACCAGGGAGCAATGTGACATTGTAGGCTTCAGAAGGCAACAGGGGTAGACGCTCTTCCTGTGGGAACAAATATCATCTCTGTGGAAGCCAATCTTGCCTCCTGTTTTTAGGTTTGAAAAACTCGAGGGCATATCATCCTAGAATGGTGAACTAAAAGGGACCTTGGAGAAGCCACAGTCTTGGAATTACAAAGTAGAAGATACTTTACTGATAGGCTAGCACCTTCTATCTATAGTAGGATGGGGAGATTTATATTTTAACTCTGATATGTTTAGTATATGAAAAGAAGCACTAGCCGTGGAGTCCAAATTACAGAACTCTGCCACTCACCAGCTGCTGTGTGATTTAAACAACCTATGAAACCTTTCTCCATCTGTAAGATGGAGTGAGAAGGCATGAATCTTAGTGCACAAGAGAGGTTGTAAGAAATATCACTTGTTTCCCTTATGATTTACTTGAGTCCATCCATGTCCCAGTAAGAACTAGGTGGCCCACTATCAGGGACCCATCTGAAAGGGACTTCATGAAAGGGCTATTTTGAGGGTGTGAGCCAAGTTGAAGAAGTGAACAAAGGAGTAACGTAAGGTTTAACAACACAAAGTCTGTGACCTCTCCTAAGCCCAAATGGGCAGGGCCAAAAAAAAAAAAAATGTTACTAGGTGAGTAACACAGCTGGAGCCCTAATAGATGAGCTGATAAGCAGGAGCTGTGGCCCCAAGGGCACAGCCACTGCTGGTACAGTGGCTCATAGGAGGAGGGCTAAGACAACAAGTACTTGAACTCCACTCCTGTATCTGCTGGTGTCTCCTGATGGCTGAATCCCAGCAGAAGTCAGAGGACAAGAGAAAGTGGGTGACAGATACCAGAGCAGTGAGCTTCTCAGGGCACAGAACAGGGAAGACAAGAGCAGAGTGGGTCTAAGGGGAAGGGGGGGAAACACAGGGAGTAACTAGCAAATTACTTATTTTTGTCCCTGTTTCCAGTCCTGCCACATTCAGTTTTAGTCATTATTTCCCACCTGCCCTTACCCAACCTCAACCATGACTCAGAATCTTTGAGGAAGCTATGCTTCCCTATGGCCTACATTTGGCCTCCACAGGTCACCATGTAATTATTTCCAGGGAAGGTCATGCCATCTTAATAAGGCTCATTCAAGAAACAAGTGTCTCCCCAGCCTCTGGAAGTACTAGCCTTTGTCTACTTATCAGTCTGTAAGAACTCTATCTATCTATCCATTCATCCATTCATCCATCCATCTATCCATCCATCCAGCATCTATGTGTCTATGTATCTAACAACCCAGGACTGATGCTTTTCCCTTCCTTTACCCACCCAGCCTTCCAACCTTATCATACTCTATAGAAAGCTTGAGCTTTTCTAAAAGCCCAAGAAAGTTTTATTTCTCCAGCAGCTTTTACAAGATTCCTGTAGACATGGAGATACTGAGGACCCAGATACTCATTTGGACATTCATCCACTTTCTTCTCCCCTACTTTGCTTGTCTCAAGCCATGGCAGCATGCCTTCTCCTCCAGGAACAGCTCCTGCTTTTTCCAGCTTCTGGGACTCCACGCTTGCTGTTCTCTCTCCTCCCACTTTTGTAACTTAATGCACAACCCGACTCCTTTGTCTACTCTGGGTCTTAGTGTAAATGTCTTTTCCTCACAAAATTCTTCTCGGGCAATCCTATTTTAAGTCTTGTTTATCTCTACCAGCATCTCAAACTATCTTGTGCACTTACTTACTGGTTCATTATTTGCCTTCCACAAATAGAAGTCTGTCCTGTGATCTCATTGTAATACTTTATGCTGGCCAAAATTTCCAGCATATGGTAGACTTAATACACATTAGTTGTGTGAATAAAGAAACAAGTGAATGAACTGATAATCCCATTTGTTGAAATGAATATCATAAATTATCTTGTCCTATTTCCTTCCTCAGAGGGTTATTCTAAGGATCAAATGAGATAAATTACATGGAAGGGCTCAAAGTGTTCAACACATTTAATGTTATTCTATGAGGGTGGCTTCTTGCTGGTCTGCTCCTCTGATACAGGATTTCTGGAGCCAGTAAGCATTTATCTATTTTTCCTTAAAAGAGAAATGGCATGTGGCTCTTACATAAAGTGTGAGAAAAATCAAAGTGTTGTAGAAAAATTATACATTCCATTTCTTTGGAATATAAAGGCTCTCAAACTGATAGTTTGTAAGAAACATAGTTTAAAGTTCCATGATGTAGACATAAACAGCTATCTGGATATGATACATAGGTAGATAGATACATGCATACACACATATGCACAATATCTATGTGGATATAGATATGAAAAGTTTGGAAAGTACAAAGCATAATAAAAGTGAAAAAACAACACTCACAATCCCTTCACCCAAAGACAACCACTGCTAATGTGGTATAAATCCCATCCCCTTTTTATATTTCCTCTTCCCATATGTATGTTTGTATACTTATCTTTACATTTTGCTTTCATACTATATTGCTTATAATAACAGTATCTGTAATTCACAGAGACTCAGGTTTCTCATTTTAATTAATAATTTCAGAATGCTCTCATTTAGTGCAAACACAAAATAGAGTGTGAACTTGCCTTGTCCTCCTCCTCCTTCTCTTCCTTGGTTTCATGTCCCATCTTCCCATTCCCTCGCATCCTGGGCAGTAGCATGTACTTGCGAGAACGGGCAGCCAGAAAGGTTTGGTCTTATCAGACTAGTATGCTGAAAGCCTCCATTTGGGCAAACAGATCCCCTCAAATTATTATGACCCAGCCTTATCCAAGCCCTAGTTTAACTCATGGGCTATTGAATACTATTCTCAGGATCTCCATCTAGTATAGGAAGCAGAGGAAGAGGCAGGCATCTGGGGCTGGGAAACAATAGCCATAAATGCTGACACTTACAGAGCACTTCCAATGTACCAGTGACTCTGCTACATCTAAGTTTATGGTCTATCTCAAAACATTCTCTCAAAATTCCTTTGTAATGATTACAATTCCTTTTTCTCATTTCATAGATGAGGAAATTAAGACTCGGGGAGGTTAAGTAACTTGCCTAAGCTCACCCATGTAGGGAGTGGTGAACCTGGGACTTGAACTAAATAGTCTAACTTCAGGGATCCCTGGGTGGCGCAGTGGTTTGGCGCCTGCCTTTGGCTCAGGGCGTGATCCTGGAGACCCGGGATCGAATCCCACATCGGGCTCCTGGTGCATGGAGCCTGCTTCTCCCTCTGCCTGTGTCTCTGCCTCTCTCTCTCTGTGTGTGACTATCATAAATAAATAAAAATTTAAAAAAAAATAGTCTAACTTCAGAGCTCCAAGAGGAAAACAAATTTGGGCAGATGAAAACAACAAAAAACAAAGAGAAGTAAATGCACATGAGAACTGGTTTTGGAATAAGAAAAAAGCCCGAAAAAGAAAAGACAGCCTTATTCACTTTTATCTTTCCCTAAGACCAGAGATCTCGTTATTCCTCCCTAAAAGCATATATTTATTTTGTCTCCAGAATGGAAGTACTCTATCACTCAGGATGAGGGAGGGGTATCAAGGCACAAGGCATTTTATGAAATGTATCTCTCTCCTCTGTTGCTCCTGTTCCCTCTTCCCACTATTTTACCCAATTTTTATGTTGGAACAAATCTTTGTTTTTATTTAAATACAATTAACATACAGTGCTATATTAGTTTCAAGTGTACAAATAATGATTAAAAAATTCTATACATTACTCAATGCTCATCACGGTAAGTCTCTTAACTCCCTTTATCTATTTCACACATTCCCTCCCACCTCCCCTCTGGCAAACACCAGTTGTCCTCTGTATTTAAAAATCTGTTTTTGGTTTGTCACTTGTTTTCTTTGTTTGTTCAACTTATACAACTCAGTACCACAAAAACAAATAAGCTGATCTAAAAATGGACAGAGGATCTGAATACACATCTTCCAGAGAAGACATGCAGATGGCCAACAGACACATGAAAAAAATGCTCAACGTCACTAATCATCAGGGAAATGCAAATCAAAACCATAATGAGATATCACCTCACACCTATCACAATGGCTAAAATCAACAACAGAAGAAATAACAGGTGTTGGCAAGAATGTGGAAATAAGGGTACTCTAGTGTATTCTTGGCGGGAAGGCAAGCTGGTGTAGCCACTGTGGAGAATAGCATGGAGGTTCCTCAAAAATTAAATAGAGAAGCACAATATAATGCAGTAATTCCACTACTGGGTATTTAACCAAAAGAGAAAAAAACCCACTAATATGAAATGGTACATGCACCTCTATGTTTACAGCAGCATTTTTTTTTACACTAGTCAAGATGTAGAAGTAACCCAAGTGTCCATCCACAGATGAATGGATAAGATGTCTTATTTACATATGATGTTGGAACAAATTGTATCTTAGCAGCCACAAGGATGCTCCAAACAGATGAAAAGGACAAAGAATTCCTTTTTCTTTTTTCTTTTTTACTTTTCACAGATTCAATGGTCATACCATTCCCAGGTTGATTAAAGTAAAATAAAACAATTATTCTTGTCAGAATTTTGCTTTTCATGGCACTTAAGGAATTTGTATGATATGGCAAGGCTTTTAAAATTCCTTTACTGTTGATACCCCTGCTGATGACTGATACACTGTCAGACTCCAGCTGCAAGCTGAGACAAACAGAGCTCTTCTGCACACAGATCAGGAGTTAGCAGGCAATTCTACTCAGCACGTGTCATCCCAGGACCACTCTAATGGCAAATTTAAGAGAAATTCTAAATAAAAGAAGAAGACACATAAAGATAGAAAGAGGGATAGCAATTATTCAAAACACCCATGAAAGATGACCAAATATACACCAATACTTGAGCTCACTAGCTCAATCTCTCTCTCACCCTTTTTCTGGTGATCTCTCTCTCTTATACATACACACACATATACACAATCTTAAAATCATATACTTTGGTAAAGTCACTCAAAAATGTGCCTTCCCAACTATTTATTCAAGACATTTATATCCCACCTTTAATAAATTTCCTTTTTCTTTTAAAAAATATGTTTGAGGCACCCAGATGGCTCAGTCAGTTAAGCACCTGACTCTGGATTTCAGCTCAGGTCATGATTTTAAGGTCTTGGGATTGAGCTCTCTGTGTGTCTCTGTGCTTAGCAGGGGCTCTTGAGGATTCTCTTTCTCTTCTCCTCCCCCTGCTTGCATGTGCACACACATACAAGCGCACATACACACTCTCTCTCTCAAATAAATTGTTAAAATGGCCAACAGACACATCAAAATATGCTCCCCATTACTTGGCATCAGGGAAATACAAATCAAACCCACAATGAGATACCACCTTATACCAGTCAAAATGGTTAAAATTAACAACTCAGGGAACAACAAATATTGGCAAGGATGCAGAAAATGGGGAACCCTCCTACACTGTTGATGGGAATGCAAGCAGTGCAGCCACTCTGGAAAACAGGAGGAAGGTTCCTCAAGAAGTTAATAATAGAGCTACTTTAAGACCCATCAATTTCCCTATTAGGTGTTTATCCCAAAGATACAAATATAGTGGCCTAAGGGGCACTTACACCCCAATGCTTATAGCAGCAATGTCCATAGTAGCCAAACTATGGAAAGGGCCCAGATGTCTGTCAACAAAGGCAAATGTGGTCTATAGATACAATGGGGTACTACTCAGCCATCACAAAAGATGAATACCTACCATTTATATCAACATGGATGGAACTGGAGGGTATAGTACTGAGTAAAATAAGTCAGAGAAAGACAATTATCATATGGTTTCACTCATATGTGAAATATAAGAAACAGCACAGAGGATCATAGGAGAAGGGAGGGAAAACTGAATAGGAAGTCATCTGAGAGGGAAAAAAAAACCATGAGAGGACTCTTAACTATAGGAAACAAACTGAGGGTTGCTAGAGGGTGGTGGGTGGGGGGATGGAGTAATTCAGTGATGGGCATTAAGGAGGGTACATGATGTGATAAGCACCGGGTCTGATACACAACTGATGATTTATTGAACTCTACATCTGAAGCTAACAATGTGCAATATGTTGGCTGATTGAATTTAAATTAAAAATGGAAAAAATGAAAAATAAAAAATATATGCTTAATCCAGATATTTCCTCCCTATAGAGAGTGAATTATATGCTGTAGACAGCCTCCAAAGATAAGAACTGAGTATATCCATAACCAGAATCATAGCTATACCTTTAAAAAAAATGTTTTTAAGTAAACTCCATGCCCAAAGTGGAGCTCAAACTCACATGCTCTACTGACTGAGCCAGCCAGGTGCCCCTACAGCTGTATCTTTTTGTTAGATTTTTAAAGTTGTATAAATTTTTTTGCCATCTCAGATAGAAACACCAAATTCCAAACTCTGAAGCTTTTGTCCAATCCACCCATAAAGGCAGGAGACTGTCCTCTATTCTGTGTGTAAGTCTTTTCTTGATTCTTGTGTGCATGATTTATAATCCAAGTCTTTCTTGGTATATATGTCATGTTTTCCCAAGTGACCATATGCTTTGGAGGACAGAATCCCAGTGTATCACTCCTCATTCTTATATAGCTTCACAACCCAAACATTTTTCCCATATGGAAAAGCCTGGTGTAATGCTACAAGCTAGAAAGGATGGTACTACTAGCACTTGTCTCATCCTCTAATGGATGAGGATTATTAAGGGATTCAGTCCAGTGAAAAATGTGCCATTGAGATTTCTCAGTTGGGTTTTATTCCAACCCAACACCTATACTGAAAATAAAAGTCCCCTAAATAATCCCCTGTGTTTCCTCAATTAGTCCAATACTTTGTGTCATGATGTCAATGTCAGTGAGTTCCAAATGCTATTTGTGGGAGGTAGGTATCCCTTGCAATGAGCATGCGTGGTGCTCAGGTAGAAAAAGGGAGTGACAACTACCAGGGGCAGTTTTTAATGGTAATTTTCTGACTGTGTTTTGACACTTCATTTCTAACACAATTTCTATGAAAAAACAGTGGCATTTTGAAATTAATACTACTTTTATTGCTTCTTTGATGTATGATTTAATATAATTTGCACATAACTGCAGTTACTTAAAACATACACTTTGATTAGTTTTACATATGTATACACCAGTGAAAACATTACCATAATCAAGATACCAAAAATATCCATCACTCCCAAAAGTTTCCTTGTGCACTTTTTCAATCCGTCACTACCTCTATCCGCTGCTCCAGTGGCATTCTGTCACTACAGATGAGTTTGCCTTTTCTAGAATTTTATACAAGTAGAATTACACATGGGTGTTCTATTTTTAGTCTGACTTCTTTTACTCAGCAAAATAATCTTGAGTTTTCTCCAAGTTGCTTTTATGTATCTATAGTCCATTCTTTTAAAATGTTGAATAGAATTCCATTGAATGATGTGCACCATTTTGTTTATTCATTCACTTGTTGATAGACACTTGGATTGTTTCCAGTTTAAAGCTGCCATGAACTTTTATGTCCATATATTTCTGTGGACATAGGATTTCATTTCTCTTGGGTAAATACCTGAGAGTGGAATTGCTGTGTTGTAGCATAGTTGTACTGCATACTTAGCTTTAGAAGAAAAGAGCCAAACTGGTTTCAAAAGTAGGTGTACCATTTTACACTCCTGCCAACAATGTTTTTGACAGATCTAGTTGATCTACATTCTCACCAACACTAGGTATTGCCAGTCTTTTTCACTTTAGCCATTCTCAAGAGCATGAAGTGGTATCTCACTGTGGTTTTATTTGTATTTCCTGATGACCATCTTTTCATGATTTAATGGCCATTTATAAATCTTTTGTGAAGGGTTTGTTTAAATCTTTGCCTATTTTTTATTAGAATTTCTTTCTGCTTATTCTTGACTTTTAAGAGTCCTTTATGTATTCAAAATACAAGTCCTTGATCTGATTTATGTATTAGTCATAAAAGGATTAAAACATGACCTCTACAGTGTGTTTGACTACAATTGCTTAATTAGATGTCAGAAATCTTGATGGAAAAAAAAGAAAAGAAATCTTGATGAAGAAGTAGAAGCTTTAGAATCATTCATTACATATTTATTTGGTATCTTCTACATGCCAAAAACTCTGTAGACCCTAATAAAATAGACATCTCTGATAAAACAAAAATACTTGCTTTCAAGGAGCTCATTTTTTTTAAGGAGCTCATTATTAAAGGGGAAACCAAGACATTAAAAAAAAATAAACCTACAATAGAATAAAGATTCTATTGCGAGTGGAGAAGAGGGAGCACTGAAGTTATTCTGCCTAAATGTAGAGGTCAATGAAGACTTTCAGAGGCAATGCCATTTGAGAGCTGGGCATTTAAGGATGAACAGGGATGTCACATATAAAAACTATGTTTAAATAAAAGTATAATCATACTGAATATTATATTAACTTAGAACAATAAATCATTTTTTATTTGTACTGGTATATCACAGTAGGATACCGTGGTGGGGGATGCCTGGGTGGCTCAGCAGTTAAGCATCTGCCTTTGGCCCAGGGCATGATCCTGGGGTCCCGGGATCAAGTCCCACATCAGGCTCCCTGCATGGGACCTGCTTGTCCCTCTGTATCTCTGCCTGTCTCTTATGAATAAATAAATAAAATCTTTAAAAAAAGGATACTGTGGTGGTATACATCACACGACTACTGGGTCATCTGAAAATAGTACTACTGACATGAGTTGCTATGAGGTTGCATTTCCATAAAGCAAGGGTACCTTCATAGGAAAGATACATGTTCCCTTGTCCCTAGCTAATTGCCTTATATGAATTTGTACTCAGTAAGCATGATAAATAAATTTAATATTAAATAAGTGTTTAACTAACTAACTAAATGGGTGTTTTAGCTCATTGTGGGGGATTCAAAGATGACACAACAGAGACTTTTTTTAAACCATGGACAGAGTGGGCATGAATAACAAACAAGAAAAATCATACCTCCTTTCTGAGCTTTCCCATAGTGTTCATCCAGGGAGAAATTACTGTAGCCTTTGCTATCCTACTATAGCAGTTTAGTCTTTCTGCTTGTGACAGAACTCATCCCTATATACAGGACTGTTTTGTTACAGACTGAGAGCTAATGCAGACAGAGACCATATCTTGTTCATCTTTGCATTCCCAACATTTCTTGCTAATAGCTCAGTTTTTTAGCATACCTTAAGTATTCCACAAATGCCTATTGTCTTGGAAGAAAATTGAAAATACCCAAATATAGTACTATGCTTAAAATAATCAGTGTCATACTAGATGTACATATAATGTCCTGTGAAAGGTCAAAGGAAGAACTGACTAATCACATCAGGCTTGGACAAGGTAGTATTGGAGAGGGCTCTTAATGGAGGGGAAGGATATGGGTGAGATGCAATACAAGGAAAGAGAATTTCAAGTAAAGCAAAGAGCATGAACAGAAATGGATATGTACTAGGTTTCTAAGTGAAAAGAGCTCAGATTGATTTGGCAAGTACTAAAGATTCATTTATAAATTGGTTTATCAAGCAAACACATATTCAGCACTATAGGGAACTGTAAACTATGAGAACAGGAAAGAACCCCACTCCTACAGATTAAGCAAGCAAGCACTTTGGTATGCGGAAGCTGCACAGTTGCCAAAAGTAGACAAGGTTCAATGGATCCAAACAAGACAGTTCATTACTCATAGCACAGCAAACAGCAGTAGGATCTGCTGTTGTGCTTTCCCTTCACCCAAAGTCCCCCGTCCCAAAGGGGTGATGCAATGGACCCAAATGACAGCTACACATGCAGTGAGTGGGTTGTAGTACCACAGGGGCAGCCATAGCCCAAGGTTCAGCACGTTTTGTAGCAAGCAGCAAGCATTACCCCAGGAAGCAAGGGATGTCAGGGCAGAGAAGCTGCATTTGCTTCAACCTACAGAGTTACCCATGTGACTAGCTACAGAAGGTGGCTCAGGGGCAGAGAATGGTTAGGCCTTGCAGTTGACATACTCAGTAAAGATGTGCAGAGATCCTCCTAGCCCATGGTAGATGACCTCTCTCAATATGCTTGATGGCCCATCTAAGAAGTCTAGCTTTTCATCTGTAGATAATAAAGACTTGCTAGAAAGTTTTGAGCAACCAGAAGAATATTAGAGAGGGGCTGCCCTCAGGAATGAATGGGGAGGAGGATGCCAGTAAGAGAGCTCATTTAGAATGGGGCTGTGATGGGTCATTGTTCAGCAGAGGCACAGGCAAGGAAGAGGGAGGAGAGATACTGCAGCAGTTCCAGGTTTTCTCCAAACAACTGGCTCACAGAGGTGGTTAGTATGAGACAAGTGAAGGACATGAGATAAGGGTGAACTGGGGAAATTGAAACCATGTGGGGATATATGGAGGCTGGAGGGAAGAAAGGAGGTAGGAAGGAAGAAGAAATTGCATGTTTACATGTTAGTAGGACTAAAACCACAAGTTACCCAAACCAAGCTACTTCATCCCCTTACAGTTCCAAGGCAGATGGACGTTTGGCCTGATATCATCCTGGGAGGCTAACCTGACAGCTCAGACTTCGGTTTCTGCCTTAGCACATGCCCTCTGGTATGTAGTTCCTTCACTTCCACCAACTTCTCCAGCAGTCGAAATCTCCATTACTAAGTAATGGAGTGCACAGAGCCCATGAGATCTTGAAACATCAATAAGATTGCCTTAGAGTCACACCACTCACTTTAGCATGGTAGCTTTTTCTTTCTTAGCCTTAAAAATATTTTATTTTCTACTCTTGGCACCGCCTGACCAAGAAAACAAATATTCCTGTTTGTCTTTTGTTTAGTTGTTTTTTTTTTTTCCTCGCTGCTGGTGAATCTGTCTTTTAACAGTTTCATTTGTGTTACCCCAACAGTGAATCCAGGAAATGGTTTTCCCTATTCACATGGAAATTACAGAGCCATTCTCCATCACTTAGGAGCTGACAGGTGGAGCCCAGAGTAGAGATTTGTTCAGAATTATTCTGTAGACAATGAGGACTCTAAGAGGGCCTTACCTCCCATTTTCATGTTGTCATTATTTTTAACAACAACAAAAAAATCTGGCAATTGGAACTTAAGGTGAAGATTAAACAGTATTTGACATAATAAACACAGATGGGTAGAACTTTTTCTATCCTTCACTTTGCCTGCAGGAACTTGCACAACTGCAATGCTTTTGTATTACCCTACACGAGAGGGAACTAAAGTCAGGGTATTTAATTTTGACCCTTAACTATTTCAGGACTGTCTTTCTTCAATAGTCTTTTTAGCAAAACTCTTACTTTTAAGTAACTATGCTAGTTTGATTTGTTGGAGATGGAGAAATGATTTCAAAGGAATTCCTTCATTCGGGATGTACTGTAAGGTAATAAAATACATGTCACATACTACCCATTATTTGGTACAGTTTATTAAAATTATGCCTACTGAGAAATGAGCACAAATAGTCCCCAGCGAGAGAAAGATCTAGAAGATCTGTGTTTTAATCTGACTGATTCACTGACTGGTCCCTGGCAAGTCAGTTAATCTGTCTGACTTTCAGTTTTCCTCTATCTTCAAGTGGGAATAAAACCACTTGCCTGCCTGCTTCACAGGAGTACTAAAGGATGGGATATAGAAGTGATTTGAAGACTTGTGAAACAATTTTCCAGGAACCCTAAAAACCAAAGGTGATAATGCCTGTTTTGTACACTTCATATATATACATCAGTATATATACTTATTTTAGGTTTGTTTTGTACTCCTGAAGTAAAGCATGTTTGGACAGTTCTGAAAATAAATATTTCCCAAATGAATCAAGTGACAGAAGTCCAACAGTAAAAGGGGTCGCTACTAACATTCTCTAATATTAATTTTCTGAGATTGTGGGTAGATCCAAAAATAACCTAGAGGGGAAAGAGAGAGAGGCTAATGGATGTGTGTGAATGCTAGGAGGTAAGAACCATGGATGGATTAATCTCTGGACTTGGAAAAAGGTAAGAGGGTCATCTTGTATGCCTGGTTAATGCATTATAAGGATATATTACTGCCTGATGTATCTAGATACCAAAATCCATAATGTTCCACTCATAATCCTTTATTCAAAAATCAGAGCATGAAGTTCTTTTTTTTTTCGCTTTCCTTTTCTGTGATTCTTCAATTCCCCCACAGGCTCCACATTGAACCAGATTTGAGATTGCCCATCTATAAAGGAGAGTGGTTGTAACATGTGCATAGTAAGGAGAAAATCATAATAAAGAGCTGAAAATAAGTATTCTTGATGTAAGCTGTCATTTGGCAACACCGCCCCATGCTGTGGAGAGCAAGATGACAAAGGGATTACAAAGGACAAAGGAATCAGACTTAACTTTGAGGGTCATGTATATGTTTGCAATCTTTATGGTCATGATGATTTCAAGATGCATGCATTTGTCAAAACTTTTATGCACTCTACACACATCCAGTTGGTTTTATGTCATTTGTATCTTAATAAAGCTGTTGACAGTAACAATTTTTAAATACCAAAAGTTATGTAACTTTACACCTCACATCTGTCAGAATGGCTAAAATCAAAAACACAAGAAACAAGTGTTGGTGCGGATGTAGAGAAAAATGAACCCTTCGCAAACTGGTGCAGTCACTGCAGAAAACAGTATGGAGGTTCCTCAAAAAATTAAAAATAGAAATAATATATGATCCAGTAATTCCACTACTGGGTATTTACCCAAAGGATATAAAAATGCTAATTCAAAAAGATACATGCATCTCTGTTTACTGAAGCATTTCTACAATAGCCAAATTGGAAACAGCCCAAGTGTCCATCAATAGGTAAATGGATAAAGAAGATACATATACATAGATGTATACATATATACATATATATAGATGTATATGTGTGTATATATACACAATGGAGTATTACTCAGCCATAAAAGGGAATGAAGTCTTGCTATTTGCAGCAACATGGATGGAACTAGACAGTATAATGCTAAGTGAAGTCAGTCAGTCAGAGAAAGACAAATATCATATGATTTCACTCATACGTGGAATCTAAGAGACAAAACAAATGAACAAAGAAAAAAAGAAACAAACAAAAAAACAGACTCTTTTAACTCATAAAGAACAAACTGACAGTTACCAGAGGGGAGGTGGGAGGTGAGATGGGTGAAACAGATGATAAGGATTAAGAGTACACTTTCCATATTGAGCACTTATAAATATACAGAATTGATGAATCACTATTTTGTATACCTGAAACTAATATAACACTCTATAGTACTTATATAGGAAGTAATATTTTAAGAAGTTATGTAGCTTTATCATGAATTAGGGAGGGAGGTCAGTAGGACTATGGTTTTCTCATTGAGTAAAATCCAAATTTTCTTTACCCCTCTAGAAATTTAAAGGCATTCATAAGGGCATTTTATTTACCAAATTTTATTTTTCTTTTACATTTATACTGGTATCAAGTCAGTTATCTCCTGTTGCCCATTTGAGCAACTGATTATTCTATTAGTTTTCTCTTGTTACATAACAAATTCCCAAACATAGAGTGACTTAAAAAAAAACCATGTCTTGTCTCATAGTTTCTACAAGTCAGAAACTGAGGTATAGCCTTATTGGGTTCTCTGATCAGGATCATGCAAAGGTAAAATAAAGAGACTGGCCAAGGCTGCAGACTCTTCTGGAACTGAGAGCCCCCTTCCAAGCTCATTCAAGTTGTTGGCAGAATTTAGTTTTATGTGGCTGTAGGACTGAGGTTCCATTTCCTGTCTAGCTGTCACCTGGAAATTATTCTTACATCCCACCTGCATGGCCCTTTCCATGGACAGTGATAACAGGACTTTGTGCTTACTTCTAAGCCAGCAGGAGAACAGCCACCTTGATTACTCTCAATGATTATCAGCATTTCTCTCAGTGATTCCAATTCTCTTAGAGACTTCCAAATCCAAGTGTGATTTTATATCTTCTTGCTTTCTTACTTTGACTCTAGCCCTGCCCTCCCAACAGTGCTCCTAACTGCCATATCCCCACCACTGAAAGCCATTGGCAGGGTGCAAAATACATTACAAGAATTGAGGAGAAATCACAGGGTTAGTAGGTTCAGGAAAGACTTCATGAATGTGCAGGACTTGATGTAGGTTTTGAAGAAACACATCTCTTAGGACAGTTCCAAGGGAATAGGAAGGCATTTCAGGTAGGGACATGGAAGCTGACTCTTTTAAGGACTTGATTGTATCAGGCTTCCCCCTGAAAATCTCTCTTCTGATTAACTGGAAGTCATCTGAGGAGGCACCCTAAATTACATCTACAAAATGCTCTTTGCTTTAAAATGTATTGTAGTCATTTGGGGTGATATCTCCTCATATTCACATTTCCTGTTCAAACTTGAGAAGAAGGGATTCTATAGGGCAGGTACATCAAGGAGCAGAAATCTTAGAGGCCTTCTTAGAACTTTGCCTGTCATAATTACTCGCAACTAGATCAAAATTTTACACTTGTTTATACAAACTTCCTATTTTTATTCCCTTCCCAGGTTTTAGGTATTATTCACTCTGACTTATTTTGTCATCTATGGCACAAGCAAAACAGTAA
The DNA here is from genome assembly GCF_053574225.1 of Canis aureus. Lineage (NCBI taxonomy): Eukaryota > Metazoa > Chordata > Mammalia > Carnivora > Canidae > Canis > Canis aureus. The sequence continues at coordinate 91,010,146 of NC_135611.1, read as the reverse complement.
AACCACTGAAAAGATGCAAGATCTGAGGGATCCTTAAGTGTGCAAATGGAACTTGAGCCTGGTTAGTGGATACCCCAGAAATTTCTGAACTGCTGTTGTAGGTGTACTGGGTACACATAAAGTGGCTTTAACTGAGAAGATCATCCGAAATCCATGACCATAAATAGGAGACAGTACCAGGGAAAGCCAGAATCAGACCCTAGCACTGATCTAATAGGCGTGTGAAGGCCTAAGGGGGGTGGGGGCACGTTTGGCTGATAATTAATGATTGTGCCTCCTAAGAGAGGCTTAAAAAGTAAATATCACAATATCCAGAGACATACAACAATATAGTTTTTAGGGGACCAAGAAATGGGAAGAAGTGCTTTATCTGCATACATCACAGCATCAGGTGGGTAGTGTTTGGCAACACAGGCAGGCAGAGATCTGACGGGTCAATATGTAGACAGGAGTTCTGAGCCGAAACCTCAGCTCCTGGGGAAGTGTGATTGGCGAGGCCAAATAAGTGTGGGAGCTATTAGGAATAGACCAGAATATTAGAGACATTACCAGAAAAGGGAAAAAGGGGAGTCCAGGTGAATGGGCAGAGACAAAGATTCGAAAGGAAGAGCTAGCAGAAGAAGTCAAACATAGGCCCTACATGCACAGAACAAGGGTCTGGACACAGACAGTTGTATCAGTCAGGAGAAGTTAGGCTATGTGAGGGTAATAAAATCGACTACAGCAGAATTTAATCCCTTCTCACACACAGTTATAGACCTAGTTATCTTTTCAAGGCAACTATCCTCCACGCAGAAATATCGAACGTAGGCTGACAGAGGTTCCACTATTGTGTAGCTAAACTAATCCTCTTTACAGTTGGGGGAGAGTATGGGAAACATGAAAGTAAAAGGACATTATTTCTGATCACATTATATTGCTTGGAGTGAGTTACATGACCATCCCTCCCCTTGTAAGCCTGGAGATTTTCATGTACAGCATTATTTTTGACCACAAAATCTGGTTATGACTTAGAAGCTATCTAACCCAGGCATTGAGAGCCAAAAAGTCTGAGTTTGAACCTTGCCTCTTCTACTTACTAGCTGTGGGCCCTAACTGACCCCTCTTTCCCTTACTTTCCTCATCTTTAAGTGAGCAATAATAGTACCTACTTCAAAGGAGTGTTGTAAGTACTGAGTTACGCCATGTGCTTAGTATGTAGTAAAGTATCATGTAAGTAATGACCATTATTAGAGAACAAATATGGGGACTCAGCAGTTGGCCCAGAAGGAGGTAGACTATCCATGGTGTTTATGGGTGGCCATGGTCAGTTTTAGGCCACTAACTTCCTATTCAGTCTGGCATTTCACTTCTTCAATTTTTACACCAATTCATGACTACCATAGTCCATGCTACTCCCTCTCCCCAGAAAGCCAGCTGACCTTCCTCCTCCTGGTAACTTTTATGTCTCATTCGAGATGGCAGTTCAATAATAAGCCTTTCTCTAATAACACAAGCAGAAATACTGCCTGCCTTCTCTGAGGGTAGAAACAAAATAATAATAAAATAAAATTTTAAAACTTATCAACTACTTTTAGACAATGTACTATGCATTGTGCCTGCTTTTTAAAAATTTTTATGTATTTATTTATTTACAGAGCGCAAGCGGGGGTGGGGGGTGGGCAGAGGAAGAAGGAGTCAGAGAATCTCTAGCAGACTCCATGTTGAGTGCAGAGCCCAACTCAGTGCTCTATCCCACAACCCAACAATCATGACCTGAGCTGAAATCAAGAGTTGGCCACTTAACTGACTGAGCCACCCATGCACCCCATGCCTGTTTTTACTCTCTTTTTTAAACAAATACATATTGACCACTTATACCAGTCAACAAAGCGAAGTGTCAGCCCTCACAAAAATTACACCAATATAAATTGCTAAGTAAAAGCCATCATTATGAAAGTTTATATTAGATAAGTTAAGCAACTTGCCCAAAGTTTCACTACAAGTTAACATCAGAATCTTTCTTTAAAACCAAGCCCATCTAATTCCAACCCACTTACCAATAGCTACTGGATAATATTTTCTCAGGGTTCCATTAAGCCATTTGGAAAATAACTCTCTAGTAGGATAAAGTACATAGCTCCAAAATAATTCTGTTTTCTTAATGTCTCCTCAAAAAAAAAACTGTGAATTCTTCAAGGGCAGAGTCCATGTACAATACTGAATTTCATAAATTAATCATGACTTGTTACCTAAGCCCTCAAAATGATTCCAGGTTTAAGAACTGGTCCTACGAGTTAGCGTCAATGAAAGTGTAGACTGGAAATGAATTAGGGGTGGATCTGTAAGTGAAGTGATAAGCTGTAGGGGGCTAAGAAAATGTGGGAAATAAGCTTGCCATCTGGCATCTGCTTTAGGCTAAATTGTGTAGAAAGGAAGTTTATCTTCGAATTTTTGCACTCCTTTACTTCATCCTGTGGCCACTCTTGCAAAACAGGCTTAAACTCTTTAAAAGGAAAACATTATTAATGGCAACAAAAGGATCCCTAATAATAGAGAAATATATATAAAATGAAGAGGGATGCCTGGGTGGTTCAATCAGTTAAGCGTCTGCCTTCTGCTCAGGTCATGATCTCAGGGTCCTGGGATCAAGCTCCACCCCTGGCTCCCTGTTCAGTGCTGGGAGTGTTTCTCCCTTTTCCTCTGACGACAGCTCCCTCTGCTTGTGAGCAATCATTCTCTCTCTCTCTCTCTCTCTCTCTCTCTCTTTCCCTCCCTCCCTCCCTCCCTCCCTCTCAGTCTCAAATAAATAAAATCTTTTTTAAAACTTAAAAAATAAAAAATAAAATGAAGAAGAATTCCAGACTCCCAAGCTGGTGGGCAGACTCTTTGATGAGAAGAAAGAGGAAGAAGGCTTCCCACCAACTGGAAGTCATAATGCATGGGCAACCTCTCTTCCTAGCTGTAGGTCTGCCCAGAGAACAAGCACAGGCTCCACCAAAATGAGGTAGAAGTGGTGTGCACGTGTTTAACTAATGACTAAAAGCCTCCTGTTTGCTACCCTTAGCAGCAGTGATTCTCCTACAGCTACTGATGAGTCACTATGAACTAGAAATTCTCTTGGACAATCAGTAATAAGAGTACTTTACCCAGCTGAATTCCTCCATGAGTGATCTATACAAGACTCTTTATAAGATTTTCTATGTTCTCATTCATTTGGGGAATATAAATAATAGTGAAAGGGAATATAAGGGAAGGGAGAAGAAATGTGTGGGAAATATCAGAAAGGGAGACAGAACGTAAAGACTGCTAACTCTGGGAAACGAACTAGGGGTGATAGAAGGGGAGGAGGGCGGGGGGTGGGAGTGAATGGGTGACGGGCACTGGGGGTTATTCTGTATGTTAGTAAATTGAACACCAATAAAAAATAAATTAAAAAAAATAAAATAAAATAAAAAATAAATAAATAAATAAATTTTAAAAAATAAGAAAAAAAAAGATTTTCTACAGAGAAAGGTTAAGAATCAAGAGGATGAAAATGCAAGGACTCTAGACAGGATGGGCCAAACCTATTTCCTTCACATTGTATCTAAAGAGCTCTGTGATTTCCTAGTAAGAGGAAGCTAGTTATTATTACCACAACTATAATGTTTAATAGCAAACACATATTTTATGTGTGATTATAGGTTTCTGTGTATATGTTGTACATATCCACCCACTAGATATATACTGTGTACATACCACCCAGGGGCTTGCTGATGCCAGCCCCTACTGGCTCACAGGAGGGGATTGTTCACATTTCGCCCTAACTCCACATTCAGTGATGTCACCGTGGTTGCCTGAAATTGGCCACAGTGGGAACACTTACACAATAGAAACTGCCAAATACTAGAAATTAGGGTTTTTTTTTTTTTGGAGAGCCAGTTATTAAACATTTACCAGCATACTACTACATGAATACATCAGTATGTTTAAAGTATATCTGTGTGCATATCTAGATATGCAAATATTTATATGTGTATACATAAATGTATATGCATGTGTGTCTGTGTGTAGGCATACATATTATATCTTAAGTGAAAGGTTCTTCCAACTTAATTCTATAGTATGAGTTCATTTCTCAAAAATATTGTATTGCTATTAAAGTATTTTAACTTAAGAGGACTACCTTATACAATGTAAAAAGATAAATATATTCATTTTACAAAGTTTTTCTAGTATTACTTCATAGTGGACAAAGATCAATAATAGCTATGAATATATATTTGGAGTAAGAAAATCTCAACTGACCATTATAATTAATGGTCACACACCCAGTGAGTATACAGAGTAAGAAAGCCCATACCTCTGTAACAAAAACAGTAAGCACATTTAAAAGCTCAGGTCACTAATGCTTCACTCTTCTTTACCTTTAAAAGCAGAGTTACCAGTGCTCAGGGCTTTATCTCCACCAGACCACTCAGTGCCCCAGGTAGGGAAAGACAGGATGCCCAGCCCCCAACACAGCATACAACCTGGTAGGCCCTGGAGCTGCCATTGGGCAACCAGACTTTGGAGCCAGGTGCTTATGACTTTCTCTAATGACTTGTCAACACAAGTAATTGGCCCAAGCTTCAGTAACTCTCAACAATGGAAGAAAACTCTTTGCAAATAGGGGAGTGTGAGGAAAGAACTTAAATCAAACCCAAAGCTTAGTACCTGCCAGATTTAATCCCTTCTTCTCTCCACTGACAGAGCTAATGAGTGGATTGCAAGATTTTACACCTGACCTCTGCTGTTTTAAAGACTTGAGATAATAATAGAAATACATTTATATAGTGCTTTATATGTGTTGGCTCATTTAATCCTCACATCAATGCAAGAGAGAAGTATTAGCTATGTCTTACATCTGTGGAAGCAGAAGCATGGAGGGATCAAATGACTTCTCTAAAATCACACAGCTGGTAACTGAGAGGTCTTCTGACTCAAAACTCAGTGCTCTTTCCTATATGCTTTCCCAGTGGTTGATGAGCCAATATGGAAACATGCCTTTCAGGAACAAGACGAAATCAGTCGTCAATGCAGTTTGGCTGAGAAAACATTAGGAGCAGTTGTTGCCCATCCCAGGTCTCACTAAACTATTCCCCTGCCCCTCTCCAATCTTCACTGCTTCCTGAAACCAGAACCAGTTATCAGAATGTCAGAACCCTGAAATTCAAATGCTCATCCACACGCAAAAGTTAGTTGTAGTAAGTTCAACTATTAGCCTGTCTATATTTTCACATAAAAGTAACTAATGCCTTAAGGGCACCTGAGTAGCTCAGTCAGTTAAGCATCTGACTCTTGATTTCAGCTCAGGTCATGATCTCAGGGTCATGAGATTGAGCCCCACATCAGAGCCTGCATAAGATTCTCTCTCTGCACCCCCCACAAAATAATAATAAATAGAGGTAACTAAAGCCTTAAACAAAAGGAATAGCAATTGGGCAAGTGGTAGATATCAACTGTGTGGCTACATAGCTAGAACACCCACAGCACTAGTTGCCTAGCTCCATTTATATAAATGGCTTCATTTCTAACATCATAACATAGATGTGCTAGAAAAGGAGACCTGTTCCAATGGTTTGTCCAGAATTACTCAGACCTGCCTAGTCCATTCTAGCATCTTCACCTCAGCAGAAAAATCAATAGTCACAGTACTCACAGAGATGAATTAATATTTAGGCTCATGTTTTGTTCAATGATGTCATAAAAATCTCAGCGGCAGTGTCAGTCTCAGATACTTGACATTTTTTTTCCTGTCCCCACCTCCTCCCACCCAGAATAATTCAAGAGACATAAATTGGGAGTTGTATGTGAGATGGTGATACTTGACTCCATTCCTGCCCACCCATCCTTTCAAAATGGAACATGATTACTTCTTTTAATAAAAGAGTGGATTGTGATTGTCACATAGATAATGCAGTATGGTTTCACACCGTGTCCACTTTGAGTTTGTAAAGAAGGAACTCCCAAGAAGCATCTCAACTGAAGGAGAATGTAGGTGCTTTGATGCCATGCCAAAGACTACATTTTTGAAAAATAGGGTTTTCATGGCAAATCCAGGAAGCAGAATCTCTTGCCATCATCAAAAAATATCTATCATGTAGCATAACGAAAGCAATACATGGCTGATATTAAACGGAGCCCTTGTTCTCCAGTGGCATCTTCAATCACAAATCTAATCAGGCATATAATCTATTCTGAAAGAGTCTAAAGAGTTCACTAACCACAGCTTGATTGTCTTTCCATTTTTTTGGCGGGAGGTAGGAGCTGCATTTTTGGAAGCCTCAAGTATAGAACTACTCTGCCAGTTTCTTCCCTTCCATACAAAACCCCCTAAAATCCTTCTGAAATATGGTGACTTACAGAAGATAATATTAAAGATAAGGTAAGAAAAATAACATTTCAAGTATTTCATCCTCATTGAAAAGAAGTAAAGAAGATATTTCCAAGCTAGGGAGGGTATGTAGAAGAAAGTTGTTAGCAAAAAAGCAAAATGGGAAAATGTGATCCATGTTGAAATTGACTAGATCTGTGCCTAAAAATAGTCACTTAAACCTGGCACATGTAGACTTCTGTAGAAAATCTGTGTCTAAATTTTGTTTGAAATGTAATGCTGACAGTAAATTAAATGTTGCTATAGAACCATCTAATCCTAAAAGGATCTCCATGGCAAATACTCACTGAGGGCTGATGCGTGGTGCTTTCACACAATGACTGGAAAAACTATTCAAAAGCATCAACCTAGTAAGTCCAGAGTCATCTTGGTTACACACAGGATGAAATTTTATTCTGTACAAAGTAGTTTTTCAAAAATATGAACATCTGGAGTAGAACTGAGTCCGGAGATGAACCCATATATTCATGGCCAATTGATTTTCAACACGTATGCCAAGATCATTCAATGGAGAAAAAAATAGTCATTTCAACAGATGGTGGTGAGACAACTGGATATCCACACAAAAAAATGAAGTTGGAAACCTACCTCTACCATATACAAAAAATAAATCAAAATGGATCACTACACATAAAACTACAAAACTCTTAGAAGAAACCATAGGCATAAATCTTGATGACTTTGGATTTGACAATGGCTTCTTAGGTATGACATCAAAGTACAAGCAACAAAAGAAATAGATCAATTGGACTTCTTCAAAACTGAAAACTTTTACACATGAAAAAACATTGTCAAGAAAGTGAAAAGACAAACTACAGAATAGGAGAGTGTATTTGCAAAATGAATATCTGATAAGGTATCAGTATCCAGAATATAAAAAGAACTCTTACAACTCAATAATAAAAGAAACACAACTGAAAATTTGGCAGACAATTTGAATAGACATTTCTCCAAAAAGAAAAAAAAAAAAAAAGATATACAGATGGCGAAAAAACACTTGAAAAGAAGCTCAAAATCATTAGTTATTCAGGAAATGCAAATCAAAATAACAATGAGATAGTCACTTAACACCCACTAGAATGCCTAGCATAAGAAAAATAAAAAATAAGTATTGGTGAAGACATAGAGAAATTGAAAACTTTGAGCACTATTGGTGTGAAAATAAAATATGACAGCTACTACAGAAAGTAGTTTCATTAAATTCTCAGAAAATTAAACACAGAATTATCCCATGTCACAACAATTCCACTCCCATGTAAAAACCCAAAAAGAATTCAAAACAGGTACTCAAATAAGTACCTGTACACAACTGATCATAGTGGCACTATTCATAATAGTCAAAACCCAAATGTCCATTAACAGATGAATGAATTTTAAAATGTAGTAACTATATATATATATAATAAATATTTAAAATGTAGTGCGTGTATATATATGTATATACACACATATATATAAATGAAGCCATAAAAGGAATGAAGTGTGACACAGGCTACGGCATGAATGAACCTTGAAAACATTATGCTAAGTGAAAGAAGTCAGACACAAAGGGTCATATTTCACAGGACTTCATTTATATGAAAGATCCAAAACAGTAAATACATAGAAATAGAAAGTAACTACTTAACAATGTGGGGTGATGAAAATGTTTTCAAATTAGAGATGGTTGCTGCACAACATTCTAAATGTATTAAATTCCACTGATCACTTTATAATGGTTAATTTTATGTAAATTTAACCCCAGTAGAAAAATATATGGACAATAGTCAGGAAATCCTTAGAATTTCTCTTATAAGCCAATGGACCATTATAAATTTTAACTTTAAATCACATCATTTTTTCTTTATTTTATCCTTTTACTCCATTTATCTTTTTATTCGGGGTATTTTTTTTTTTTTTTTTGTCTTCCTTTGACTCTGCTACAAGAATACCGACATAACCCAAAACATATCGATGACAATATGCTATATCCCTCTGGATAGAAACTTCACTGTTTCCCCCTTATAAATGGAATTTGGATGTCCTCACTGAAGCAGATATTGTTTTGTTTGTTCAGAATAGCACTATTCATTCCTACCCCTGTATCTAATGAACGTTTCTTCAGTCCCATTGGTTTCTCGTGGAGTCTGGCAGCCACAGCATCCAGGCCATTACTCTCTCCCTTGTCCCTCCCATAAAGTCACTCATATTACTCAGTGTGAGCCACTCTTAGGCATAATTCAAGGATAAGAACATGACTCAAAACATAATAATCAGATCTCTTCTCCAAGATTTGTTAAACTCAAGCTAGAAGAGGAGAACCCTTTTCTCTTTGGCTAGAAAGACATAAGAATGAAGTTCGCAACAAAGCTGGAGATATCACTCTCCCAGATTTAAAGATACACTACAAAGATATAGTAATTAAAGCAGAATGGTACTGGCACAAAATCAGACACACAGATCAATGGAACTGGATAGAGAGCCCAGAAATAAACCCATACTTCTATAGTTAATTAATCTTCAACAAAAGAAGCAAGGAAAAGACAGTTTCTTCAATAAATGGTGTTGGGAAAATGGGACAGCTACATGCAAAAGAGTGAAACTGGACCAGCTTCTTTTGAAGGGGCAGTTTCTTATACCATATACAAAAATAAACTTAAAATAGATTAGAGAACTAAATGTGGGAAGTAAAATCGTAAAACTCCCAAAAGAAAACATAAGCAGTAAATCTTCTCAACATTTTTCCAAATATGTCTCTTCAGCCTAGAGAAACAAAAGCAAAAAATAAACTACTGAAACTGCACCAAAATAAAAAGGCTTTTCACAGTAAAGGAAACCATCAAGAAAACAAAATGCAACGTACTTTGCATTTGCAAAGAGATATTTGCAAATGATATATCCAATAAGAGAAGATATTTGCAAATGATATATCCAATAAGGGGTTAATATTCAAAATATATAAAGAATTGATACAAGTCAAAACCAAAAAAACCCCACATAATCTGATTTTAAAATGGGCAGAAGATTAAAAAAAAGGGGACAATAGAAAACAAACTTTTTTCCAAAGAAGACCTGCAGATGGCCAAAAGAGACAAACAGAGACATGAAGAGATGTTCAGCATCACTCATCATCAGGGAAATGCAAATCAAAACTATAATGAAGTATCACTTCACACCTATCAGAATGGCTAAAATCAAAAACACACAGAAAAAGTGTTGATGAGGATGTAGAGAAAAAGGAACTCTTGTGCACCGTTGGTGGGAATGCAAATTGTTGAAACCACTGTGGAAAATAGTATGGAAGTTCCTCAAAAAATTGAAAATAAACATATGACCCAGTAATTCCATTAGGGATATTTACCCTCAAAAAACAAAAATATTAATTTGAAAAGGTATTTGCAGCACTATTTACAGTAGCCAAGGTATGGAAGCAACTTAAGTGTTCATCAATAGATGAACGGATAAAGAAAATGTGGTATGTGTAGACAGAGAGAAAGGGGGAGAGGGAGAGGGAAAATGAAATAGTATTCAACCATAAAAAATAATGAGATCTTGCCATTTATGAAAACATGGATGGAACTAGAAGGCATTATGCTAAGTGAAATAAGTCAGAAAAAAGACAAATAACATGATTTCCCTTACATGTGGAATCTAAAAAAAAAAAAAAAAGTACACAAAACAGAAATGGACTCATAAATACAAAGAACAAACTGGTGATTGCCAGAGTGGAGGAGGGTGAAATAAATGAAGGCAATTAAGAAGTTCAAGCTTCCAGTTATAAAATAAATAAGTCACAGAGATGAAAGTACAGCACAGGAAACACAGTCAATAATGTTGTAATAACACCATATGGTGACAGATTGTGGTAAGCATTGCAAAATGTAGAGAATTGTCAAATCGCTCTGCTGTACACCTGAAAATAATATAACGTTGTATGTCAACTTTATTTCAATAAAAATCTTTTTGAATTTTTTCATTCTTTTTTTTTTAAGTAGGCTTCATGTCCAGTGTGGATCCCAGTGCAGGCCCTGAGAACAAGACCTGAGCTGAGGTCAAGGCTCAGACACTTAACTGACTGTACCACCCACGTGCCCCAGTAATAATTAAAAAAAAATGTGGAACAACTGAAGCTCTCAAATGCTGCTAAAGGGATGCAAAATTGGCACAAGTACTTGGGGAAACTATTTAGCAGTGTCTTACTAAAATGAGACATAGGACAGAACAAGCATCCAGAAATTTACTTCCTGTGAATACATTCCCAAGAGATATGGGTAGCTGCACTATTGATAACACCCAAAAGATGGACACTACTAATGCCCATGAATGAAGAATAGATTTTAATGGTATATTCACACAGTAGAACACTACACGGCAACGAACAATCTATAACCACATGCAGCAATACGGATGAACCTCACATATACTGTTGAGTAAAAGAAGCAGACACAAAAATGTTCAAATGACATGCACCCATTTGTGAAAGTACAAAAATGGGTAAAATTAAAAGATGCTAGGAGGAGTGACTATTCCTGCAGGGACAGTGGCTGCCAGAGAACATGAGGGGGCATGTGGAGTGCTGACAGTATGTTTTTTATGTTGAGTTCTGGTTACTCATATTTTTTCAGTTTGTCAAAATTCTTACCCAGATTTTCAGGCTTGGTTTTATTTCATAAACATTGTAAATATCATTGTTTTTTTTGGTCTGTATCTGATTATTATATTATCTGGAGTCCCCCATATGCCTTTCATCTGTTGGTTCTTGTTTGGGATATCATTCCTTTCTATGTCTGCTGCTCTCTGGGTTTGTACTTGCTATTGTGTTTTTCAATTATTAAGGGAAACAATTTGAAGAATAGAATGACATTATTTCCCTCCAAATATGATTTTTTTTCCAATTCCTTTTACTTAGTATTTCAGGTCATCAGCGATCTGGGATCATCCTAATCCAAATTCAGTGCTTGAGATTTTCCAGTCCTCTGATGACACAAAGCCAGGCAGAAGTATGTATGTGAAGTCTTTAATCATGACTTACTCTTACCTCTAGGAAACTTTTTAAGAATGCTGCCCAATATGGAGCTGATTTGATCCTTTTAAATAAGAGTGATTTCCCAAGATCCTATTAATGTTGGAGCAATATCCAGGTTCATCTTAATAAGCCGTCATGGGATTACTTTCCCCAAGCCTCCTCAAGACCAATAAATAGGCCTTGTTCCCACTATACCCTCTTTCTTTGTGAACCTGAGATTCAAGCACCAATTCTCAGATTTCCCTTCTTCATCAGGGCATCCACATCCTGCTGTTGTCTCCTCTTTTCAAGGACTGAAGATCTAAGCACCAATATTCTCCTTCCCACTTTTAGCCATGAGGGGAAAAAAAGAATGAGTTCAAAGTTGGCTATGGTCTCTCTCATTACCACCTACCCTCCACAAACACCTCTTAAGAAAATGAAGCAGAAGCTAGCATTCAGGGAAAAATAAAGCACGAAAATAGCTAGAGAGAGTCCTAGTGACATAAACATCTCCAGTTCCAAATCATATGAAGGCCAATACCACCAAAGGGCCATTTTCCAGACACTTCAGCACTTCTGAAGGGCTCACCTCATGTATACAGGGCACTGATACTGTAGCTATTGCTGTTCTAACTTCACAAAAAAAGGTCAAGAGCTCCATCTTCAGTCCTACTATCTACTCTGGCTTCAGATTCTCCTCATTTCCAGTTGAGGTGAAAGGAATACCAGCTTCTCACATTTCTGATCACACGTCCCAAAACTGAGGTGGAACATCTTTACAACAAAACACCTAGACTGAAGATTCCAAATCTTTAGTGCAAAATCTCTGGAATATTATTTTACAATACATTGAGAGCACATTCCGAGACAAAATTATCCAGAGCTTAATTTCTGGAAGTCAGTGTAATTTCTTATTTATATAACCTACAATGTTAGTCACACAACACCTGGAAAACAAATAATCTTTTATATTTGTGCCTGGTATATGCAGGGCAGTCACTGAGTATTTGCTACATGAGAGTCTTTTGTGGGGCGCAATGTTAGGTTCAGCTAAAGATAGAAATTAAGTGATTCCCTGAAATTGAACTGTGAAGCACTAATCTTATGGGGAAAAGAAGAAAATATGCCCTCATATGTCACATTTCAAGTCTGTGTGGGGGAGGGAGCAAGCATTTATTTAAAGAGACCACTGGGGCACTTGGGTGGTTCAATCAATTAAGTGTCTGCCTTCAGCTCAGGTCATGACTCAAGGTCCTGGGATCTAGCCCCACGTCGGGCTCCCTGCTCAGCGGGGAATCTGCTTCTCCCTCCCCATCTGCCCCTTCCTCCACCTTGTGTGCTCTCTTTCTATCTCTCAAATAAATAAATGATATCTTAAAAAAATAAATAAAATAAATAAAAAGACCAATTATTACAAATAATAATTTTAAAATAAGAAGACCATGGATTATAAACTATGATAGACAATTTCACAAGCACGATTTTGTTTAGTTATCACCACCAGCATGTGGAAAGGATAATAAAACATAATAAAATATAATAATATTTTAGCTGCATTATTACATACAAAGAAAATGAAACTCAGAAACCTGAGTAATCAATGCAGGGTCAGAGGAGAAGTAAGGAGTTCAGGCACTGCTATATCTGGCACCAACATCTCCTCTTCAACATAAATTCTTCTTGATTTCCATATCTGTGCCATGAAGAATTTAACTATATCTGGGTTGACTTATGTGCTATTGCACATAAGCCCAGTACTGAATGCCATCCCTGGCAGCCATCAGCAAAATCAATCAAGTCCTTATTTTCTGCTGAGTCATGACTCACAATCTCCATAAGAAAGTTGGTCCAGAAACAACTCTCACCATCAACCAGAGGTAGCACTCATGTTAAATGCTTTATTCCAACCCTTTTTGCACTCGGCCACAGGAACTTCTTGCAGGATACATCCACGAAGGCAAAAGAAACAAAAGCAAAAATGAACTATTGGGACTTCATCAAGATAAGAAGCGTTTGCACAGCAAAGGATACAGTCAACAAAACTCAAAGACAACCTACAGAATGGGAGAAGATATTTGCAAATGACGTATCAGATAAAGGGCTAGTTTCCAAGATCTATAAAGAACTTTTTAAACTCAACACCAAAGAAACAAACAATCCAATCATGAAATGGGCAAAAGACATGAACAGAAATCTCACAGAGGAAGACAGACATGGCCAACATGCACATGAGAAAATGCTCCGCATCACTTGCCATTAGGGAAATACAAATCAAAACCACAATGAGATACCACCTCACACCAGTGAGAATGGGGAAAATTAACAAGGCAGGAAACCATAAATGTTGGAGAGGATGTGGAGAAAAGGGAACCCTCTTACACTGTTGGTGGGAATGTGAAATGGTGCAGCCACTCTGGAAAACTGTGTGGAGGTTCCTCAAAGGGTTAAAAATAGATCTGCCCTACGACCCAGCAATTGCACTGCTGGGGATTTACCCCAAAGATACAGATGCAGTGAAACCCCAGGACACCTGCACCCCGATGTTTCTAGCAGCAATGTCCACAATAGCCAAACTGTGGAAGGAGCCTCAGTGTCCATTGAAAGATGAATGGATAAAGAAGCTCTGGTCTATGTATACAATGGAATATTACTCAGCCATTAGAAACGACAAATACCCACCATTTGCTTCGACGTGGATGGAACTGGAGGGTATTATGCTGAGTGAAGTAAGTCAATCGGAGAAGGACAAACATTATATAGTCTCATTCATTTGGGGAATATAAATAATAGTGAAAGGGAATAGAGGTGAAGGGAGAGGAAATGTGTGGGAAATATCAGAAAAGGAGACAGCACATGAGAGACTCCTAACTCTGGGAAACGAACTAGGGGTGGTGAAAAGGGAGGAGGGCAGGGGGGTGAGGGTGACTGGGTGGCGGGTACTGAGGGGGGCACTTGATGGGATGAGCACTGGGTGTTATTCTGTATGTTGGCAAATTGAACACCAATAAAAAATAAATTAAAAAAATAAATAAATAAATAAATAAATAAATAAATAAATAAAATGCTTTATTCCATTCCTTGCTCTTGAAATGATGCTAAGCCCCTTCCCAGGCCTCCAGAATCAAGCTAAGAATTTTAGCTATTATCAAGGCAGACCTAAAGAGGTCATTGTGTTCGATTTCACAATACGGATGCCCTAACATCAGGAACCCTCCACTAGATGGTCTATGGAGCTGTTACTCCTCATCTAAGAACTCCTTAGCCTCAGAGACACCACACTGGCAGGGGTAGACTTCAGTGCAAAGTAGATCCAGAAGCTGAAATTCATGGAGAAGCCAATGCTTCTTGCCAGTTTCATACCTGAAAAGATAAGCTGAAGTCTGATGAAAGGAAGCAGAACAAGGGGTAGGAGGAGTTTGGGTGTTCCGTAATTTGGGGAGTTGGAAAATGTCAGCTTGTGGGATCTGGGAAGCAATCCGGGACCCAGCATTTCAGTATGATCAGATCTCATTTTGTCATTTTTGGCCGAGAGAATATTCTGAAGTGATTTCAAACAAAGCCTCAAATTCCTGGCTTGATGAAAGAGGCCATATTCATTTTGAATTATGTTTGCAGAAGGCTGGGGGCGAAATATAAGAGGTCGGGGAAGGTGAAGCAATGCGGTGATGTCATTTTGAGTGGAGTTATTTTGCATAATAGAATTTTCTCCATGTAGGGCACTGTGGAGAATGACATTTCAAAAGAGCACAGCTAAAATAGAAGGCCATCGAATGAAGTAAGAGTTATCAAACTTGAGAATGCTTTGGACAAAACCTAATAACCAAAGTGCTAAGCCAGGCTATCCCTTCAGTGACATCTCTGTGCTATGTGGCACCTTCTTTAGAATCCTGCAAGTATTTTTTTTTGCATACTTTTTTATTGGAGTTCAATTTGCCAAAGTGCGAAGTAAAAGTCCACTGGCCTTCAAAATTGTATTAGCTAGTAGTGAAATATTTGATAAAATGAACAGTATATATAAACCTATATCTAATGAAGTCTCCCTGAGCTCCCATTCTGGAGCAGATGATGTACAGGGTCCTTCAACAGGATCTATCTGGATTCATGTCATGTTGAAATATACAAAATGTGTGCTGGCCCTAGTGTCAAATGACCTGCTTCAAGACCCAGATCCATCACTCACCTATATGACACTGAAATTTAATGCCCCTCTCTGAGATTTAATATCCTCATTTGTAGAACTTGGGGCTTGATTTGAGGTTATAGTAGGAAAAGGAATATGTGAATAAAAGACTATTTCTGTGACCTTCCTTTCTAATTGAAGAGGAAGAAGAAAAAAATTTTTAATTTTTTATTTGTTTTTTGGCCCCTTCCTCCCTGCCACAGCTGTGATACTCTCTTTCTAATGACAGATGACTCAGCTCTCACTTGTTACGTAAGGTAAGAAACAATGGTTGCTATAATAAACTCCCGCAAGCTTCGGAAGAGTTAACAGAATGTAAGTTTGCTTCTGACTCCAGCAAAATGTAATATGCATGTTCCTGGTCAGTCCATGGCCTTCCATCTAGCATGAGTAGCCCCTACGGCATCAAGATCTTTGGAAAGATCCCGAGCATTCCACCAGCAGACAGCAGAAAACAGGATGAAGGATTACATGAGAGCTTTCTGTGTCCTTGGCCTGGAAGTGGCGAACATGGATTCTGAGCATATTTCATTGTCAAAACTCAGTTACAGCTTCCTGTATTGATGCGACAGAAACTAGGAAATGCAGAACCTAGAGAAGTCATCTGACGGAAGGAGAGACTACTCGAGTGTCAACCTTATGTGATTCTCCGTGCATCAACGCTGAGAGTTATTGTGTGAATACATCTTCCTTGAAGAGGAAGCAATTGTTTGTCAACACAACTACAGAGATCAGAAAAAACAAAGGAGGGTCCATTCTGAACATAATGCAAGAATGCACTTTTTCTGAAAACCTGTAGAGTCATGTGTGTATGACTCCTGTGGGGAAGAGGGGGTTGTTGCTACAGAAAGAAAAAGTGTGCTTTGCATTCCCAGTTTGCTATTCTCTATGACCTTTTTTGACTGTTGCTGATTCCTTCCAAATATTCTTTCCTATTTCTTCCCTGCTACTTTTGAAAGACACTTTCACCTGCTTTATTTAGATGTTTATGAACTGTGATGTTTATGGACTCCAAGTTCTATGAGTATAAAAGGGGGATGTTTGTGGAGAAAATATTACAATCTTGTGCTGTTCCTTACCCATGAATTAATTCTCTATATAGGATTCGTTTAAGTTGGTTAATCAGTAAGCACTGTGCAAACAGGTGTCGTCTGTGATTTTCAAAAGTGATGTAATATGAAAACGGTTCCAAGTACATGTTCCATCCATGGTGCTTATTGATATAAATGTTTCTCTAAATTAATGATAGCCTTGTTTATATGAAAAGACCAAAAGCAACAGCTGGAACGGCCAGAGGCCAAGCCATCCATTTGGCCTGGAAGTCGGCCCATGTGTTCCGCCATTGACCATGGAACCCTCTTGCCATCTGCCTCTCACAGGGCAGCCTGTGTCCACTCTCTGCAGAGTGGATTCTAGCCTCTGCGGCCACTTACTGAAAGCAAAGCTCTTACCCCCACAATCTCTGATTACTATCATTTGCTCCCCTCCCTCCTGTGCTTGGGAACTGTCTACCTGAGCACATCATTTCTTCCCTTTTAGGAGCCGTGCCAAGTCCTCAATGAGCACATTTTTTCCTGTTTCATACTCTCTGCACCTCTAGGGACCTTCCCCTCAGTTCCAGGGTCTGGCTTGATGGATAAAACTAGTTCTCACTGTCGTAACACAGGGGTGATTTGATGCCTTGCGGCCCACCACTGTCCTAAGTATATTTAAACAAATTCCATTTCCATGGGTTGTTGACAGATGTTACCAACAAAGAGGTGAGAGAGGTTCCCATAATCAAATACACTGTGGAAACATTGAGGAAAACAAATTAAACATGTGTCTTTAATGCAGAATGTCTCAAGGCTTGTACTATACCACTATTGTTAGGAATCTCTGAGAGAGGGATGTAGCATGGAGTGCTTCCCAAACCCATTTGATCTAAGCACCTTTTCCTCAGAGTTTCTCGTGGTACCAGCGCTGACCAGAAGACATATTGGGAGAAACAGTGGTCTGAGTGCTTTGTCTCAGGTTGGCAATTCCACCCATCACAAGAGGGTTCTGTGATGACTCATTCTGATGATACGACTCTGCTCATGAGGAAGTGATCTTGAAAAGATTCACCTGATGCTGTTTCCTAAGCAGTAGTCAATGTGCTAGATATGGAGATGTGCTGCCCAGGGTCCCCTCCACGACGGACCTGCTGCTGAGCTGCCATGAGCAAACAGCCTCCAGCTGTCAGCTCCTGCAGGTTTTGCTTCAGCTGCAGACAGCCACCTTGTCTATGTTTACAACCTTCACAAGTCTGCCCCTACTAGGCATCAGAGCATGGCAGAGGAATAGGACTCATCCATTTCTGCTTTAATGTGAGACTCTGATGCACACCTTTCACCCCCTGATGGGCTCATTCTGGTTTTGTCAGGTCTGCATTGCCACTCAACTTGTTCTCTGCCTAATCCTGCTTCCCTGCTCCTTTCTTGTCATAAGCACTGAGCCATAATAAATATCCTATGTCCAAATGTCCCATCTCATCTGTTTCTGGTTCCAAATAACCCAACATATAGAGCTATAACCTGGAATAGTCTGAGAAAGCCATTCTAAGTGGGGTTTTCAACCTGGATCGTGTACCTTCCAGCCAGCTACTGAGGACGCCATCGCTAGTGGTAATTCCTGGCACAAGCTGGCGGTCCACTTGCTAAATCTTCCACTGGAGGTAAATGGGAATCATGAACTGATGAAAGAAAGGCACTGAGGGCAGGGAAGACAATGTAGTAGGGTTTTTTTGAGACATGCAGGAAATAGGAGCTATCAAGTTAATGATACTGATGACTTTTGCTAAGCAACAAGAATATGCCACAGAAAGATATGAACATCTGAGGGTAACAAGAACTGAAAACCAGGTCTCTTGGGATTTGAAAGAATGGCAGAAAAGATGGGAACTAGGCCCAATCAGAGACACTAAACCTTAAATGTGGTTAAATGTCTAACCAAGGCATATATGTTAAACCAAAGTCAGGGCCTTGTTTGGGAAAAACCACAACCCTGACACATGGAATAGAACATACATATAGGTAGAGCTTGAGGTATTACCAATATTTATTGTGGAAAAAGATGTCCCATGGAGCTGTAACAAGCCCTACCAAGAGATTCACAACACAAGCGCCCAGAGTTCTGGACCAAGGCTATGTCATCTGTAACAGAGGAGCATATGCCTTCCAAAAACAACCTGTGACATAGTAATCGACATTGGGAGGGACAGAATGCCTGAGCATGGGCCACCACATGACTGTAATCCGGAACTAGCCTTTATAAGCCAGATCTTGTTAATTCACCAAGTTATAAAGTTGGGTGGGCTTAGCAACAAGTGATCATAACATGAAAGCAGCATATTTGGGATCAGGCATGAACATGGAGGTAGCTCAGATCCCCCATGGTGATACACCAGTATGCCCTCCCTCCCCCAAGCTCACACCATTGTCTGTGTGAGAGATCCCATATGACTAGCTGAAGGAGTAAGAAAAAGTTTGATTTACAGATAAGCTGTAAATGTGGGTGCAGCTGTACAATGGGAATAAATAACTGTAGTAAGAGAAAACCCTTCCAATGGAAGGACAAAAAGGTTGGGATTCCGTCATGTTAATCGATAGTGCAGTGATCATGAAGTGTGAAGATTGTTTTGTGTGGTTTTTAACACTCATCAGACAAAATTATTTAGCCTGTTAACATCAGCCCGTCCCTGTCACTAGCCACCACAGTGTTGGAATAATGAAACATGAATTCAGTGGCCAAATAACAAAGATGGAGGTTATGCCTGGACCCAACACCATCTGCCATACTTATCCACTAAATATCCAATATGCCAACAACAGAAAGAAACACAGAGCCTCCAATATGGCACCATTCCTCTTTGACACCAACTAGCCAGCTTATTCCTAAAAGGGCCAGGGGTTCTTTCTCACTGGAATAGGTAATTTTTTAAAAGATCAGTTGATCGATTGATTGATTGATTTAGAGAGCACACATGCCAATGAGGGGAGGAGAAGAGGGAGATAATCTCCAGCAGACTCTGTGCTGAGTGCAGAGCCCAATGTGAGGCTTGATCCCACAACCCTGAGATCATGACCTGAGCCGAAATCAAGAGTCAGACACTTAACTGACTAAGGCATCCAGGCGCCCTTGGAATAGACACTTTTTGCCATGGATGTCTTTGTGTTTTCTGCCTATGAGGCTTACATAATCACCACTATCTAACTACAGAGTGCTTGATCCACTGGCATGAGATCTCACAAATACCACAATAGAACAGGGGACTTACTCGACAGCAAAGAAGGTATAGGAGTAAGCCCATGCCCATGGGACCTACTATTCCCATCATATACCACAGCACCCAGAATCTTGACAGAGCACTGCAGTGACCTGCTAAAGGCACAGGAGAAGTGCTAGCCCACAATAATCCATGCTGATAGGGTGCCGCCTTGCAAGATATAGTTTTGGAATTATGCCCAAGTATCTTCAAGGAGAAGACGTGTTTGGAAATACACATGTGGTAGAGGTGGTAGAGAGGGCACTCACCACTATTCTCTCTCCTCCATGGAGGCCTCTGTATTTTCTATACCACAACTCAGGCCTCTTCATGGCTGGAGACTCTGCTTCCCAAATATATATATTTTCATCGCCAGGGGACAGAGAGAGTATCGCTAAATTATCAGCTACAGCTGCCACCTGGACATTTTGGATTTGCATGCAGGGACCAGCAGGTGAGGAGTCACCATCCTAGCAGGAGAATTCACTTTGATCACCAGAAGACAGAGCTGTGAGCTGTTATGCATGGGGGCCAGAAGGAATATACATGGACCCCAGTAATCTCTTTGGTACTCCTTTGCCCAATTTGACTATCAATAGGCAAGCACAATAACCCTAATCTATGAAGTGCTTAGCAACCAGGGGCTTAGGCCCCTTGTACCTAATGGCTAGGCCATATTAACAAGTTTGTCATCAAGACAGAAGTGATAAATGAGGTGAAGGCAATAGCAGAGGAGATGGATGAGCATCAACTGTGGCTCGGAGGCCAAATGCAGCAGCATGGACCACAGC
The DNA here is from genome assembly GCF_053574225.1 of Canis aureus. Taxonomy (NCBI): domain Eukaryota; kingdom Metazoa; phylum Chordata; class Mammalia; order Carnivora; family Canidae; genus Canis; species Canis aureus. The sequence goes on along the minus strand of NC_135611.1, from coordinate 90,989,506 downwards.
TCATCCCAATAACTGTTCTCTTCCAATCTCTTTCAGGAAGGGAGGCCCACTGGAATCCTGGAGAAGTTGTTCTGGATGTATATGGAAAAGTGGATCTAAGTGTCACACTACAATAAACACAGAGTGGCATGGCCCAGATTCCCCTTCAAGGATGGACTTGCTGCCTGGCTCTAGGGACCGTCAGTACACAGCTTCTGGTGTTCGGCTCCTCCAGGATTGGCTTTAGCTACAGAACAACACTGGCAGTACTGCCCTTGCTTGTGACTGAGGGAAGTAGGGGTATAAAGGCCGGGCCATTCTGGCTCACGTGGAGCACCTGAAGGGCAATATTCCCTCCAGGGTTTGCCACTGGATGACCTAAATTTTATCAGCTCAACTTGCTAGTCAAAATCTTTTCTGGATCAGCCCTGTTTTTTCTCCTTTCCTTCCACAGGCTCTGATCCCTAAGAAACATCTGGCACCCCAAACTCCACCTCAGCATCTGCTTCCACAGAACATGACCTGTGGCAGTATCCAAGCAGTAGGAACAGCACACCACAGTACCAGAGATGCGTAACATTTGTTGGGCACTTAATATGAGCCAGGAATTTTGATGAGTGCCTTAATCCCTGCTACACATCTCATTTTATCCCAAGGAAAAAAACACCCTGTGGGATAAATATTATTATCATTTCCTACACTATACAGATGATGGAACTCAAGGCACAGAAAGGTCATGCACCTTGCCCAAGGTCACATTTCTAGAACATCAGAGCCCATGTGCTTAATCACTACATACATTAAAAATAAAATATCATGAAATAATAAGATTATGTTGAAGAGCTTTTGTAAGCTGTGATGTATTATGCAAATAGTAATCAATCCACAGGTGTGTCAGAAAAGGGATGACACACTCCAATTAAGTACTTTAAAGGTCAATTAGTAAATGATTTGCAATGATGTGAGGCTGGCATAGGGTAACCACAAGAGACAGTACAGTGCCCCAAGGCTTGGAACACTGTGGTGTTCTCCCACCTTTAGGTATGAAGGAAGGAGAGGAGGGGGTGGTCACAGGAATCCAGAGGCAGAGGGGGCTCTGTAGGAAGGGCTGCCTGTCAGGCTCTGTGCTTTAAGATTGATGATATGTAGAAGAAGACAGAGAATAGTATACTAACCTTCTCTCCTCCCTCCCCCTGCTCTCCTGCCAGGACCCCCTTGGGTGCACCTAATGGGGTGCACCTAATGACAAGCCAAAAGTCCACACAAGTCAGCCTGTTCCAGCAGAAAGCAAGGCACAGAGAATGAGGAGTAGATTAGAGCGGCAAATGGACACCAACTAGAACACAGTGACACAGGTGGCAGAGGAAGAAATGGAGGATCAAAGCAGACTTCAAACTAGACCACTCAGTTTTGGTGGCAGAACCGGGACCTGAGTCTTCTAAACCCAATCCCGTGTTTCCCAACATCACTGCTTCATGTAATAAAGAAGGGTCTTTTTTCTCTTCGAGTGGGCGCTTCCTCACAGAACCATCATACTGCCTCTCTGGGCTCCTAATAAACTTAAGAGCACACTTGCTTCTTATTTCTTGCCCCAGTTGACAGGTCATCTTGTAGGGTTCAGCTGATTGTCAATGGGGTGATAATCCACCCCTATGATATAAAGAGATTTGATGTGCCTCCTTAAAAAATATCATTTTCCTTGTCTAGAAACTTCTAACTGGGCATGAGGAAGTGAAGAAAATCCCGCTAAACATTTAAGACTTCCTTCCCTGAGGGGCCAAAATGATGTACAGAAATGATGGAAAGTCAAGGACCTTTTGCAGAAAACTTGGAAAATTCTTCTCTTTTATGAGACTAATTCAGTAAAATTATAGAGGTAAGACAGAATTAATCTTAACAGAAAGGAAAGCAAGAAGAGAAGGACGGGCCAGTGAATGTTTATTGACTCTACCATAAGCCAGACTTTGTTTTTATACACACACACAGATACCCACTAGTGGGTTACTGGATCATATGATATTTTTATTTTAAATTATAATAGATAAGGAAGATGCAGTAAATACGTACAGTGCAATATTATGCAGCCATAAAAAGAGACCTTGCCATGTGTGACAATATGGATGGACCTCAAAGGCATTATGATAAGTGAGGTAAATCAGACAAAGACAAACACTGTATGATTTCACTTACATGTGGAATCTAAAACAAATAAATTTTTAAAAAATCCAAATAAGCAAAAATCAGAATCAGATCTATAAACACAGAGAACTGATCAGTGTCTGAGAGAAGGGATGGGGGGCAAGGAAAGAGTGCAAAAGGGAGTGGAAGATATGGGCATCCAGCTCTAGATGGAAAAAAAAAAAGATCAGTCACAGGAAGAAAAGGCACAGCATAGGGAATACAGTCAGTGATACTGAAATAGGGCTGTGGGGTGACGGATGGTAGCTACGCTCCCAGTGAGGCAGCATACTAGAAAGAGAGGTTGGATCACTACTTGGCACTTCTGAAATTAATGTAACAGTATATATCAACTATACTCAGATTTTTAAAAATTATTTAAAGAATTTTAAAAGATAAGGTCACTGATCCAAAGGAAAAAATAAATAAATGAATAAAGTGGCCAACCAGCCAGTGACTCTCTATTCAAATTCTAGAGGAAATCCTGCTTATGAAACATCACCCATCTTGGATAGACTTCCTAAACACACTAAAAGTTGAAATTCCCAGAGCCACAGTTATTTTGAAAAAAAAAAAAAAAAAAAACGGGACTAAGGCAGGACTTTTATAAAATTTAAATTTAATTAGCCAACATAGAGTACATCATTAGTTTTAGGTGTAGAGTTCAATAATTCATCAGTTGTAGGACTTTTCACTCTCCTTCAAACCAACTGAATTGAACACTAGTTTACCATGCCAGGCACTCTGTCATGTACTATAGGGAGTCTAAAGATGGGTATGACATGGCCCTTGCCCGGAGGATACTCACACTTATCACAGGAAGGGGAACCTGCCAACAGCTGACAAAATACAAACACAAATAACCAGAAACAGGATCTCTTGTAGCTTTTAAATAAGTATCTTTGTTCAGAGAAGCTGAGAAGAGCACACTGCCTCAGATTTGTGGTTGTTTTCATCCTTGGGTGGGGGGACCAGATCATTAAACAGTACCTGTTGAACAATGAACTCTATTAAAAATACACAGCATTGTGCACTTGCCCACCACTGACTTTAAAATGCTTTTGCCACAGTTTCCAATGACAAAGGTATAAAGAAATATAGAACCGCATGGGACTCTAACACCTCATCATACTCTATCCCCTTTTCCCAAAGGAAAAGAAAAAAGCTGTAACCATAATAACTATGCAATACAGTGGAAACAATACAGAAAATCATAGAACCAAGAGCGTCTACAGAGATTTTTTTTTAAGATAGTAATCTCCTCAATAACATGGCTTTTTTCTTGAGTTAATCTGATTTTGTGGCTGATAAATTTAAAACACTGTTTGACTTTGCCATTTGGGGTTATGAAATGAAATCCTTACTACATTAAACTGAAAATGAAAAACTCATAGCGAAAAAACATCCTTATGAGGACCCTGGAGACAAAGTATTTGAAATCTAAAGTGCCTTAAATTTTAGAACAGTGGTGTCCAAAACCATAATTTAATTATTTCTCTTCCTTGCTGTTTTTATTATAATCATCAAATTCTACACTGAATAGTATACTGGACAGATTAAGTGCTATGAGAATTGTAAAATCTACTTTGAACAACCTCTTTTATTGTGAAGTTTACAATTCAGTGAAAACTTCACCACTTAAGACTGACCTATTATGGAATCCTTTTGGAAAAAAAATATGATTTTTCTACTTCTTTTATAATTTCTATAGCCAACAGTCCACCAAGACAGAAGTGAACTTTATTGAAAGCAGCATCCACTAAAGGGATGTATCTTGCTTGGGTTAGCTCAATCCAAGCAGCTGCATCTTGTCTACAATAGTCAGACCACATATGTCAGACTTGTTCCTCTTCTACTGCAATGCTTGGAGGGATGCTTTAACTGAGGAATTATTCAACTTTCTGTATGAAATGAAAAGTATGTATATAACTATACCCCACTTCCTTATATTGTGTATGTGCAACTGGGACTTCTTTATCCCTATAACTCCCGCTGAACTCAGTGATGGCTGAAACTCACAAAATGACTCTGCTGGACTTCTCTGGGATCCCTGTTCTGTTTCTCCTCCTTTGTGTCACCCTTATGCTGCCGGAATCCATGGCAGTCTGAACGATGATAGTCACTTACCCAAATCAAGGTCTCATATTACCAGTGTGCATTTTCAGAAGCTCCAGATGCCTTTGAATGGAAGCACTGTCTATGCTATGTAAAAGGCAATCATTCTCTTCCAATGCCATCTACTAAATGCCTTGTGACTATAACCATTTTCCAGGAAATGGCCTCTCACTCCAATTGTATGGCTTAAAACATTTTCCTTGAGTGCCCTCTGACCAGCTGCATCTTAGTATGGCTCATGCTATAGTGATGATCAAAGGACAGTAATCCCCTTTTGGTAAAATAAGTGACTTCCATATTGGCATTTAGGCTGAACATGCAGCTAAAACCAACATTCACCCCAGCTGTTGCAGTTCATCTAGCAGGATAACCAATTATTTCCCATGTATTCTGTGAGCTTTATTTGCACCTGAAAAAAATGGACATTACTGAGCAATATATGTTTGGAAAAGGATCCATGCTAGGAGCTGTGGAGAAATAAGATAGTCCCTATTTTCAGGAAGTCACATCTACCCAGGGAGCCAAAACAAGGTGCATAAAATGCTGGTTGGGCAAAACAAAAGACTCTTGTTATTCCTAAGAATTATGTTCTAGGACATTCTGGCATCTCAAAACTCATATATCACCTAATTTCCCTCATGAAATATGGTCAAAAATATTTAATTGTCACCTTCAGACATAAATGATTTTCCCTAGAGAAGTCTAAGATTATATATAACATAGCCTATTTCTGGCTAGGAATAATCACTTTCTTAAAACTCTTCAGCTGCTTCTCTTTTGTTTTTTTTTTTAATATTTTATTTATTTATTCATGAGACAGAGAGAGAGAGAGAGAGAGAGAGAGAGAGAGAGAGAGAGAGGCAGAGACACAGGCAGAGGGAGAAGCAGGCTCCATGCAGGGAACCTGATGTGGGACTCGATCCTGGGTCTCCAGGATCACGCCCTGAGCTGAAGGCAGCGCTAAACCGCTGAGCATTCTTAATTCCATTACCAGCATCTGCATGTTTTTTAGTGGAAGAAATTAACTTCAGAAGGAAGTTTTAATAAGCACTAGAATTTCTGTGTTTGCAAAGAGGAATAAGGTATCAGTATGCAGTGATCAACTGGATTCCATTATTGGCCAGCCTCACAGTTCTTAGTTTGAAACAAAATCTCAAATTCAAGTCATTATCCATCATGGACTTCTTGAGTTGTTCATAAGTAATGGAAACTAACTGTTTAATCTCTGAATGTGAAGCATTGACTATCTACACTTACTGTCAATGGGTAGAAGAGGTCAATGTGGAAGAAGTGCTTGGGAAAATTTTTAGATGAGAGATGGAACTTGAGCTGAAATGCAGGTAAGGTTGAACAAGTAAAGAGGAGGAATGCTGGAGCAGTTGTATGAAAATGTATCTCTTAAACCCCCTGCTGGAGTGCAGAGGGATGGAGGTCTGGGCTCTAAAACCCATCCTTGCTTGTGCCAAGACCATGATTCTCATGGGTGGTTCCCAACTAACGAATGAGACCAGCGGAGAAACTAAGGCAGGCCCAGTCCTAGGAAATATAAAATTCCTCTGAGGGGCAAACCTCGGACCCTAGCTGACCCTACCAAAACTTTTGAAGTGCACTACAGTCTAATGGCTTCTTTCTTTTCTTCCTTCAATCTCTCTCCTTAGGTCTCAAGCCTCCAGTGGGGGATCAGATGCTACTCCCAGCTCCTCCTGCTACCCCCACCCCAACTTTTCCTCAAAGCAAATCTCTTACACATCTAAGCTCATCATGGCATTTGCTTTCTGAGCAGTTGGACAAACACAACTATATTCCTGGCTGTTTTCGAAATCTGAGAGGTTTTGCTTGTCACAATGATTGTGGGATTGCAGTGCTGGGACCACTACTGGTATTTGTGCATATGGTCAAAGATACAGATTGCAATACATTCTATGGAATAGTCACTCTCAGTGAAGAATTTTTTCACATCTCTCACAATTTCTACATGTCTTCTCAGATATCAATACAGATGAAATGTCTGTTTAGAATTAGCCAAGCCCAGACCCTAACTCCATTTTAAATATAAACAAAATACATTTTTGCTTGATTTTTAAATTCACTGAATTTTCTAGGAAGGTGCTACTTTGTAAATTAAGGGAAGATCATCTTTTTGTCATTATTTACCAAGAGGTGCTCAGCATTTCAGAAAAAACTGCATCACCAATAGCAGTACTACTTAAGGTATGTTAGCAGCCAGAATTAACACCAATACCAATCTCCATCTGTAGCTTGGCAATGATTATGTACACAGGTTAAATTTTGTCTTATGGTTCATTTGTGCCTCAAAACAGTTATGTTAAAATATATTCTGTTTTATTATTAAGTAATTCTCTTATATTTTTCTTTCATTTTACATTTAGTCAAAGCATTTCATTGACTTCTGTAAATGAAGGTACAGACAGGTTACTGAATATATTTCCATTTCAGGATACAACAGGGGTATTATAAATATCCATTGTGAAAAAAAGAGAGATGCTCAGTCTGATATAGTTTAGAACCTCTGACTCAGAGTAAGAGGAGAAAACAATTTTTTTTTTTTTTTGGAAGGAAGATCAGAAAAGACATCTTGGCAGGGCTAGATCTGTATTTTCTTCTTCTTTTTTTTTTTTAAAGATTTTATTTATTTATTCATGAGAGACACAGAGAGAGAGGCAGAGACACAGGCAGAAGGAGAAGCAGACTCCATGGAGGAAGCCTGATGTGGGACTTGATCCCGGGACTCCGGAATCACACCCTGAGCCAAAGGCAGATGCTCAATTGCTGAGCCACCCAGGGGTCCCAAATCTGTATTTTTATGATCACAGTTCTTCCAAGCATCCCCTGCTCCTGGCCTGACCTTGGTGAATGTGTCCTTTCCAGTGCAGGGTCCCTGGTGCACTTCCCTATGATTCCATTACAGAACTTGAATCTTGGAAACCAATGGAAAATGGGCCATAGGACACCTGGGATATGGAGTTAAATACACTGCTCTTTTGGCTACATGGTCCAAAGCTGTCAGGCTTATAACAGAGACTCCATGCAGCTGTGTGCACACTTCCTTGCTGTGTGGAAGTTGCAGTGGGCTTCCAAAGCCAGAATATGCATGGTAAGCACAGAAGGTCTGGAAGCAATCAACTTCACACAGACCAGTAACAGGTCTCACTTTCTTTGAACCAGATGGCCACCATTCCCAGATGTTACCTTGGTCTCATTTACACATAATCCTTTCAGCTGCCAGTTTCTGCAGTCCACACAAGGTTAGCAAAGCTAAGTTATACCTTGGGTTAAGGGCTATTACTAGATTAGGATAATTTCTTACAAGATAAGCAGAATACTTTCTGTGTAATTCAACCTCTCAGGTTCCAGTAAACATTTATATAGTGCCCGAATGATGCTGTACATTTCTAGGAATTTCATAATAAGTGAACAGAATATAGGAAAGACTTGGTTTCTGCACTTTCAGTATGTACCTTTGTAAATGCAAACCAAGTCAGTATCACAAACAATAAACCTCTACCCAGAGATGTCTTATATAATTAGGAGCAAAATTAATATCTCCCTGTCCTCTTGAGATTTACTGATTATGTTATTTCATCCTAGATATACCCTCCAGTGCAGACACTTCAAAATGAGACTCAGAGGAGCAAGTTCTCAACTTAATGAAGAAAAAGGCAGCTTCCACCTCAAGTTCTATCCTGGGGATCTTTAACCAATGTCCTTGAAGCTTGCTCATGTCTGTTTCTGTTGCAACATTTTCTACCAAGAATTAGGTTCCTGGATTTTGAGTCACCCTCCAAAAAAGGCTGTACAAATAAGTTGTGGCTATTTATCTTATTAACAATACAATCTGAATTTTATGAAATGTTTTGGTACTTCGATGGCACTTGGCATATGCAATTTATATCAACATATCAATAAACAATTATTACAACTGTCTAACTGTAGTTTACAATGGGAAATTATATGTGTTCTAATTCTTTGTTGTTCCTTTCCCTGGAGTTAAAAAGCCACATGCAGAAGAATGAAACTAGACCACTCTCTTTCACCATACACAAAGATAAACTCAAAATGGATGAAAGATCTAAATGTGAGACAAGATTCCATCAAAATCCTAGAGGAGAACACAGGCAACACCCTTCTTGAACTCGGCCACAGTAACTTCTTGCAAGATACATCCATGAAGGCAAAAGAAACAAGAGCAAAAATGAACTATTGGGACTTCATCAAGATAAGAAACTTTTGCACAGCAAAGGATACAGTCAACAAAACTCAAAGACAACCTACAGAATGGGAAAAGATATTTGCAAATGACATATCAGATAAAGGGCTAGTTTCCAAGATCTATAAAGAACTTCTTAAACTCAACACCAAAGAAACAAACAATCTAATCATGAAATGGGCAAAAGACATGAACAGAAATCTCACAGAGGAAGACAGACATGGCCAACATGCACATGAGAAAATGCTCTGCATCACTTGCCATCAGGGAGATACAAATCAAAACCACAATGAGATACCACCTCACACCAGTGAGAATGGGGAAAATTAATAAGGCAGGAAACCACAAATGTTGGAGAGGATGCGGAGAAAAGGGAACCCTCTTACACTGTTGGTGGGAATATGAACTGGTGCAGCCACTCTGGAAAACTGTGTGGAGGTTCCCCAAAGAGTTAAAAATAGACCTGCCCTACGACCCAGCAATTGCCCTGCTGGGGATTTACCCCAAAGATTCAGATGCAATGAAATGCCAGGACACCTGCACCCCGATGTTTGTAGCAGCAATGTCCATGATAGCCAAACTGTGGAAGGAGCCTCGGTGTCCATCGAAAGATGAATGGATAAAGAAGATGTGGTTTATGTATACAATGGAATATTACTCGGCTATTAGAAATGACAAATACCCACCATTTGCTTCAATGTGAAGCATTTTGCTTCAACGGGAATAAAGGGGAATAGAGAAAAAATGAGTGGGAAATATCAGAAAGGGAGACAGAACATGAGAGACTCCTAACTCTGGGAAATGAACAAGGGGTGGTGGAAAGGGAGGTGGGCGGGGGTTGGGGTGACTGGGTGATGGGCACTGAGGGGGGCACTTAATGGGATGAGCAGTGGGTGTTATGCTATATGTTGGCAAATTGAACTCCAATTAAAAAAATATATTATAAATAAATAAATAAATAAACAAATAAATAAATAAATAAAATTTATACTGAACATAAAAAAAAATCTACTCAAGGGTGTAGAGGCAGGATAGAAGTGCAGCATGCATGGCTCCAATAAAATGTAAAAAAACTACCTTAACCATTATTATTATTGTTGCTTTTAATCTTAAAGGTGTTCTTGTTTTAGCATAAAACATTCCCTAAGCTTTCTCCACCCTTACTGCTGGAGTATCATAGACTAATTATAAGCCACATGCTCTCGTTATTCCTATATAAATTCAGTGTGCCTAAAATTAGTTTCAGGAATGACATCTTTGATGATCCGTAGTCTTCACATTTAGTTCAAACCATAAACTTTATGATGATCTCACCCAAGCCTATCGTTTCTCTGCCACTTAGACCTAGCTCAGATGGTATGTTTCAAACTCCCTGAATACAGTCCCCAAGAATTGAATAATTTGCACATGCTGTCTCTGAACCTGTGGTTTCATGGCCTGAGCAGAGATCCTACTTCTGACTGATTCAAGTTGGAACTTGAAGTTTTTCATTCAGTATCAAACCCTGATACAGAGTCAACAGTTAAGTATTTACATAATCAAATGAAAGTTTTGCTTATCAACAAGATGCACCACCAAGTGTGTGTGAGTGCCTGCCTGTTACCATGGAATGTTTTTCCCTCTGAATTAATGAAGTGGTGTCTACAACACAAGCGCATCCAGAGAAAGATTGTGAAGTACATATAATCTTCAGGATTTGAGGATCTCAGAACTCACAGAGTAATTTAACAATATTTTTGAACAGAGAAGCATCCTTCTTGCCAGAGAGTTTTAGACTAAGTGTTCCCCAGAAATACATGTGTTCCATATTGTCTGCCTCTTTAAAAGAAATCTGCCTGCTCAAGTATCCTCTGTCTCCATGGTGTGAAGCTCCAAATGGTGTCCTAATTCAGTTGGTTTTATATATAGGCCTAAGAGATGACTGTCCACAAGTGTGATGTCGAGGCTCTGCAATGAGTGCCCTGTTCAAAACCCTGCATTGGAATATGTCCCTCCATGTGAAGATGCCTGGGAAGGCTATGACATGAGCTACTCCTAAAGCAACCTTTCTTTCTTGAGAAGCAAGTTTTAACAGAATAGAGGACAGAGAGTAGGTAGATGCACTCAGCACCTGAAGGAAGAAAGGACAGTTATGAGGAGGGTGGCAGGGCTTTGCTGAAACTGAGGGCAACAGATTTCAAGGATGATGTTCACCTGTGTCGTGCATGGACAGTGGAGGAAGTAAGGAACGGGAGATCTTGGGAAATCCTGAATTTGTCATTAAATAATTTTGTGACTCCTGGCCCGTTGCCTGACTTCTCTGGTCTTCATGTTCCCCTTTCACTCCTCTCTCCCCCAATCTGACCTCAACATTTTGCCTTGGGCAACCATGCAGAAAAGTCTTAATCATATTTCATATCTTGGCTTCATCCTGGTATTCTTGTCCCAGTAGAAGCTTGTCAGAACACAGGCTCGGGAAGCCATTACTGGCACCGAACCGAAGGATTCAAGGGAGGTGAGAAAAAATGCTCCCACTCTGAGCAGTCAGCTGACCCCTCAGCCCTGAAAAGTGGGACAGGATACCTGAGCTTTAATCAGTGGCTTTACAAGAGCCTTACAGGAAGCCCATGAAATGTCTAATCAGTAAGCCAATCCAAATTTGAGCTGATTTACATCTTATTGCTGATCCAATGTCTTTTACTGTTGTTAAAATACATGGAATAAACACATGAGGTTGATGTTGTAAGACTATAAAGGTGGGAGTGGAGGCAAAAACAGTAATGCCCTAATTCCTCTCTGTTTGCTGGGTTCCCTGGGTCCAGACTTGCTGGTGTTAAATGATCCCAGATACAGGAAACAGAGAGTGACTCTTGCCCATTTGGAAGGAGCTTCACTAGCAGTATGTTGAATGTGTGCTTCCACATGCTGACCACAGAGCACTTAGAGGGAGAACTCTTCTTGAGGTGAGGGATTTACATCAGGAGCCTCTGTCATGGCTCTCTGTTCAGCCACCCGGCCATGGCTCTGGCAGACACAGAAAGTTAAGCAGCTCCTCCGGATGTGTGAAATGTCCTCATGGCCACATGTGGGGCAACCACTTAATTGATGTCTATTTGACACAACAGCTTTATGGAAATACACGTACAATACTGCACGCTTATTTCCAGGATTTAACATACTGCTGCTGAAGTCTTAGCCCCAAATGCAATTTAAAAGTTTTTCAGGCCCAGATAAGAATTATGGAGCAGGGGTGACAGGGCAACCACCGCCTAAATGCTTGGGTTATGGGAGTGCAGGGCCAAGTCTGAAATCCCAGAGCTGACTGGCTAAGGGTTACGGTGCACTTCTTGAAAGAGTGGGGTATCAGTGGCTGGGGAGTCATAGCTCATAAGATGAAGGCATTTGGAAAGAGCCCCTTCCTACCATGCTGGGCCTCATGCCCCTGACCCATTCTAAGCAGCGCTTAATGTGTGTACATTTACAGAAGCACGTGTGGAAGGTGCTGGGGAAATTCCAATTGCTTGTTCTTTCTGCTGTGCTGTGTCCTGTCTTTTCCTCCATGAAGACACATTGTGGGAATGGATGCTGCGAACAGGAGCTGGTACAAATATGTGCCGCCTTACTCTCCACCTCCCTCTGACTAGTATCTCTGAAATGGATTTCAGTGATTTCAACTGTGCCTTTGTACAATAGTTCAACTTATATTTTATCCTTACTCATTGAATTATCTTTCTCACCAAAAAGATAGATAGATTTGCTTTCTTCTCCCTTTTGCCATGTCCTCCCTTCCTCCAAGTTATAGAAGCAGCTTTGCCAAAACTCCTGATCTTGGGAATATTTCTAGAACGAGGAGTGTATTTCTTTAGGGGAGGCTCATCTATAAAAGCCTTCTAGGACCCCTTCATGCCATCTCTCTGCCCCAACTCCCATCACCCACATGATAATACAAGATCTTTATCACGGCACATGGGGGTGTCCATTGTCCAACTCCTCGGATCCCAAATTCATCAATTACAGTGTTACAGCAGACCACTGCTTGCTCAGGTCTAGCATTGAACTATTTTCTGTCTTTAATCAATCACTCTTGTTTCAGAGAACCATACCTTGACACACCCTCTTCTTGCTGTCTGGCCTAACCCATCTGTCCTTGTTCACCTGAGAAAATCCTTTGTGATTCAGATTCAACTCAAGGTATCCTCCTCTCAGAAGTCTTTACTAAACTCCCCAGATTGCAGCAGATCTAGGTATTGCAGAACCCAAAGGATGAATAATTACACGGTGGAAGATTCCTTAATAAAAGAATACAAAATAGACATTTACTAACTACAGTTAAAATATCTTACTTCTGCAAAATTAATAGAAACATGACGACTACCATCCTTCTAGAACTTAGGAAGGCTTCTGTGTAAGTGGGCCTCTGACTCTTACTTAGGCATTATTCACTTCTCAGTAAACCTACCCCTGAGAAATTTGGCCACTCTCTTCCTTCGTTTGTAGTGTTCTCTGTACTTTAGTGTTCTCTGTACTTTAGTTACAGCATTTATCAAAGTACTATTAACTAATTCAAAATTTTCCCACTACTATGTGAGCTATGACCACATGTCAATATCTGGAAGCTCGATACCTAACAAGTAGTTTTTTTTTTTTACTGTTTTAACATTGAGATATATTAGTTGAAAGCATAAAAATCCAGGCAATCTTGATAAAGAAATTTCTGGGTTTTGTTGTAGAGATACAGACCTCCCAAATGCCAAGATTGGAAATGAAGCATTGCTGGAGGTGTCAGGAAAGGGACTTTGAGAAAAGTCCCCAAGTCTAGGTCGACCTGGCGTCTTGACTTTGAAAACTTGTATTCTTTCGTTAACCTGGTAGGTTTCCTCTCATATCTCCTTCCAGAATCCCTGCAACCCACCAACAAATTTCTTTTTTTAAAAAACAAATTTCCATAGTATGTAGGTTCAAGCTCCAATAACAGAATTCAATTGTCTCAACCCAGACAACTGTCATGCTCCCCTCCTTCTCCCAAGCTGGCTGTGAGAGGCAATGTGGGAGCACAAATGGTTTTGAAAAAATTTTTCACCAGTATCTTTTAAATCTAAATACATTCATAAAGTAGGACTGAACATTTCCACCCCTAGCTCCCTATATACCCAATAGGAATGTGTACACCCATTCACTGAAAGACCTGGACTGCCATGATCACAGTATTCTGGTGGTACTAACCCAAAATGAAAAAACTATTGCCCATCAACAGTTAATGGACAAATTGTGATATATAAGGGAATACTAGATAGCAAAGTTAATGAGCATTTAATAAGTACAAATGGCAGGATGCCTGGGTGGCTCAACAGTTGAGCGTCTGCCTTTGGCTTGGAGCATGATCCTGGGGTCCGAGGATCAAGCCCCACCTTGGACTCCCTGCATGGAGTCAGATTCTCCCTCTGCCTGTGTCTCTGCCTCTCTCTCCATGTCTCTCCTGAATAAATAAATACAATCTTTAAAAAATAAGTACAAACAGCAATATGGATGAATCTCATATGTACAATATCGAGCAAGAGAAGTCAGACATGAAAGAATGCCTGTATAATTCCATCTATATAAAGTATAAAAATAGGTGAAACTCATCTAAGGTGCTAAAAGTCATGGTAGGTCTTGGGGTATGGACATTGATTAGAAATGAACATAAAGGAAACTTCTGAGGTGCTGATAAATACTGTGTTTCTTGATCTGGGTGCTTGTTGCAAGGTGGTGTTCAGCTTATGAAAACCAACTGAGCAACATGCCAGTGTACACTTCTAAGTCTATTATAACTGAGTGAAAAATTCAGATGCTTTCATTTAAGCAAGCATTCATTTCTCTATAAAATAGAACTAAGTAATGATAATCAGGCTCTCTAGTCCAGACCTGGGGAAATTTTCATTCCACCAAGGACTGCTAATCTAAAGAATAAAGTCATGAGTCTCATAAGTGGAAAGCAAATTAATTTTTGAAAAAAGAAACATCCTGGGCAGCCCGGGTAGCTCAGCAGTTTAGTGCCACCTTCAGCCCAGGGCGTGATCCTGGAGACCCAGGATCGAGTCCCACGTCGGGCTCTCTGCTAGGAGACTGTTTCTCCCTCTGCCTGTGTCTCTGCCTCTCTCCCTCTCTCTCTCTCTCTCATTCTCTCTCTCTCTCTCTCAAATAAATAAGTTTTTTTTTTTTTAAAAAAAGAAACATCCATGTAATGGATAGAGCATTTTACTTTTATTCACAAGATCTGGCCTTGATTCCTAATTCTAATGATCACTAGCTATATAACAATAGCTAAATTAATTCTGCTCACTTCACAGATAAGTCCCGGGTTTACAGATTAGTGATGACCTCCCCATTGTCTTAGTGAAATAAATACTCTAAATACCAAATCAAATCAAACAGTACAGATAAAACTGCTTCTAAACCCACACAGTGCTGTAGATTAAAAAAAAATCAGCTTTTAGAATTAAAAAGAAACATAAAATAATGCAATGGGTAAAAATAATTTTTAATGAAAAAATATAGAGACCAAAGACCCATGTGATGGTTTTAAGCCAAGGAAATACTGATTCTGTTCTAGAGCACAGACTGTTTTATTAAACAAATTATCGTCAAGAGATTCCTAACAGCAAGTGGTTCAAAATCAAATCAAATTATATGAATCATGAGCAAAAGTAAACATTTAAAATTTCTATTCTAGGAATTAATAAGAAGCTAGGCTGGGGCGTTCATCCTAAATACATTCTTCAGACAACTACATTAGGCCATTGTGTGAAAATGTCCAACCTTAGTCATTTTTTATAGAAATGCTTTTAAAGAAAGTATTTTGAGAAAGGTAGCACACAATCAGGAAAGTGTGCACAACACTAACATACATCTCAATGGATTATCATAAAGCAAACACTGGTGCACCCACCACTGGGGTCAATGCCAAGAATACCATGCACATCCCAGGACACTCCTGCTACCTTCCCAAGCTGGCCCCTCTCCCTGAAAAGGTAGTGGCTAATCAGGCTATCATACCATCCACTTCTTCCTCTTACAGGTGCAAACTCTAGGCCCGCCTTTTCCAGTTAATATGTTGTGGACATCTTTTTATGCGAATAAATCATCACTCAAATTAATGACAATTTCAACAAGAGGTATCTGAATATATTTTTAACTGCTCAGATTGCAAATGTCTCCCTGTCATCCATATTAATGTGATTGTGTTACTGTGCAGGGTCTGGTGATGCTCCCAGGTACCAGTCATTTAGATGAGCAAGGCCATTTGCCCCCAGTTAAATGGCCTTAGACCTGCCTTCTTCCTCTGCATTCTTTGTAGGAGTCTTCCACCTGATGCTGTTTTTGTAAACCTACTTTACTTCCAAGACCTCTCCCTATATCAAGGGAGATTTTCTTTAGTTAATATCCTGGACAAAAAGAATAAGTACACAAAACCAAGTCTTCTCTCCAGCCTATAGAGAAAAATTATCAGAGTTTCTTTTAAGAATACAATTCCTAAACCCATAATATTTTAGATTCTGGAGGTGTTGGATGGGGCCCCCAAATCTCCAAATGCCCCAGACAATTCTGTTGGTGCTAGGCCCACTCTAAAGAGTGGGAGGAATTCAAGGAAGAGGGGGGAGGGAAAGAGATAGGAAAAGGAAAAGAATAAAACAATGCTGGAAAATCTTAGTAATGCCACAGGTTACAAACAAAATTTGGTTCCCAGCCCTTCTAAGTCGCTGCCAATGAAGGGGCAGTGACATATGTAAGTTACCTAAAAATCAAACAACTACATATTGGAAATCACTAATTCCAGGCACTGTGCAGGGTGCTGAGGAAAATAAGAGCAAGGCAGACACGGTCCTTGTCTGCATGCAGCTGAAAATCCGATGGAGGTGAGTCATGCTTAGGACACAGGAAGCACTGTGCTTTGCTCATCTCATAAGTCCTTTGGACCCCAAAGTTTGGTTCCTCGATATACCAAAAGTCAAATGGGTAAATGGTAAAGGCACTCTAAAGAGTGCCTTTAGAAGACTATCAGATAAGGAAATAAAAACCATGTAAAAAAAAAAAAGTGTCAAAAAAAAAAAAAAAAAAAAAGACTGCATGAAATAGAACAAGCTAGCCTGAAAAAAAAAGAAAGAAAGAAAGAAAAAGAACCAAGGAGAGGTTGGACAGCTGTTTACAAATATTTGAAGGAAAAGCCTGTAAAAGCAGGAATGGATGCACTTTGTCCCTCGACAACAGGCAGGAGAATGGACAGGAGAAACGAGCAAGAAGAGAGAACACAGCTCACCCCACACCGCTCCAAAAATCCCCTTCTAACAATGTCAGCAGGGCAGTAATGAAATGACTGCTTTTATGTATTATAAAGTCCTAATTAATGAAGTGTTAAGTGGAAGCTGGGGGGCCCTCTGTCAGAGGAAGATTCTTGCACTTAAGTGGAAAATGAAACTCAAAGTTTCTGTCCATATCTAAAGTTCTGTGATGCCATGAAATCAAGTGAACAAGTGAATTAAAACTATTTTCATTTATAAAAAGTTGTGTATAAAAATAAAATGTTTTGATTTTAACAAAGAATAATCTTTCCATCCTCCTTAACCTTCATCAAATCTTTTGAGCAAGAACACAGAAACAGAGTTTTCTGGAACACGGAGGATTTACGTACAGAAGTTGCAAACTCACAGACTATGGGCTGAATTCTGGCTTATGGATAGATTTTGTTTGGCTGATACAGGGTTTTAGAGCTGGGATTTGAATTTCCTTCAGGTAGTACGTTGCATTTTGCTACAAAATCCAATCTTCCTATTATACTCCATCTGTGCACTCTCCACACTTACTTTACCCTCCTTCCTCACCAATGACAGCACCTGAATCTGTAATCTTGATTTAGAGCGAGATGACTGAGAACAGAAAGATCCTCGATGCGAGATAAGAAAAAAGATAGAAGAGTGAACCATATTCTAGCTTTGGTATAAGAGGCAGTTACCTCTTGGAAATTCCAGTATGTCAGCTGGCTTCTCTGAGGACCGTAACCAAGTGTGGCATGTTCAGATGTGTGGGAAGTTCTGCTACAGAAGGAGATCCCAGGTAACCCAGGGCAAATTTCTGAGTGGAAGATAGGCCAGAAAGAAAAAACTGCCATTGTAGGATGGATTTAAGTTAAAGAGATGGTAATAAGAAATTTAGTAAGAAAGCATATTGCTAATATATCTTAACTTCGTTTTAAAACCTCATTAGCCTTAAGCTCTAACACACAGAAGTGAAGGTTACCACCTGAACAATTTGCCTGGCTTCCACCTATTTTGTTAGTATCTCATCTGGGTTCTCATTTCCCAGGACCTTTCATTTTTATTTTTCTCAAGGTGAAATTCACATGACATAAAATTAATCACTTTGAAGTATATGCTTGGGTGGCATTTACTACATTCATAATGTTGCACACCACTACCTCCATTTAATTCTAAAACATTTTCATCACTCCAAAGGGAGATCCCATACCCATCAAGTAGTTATCTTATATCCCCCAGCATAGGCTGCTACAACCACGAATCTGTTCTCTGTCTCTACGGACCTCCCTATTGTGGATATGTCATAGAAAAGGAATGACACAGCATTTGACCCCTGGTGTCTGGCTTTTTCACTTAGCAAAATGTTTTCAGTGTTTATTAATGTTGGGACAGGTATCAAAACTTCATTCCTAAGAGCTGAGTGATATTCCATTGCATGAATACACCACATTTTTTCTTTTTTTTTTTTTTTTTACCACATTTTTTCTTATTTTAATCTTCAGTTGATGAACGTATGGGTTATTCCTATCTTTCGGCAACTGTGAATAGTGTTGGCATAAGCATAGGTGTACAGGTTTTTGTTTTGATAATTGTTTTCAGTTTAGGAGCTACATACCTAGGAGTAGAACTAGTAGGCTTTGGGGTAATTCTATGTTTTATTGAGACACTTTGTGAGGTACCATTTTCCACAGCAGTGTAATCATTTTACATTAATCACCAGCCATGCACAAGAGTTGAACACTTCTCCATATCCTACCAACACTTGTTATTTTCTGGGGTGTTTGTTTGTTTGTTTGTTTGTTTTTAGACATCCCAATGAATGTGAAGTAGGATTTCAGTGTGTTTTTGATATGCATTTCTCTAATGACTAATGATGTTACATATATTTTCAAGTCTATATTACCTATTTGTATTTATTTTTGGAGAAATGTCTATTTAAGTCCTTTGCCCATATTTTTTAATTGGTTTGCCTTTTCATTGGTGAGCTGTATGATTTCTTTACATAATCTGGACACTAGTTGCTTACCAGACATAATTTTCAAGTATGTTCTCCCATTCTTGACAGTGTCCTTTGATGCACAAAAGTTCTTAACTTTAATGAAGTTCAATATATTTTCTGTTGTTTTGTGCTTTTGATGTCATATCTATGAATCCATTGCTAAATCAAAGGTCTTAAAGATTTACTCCCATGCTTTCTTCTAAGATCTTTATAGTTTTAATCCTTACATTTAGGGTTGTTTTTTAAAGAAGTTTTAACTTTCTAAATAGTGTGAGGTAAAGATCTGATTTATTTCTTATGTGTGTACATATCCAATTGTCCCAGCACCATTTTTTGAAAAGATTCTCTTTTCCTCCATTGGATGATCATGATATCCTTGTCAAAAATCACTTGGTCATAAGTGTGGATTTATTTCTTAACTCTGAACTCTATTCCACTGACCTATATGTCCATTCTTATGTAAGCACCACAATGTACTTATGGTAGCTTGTAACGTGTGTTGAAATAAGTAACTGTGAGTACAATTCTTCTCTTCATGACCTTGGATTAGGCAATAGTTTTGTAAATAAGACACCAAAAGCAAAATGAGCAACAACACAATCAAAATTAGACACACTGTATAACACCAAAATTAAAAACTTTAGTGCCTGAAAGGACATCAAGAAAGGGAAAAGACAGAACACAGAGTGGGAGAAAAGGCTTGCAAATCTATACTTTGTTCTTGTATCTTGACTATATAAAGAAATATTAATACTCAGTAATAAAAAGACACACAATCCAATTTTTTAAATTGGCAAAGTATCTAAATATACATTTCTCCAAAGAAGAAATAAAAATGGCCATTAAGCACCAGAAAAAGATGCTCAACATGAACCATCAAGGAAATGCATATTAAAGCCATAGGGTACATGGCTTCAAACACAATAAGACTGCTATAGTAAAAATGAAAGATCAGAAAAAGTGTTAACAATGACATGAAGAAAATGGAAACACCATACACTGCTAGCGGGAATGTAAAATGCTAAAGCTGCTGTGAGAAATAGCCTGGTAGTTCTTCAAATGGTCAAACATTGAGTGAGTATATGATCCAGCAATTCCACTCCTAGGGATATACCCAAGAGAAATGAAAATACGTGTCCACACAAGAACTTGTCATGAATGTTCATAGCAGCATTATTCATAAGAGCCAAAAAGTGGTGACAATCCAAATGCCCACCAACTGATAGGCAGATAATTACAAAGATAGTATATCCACACAATGAAATATCTGGCAATAAAAAAAATGAAATACTGATACATGTTATAACATGTATGAACTTTGAAAACATATGCTAAATGAAAAAGCCAATCACAAAGGACCTTGTACTGTATTATTTCTATTTATATGAAATGTCCAGAATAGGCAAATCTATAGAGACAATAAATAGATTATTGGCTTCCTAGGGCTGGGAATATAGGGGGGAATTTGGGATGGTTAATGGGAGCAGGTTCTCTTTATGGATTAATAAAAAATGTTCTAAAATTCTAGTGATGGATGTCCAACTCCATGAATATACTAAAATCTATTGAATTTCACTTTGAATGGGTGAATTCTATGGTACATGCATTTTAGTTCAAAGTATTTACATATAAATAGTAGTTCTCAGCAAATTTTTTTTTGTAAATAGACAACAAACATTCTAAAACTTATATGGAGTGGCAAAACAGTTACAATGGCTAAGAAAAATTGAAAAAGAAGTTTAAAATGGTAGGAATCAATCTCCTTCATATTAAAACTTAATTTATAACCATAGTAATCTTTAGAGTAAGGTGTTGGCAGAGGAAGAGGCATACAGATCAATGGAACACAGTAGAGAACCCAGAAATAGATCAACACAAATACATTTAATTGATTTTTTTACAAAGATGCAAAAATGATTCAATAGGATAAGGACAGCCTTTTTAACAAATAATGCTGGAAAAATTGGACATCCATAGGCAAAAAAAAAAGTAAATTTTCATACTCTTCAAATATCACATCAAAATAATATGTAAGGGGCTCAGGTGGGTGGCTCAGTCAGTTAAGGATCTGCCTTCAGCTGAGGTCATGATCCTGGGGTCCTGAGACGGAGCCTCATGTTGGGCTTCCTGCTCAGAGGGGAACTTGCTTCTCCCTCTCTCTCTGCCCCTCCTCCTTCACTCATGCTTCCTTTCACTCTGCTCTTCCTCTCTTAAAAAAATAAATAAAATCTTTAAAAAATAATAACAATATGTAAAATTCTAAACCTTTTAGAACACACAGGAGAACATCAAAGACCTAGCATTAGATGAAGACTTATTAGACATGACACCAAAAGGACAATTCCTGAAAGAAAAAAAAGGCTAAAATTGGAATTCATCAAAACTAAAAACTTTAGCATTATGAAAGTCTATGTTAAGAGGACGCAAAGGCAGGCTATAGCTAGGTGTAACATATTTTCCAATTACATATCAAACACAAGGCTTATACCTGGAATAAATAGATAACTCTCAAAACTCAAAAACAAAAAAAAAAGACAATTGAATTTTTTTAAATGGGCAAAAGACATGAACAGATACTTTACCAAAGAAGAGATACGGATGGCAAATTCTCATATGAAAAGATAGTTAATATCATTAGCTATTAAGGAAATGCAAATTAAAACAGAACTAGATAACACTACACATCTATTAGAATAGTTAAATTAAAAAGTAGTTATGACTCCAAATGTGAGGATATGAGAAACCATCTCTTATATACTACTGGTGGGAATCTAAATTTGGCATAGACACTCTTGAAAATAGTTTGGTAGTTTCTTACAAAACTAAACATGTACTGACCATATGACCCAGCAATCATGATCATAAATAATAAATCAAGCATTTATCCCATAGAAGTGAAAGCTTATGTCCACATAAAATCCTATATAGGATCTCCTTAGCAATTTTATTCATAACAACCAAATACTGGAAAACATTCAAATGCAGTTCAATGAGTAAATGGTTGAACAAACTGGTAGCATATTCAGACAAGAGTATTTAATAATAAGGAATCAACCACGATGGATGCAACTTCAAAGACACTACACTTAGTGGAAAAGATCAATCTTCAAATATTGCATGCTGTAAAGTTCTGTTAATGTAACACTCACAAAGCGACAAAACTATAGAGATGGATACCAGATTCATGCTTGCTAGGATATGAGGGCTGGGGACTGAGGAGGGGAAAGGAGAGGTGCATATAACAAAGAGGTAAAACAGGCATTTTCCTTTACGGGCATGCAAGACTTCTGCGTCTCGACTATGCTGATGGTCACACAAATGTACACATAGGATAAAATTGCATAGAAGTACATACACACAAATGAATGAAAGTTTTAAAATAAGGAAGACTGAATAATGTAAAATGTATCCATATCAATTTCCTGGTTTTATACTGTATTACGTCTGTATAAGAGATTGCCAGTGGGGGAAGTTGGATGAAGGGCACACAGGACTCTATACTATTTTTGCAACTTCCTGTCAGCCTATGACTATTTTAAAATAAAAATTAAAAAATAGAAGTTGTAATGCCAAAATTTACAAATATTTCATTTACATACAACTAGAGTGAATAATAAAAATTTCATAATGAAGTTCATATTAAGTAAAAAAGTATTATATTATGGCAGGATATATTTTGCTGCCCACTTTTTCATACCAACCTGCCATCTTATTCCATTTCTTTTTTTATCTGTAAGAATGAACACTTTAGAAATCTTTGAGACTTGGAAAACTAGTATGTAAATCAACTAAAATGTCCTATAATCTTGTAAACTTTTTGTATGTGACTTACCTGCATTACATTCAAAATCTATTGGAAAGCTTCAATCAAAGGATTAATGAATGGGCACCAAAAATGTTGTTTTTGTTTTTATTTAATTGCACTATCTGAAAATAACATTTCAAAGTGACGAAAGTTGAAATTTATCTCTACATAATCTATGAAGGAGCTAAACAAATTAAGCAATGAGAATTATACTGGGGTATAACATTTAATTTTGAAATTTTGTAATGTACTTTGGATTACCTTGACTTGTGGCAAATCTCTGATGTAGCTCCTACTTTAATTGTTTAAGTTTATATTCTATGTGGATAGAATGAAATAGAGAAAGCCTACATTTTTTTCAATATCTAGTTCTGGCAAAATAATTGGAAGAAGCATAAATGCAGACAATTCAGTTGGTTAGATGTTAAATAAAATTATTTATTAAATAAATATGAACAGAGGCAAAAAAAGAGTACCTATGAAAATGTTTGGGTTGAAATATTTGTGTACTTCACACAAAAATTACAACTGGAAACTTTTATATTTAGCAAACTTTTAACTTTCTTATAGAAAAAATATTATTTTCAATTAAAAATATGGCCTACAGAATAGAGACAAAGGAAAATTTCCTAATAACTATAATATGATACTTTGAAGAAGGCTTCAAACTATTTAAAAATAATAATATGTTCATATTTAAAAATATATTCTTTAGGGAAAGTATTAGGGATATGGCATTAGAAACATGTGACTAAGAAACATGTGCAAATGTTTAACATGAATAATGTATAACATGAATAATTATTTTGTATGTTACTTTAATATTCTTATAATCAATACACATTTTTCAAAAATTGAGTTTTACATTAATTGATGTGTTATTTTTGACCTTTAGAAAAAATTTTGTGTTTGAAAACTGTTTTTAATAAAATTGTTGACCATCTAATTAGCCAAGTAATCTAAGTAGTTCAGAATAATATAAATTTTATTATTTTTTGATCAGTGAGATCTCAAATGTACCCCAATTTGGACAATAATTTTACTGTCACCCTCGTAAAAGTGTTCTTTTTAGGAGAAATTAACAGTAGTTCAGGAGCTTAGGGCTCTCATATGCCTAATTTCATGGGAAATTTGTTGAGGAATACCTAACACTCTTACAAAAGCAAGGCAGGGTCAGTTCTGCAAAGGAGTATGACAGTTTTGCTTGGGAAGTGACTCTAAATGTCAATTTTGGTGACCAAAAAAATGGATAGGATAGGATAGGATAGGATAGGATAGGATAGGATAGGATAAGGAAAAGGAAAAGGAAAAGGATAAGGACAAGGTCAAACATTTAAAGTTAAATTATTTGGATTCTTTCCTGTGAATTCAGTAAATCACAGAGTTTCTCTGAGCTTCAGTTCCTCCATGTGCAAAATGGGGATGGTACCAATAGCTTATGTGTTAGGAGTGCCATGAAAGAGTATGTGTGAAAGTGTTTGGCAAACCAGGAAGTGACAGGCAATCTAAGTTAAGACAATCAGCAGAAGCAGGGAGCCGACCTTCAAGAATCAAATAAGGAAGAGGGAAGAGGTTTTGGAACAGCCTTTGGCTGCCTGGGGTACATCAGACAAAAAATGAAAAGAGTGGGTAGGAAGACTGTCAAGGATTTAGTCAATCCTTCCAAGTAGACTTTTGTTTTGGTGTCTGAGCTTTACAGCAGTGCTGGTCATTCTGTGCTAAGCCAAGAGCCTTTCATAACCATCCATGCATGTTTTTCAGTCCTTCCTTGTCCACCTCTCCATCCTACACAGGTCAGCTGCCCCTCATCCCCAGTCTATAAACTACAGAACCCTATGCTACCACTGTTACTAAAATGCATCTGTGTGACTACATGTTCCTCCTCCCTGGTCCAGGACATCTGTTCACCCCCAATGTAGCTGATATGGACAGAATTTACCAGAATAGACCCTCCACCATGATGCAGATCAGGTGCTGACTGGCGTGTCCATATTCTGGTGATAGATCCTTTCTTGGAAGGTGTCTTATGTCCCAGACAGCCACAGTCTTTTCAGCGAGATTTGTAACTTGAGCTTTGTTTGCTCCCAAGAATTAAATCACAGAGGCATGATATTAAATCTACAAGAGTTAAATATAATCATGTTCCAGTGTTGATTTACTTTTGTTTCAAAATTTTGTGATTTACAATTGGTTACATTTGCTGCCAGCCTTCTACTCTTACTTTTCAATCCTAGCTATCCATACCCCACACCCTGCTTTTCTGAGGTCTCAAAGCCAGCTTCCCTTCCCAAGGCCCTGCCAGTCTTTTGTGATTCTCTTTGCAGATGGAGCCCTTCTGACATTGGAATCAGCCTTCCACCAAAGCTCATTTTAAAATAGATTTCCACAACAACTTGTTAAAGATTCATACAAACAGAAACAAACAAGCAGGCAAACAAATAAAAAATCATCATCTACAGTGGCTTGAACATTGCTTACGTCAGAATAAAAGGGTGGAGAAGCACCCTGCCTTTATTTACAAATCCATTATTTACAAATCCAGAGTTGGAAACAATTCAGCAGAATACCTGAAACCAGGGGTCTTGGAGTCAGACTGACTCAGTTAAAATTTGTTCTAATTTCTACTAGTTTGTGTGAATTTGCACAAGTCCCTCAACTTCCTATGGAAAATGAGAATGATATCTATGGCTACTTCATCATGCCAGCATAAGGATCTAATGAGAATACATGGAAAGGACCGAGCATAGAGCCTGCAGAGAGTAGGTACACAAAACAAGTACTCAATAATTACTATTCTAAAGTATCTAATCTACTCACATGAAGTATTATAAATTATACAATCCACGGAGGCCCCCGAGAAAGTTAATGGCTTGCTTAAGATCACGCATTACAATTCTGAGTTAATGGCAAAGCATAAACCTCCATTGGGCATTCATTTCATTTAGCATCTATTGAAAGTCTCCTTTATGCTAGCCACCAAGCTCACGCTAGGGATGCAAAGATGGATGATACAGGTCAAGAGCTTCAGTGAGCTCACACTTTATTTAAAGGACAGAAATCATGAGTGCAAATAATTAAAATCTGGTAAAGAAAGTAACAGAAGTATATAAAAAGAAGAGAAGTAGCTAGAGTAATTCTTTCTCAGATAAAGTGAGTCTTACAGTAAAGTTGGTAAGAGACTTAGTGTTTAAGTTTACACAGGCAAAGTGTAAAAACTGGCATTCTAGGAAAAACAAAGCATGTAAATATATGCAAAATGCACAGAGGTCTGAAACTACGTGGTCCAAATGACGACGTTTTTTAAATTAATTAATTAAACTTGCTTAAGCATAAATACAAGATGGAATTGGAGGCAGTAACCTGCTGAAACGCCCTCTAGCTCATCGTCCTCACCTCATTATAGACTCACTATGGGAAGTGAAACCAAATCAGAACTTGTGAAAAACTTTGAGAATGTAAATATCATTAGTGACAGATATTGCCTGGGAAGTAACAAGAGTGGTGATCTAGGCTCGCTCTATTTAACTAACAGTAATCTATCCTTAAAATCAGCTCAGCAAATGAGACTGCAATTTTTTTTTTTTTTTTTTTTTTTTTTTTTTTTTTTATTGGTGTTCAAAGGACAAACATTATATGTTCTCATTCATTTGGGGAATATAAATAATAGTGAAAGGGAAAATAAGGGAAGGGAGAAGAAATGTGTGAGACTGCAATTAAAAGTCAAAACCAACTCAAAGCAACACTGAAGATTCACTTGCAAAAAAGATCTGAAGCTTGGAGCTTCCGAGTGTGGGTGACATGACCACTCCCACCTGCCTCATGAACTGGGAGTGCGATCAAATCCTGTAAGGACCTCCGCAACCTTATACTCATTCTCCAATCCCAGCTCATACCTTTCTTCATGCATACCCAACTGGTCTCATCTCAGTTCCATGAACAGACCTTCTCTTCCTTGTTTCCAGGATTTGCCCTTACTGCTCCTTTGGTCTGGAACAGTCACAGCTCACTGCTTTCTATGGCTTTCTACTTGCCATCATTGAGGTTATGAGGTCTTAGTGTCACCAGCTCAGAGTCTATCTCTAACCAAGCTGCACAAAGACCATCTCCCTACACATATATTTTTTCTATCATATCACCATGCATTTTTCCTTCCATAAAACTTACCCAACCCTGTAATTATATTTTATGTGTTCAGTCATTAATTGTGATGTCCCCCACTAGCTTGTGAGTTTTGTGATAGCAGCAACTATATTAGTCTCATTAGCACTATTTCCACAACACCTGGCTCAGTGCCCAGCATATGGAGTATTCAAGATATACTTGTTGAATGAAGGGGTAGTTTTTTGTAGAAAGGATGGAGTAGGATAGGATATCTCCATCTCTACAACCTGGTACCAAAGGTGACTCCTGGAGTCATGCAGAACTGGCCTGAATCATACTTTTTCCAAATATGACCTATTGCTCTGGGGCAAATTGCTTATCTTTTGGGTACCTACCCCAAATTCCTCATTTGTAAAATAAGGGTAATAATACTTATAGAAAGGTTTGTAGACTGATAAGAGACAACTGAAATCATTTAAAATCATCTAGGTCAGTACTTAATCACTTCCCTTTAAATATTCACTTGTCCAGATTTCAATCTTCAATATCAGGTTATGGCCTCTAGTAAGACTGACTTTAGCAGAAGAGAATGGGTAAGACAAGAATCCCCAAAAAGACAAGTGGAGCACAGGGATACAACATGAGAGGGTAATTTCTTTTTTTTTTTAAGATTTTATTTATTTATTCATGAGAGACAGAGAGACAGAGAGAGAGAGAGAGAGAGAGAGAGAGAAAGAGAGGCAGAGATACAGGCAGAGGGAGAAGCAGACTCCACGCAGGAAGCCCAACGTGGGACTCGATCCCAGGTCTCCAGGATCAGGCTCGGGCTGAGCCATCCAGGCTGCCTGAGGGTAATTTCATTTAGGCCCAGCCCTATGAATAATTACACTATCACTTTATCTGAAACTAGTAAGTTATTTTTCCTAGGGAAAATTTTGATCTGTGAGGTAGGACAATTTTCATGGAACCATGTGCAGGTATTGACAATCTGTGATCCTGACCCAGGCCATATTGAAAGTGATCAAAGAAATCAAACATATGAACCTCCAGTGTCCCTCTGGCAACTCAGCTTCCTGCCTTGTTAAACACTACCATTAGTCTAGGATGCTTGCTCTGGTTCACCCCAACTTCATCTACTGATTGTAAGATAACACTCCTTGGTAACCGAGCAGGTGCTACTTGATGCCAAGGATGCATGAAAGTAAGTAGCATTTATCCCTGCAACCACGTTGTCATTCATCATCTAGACAAGACACAGAGATCAGATGCATTTTTCTCTGTTAACAAGCAACAGCAAGGAGGTATGTGGGGCTATCTGTAACCAGAGCGAGGTGAGTGAAGCTGTGAGCAACTCATGGTCAGTTGCTTTAACTTTCATATGGTGCCCTTCACCACACACATACACACACCCGTGCTGAAAAGTTTTCATTCACTTGTAACACTGCCCACATTGTTCCTGCTTGACCGGGTTTGACAACTACCTCTACTTTCAGAGAGACTTTCTTCTCCACTACCGCCTTCTGTGGTCACTTGTAAAGGAGAATGACAAACTTCCCTCTTCTTCTCCTTTGACCCTAAGTTCTGCTGTCTCCACCCCAAATAAAGTGCTTCCATCATGAGAAATCTTTTTGTATTAAACAAACAAAAAACAAAACAATATTTTTTTTTAAAGCACCATGACCACAGAGCTGTGACTAATATTGGAATTTAGCAAGAAGTCAGCTCTGGTTTCATGAGGCTACACTAAGACTTTGGGAACATTCTGCTACTAAAGCTTATGATGAATGACTCCAGGAAGAAAGGATTGCTATTTCTTATGCCCTCTCTTCTTTCGGTGTCAGTTTCATGCCACTGGTAATGGGGAGTGACAGGGAGGCATGCAGCAAATTGTCCCCTTGACTGACAAAGATAAGCTACTATCATATCAGTTCTGGCATCAGAGAGCTGCTGGGTTGTGGCTCAATTTAATTCAAAAAGGTGGGGGCGGGGGAGTGATCAGGAGAAAATTATAAATCACTCCACTTTGTCTATGTTTAGAATGAACCCATCAACTTCCAAAAGGTTAAGCAATGTACACCTAGCAATAAAAAGAAATTCAATCCTCTTTGTTTGAACCAGTTCACTTTTGATAATTTTTTTTCATATGACTTCAAGCTTTCAGAAAAGCCATGAGGAAGATACAAAGGATTTCTGTATCTCTTACTCAACAATAGTCACATTTTCTTCAATTTGCATTATCATTTGTTTGCTTTTGCTATGTATGTGCACCTGTGTGTGTATGTGTGTAACTTCTTAAACCATTTAAAGAAATTTGCATATATCATGCCCATAACCCTAAATACTTTGGTATGTATTTCCTTCTTTCTTTTTTTAATAGAGAGAAAAGAGAGTGTGAGGTCATGCAGGGGTGAAGGGGCAGAGGGAGAGGAAAAGAATCCTGAGTAGGCCCCTTGTGCAACACAGAGCCTAATGCAGGGCTCGATCTTAAAACACTGAGATCATGACCTGAGCCCAAATCATGAATCAGACACTTGACCAACTGTGCCATCCAGGCACCCTGACTTCACCCAGCATGAACCAGCATGACATTCACTTTCTCAACCATAGTACAATTATTAAAATAGTAGTAGTTTAACAGTGTTATATCACTATTATCTAATCCACAGATCACATTCAAATTTTACAGTTGTTTCAATAATATACTTTAGATTTTTTTCCTCCAATCTAGTCATTCATTGCATTTAGTTGTCCTATTTCTTTACTTTCTTTTCATCTGAAAAAGACCTTCAGTTTTTCTCTGTATGTTGTGACATTAGCACTTTTAAAAGCACAACCCAAAGATTTTAGAGATTGCTCCTAAATTTGAGTTTGTCTGTTTTCTGTTTAAAGTTATATTATGAAAAAAACATATATTATATATTTTTGCCAGAAGAGCACAGAAGTACCACTGGAAAAGAGGAGACAAAAGACTGGAGCCCATAGAAAACCAGTGGGCTAGTTCTAACCCCTACAACCCTAAATGAAAACACGTCCTAACATAAAGGACACAGATGTGCTCCTTAGTATGGTATTTGTTTTGTGGTAGAGTCGAATTTATCCTGGCACTTCTAGACCTATCATGACAAAGGTAAGAAGCATGTTTCAAGAGGATAAAATGGAGTCTAAATAATTGGGTTTCAAAACAAATCCCAACAATATTTAAAAGAATACAAAAGCTGTAACACCCAATATATGAAATTCAGAAATTTTTCATCCAATAAAAAATTACAAACTATACAAGGAAGCAGAAAACTATGACCTACATCAAGAGAAACAATCAACAGAAATAGATCCAGAAATAGCACAAATGATAGAGTTGGCAGACTAAGGTGTTGAACAGAAATATAAGACATAAAAAATCCCCAAAATAAATTTCATAAATAAAAATACATTTTATATATATATACATTCTAAATAATATAATATATACAATAAATTTAAAATGTGAATTTAAAATGTAATATAATTAATATTAGACACTGTAGAAGAGAAAGTTGATAAGACATAGTGATAGAGACACACCATAATGAAATAGAGATTGAAGAGTCTGAACAGAATATCAATAACCCTATGGAACAATAGCACACATTCCAACAAATGTGTCATTGGAGGCTAAATGAAGTTAGGGGAAAAATATTTAAATAAATAATGACATAAATTTTTCCACATCTAAATAAAACCGTAAACACAGAGATCCAAAAGAGTCAACAAACCCCAAGCAGAAGAAACATAAAGAAATTCTCAGCAAGGCATATCACAACCAATTTTTAAAACAAAATATAAGGAGAAAATCTTGAATACAGCCACAGAAGCAAAAACAAGAATGAAAGGAGATTTCACATTAGAAGCAATAAGAATCAGAAAAGAATGCAAGGACCTCTTTAAAAATAACTATCAATCAAGAATTCTGTACCTAACAAAAATGCTTCAAAATCAAAGACAAAATAAAGACATTTTCTGACATAAACAGGATGAGATGAATCATGACCACAAGACCAGTACTATTAAAAATACTTAGGGAAATCATTCAGGCATTAAGTAAATGATACCAGATGGAAATATGGGTCCACACAACAGAAAGAAGTATTCAGGAAATACTAAAAATATAGGTAAATATAAAAGACATTTTTCTCATTGTTTTAATTCCCTGAGAAGATAAATGATTATTCAAGGCAACAATAACAATACTAAGATTTATAACAGTTTATACTTATAACATATGAATCAGTGATTAAAAAATAGTATTTGTTAAAAAAAAATATAGTATTTGTAGTATTGCCAAGAGGAAATTAAGTAGAAATGTACTTTTATATGTTGTCACCCTGATGTGAAGTGATGTAATATGTCAAGCAGTAGATGAATATTATAAACCCCAGATTAACTACTAAAAAACAATACATGTGTATATATACACATATAACCTATATATATATATATATACATTTTTACATAAATACATATATATGTAAAATAAATCAACAAGGCAAATAAAATGGAATTATAAAAATATTTAGTTTATGCAAAGGAAGAGAAAACTACAAAAACAGATGGTACATATACGAAACACATGGCAAGATTGTAGATTTAAACACAATCATATTGATATTCACATTAAATATAAGTGTTTTAAATATTTCCACACACGTACATGTTCCCAGATTGATAAAAAAAGAAAGACCTAATATTATGCTGTCTACATCAAAACTTTTTAAATATAAATACAAACAAATGTAAAATGTAAAACAACAGAAAGAAATATGCCATGTAAACACAAATCAAAGGAAAGAGGGAGTGGCTATACAGATATCAGACAAAGGGGATTTCAGAGCAAATGATATTACCACAGATAAAGATCATTTCATAATAATAAAGATGTCACTTTATCAAGAAGACATAACAATCTTAAAGGCATATGTACTTAATAACACAATTTTAAAATACAGTAAGCCAATAATTGATAGAAGTGAAAGAAAAAAGAGACAAATTGAAAAGTTGAGAGTTAGAGAATTCAACACTTCTGACTCAATCATGGAAAAAGCAGACAGAAAATCAGTATGGATCTAGAGGACTTGAAAAACACAATCAATCAACTTGACATTTATTGAACACTATATGTAATAGACATTATTTTCAAGTGCACAAAAAGGTCTATTTTTTAACAAAATAGACCACAGTCTGGGTTACAAAACACGCATCAACAAATTTAAAAGTACTTAATAATACAAAGTATACTGTCTGATCACAATATAATTAAATTAGAAGTCAGTAACATAAATGTACACAGAAAAGCTTCAAATATTTGAAAATTAGATGACACATTTCTATAGAACCCATGGCTCAATGAATAAACAAAAAGGGAATTAGAAAATATTTCAATTTCATAAAAATCCACACACACATATCAAAAGTTGTACAACACAGCTAAAGCAGTATGTAGAAGAAATTTTATCATATCTATACCTATATTGAAAAAGAATAAACACCTTGATTCAATAACTTAATGCTTCCACATTAAGAAACTAGATAGCAAGTGACATCACCAGAAGGCTGAAATAAGTCATTCCTGACTTTACTGCCCCTCACAAAAACTACTAGTAGCCACAGAGCTCCTCCTACAGCCTCATTTCTGTATGCACTAAAATAGCATTTCTATCTAACTATTCTTAGCCAGAGGCACACCTGTACCCCATCCATCCCCATCCTCAAAGTTCAAATAGTTGCCTTGCTCAAAAATACACCATAATAGCAGGCCTACTTGCCTAAGGACATTAAAAGGAGATACACCTACACCCAGAAACTCAGTTGAATGATGAAGAACAATCTCTGCCAAAGCAAATTTGTAAAATCTGAAAAAGGAGCTTGATTACTCAAATGCATAAGGAATCAAAGGGCATAAAAAAATCAGTTAAGTCAGATATCACTAAAGGTAACTAATAGAGCTCCAATAACTGGTTCTAAAGAAATAGACATCTATGAACTGAGACAAAGAATTCATAATAATCCTCTTAAGATCATGTAGAGAAACACAAGAAAACACAGATAATTAAATGAAATTAGGAAAACAATGCATGAACAAAATGAAAAGTTTGACAAAGATACAGCAACCACTAAAAACAAACAGAAATCTTAGATTTGAAAAACATAGTACCTGAACTGAAGAATTCAATTAAGAGTTTCAAAAGTAGGTTCAACCAAATGGAAAAAAGAATCAGAGATCTAGAAAATAGGACACTGGAAATTAGCTGGTCAGAGGAGTAAAAAGAAAAAAGAATGAAAAGGAGTAAAGAAAACTTACCTGAATGATGGGACAAAATAAAAGACTATTCCCATTATGGGAATCCAGTAGAAGAGAAAGGGCTAGAAAGGATATTTCAAACAATAATGGCTGAAAACTTTGCAAACCTGGGGAGAGAAATAGGTATCAAAATCCATGAGGCCTAAAGGGTCCCAAACAGGATGAACCAGAACAGGGCTACACCAAGCCACATTATCATTACAATGTCAAAAGTTAAAACAAAGAAAGAATTTACAAAGATGCAAGAGATAAAAGAGAAGCTATGGGTAAAGTAACCCTTGTGAGACTACAAGCAGATTTCTCAAACAGAAACTTCAAGCCAGGAGAGAATAGAATGACATATTCAAAATATTAAAAAAAAAAAACTATCGACCAAGAAATCTAGACTCCAAAAAGCTGTCAGAAGCAAAAGATGGAAAAAGGTTGTACTAAACAAACAAAAGATGAAGGAGTTCATTACCACCAGACCTGCCTTATAATAAATACAGGGACCCCTGGGTGGCTCAGGGTCTTCGGCTCAGGGCATGATCCTGGAGTTCCAGGATAGAATCCTGCTTCAGGCTCCCCACAGGAGCCTGTTTCTCCCTCTGCCTATGTCTCTGCCTCTCTCTGTGTCATTCATAAATAAATAAATAAATAAATAAATAAATAAATAAACAAATCTTTCATAAATAAATAAGTATTACAGGGAGTTCTTTGAGTAGAAGTGAAACAATGCTAATTAACATCATAAAAACATTAAAAGATAACATAAATCTCACTGGTAATAGTAAATATATAGTCATAGTTAGATTTGCTATATAATGGTGCATAATTCACTTACAACTCTAGTTTAAAAATTTTTTAAGTGAACATAATAAAAATAACCATAACAACCTATTATTAGGCATGCAATATAAAAATATGTAGAATATAAAAACAATAAAGTAAAATGTGACAGGGAGGGAAAGTAAAAGTATAGCATTTACAAATTCTAGTGAAGTTATTGGTTTAAAATAGGTTGTTATAAAATATAAAATAAAATAATAAAAAATAAATAAAAAATAAAAATAAAAAAATAAAATAAAATAAAATAAAATAAAATAAAATAAGGGGTTATAAGTTGAAGACATTTTATGTTAGCTGCAAGAGAGAATCCTATAACAATTATACAAAAGACCATGATAAAGAAGTCAAAACATACTGCTACCAAGACATCAAAACACACACACACACAAAACAACAGGATAAGAAACAAGGAACAATGGATCTACAAAACAATCAGAAAATACATTTTAAAAATGGCAATAGTGGGGCACCTAGGTGACTTAGTTGGTTAAGTGTCCAACTCTTTGGCCCTGTATAGTCTGAGTATGGAGCCTGCTTAAGACTCTCTCTCTTTCTCTTGCTCTGCCCCTTTCCACATCATGCATGCACTCTCTCGTGCTTTCTCTCTCTCTCTCTCTCTCTCTCTCATTCTTTCTCTATCTCAAAAAATGGCAAT
The DNA here is from genome assembly GCF_053574225.1 of Canis aureus. Classification (NCBI taxonomy): domain Eukaryota; kingdom Metazoa; phylum Chordata; class Mammalia; order Carnivora; family Canidae; genus Canis; species Canis aureus. The sequence continues at coordinate 90,955,014 of NC_135611.1, read as the reverse complement.
AGTAAGTCCTTAATCATCAATATTACTTTAAATGTAAATGGATTAAATTATCCAATTAAAAGACATAGAATAGCTGAATGGATTTAAAATAAAAAAGACCCAACAAAATATGTTGCCTATAAGAGACTCACTTAAACCTCCAAGAGACTACACAGACCATGAGTGGAGGGATGGAAAAAAAACATTTCAAGCAAATGGTAAACAAAAAGCAGGGGTAGCTATACTTCTATCAGACAAAGTAGATCTTAAACTAAAAATGATTAAAAAAAAAAAAAAAAGAGGGATGCCTGGGTGGCTCAGCGGTTGAGCATCTACCTTCGGCTCAGGGCATAATCCTGGAGTCCTGGGATAGAGTCCCATATCCAGCTTCCTGCATGGAGCCTGCTTCTCCCTCTGCCTATGTCTCTGCCTCTCTCTCTCTTTCTCTGTCTTTCATGAATGAATAAATAAAATCTTTTTTAAAAAAATAAAAAAGAGACAAAGAGGGTGATGATATAATGATAAGTGAGTAAACATATCAAGAAAATACAGCAATTGTAAATATTTATGTGCCCAATTTAGAAACACCTAAATATATAAAGCAAAAACTAACAGAGCTAAAAAGAGAAATAAACAGTAGTACAGTAATAGAGCACAGCAAGCTGAACCCAAGCAGAGTAAGGACGAAGAAGGAAAATTTTTTTTTAAAGCAAAGCAGGGGGATCCCTGGGTGGCTCAGGGTTTTGGCACCTGCCTTTGGCCCAGGGCGCGATCCTGGAGTCCCAGATGGAGTCCCGCATCGGGCTCCCAGCACGGAGCCTGCTTCTCCCTCTGCCTGTGTCTCTGCCATTCTCTCTCTCTCTCTCTCTCTCTGTCTATAATCAATCAATCAATCAATCAATCTTTAAAAAAAAAGCAAAGCAGAAATAAATGAAACAGAAAACAAGACAAAACAAATAACACTAATAAGTTAAAAAGTTGGTTTGAAAGATCATTGAACTAGTTATATCTAACAAGCTGATAAGGAAAAACAGAAAATGCAAATTAAAAATATGGGGAACAAGAGAAAAGATGCCGCTACACATTCTAACATACATTAAATTAAAATTTTAATTAGGGAATATTATGAAGATTTTTGAAAAGAAATTTTGAAAAGAAATCCAGCAGTTTGATGAAATTGACAGATACCAGCTACCAAAGCTCAACGCAAAACAAAAAGATAACCTGAAAAGTCTACAACTAATAATGAAGCTAAATTCATCATTTTTAAACTTCCCAAAAAGAAAACCCTAGCACAGATGCCTTCACTAGCAAATCCTTTCAAACATTTAAATGAGAAATTATGCAAATCTCATTCAAACTATTCTAACAAATACCACAGAAGGAAACCTTTCCATCTCAATGATGAGACCACCACTGCCTTGACACTAAAACCAAAGAAGTAACAGGAAAATAACTGAACAATATCCCTCATGAATATATAGGCAAAAATCTTTAACGAAAATTCAGCATATCAAATCCATCCCAGTAATTCAAAGTAGGTTTAACATTTGGAAGACCATCAATATAATTCCCTACATGAAAAGTTATAAAAAGAAAATACATATAAACAACTCAATAGATTCATAAAATGGATTAGAAAAAATTCAACCTTCACTTATGATTAAAAAAACTTTCCAGCAAATTAGGAATAAAAGAGAACTTTCTCAATCTAATAAAGGGCATCCACAAATAACCTACCGTTAATATTATACTTAATGGATAAAGACTGAATGCTTTCCTTCTTAGATAAAAAAAAAAAAACAAGACAAAGATGTCTGTTCTCATTATTTCCATTCAGCATTATGCTCTAAATTATGGCCAGAGCAATAAAGGAAAAATGAATGAATGAATGAATGAATGAATGAATGAATGAAATATATATTGGAGAGGAGGAATGCGAATTGTCATTGTTCACACAAGGACATGTTTATCTATGTAAAAAGTCCTGCAAAATTTCCAAAAGGGATCCCAGAAATAAGTCAATTTAGCAAGATTATAGTATACTAGACAAATATTTAAAGATTAATTTCTACATATTAGCCACAAATAATCAGAATTTGAATTTTAAGAAATACCATTACATTAGACTCAAACATGAGGGACACCTGGGTGGCTCAGCAGTTGAGTGTCTGCCTTTGACTCAGGGTGTGATCTCAGGATCCCAGGGTCCCGGTATCGAGTCCCACATCAGGCTTCCTGCATGGATCCTGCTTCTCCCTCTACCCATGTCCGTGTCTCTCTCTCAATGTGTCTTTCATGAATAAATAAAAAAACCTTTAAAAAAAAGAATCAAACATGAAATAAAATGAATATATTTAATAAAATATGTATGTTATACTCACTGAAAATTGCAAACTACTACTGAGACAAATTAAAGAAAAATGCAGAGCTATATCGTTTTCACTACCAGATTTTTTTAAGATAGCTATTTTCTCCAAATTGATCTAGATTCAGTGCATTCACAAACAAAATATCAACTAACTTTTGTAACAATTTGAAAGCTAATGCTAAAATTCATATGGAAACCCAAGGGATCCAGAACAAACTAATTTTAAAATGAAGAACGAAGTTAAAAGACTCACACTACCTAATTTCAATACTTAACTCTAAAGCTACACTAAGTAAGACAGCTTAGTATTGGCATAATGCATACTGATCAATAACACAGAAAGCCCAGAAACAAATCCACACATATGTTGACAACTTTATCTCACTGAAATTTAGCAATGTGCCAAAAAAGTCAAATGAAAAAGGATTTTGTTTTTAACAAAATTGCATTGGAATAATTGTACCTTTATATTAAAATAAATTAAACTTCACTTCATAAAATACTTCAGAATAGATCATATATCTAAATAAAAGAGCTAAAGGTGTAAAACTTCTGGAAGAAAACAGAAAAAAAGATTGTGAAACTTTGGGTTAGGTACAGATTTCCTAAATAGGACACAAAAAGCATGAAATATACAAGAAAAGTTGATGAATTCACCAATTAAAAACTTTCCTCTTTATTAATATTAGAAAAATAAAATGGTAGACCAGATAGATAGATATTTACAAAATATATACACTTTAAAAAGTACTTGTATTCAGAATCTATAAAGAACTCTTACAACTCAATAATAATAAGACAAACAATTCAATTAAAAAAATTGGACAAGAGCTTTGAAAAGACACTCTACACTCTTATTTGCAGTGGGGGGGTGCAAATATGCATATGAAAATATGCTGAACAACACTAGTCATTAGGGAAATGCAAATAAAACCACAAGATATCACATCCATTCATTAGATATGGCTCAAATTTAGGAAATTGACAATAGCAAATGTTATAAGGTTGGGCAACTGAAAGTATTCTATATTGCTGATGAGAATGAATAACAGGACATGCAATTTGGAAAGTAACCTGACAGTTTCTTATACATTTAAATATACAGTTATCACAAAATCTAGCAATTTCATATCTAAGTATTTACTTAAGAGAAATGTAAACATGCATTCACACAAAGACTTATGTATGCATGTACATATCGGGTTTTTTTTTTAACCAATATCCTAACGCTGGAATAAACTCAAATGGCCATCAACTTGTGAATGAATAAACAAACAGTGTAGTGATAAAATGGGATTATCTAGTCATCAATAAGAAGGTACAAACTAATGATGCTTTCAACAATATGGATGAATCTCAAAAACATAAAGCTAAATTGAAAAACTCCACACACAAAAGACTATGTGCTGTATGACACCTTAGTTTAAAATTTTAGAAAAGGCAAAACTGTGGAAGATGGCAGGAAATGATGAAAATATTCATAACATCATAGCAGTGGTGGTGAACTATTTACATTTGTCAGAACTCACTGAATTGCATACTTTAAATTGATGTGTTTTATTTTGGGCAAATTATACCTCAAGAAAGCTAACAAAAATAATTGTCTCTATCCTTGAGTCAGAATCTATCTGTATGTGTGTGTGTATAAAATAGTCAAACTGAATCTTAGAGGTATGTATATATATATATATATAATATAATCTTAGAGGTATGTATATATATATATATATAATATATATATATATATATTTCAAATATATGTATATATATATATATATATATATACATATATTTGAAATCACATTGCCAGATGTTAAGATCCTGCAATAAATTCAAAAACTCTTGCTAATTAGAAATATTTGAGGTTATTCATGCAGTTAAAAAACACAATTCAGAACTTTATCTCACAAGAAAAATTAGTTCCAAAAGTTGTTTTTAATTGTGTTAATCTGTTTGAGATACTACAGAAATAGAGTGAAGGAGAAAGGAGCTAAGATTCTCAGAGAAAACTATGTGTTAATGTCTGTGTGTGTGTGTGTGTGTGTGTGTGTGTGTGTGTGTGTGTGTGTTAAGGTCTTTCAATGTCTTTGCCACCTCTTTTAATCTTCCCAAGAATTCTGAAAGTCAGAGTGAGCCATCACCTCAAGGATATCAAGCAACTAGAGATGTGGAAGTGATTCAAGTTCAAGTCAATTTGACTCCAAGGCCTTCCATCCAGCCCTTACTTTCTATATTCAGGAAGATGGAGTTTTATTACAAGTTCACAGAAGACCTGACAGATACATCTACATTCAGTGATTTCCCAATGGCCTCAAGTAAAGAGTAAGTTTTTCCATGTTCCATTTCCCAAGCATTATGTTGGCCACTTGGTCATATCCCATTTCAGCCTTTTAACAATCCACTGGGTTAAGCATCATTATCATAGCCATTTGACAGATGAAAAATGTTAGGTTCATAATGATTTTTATCTGACACCAAAGTCTGCGTTCTTTCTACATCAGTCACTGCCTACTTTTATAACTGATCCTCAGTAGATTTAGGGTCTGTAATTTTCCATCAGAACCAGCAGTCACTGGTTTCTGTGACTCTGAGTCAAACACTTAAAACTCCTATGCATAGCAAACACGATGATTCCTTTGGACTGAGCCCTCCTCACATTACCAGGCTCTGTGCATCTGTCACTGCTGAGCTTCTCTCCTGCACTTACTTCCTGCCATTACAATCCTCTTCCCTATGTCCAGGTATAGAAAATCAGGATTTCCTCCGGGTACAGAAAATCAGGATTCTGCCCAGAGTATCTCTTGCCCGTGTTTAATTTATTGCCATCTCTTCCTTCTTTTTGTCTTTAATGCTTTCCACTGAACACTAACACCAGTTGATGGTCCCAAGCCATGGATATAACTCTCTACCCTTCTGAAACCCTTGGTCTTCATTTGGTCCCTGGACTCCTGCAGGTAGATGATAATAGAATTCTATGTTATACAGTGTGGCTAAGTCCCAAAGTCAGTGAATGAGAAAATAATTTGCATAACATAAAATTTTCTCTTAGGAAATTCTTAGACATGGATCACACCACAAGCAAATGAACAACTTTCCAGTAAATCCTCGGGGTTATCTTTGGAAAAGAAATTACCACTTCCTTGGTCGAACTGTGGGTTGCACTAGCTGCTTTTATCAAAGAGCCATTCTACACATAAACACATTTCTGTATATTTAATGACCAGAGTTACTTTAGTGCAACAAGCTGCTCTCACTAAGAGTTCATGGGCTTTGTCTTCCATCTTATGCTCACTGAGTAGAATGGCAACTGGAATCACCTATAATTATTACCTTTTGTTCTCTGTCTCCCTCTTTTCATTTTAAAGTTTGGACAGTGCTAATGGCTGAGTATACATACACTGCATATGTTTATAATCCAATTCCCCCACACAGAGATATAAGGGGGAATATTATATAATCTCTGATTAGTGTGCAGCCCAAAATTTCAGTTTTATGGAAGAGAAAAAGTGTGTTTCTCTTGCCCTTCTCTGTGCAACAATTGTCCAAATAGCTGGAGGTCATCATGATGCTGGATCACTGTATCAGAGTTACTAACAAACTGCTACTCCAGCCTCCCCTTCCTGCACCTTGGGATGAGACTGAGTGACACCACCATCTCATGGATAAACCCATGATCTCCACGTGGCATGATTTGGGAACCTACTGTCTCAAGTTCCTCATCCATAAAACAGAAGCAGTAGGAGATAAATCGCTGATGATTAATTTTGGTTAGATAATAAGACATCTATTCGAAGAGTGTACTTATTCATTTCTTTCCAAACTTTTGGGTCTTGGAAACATCATCAGGTTTTTCCAAAGTTCTAGTCCCTCTTTCTCTTTAAAGTTTTTTTTTTTTCCTTTGAAGGCAATTTATCCATGTGTTTCTGATTGGCTTTCTCTTAAAACCTCAGTGTATTTTTTTTTTCCTAAGTGATATACAGTATCCAAGAAGCCTTAAAATATGCTTCCACAGAAGGTTTCACTTGTTTTGTTTTCTCTTTTTGAAACCTGGAAGTTATTGTTTGCCAAATAAAAATTAACTCAGACACCAAGAAATTTGAGTTCAGGTTGAAACATCATATCCATGAATTTGTAATAGGTTCTAAACTTGGCATAATCAATTCTATATCTGGCCCTCACAGTCATTAGTTGGAAAAGATAGTCTTTTGAGTAAATGAATCTTGATATCTAAATGAAATGAAAAAGTTGGACAAGCACAGCTGATGATAAAACACTGAATGTCATCACATGGGGAGAGATCTAAACTCCTTCTCAGAAGTTTTCTATCAGCCATGGGTGTTATTTAAGAAGCTTATGGAACACTTGCTTTATTCCCAGAAACCAAATACTAGAATTTCAGAAAATTCAGCTAAGCCATTTGTCAAATATTCATGATCAAAAAATTCCAGAAAATGGGGCTGGGAGCCTAAGTTCATTAGATGCAATCCCATGGTGTTATGCAGTATTGATTCCCACAATGGTTCTATCATTCTGCTTGGCTTCCTGGGAATTCAACAATGATTTCTATAAGAGCTGTGAGTGCAAAGCAGAAAACTCTTTCCATTTTCTTCCCTGCAGTCTCAAGCATAATGTACATTTTTATAGGTGTACCCAACAAACTAGTTGTGAACACCTTCTTCATCCACTCTTCCCAATCAAGACTTACTGGAACAAAGCAGTATGGAAACGGAAAAGTTCTGAGTCAAGCTAAATCACAAGGGATGCTATGTCAATTTCCCATTGCTATTAATACCCCTGAAACCATTTTAGTGGTTTCAAAGCCCTTCACTACATCTGATAAGTATAGAAGCCACACCAATAGGTATAAAAATGGATACAGCATTTTCCCAAAAGGCACTCAGCAGGGGAGGGCTTTCTTCTGAGAACCAATGATATGCTGCCCATTCACTTTTAGTGATAGAAAACTAGCACCTCTCATCAAATTCCAATCCCCTCCACTTGTTTCCTAGTACATTGCTTATTCCCCCTCTAATGATTAAATCTCATTTGGCTACCTGACATTTCTTCAAATGCACCTTGCGTTTTGTTTTCAAGACTCTCCACATGTGCTTCTACTGTTTGTATAGCCTGGACTGCCCTTCTCTGCCTCTCTGCCTATTTAATTCCTACTCATCCTTCAAAAACTCACTTACATGCTGCATTCTTTTCTCCCCAGATATAGACATTGATCCTCAGAATTCATTACCCTCTACACTTCAACACTACTGGTTTTAAGGTCATTATTAGCAGCATCTAATTAGTACTACAGCTAAGACTTTTCAAGTCTACCCAGTCCACTAAAATATGAACTTGAGTTTTTTGAATGTCTCATCCATCTAAACTTTCCAACAACTAGCACTGGAAACACTTTCAATAGTATGTGTTTAATTAATACTCAATAGGGATAAGCCATGTATTGGTTTCCATATAATAGTACTGTAAAAAATATGATTTTTGACCATGAGGAGTTACACTCCTTAACACATTACAAAAACATAAATATTTAAGTACTTTATTATCTAAGACAAGGTTAACAACTTTTTCTCTGTAGAAGGCCAGAAAATGAAAATTTTAGGCTTTGCAGACTACACAGAGTCCTAGTAACATATTCTTTGTTTACATTTATAATCCTTTAAAAGTGCAAAAATATTCTTAGCTTGTAGGTTGTACAAAAATAAGCCAAGGACCAGATTGGGCGCAAGGCTACAGTTTGCCACCTCTGATCTAAAACAGCATCATCCAATAGAATATTTTGTGATGATGGAAATGTTTTCTGCACTGTGTGGTATGGTAGCCATTAGCTGCATATGGCTATTGAACCTATGGAACTATGTCCAGTCAGGAAAACAAAATTTTGTATTTTTATCTCATTTTAAATTAATTTTAATAGTCATAAAGAGGTTTTCCTACATGAATAGATAATTTAAAGATTATTCAAACTACCAACCTCCGTCATTAGTATGACCTTTATCATCTTAGTATTGTGGATCAATAGCAATTAGAAAATCTGTGATAATGGATCTTCTTGCTCAATATGATACAAGAAACCAGAAAGCCACCAAAGTTACCTAAGTGTTACAAAAGAAAAGCTTCATTTGTGCAATTCAGGTCAAGTAAAGGATTTTCAGAGCTGGTGACAACATGAAGTTGCTTCAATTGGTAGATTCAGAAAGTCAAAGTTAAATCCTCACTATCTACAAGGAACCCCCAACCTGATAAACCCAAAAGAAATCAGTTTTACATGCTGACAAATCTGTTTCCAATTCCCTCAAGATTTTTAAAATCCCTACCCTCTCATTATTTCTCCTAATAATTTACTGAGGGCCTAGTCCCTTAAGAATCCAGATTCAGGGATCCCTGGGTGGCGCAGCGGTCTAGCGTCTGCCTTTGGCCCAGGGCGCGATCCTGGAGACCCAGGATCGAATCCCACGTCAGGCTCCCGGTGCCTGGAGCCTGCTTCTCCCTCTGCCTATGTCTCTGCCTCTCTCTCTCTCTCTCTCTCTCTGTGTGACTATCATAAATAAATAAAACATTTAAAAAAAAAAAAGAATCCAGATTCAAGTGGCTAATAAGGTCCATGCAGTTTGCCTCCACCCAGCTGAAGGCTTTTGCTGATGGTATAGTAGAATGATGGGTCATATGATGATAAGCTGAACAAGCAGGGGGTCAGACAAAACAGGAAGGTGTTGATGGGTAGTAAGAAAGCAGTGGATCAAGGAATCTGTGGGTCTCCCTGGTCAAAAAAACTGTGGCAGAGCAATATTAGAGCACATAGGCTAGAAGTACAGGAAATAGTATATGGAGTGAGTGGATTTTGAAACTGAGACTTTGGAATTGGAGCAGTTACTAGTGATGACAAGGTCTAAGATGAAACTTGGCTGCAGTATGGTGGAAAATAATGTGTTGCTGGAAATGAGGAAGTAAGGGAATGAGAGGCCAGAGTGTTAGATGGGTCATCTGTTCTACATGCTGAAGTCATGAAAAATGATGACAGAATTAGGGCCAGGAGCCAAAGTTTTCAAGGAATTAAGGATGGAACTAGGGTGGCATGACCCAAGGGTAAATAGCTGACAGCAGCAATAAGGGATAGTAGGTGAAACAGCCAGGTGGTATCACACACATGTGCCCCCAAGACCATGTGCATGCATTGCTACCTTCTGGGCAAAAGCTAGCATTGGATCATGGGATCAGCTTGTGCTGAGACCTCTACCCATGAACAGTCTCTGCCTAATTTGGCTTACCGTGGGTCGAGACCACTTCCTGTTTTAACCTTCAAATACAAAAGGGTCAATTAGAACCTCCCAATTTTTCCCCAGTCCACCCAAGTCACCCCTCCTGAGTACCTTCTGGAGTTGGGGACCTATACCTCTCTCCTTTTGAGGGAGACTCTAGTAAGAACTTAGAGTAGTCAGGGAGCTCTAGAAAAGGAGGAAACAGAACCAATAGGGAGTGTGTGTGTGTGTGTGTGTGTGTGTGTGTGTGTGTTTACAAAGAGAGTTTTATTTCAAGGAACTGGTAAGTCCTCAAAATCTGCAGGGTAGGCTGGCAGGCTAAAGGCCCAGGGAGGTGATGCTACAATTCAAGTCTAAAGCCAGTATGCTGGCAGGGTTTCCTCTTCCTGAGGAGAAGTCAGTCTTTTTCTCAAGGCCTTCAACTGTTTGGAGGAGGCCCACACTCATTATAGAGGGCAAACTGCTTTACTCAAAGTCTACTGATTTAAATGCTAATCTCATCTAAAAAATACCATCACAACATTGAAGACTCATAGTCAAAAACTGATATAACTTAAAGAGGATTTAAATTTGTACTGCTTCCAACAAACTATGTTTGCTAACTCAGAAGATAGCATTCCTTGCCCCCAAGCAAAGTTGGCCAAACCCTTGCATGAGGGCAGTGCTTGCCAGTCTCATCTATTTATGAAGTCACCATTTCTTTTGCTTTCTCTTCTTTCTTTCTCAAGGAAGTTTTACTTTCTCACTACTTGTCTTAATCTCCAGTTTTACTTCATAAAAAAATAAGTGTGCTTCTTCCTTCGTAGCATATGCTTACCCACTAGGAGACACAAATGATTTACATATTTCTTTTTTTTTTATTTTTTTAAAGATTTTATTTATTTATTCTTAAGAGACACAGAGAGAGAGGCAGAGACATAGGCAGAGAGAGAAGCAGGGTCCATGCAGGGAGCCTGATGTGGGACTTGATCCCAGGACTCTAAGATCATACCCTGGGCTGAAGGCAGGCACTTAACTGCTAAGCCACCCAGGCATCTCTATGAATGTTATATTTTTGGGAAAAAAACAATTAAAATGAAAAATATTATGAATGAAATAAAATAAATGGGGTGCCTAGGTGGCACAGTCCATTAGGTAAGGGTCCATTTCTTGGTTTTGGCTCAGGTTGTGGTCTCAGAGTCGTAGGATCATGGGATTGAGCCCTGCATGGGGCTCTATGCTCAGCACAGAGTCTGCTTCAGATTCTCTCTCCCTCTCCCTCTGCCCCATCTACTTTTTTTTTTAATTTATTTTTTATTGGTGTTCAATTTACTAACATACAGAATAACCCCCAGTGCCCGTCACCCATTCACTCCCACCCCCCGCCCTCCTCCCCTTCTACCACCCCTAGTTCGTTTCCCAGAGTTAGCAGTCTTTACGTTCTGTCTCCCTTTCTGATATTTCCCACACATTTCTTCTCTCTTCCCTTATATTCCCTTTCACTATTATTTATATTCCCCAAATGAATGAGAACATATAATGTTTGTCCTTCTCCGACTGAATTACTTCACTCAGCATAATACCCTCCAGTTCCATCCACGTTGAAGCAAATGGTGGGTATTTGTCATTTCTAATGGCTGAGTAATATTCCATTGTATACATAAACCACATCTTCTTTATCCATTCATCTTTCGATGGACACCGAGGCTCCTTCCACAGTTTGGCTATCGTGGCCATTGCTGCTATAAACATCGAGGTGCAGGTGTCCCGGCGTTTCATTGCATTTGTATCTTTGGGGTAAATCCCCAACAGTGCAATTGCTGGGTCGTAGGGCAGGTATATTTTCAACTGTTTGAGGAACCTCCACACAGTTTTCCAGAGTGGCTGCACCAGTTCACATTCCCACCAACAGTGTATGAGGGTTCCCTTTTCTCCGCATCCTCTCCAACATTTGTTGTTTCCTGCCTTGTTAATTTTCCCCATTCTCACTGGTGTGAGGTGGTATCTCATTGTGGTTTTGATTTGTATTTCCCTGATGGCAAGCGATGCAGAGCATTTTCTCATATGCATGTTGGCCATGTCTATGTCTTCCTCTGTGAGATTTCTCTTCATGTCTTTTGCCCATTTCATGATTGGATTGTTTGTTTCTTTGGTGTTGAGTTTAATAAGTTCTTTATAGATCTTGGAAACTAGCCCTTTATCTGATATGTCATTTGCAAATATCTTCTCCCATTCTGTAGGTTGTCTTTGAGTTTTGTTGACTGTATCCTTTGCTGTGCAAAAGCTTCTTATCTTGATGAAGTCCCAATAGTTCATTTTTGCTTTTGTTTCTTTTGCCTTCGTGGATGTATCTTGCAAGAAGTTACTATGGCCGAGTTCAAAAAGGGTGTTGCCTGTGTTCTTCTCTAGGATTTTGATGGAATCTTGTCTCACATTTAGATCTTTCATCCATTTTGAGTTTATCTTTGTGTATGGTGAAAGAGAGTGGTCTAGTTTCATTCTTCTGCATGTGGATGTCCAATTTTCCCAGCACCATTTATTGAAGAGACTGTCTTTCAAGACACAAGAGTCCAGGGCCAGATGGCTTCCCAGGGGAATTTTATCAAACGTTTAAAGAAGAAACCATACCTATTCTCCTAAAGCTGTTTGGAAAGATAGAAAGAGATGGAGTACTTCCAAATTCGTTCTATGAAGCCAGCATCACCTTAATTCCAAAACCAGACAAAGACCCCACCAAAAAGGAGAATTACAGACCAATATCCCTGATGAACATGTATGCAAAAATTCTCAACAAGATACTGGCCAATAGGATCCAACAGTACATTAAGAAAATTATTCACCATGACCAAGTAGGATTTATCCCTGGGACACAAGGCTGGTTCGACACCCATAAAACAATCAATGTGATTCATCATATCAGCAAGAGAAAAACCAAGAACCATATGATCCTCTCATTGGATGCAGAGAAAGCATTTGACAAAATACAGCATCCATTCCTGATCAAAACTCTTCAGAGTGTAGGGATAGAGGGAACATTCCTCGACATCTTAAAAGCCATCTATGAAAAGCCCACAGCAAATATCATTCTCAATGGGGAAGCACTGGGAGCCTTTCCCCTAAGATCAGGAACAAGACAGGGATGTCCACTCTCACCACTGCTGTTCAACATAGTACTGGAAGTCCTAGCCTCAGCAATCAGACAACAAAAAGACATTAAAGGCATTCAGATTGGCAAAGAAGAAGTCAAACTCTCCCTCTTCGCTGATGACATGATACTCTACATAGAAAACCCAAAAGTCTCCACCCCAAGATTGCTAGAACTCATACAGCAATTCGGTAGCGTGGCAGGATACAAAATCAATGCCCAGAAGTCAGTGGCATTTCTATACACTAACAATGAGACTGAAGAAAGAGAAATTAAGGAGTCAATCCCATTTACAATTGCACCCAAAAGCATAAGATACCTAGGAATAAACCTAACCAAAGATGTAAAGGATCTATATCCTCAAAACTATAGAACACTTCTGAAAGAAATTGAGGAAGACACAAAAAGATGGAAAAATATTCCATGCTCATGGATTGGCAGAATTAATATTGTGAAAATGTCAATGTTACCCAGGGCAATATACACGTTTAATGCAATCCCTATCAAAATACCATGGACTTTCTTCAGAGAGTTAGAACAAATTATTTTAAGATTTGTGTGGAATCAGAAAAGACCCCGAATAGCCAGGGGAATTTTAAAAAAGAAAACCATATCTGGGGGCATCACAATGCCAGATTTCAGGTTGTACTACAAAGCTGTGGTCATCAAGACAGTGTGGTACTGGCACAAAAACAGACACATAGATCAGTGGAACAGAATAGAGAATCCAGAAGTGGACCCTGAACTTTATGGGCAACTAATATTCGATAAAAGAGGAAAGACTATCCATTGGAAGAAAGACAATCTCTTCAATAAATGATTTACATATTTCTAAAGAAAAGTCTAGTGAAGAACTTGTGAATTCAGTATCTCCCACACCTGCCTTTGTTTTCAGAAAGTTTGTGGCAATCTCTCATTCATGCAGAAGATGCTAACTACTCCTAAACTTAAGGGTAGTACTCTATGGGGGCTCCTGGGTGGCTCAGTAGGTTAAGCATCTGCCTTCAGCTCAGGTCATGATCTCAGAGTCCTGGAATGGAGCCTCACATCAGGCACCCTACTCCGTGTGGGATCTGCTTCTCCTTCTCCCTCTGCCCTCTGTCTCCCTCCATTCTTTCTCTCCCTCTGTTCTCTCTCTCTCTCTCTCTCAAATAAATAAAATATTTTTTTAAAAAGTAGTAATATATGTATTACATCTCATTGACTACAGGCAATTGATTATTGCTTTGGCAGAAAACTATGACAACACACAGTGCTTGGTATCTAGTGGCATCTTTGCCATTGCCATTGCCATTGTTGGAGGTCAGTATTTGAAAACAAATTCCTGGACAGAGAATCTTTGTCTACAAAGTGTGTGGCACATGCTTTTTGAATTGCAGTAGATCTGCTTATTTAAAAATGAATTTATTGCCTGTCTCTTGAACTTAACAAAGTACTTTCAAGTATCTTCAAGAGACCTAAAGGAAAAAAAAGGACTATCCCCTTCTATCCCAGAAATCTTCTCACTAATGTTCTTCATATAATTCCACATGTGATGAATCATTTCTCCTCTTCATTATATAGAAATCTGGAGGCCAACTGACCACCCAAGGAGGCCATCTTATGGAAAAGAGTCAATCTTTGATTGATAGAGCAAAATCAACATGGGAGTATAATAGTGAACAGCATATGTAGGCCATCTGGGAAAAAAATAAAGTGATACCTTTTGGACTCATAGGATGATAATAACAGGAATTGGAGTGGCCCTGAAAGTATGGGGACACAGTCAAGTTCAAATGAACCTCAAGAATGCGTAGATAGAAAACTGGTTAGGTATACTGGACAAGCAGTCAAATTCTTTTTATCCCACATCTTGCAGAGAATCCTAGTTATAAAAGTGTGTAAATGTCTGCCATGGCTCTCATCATGGGAAGGGGTCATTTTGCCAAAATCTACTTTACTTCCCTCAGTCTTGCTTTGCTTCTATTTATCTCTAAAGGTATAACCTCAGTAAGAGTAAAGCTTTGGTTTGAGCTTATGGGACTTACTCTACTTGACAAAGTTCAACAGTTTCACTTAGGCAAATTATTGATGGATTGTTTTCAAATTTTGTTGTGCTAAAATGGCTCAATATCCCTAGGAATTAGGAAGCCATATAGATAACTCTTTGGGAATTTCTCATTCAACTAATCCAGTGCCAGGAAGCACCAAGGAACAAGAAAGAATGCACTGTCTCTGAGGCAAGGCCACTTACTTTACTTCTAATATTCACATTTACCAAAAGTGATTAAAACTGAAGACAAGATTCTCCCCTTGCATTTTCCCTTTCTTTTTATAATTGAACTATACTTAAAAGATACAAACACTTAAAACCAATGCTGTTTTCTACAGGTCAATCATTAGCAAATGAATGTGGGGAAAAAAAGGTGATTTGTTTCACTATTTAAAGACAGAGGAAAAAATAATCTATTCATTTATTTAAGTGTTTTTTTCAAGAGTGAAAAAGTTAGGAGATTCTGAGTTGTATCAGCATTGGAAGAGGGTTTCTTAACGTGGAGGTCTTAAGGAACCCTGGAAATGGGTAGAAAGAAAGAATTTAGATGGCCTGTGAACTTAAGAAAAAAATGTATCTTCAGTTTTGTTAACCTCTAACAAATCTACCATTTCCTTCCACTATGAATGCAGGCCACAAATCACAGTAATTTTAATGGCATCTATGACACACATTTTCATATCATATTACATTTGTTGTAAATATTTAAAATATCATTAATACTCATCACGATTTTAAAATTTCAGCAGCTATTAAAGTCACCTTTTGATTTGACTTTTTAATACATTAATAAAGCATACATATTTCTGTGTCAAAATTCTTATCAATTTTACAACTATGTTGAATTATAATTAGTTTCCTTTGTAATTGCATGTATGTACTCAAGAGCATTAAAAGAAGGTACCCATTTATATTGTCCAAAATTGAGGCTTAAGACTACTTCAAAAACTCTGCTTCTTAAAGGTTTTCATAATTTCTTTCTGAACTTCAAAGAAACTTCTGAAACTACTATCCCTTCCACTGTAGCACCATTAACATGTTTCTGCTTCCTTTAACCTTCCCTGCTGTCTTACTATAAAGAACACTTAGTCTACTAGAGTTTAACTTTTCAATTCTGTTCTCCAGCTATATTTGATCAAGCTACTAAGTTGTAGCTCTCTATTTAGATTTGTGATAATTTTATATTTAGATTTACCAGGTATTTTCTAGTTCCTGCGTTCTTTTTTTTTTTTTTTAAGATTTTATTTATTTATAAGAGAGAGAGAGAGAGAGCTCACAAGCTGGGAGAAGGTACAGATGGAGAGGGAGAAGCAGACTTCACGCTGAGCAGGGAACCCAACTCGGGGCTCGATCCCAGGACCCTGTCTATGACCATGACCTGAGCCAAAGGCAGATGCTTAACCAACTGAGCCACCCAGACATACCTAGTTCCTGAGTTCTTTATTTTGGTTCATCTTCTTTTTGGTCAAGGTGTCAATGTGGAGTTGATTCTCAAGAAGTGCTTATGAGTGCTGATTTCATGTGCACAATTCCCTGTTTTTGTGATGTTTGAAATATTTACAACAAATGTAATTTGTCCTCAAACAGATTATGATGTTACAGGATCTCTGGATGGGGGAATGAGCACACAAAGGCTAACAGACAAGTATGCAGGCATTAAACACAGGGATGGTCAGCAGAGGAGGTGCGGGGGAGGGAGGACAGAGTGATTAGGAAAGACTTTCGAAAGAGGAATTGAGCCAAACCTCAAGAAAGGGGCAGAAGATCATCAAAGAGAAGGAAGGGGGCATCTCAGGCAGGAGAGAAAGTAGCAGCAAAGACCAGAGATAAGCATACATTTGGCATGTAGGAGGGACAGATAAACAATCCAGAATGTGTGTGCTGGGGAGCCTATGTGTCAGAAGACTGATACACTTCATTTGACAGTTTTACACCATTTCTGGACTCAAGAGGGAAATTGGCACTTGATCTCCCAGGATCTTCTGAGTGAAAAATGGAATGGCTGCTACTTAAATCCCTTCATCCTTGATTTCTGTGTAGCACTTTGACATTCCCAAGCACCTTCCTTTTTGAAATTCTGTCCTCTCTTCATCTACTAATGACTTCCTGAGTCCTTCTGGCCTTTCTGTCTGCACCATCCCCTTCATCTGGCCAATCCTTAAATATAGTGCTCCCATGGTATCTGTCATTGACTCTGTTCTCTCCTCCTTTCACCATCATTCCCTGCACAGTTCATCCAATCACTCTCACCACATCAACTACTACCTCAAGGCCAATGATCCCTAGATAAATATATATCATGCAGGCTGACTGTTTCCTGGGTCCCAAATCTCTATGGATGGGGCATCTCTACCTGGGTATCACAGATGCTCCTCACATTTATCACACCCAAAACTAATGTCTTCCTCTCCCCAGACTGCCCTTCTTCCTGTGTTCCTTATCTCAGCATGGCTCAAAAGTTGAGGAAGAAAGAAATAAAAAGTAAAGGAATGGGGAAGAGACAAGGAAGGGAGCACTAAATCCTACAGAACTCTTGCATGTCATGTCTTCATCCCTTTCCATCCCAAACATGAAACTTTAGGTCTGGCTCCCTTTCCTTCTCATCTGAATGCCTATACCAGCCTCCTGGTCGTATCTGGACCTCTACTCTTGACTTGCCTTATTCCATGTTCCATAATTGGTCACAAAGATTTAGTGAAACATGAAATTGAGCTTTGATTTCAACACAAACATTCTTACCTTCAAGGCTCACTTGCCCAAATTTATTTTCACCACCCTCATCCTTGTAAACCCCCTTCCAAATATAAGCCTTTTTTCTAAAATGCAACAAAACTTTGATATCCCCAAGCACATTTTGATCTAGGATCTCAGACTTCCCACACCTCACCTGCTCTATGTAAAGAACAGTCTTATCCCTTTTCATCTGGCTATCATGATTCACTGGTCCTGGGAGTCTCAGCTTAGATACTACTTTCTCTAGAAAGACTCCCCATCCTCCAGCCTACATTTGGCTGTTCTCCCTTGTTCTCCCAGAGACTGTTTGTGCTCTACAATCTTAGACCCACCATATTCTTTTGTAATTCTTTGTCTCCAGTCCTGCCTAGCCCTCTAGACTCAAACCTCAGAGACACAGCTTATAGTGCATGGGTGCTCTATCAGTATTACTTATTTTAAGACAGTCAACCACATGATGGCATTTTTGGAACACTTGATATTGAATAAAGACAATAGGACAGATGCTTGAAATTTGGACTATCTCAGAAAATCCCGGTGTATGAGTATTATAACACAATACCTCCAGGTGATTTACTTGGATTTCAGAACTCAACACTGTCCTTTCCCTTGGAGAGCTCACCTCCTTATCTAAGAGATTTCTTTTTTAAGATTTTATTTACTTGGGATCCCTGGGTGGTGCAGCGGTTTGGCGCCTGCCTTTGGCCCAGGGAGCGATCCTGGAGACCCGGGATCGAATCCCACGTCGGGCTCCCGGTGCATGGAGCCTGCTTCTCTCTCTGCCTATGTCTCTGCCTCTCTCTCTCTCTGTGTGTGTGACTATCATAAAAAAAAAGATTTTATTTACTTATTCATGAGAGAGAGACAGGCAGAGACACAGGCAGAGGGAGAAGCAGGCTCCCTGTGGGAAGCCTGATGCAGGACTTGATCCCAGGACCCCGGAATCACACCTTGAGCCAAAGTAGACACTCAACTGCTGAGCCACCCAGGCATTCCCTAAGAGATGTTTTTAAGTAACACAGAGTGAAATGATCTGAGAACTCTGGAAGCTGTGGCTCACTCCTGCAGGGGCCATTGAGGGTGGGCATTCGGGAAACCTCATCTTTCTTTCTAAGCAGTGAGCCCTGTGCTTCAGGGGACTGTGTCCTGACTGTAAATAAAGTAAAAAGGCTCAGCCACTCATCCAGGGATAACATACTGAAGCTACAATCAGGACCTCTCATCCCTGACTGGGAATCTGTATGGAACCAGGAATCTACTCAACCACTCCTTAACAGTGGCTTGTCTTTCCAACAAATTCTTATTAAGTCATGGCTGTCCACAATCTTCATTTCTTAATTTCACAAGTGTGTTCCTGTGCCCACTCCTCAGAGTTTCCCCCATGCTCTGTAGCCACACAAAGATGGAAGTACAAAGCACAGGCTCCTCCTGTCTTCTCAGAAGCACACCATTCAAGTACATGTCCTGATAAGAAAAATACCCTGAATATTTCTTCAACGTTTGCAGATGAAACAAAGCATTTTGCCAGATGCACCAGATGACCATCTACTAGTTGAAAGATCACAATGGGCTTCCTCCCTCTTCATCTTCCCAGTACATCTGGGAGTCCCAGCTCTAAGCCCCATTCTCCACATGTGCTGGAAACAACAAGCCTCATGTAACTGTGAGTCAAATGAGAAAGCACTAAGTACATCAGAAAACTGAAAATTCTAAATATTACATATAAGGTATAATTTGTAAGCAAAGTCCTTCTAAGAACCAGGTCAGTGAGGAAACTGCCTTGTTACTTAAAGAACACTCAACTACCACTGGGCACATAATGTGCTGGATAAAAACAGATTAAGATTAATCGGAGCACCTGTCAGGAACAGTACTATATGTGCTTAGAGCCTTTTGTAACCTATTGAAAGGAGTGGGGAGAGTAAGAGCTTGTAAGAGACATGCTAGAGAGACAAAGTGGTCACTATACCACCTTCTAAGGAGGGTAGGTTGTCTTCTGCAGAGCTTCCATTTTGCCAGGTGGAGTGTGGAGGTCAGCCCAGAGCTGAATGGCTCTGGACCATCGAGGGGCCATTGGATGCTGCTTAATCAGTCAGAACCTCCTTCCCAACCTTCTCCAGACTATTCCAGGTTTCTCTCTGAATGTGGGTCAAAAAATGTAAAAACTATGGACACCCAAATAATTAGACTGCCCAGACTCTGTCCCCATGTCTCCAACCAACCTCGTATCCCAGGTATACTTGTTCATGGAAAGAGGAGATTGTCTGTATAAAAAGGGTAAGTGGCAGCTACTCAATGGCACAATGAAATGTGCCAAGAAATCCTTCCAGTTAAACCCATTAAACAGACCTTCAAATATATATTTGGGGGACAAGAACAAAACCCATGTGTTGTTTTCTGGGATCTCCTGGGATGCTATGGCATTGCACATTATCTTACTGAATTTATGAGATTGTGTTATTCTGTTGTAAAAGACCCAGATGGAAGCAGCTAGAGTGATCCTTGTGAAAGCATCTTAAACAATGACACTGTAGACAATTTCTTTTTGTGGTACTAATTTAAGATCCAGCAGAGGGCTTGCTTTTCGTCATCCACACCCTCCAGGAGAGTTTCCAGGTGATGTACTGGAACTGAGCACATCCATCCTCCCCATCACCCACAGCTTTAGCCAACTTCTAGTATAGGTCTTCACAATGCCTGTAAAAGCTTGCATTATTGTTTGTTTGAATTCAATAAGCTCTTCACATGTGTTAATAGGAATTTTTTCCACAGTCTAAATCCCATTATGAAATCTATTGTCTTCTTCACCCCACCCCAGGACCCACTGTAAGCAGCACATGAAAGGCTTATCACACTCCTATATTTGCATGGGCCCCTGATTACAGCTTGAGTGTGCTCATCCTCTTGGGCTCTCCAACAGGTGTATAATTGTGTTGTGCCATACGGCATCATCCAAGGAATTCCCCAACATACTTACCCAACTATGCCTCAGTTTGGCAAAGTTTAGACCCAAAAGTGGTCCAAAGAATTGTATCTTCTCAAAAAGCAATAACATTTAATATGTCAAGGCTGATTTTTCCATCCTAAATTTCCATATCAAATATACACACAAAACATTCATATAACCACTCCCTCTTTCTATTATCAAGCCAAGAAAGTCCTGTATAATTTTAAGGAAGAGGGTTGGGGGGAGAGGGTCCCTGGTTATGCTTTATGTGTTGGGCCCACTAAGTTCAAATATAGCAGGTCCTGTTAAATATTCTTGTTTGCATTCTCTTGTCTCTCTGGACGCCAAATGTAGGAGTTGTGTCTGAGGTCTCACACATACACTCTGCCTTCATTTTAAATGCCTACCCGATTGATGACTCATCACCTTAAGTGAGAGAATGAATGATGACATTTGCTGCAACATGGAGCTTTCTCTCATGAGTCAGCCCCGAAGTGGTCGTAAATGTGTCTCTGGCATTAAGAACCACTCAAATGTAGTTGCAATAAGACCTATGATGTGAATACAATACATTTTTATTTGAAAATAGCAGAAATCATAACCTGATAAATGGAGCACTGTCTTATGTTCACAAAGAGTTGATCTGTAGAAGTTGCCACCCTATTTTCTATAACCAGTTTCCATTGAGGACCACAATATTCTCAACCCAATTGGAAAGATTCCATTATATTAAGCTGAATGCCCCATCTCCTCAACTTGAAAATCTGACTCAACTCAGTAAGAGGCATTCCTACTTCATTCTTTCACTATCCATTTCACAAGTATTTATTGAGTTAATATAATTTACTGGGGGAAAATATTCAAATGTACATCTGGAGTTCTGAGTCTTCCAATCACTAACAACAAACTTATGGGAGTTTAATCAATCACTTAACTTCTCTTGATCCATTTCATTATTTATAAAAGGACAGATTGTAGCTGTGCTTGTGAATTTCAAATAAGACACTAGATTTGAAAATGCCATCAGGAAATTATTAAGCAATTATTTTTTCTTCTATTATCACAACAGTCTCAAGCCACTGGAGGCCATATAAAAAGTGTCAAAAGGATCAAGAGCTTCCAAAACAGACTGCCTGGGGACAAACTCCAGCTCTACACTTATTGGGTGTGAGAACACAGGCAAGGCACTTAATCTTCTATCTGTGAAATTGGGCCTGCAGTACCTAATTTATAGGATCATTATAAGGATCAAATAAGATAAAGCCTATGGCTCCCTAGACAATTCTTAAAACATTTTTAAATGTTAGTGTTCATGATTCCACAAAAAAAGGTGCTAGAGATGGGTAGCTATCTATCAAAACCTTGCCTTTGTTTCCCCCACAGTTAAAAAGCAGAAGTTGGGTTTGTATGGAGGCTAGATTTCTCTACTTCTTTTGCTGGGATTACATGAATTTTTTGACTTCACTTTGCCAATGGCTAGCGAGTTCAGGTGATTCTGCAACGTCTAGATCTGATTAAGACATGGGGTATGTGTTAATCCAGTTTCCCTCCCTGCCATGAACTGGATCCCTACGTGCCTGCATTCAAGTTTCAACCATGTGAATGGGGACAATTATCTCAGTGATGGCTGAACACAATGATGCCAAGAACCTCAGTCCCTGAATGACTCTGTGAGCACAGCTTCCTTGCCAACCTGGACCATTCACCTCAGAATCATCTGTGAGAAAAAAAAAAAATAAACACCTGTTTTCTTTCTGCCACAGCATTTGGGGACTTTCCTGTTACAGCAGCCTAGTCTTGCCAATAGTGCAGGGTGATCACATCTTACATTTCTGCGAATCACCCCCATAACTACCATCATGGTCTATACTATGAAGTCACTCAAATGTATCTTTTGAAATATTGCTCCAGCAATTGTATATTAAATCTAATGATATTAATTATAGTGCATTATATATAAAGTGCTGCTCCCTATCATTTTAATTGATATTATGCATCAACATAAAAATCCTACATTTATTGATGGCTTTGTTCTGATATGTAGCCCTCAGTTCCTGAGAATCAATGGCTGAAGTGATGATACATGAGTTACTGTCATACAAGAAGCCCTGGATAGGATGATCTCAGAAACACTTCCAAGTTTCATTTGACATCCATGGCTGTCTGTATGTCCTGTGTAAATGCCTCAGTCCAGCTGTCTTCATGCTCACGTTGCTGTCAGCCTTCCCTACGAACCCGAGAATGTTAGCACCAATGGAATGGGATCCAGGAGTGACTGCTCAGGGTAATCAGTAGTTAGAGCTAACAATATCCTCTCTATACATGGTCCATGGTGACAATTAAGTATAGAAGAAAGAACAACAATCTGAAATCGGGGGACACTAAAGCCATTATCAGGAAGTAGGTAACGTAAGAAAAAAACACCACCCACAAAAACAGAAAATAAAGAAAACCTATCAGAAAGAATGCACTGGTGCTTTCCTCAGTCTTTCCTGCCCTTGGCTTCCAGGCACTTTGCTCTCCCAATTTTCCTTCAGCCCCACTGGTCATGACTTCTCAATTTCTTTGGCTAGTTTCTTCTGTTCTTGCAGATTTCCTTCCATTGGAGTGTGCCAAAACCCCACCGTTGGTCCCTCCATTCCTCTCTAGACACAGTCACTTGAAATCCTGTTTCTTGGCTTTAAACCATTTATCTAATGAAAACTCTCATTCTTTTTTAAAAATTATTTTGTTTATTTATTCATGAGAGACACACAGAGAGAGGCAGAGACATAGGCAGAGGGAGAAGCAGGCTCCCTGTGGGAGCCCAATGTGGGACTCAATCCTGGTACCCTCGGATCACAACCTGAGCCAGAGGCAGATGTTCAACTTCTGAGCCACCCAAGCATCCCTGAAAACTCTCGTTCTTCTAAACCACAGGCTTGTATGTCCAACTGTCTACTCCACCTCTCCACTTGGATATCTAATAGTCATCATGAACTTAACATGTCCCAGATGAATGTGTGATCTAACCTCCACAACCTTCCTCTGCATGCAGTCCTCCCCATCCTAGCTGATGGCAATTCCACCTTGCAATCATTACCACAGTGACTACATTTACTAGTATTTTCTCTCAGCTGTGCACGTCCCCTGGCCTTGCTATTCCTTGAATTTGCCAACAAGCCCCCATTCTCCCCAGGGCCTTTGCTCTGTTTCTGCCAGCAAAGAGCCCCTAGACATTGCATAGCCCATCCCCGACTTCCTTCCAGGCTTTGCTCAAATGTCACCTATTCAGATGAGGCCTCCCATGACCGCCCTATCTGCAACTGTAACTCTCAGAACTGTCAACCTGATTACCTCACCGTCATCTTTCATTGCCACTTACCATGTTCTAACACCCTATATATAATTCACTTACGTATTATAACCATTTTTTATTGTCTGTCTTCCACAGACAATGGCAGTGAGAAGCTAAGCACCATAAAAGCAAAAACTTTGTCTGGCATGTTGTAGATATCAAGTTATACTGATTAAATTAATAAACAAATACTTACTGAACACCTACTTTATGACAGGCATTTTGCCAGACCCTGTGGTTACAACTTGACTGAACCCCACATGAGCCTCGCCCTGCTGAGTTCACAATCTAGTTGTGATCTACAGAAGGATCTCTCTGGTGAACTCATACTGCTACATGGTGTTTACAGAAACAGGAAAAAGGACATAACCAACTCTACTGAGGAGCACCCGGGGAACATACTACAGAGGTTTTCAGAGGGCCAGCCTTTCAGAACAGCCTTCAGAAGACCTAAAATAATTCTTCAGGGAAATGCAGACAGAGACAACTGCCCTTGCTCTGCAAAATGAATTAAGTTCTCCACTCCTTAATATTGACAGAGCTTCTGCCAAGTGAATCAGGGACCCATGGACTCCCACCAAGAAGAGAATTTAGTATAGATGAAGCATGGAGGGTTTTCTCTTATTGTTTCCAATTTTGGGAGTGCATTAGGAGAAAGGTCTTCAGAATAGGAATGCATCACAGAGCTCAGTGAGGTAACCATGCAATGTCGAGGGTGCAGAGGTCCGAGCTTGCAGGAAGATCTAAGAAAGTGGAAGGCTATACCTGAAAGCTGGCATAGCCCGGGCTGCCCCCTGGTACCCCATCAGCTCAGGAGCAGAATCAGAGATGCAGATAGGCTGATGAGTTTTATAGACTTAAATGGACCACAAATCTCTAGCACTTGTAAGACATCACTGCTTTTATTCCTGGATGTATGTATATTAAAAGCCACCTTCTATAAATTGCAAGTCTTAATACAAGTTTTTGGAAGGAAGGCTGGTCTCTTCCCTCATATTCCCAGGAGACCCATGAAAGAAGGCTCTGCTCAACTGGCACTATACTAATTACACAGAGAAAGTTACTTGAACAAATGTACTGATTACACTGTTACACAAGTCCAAATGCAAGACAGAGACACTGTCCTACTGAAAGGAGTTTTGAAAGTCCCAAGAAAGATAAGAAAATGTGCTCTTCCTTTTCCACTCAGAATCTCCAGAAAAGGTATCACTGATACAAGAGGCCACCCAAGGGACTGCCTTAGTTATGTTCAGCAGAGGAAGTGAAAAAGGCAGAACTGGCACATTACTTCCACTTGAGAAAAGAGATAGAATGCTATTATGTCCAAGAGAAAATAAACTCTTCAGTCCTATTTAGTTTCTATCACTTCTGTCATAAAAAAGCAATTTTCAGATGGAGAAGAAGATTGACAATATATATTTTAAGAGAAAGAAAAATCCTATTACAAAGCAGATTTTGCATTCCTTCCCAAATTTCACAATATAAACATATGAACATGTATGTTTCCATGGGCATAGGTGTTCATGTGCCCATCTACAAAAACGGTCTGCCCTTATATGTGTATGGGAGTAATGGGTGAGGGAAGTCTGGAAAGACATATCCCAAGACATTAAAAGTAATCGTCACCAGATATAAGTGACTTTTTCCCTGCTTTTATATATTCCACAATTTTCTACAACATGCATTACTTTTCTAATAAGAAAACCACATATAACGAATAGATTAAAAGGAGAGGGTTATTGCCAAAGTTAGATGAGGAGAGACAGAGGAAGTGGCTACGATGAATTGGTTGAGGTTTCCTGCGCTGCACGTCAGATCCCAGGGTATTAAAGGAACATGCAGATGTGGTCATCGAACCAGTGTCAGCAATCCTAGAGGAATTACAGAAAGCAGGCATGGCTCCAGAAGACTGCAAATTTACAAATGCTGTCCAGATTTTCAAAAGAGGGAGACTGGTGAATTTCAGAGACTTGATCCCGAGGCACATGACATCAACCCTCGCATAAATTCAAGAACAGATTATTAAACAGATGGCTTCTGAGCTCTTAGCAAAGGAAGTAGTGGGCTCCCTAGAAACACACCATGCCAAACTAACCTCATTTCTTTCTTCAGTTGGGCTAAGAGATTTGCAGGAAAGAGGGGCGGTCGTTTCCACAAGGCACCTGAGAGTCTTTACTGACATCTGCTAACACTAGAGCTTTCTTCGCGGGTGGAATCTGGCAAACCAGGGACGACAAGAGCAGTCACACCCTCCAGGATGGAAGAAGCGTTTGGGAAATTGACCACATGTCTAAAATGGGTGGAAAAGGGGAGAAGCAGGTCATGGCAGCAGCTCCCTCTGCAAGAGCACTCTACTGAGACCGTCACAAGGCTAGCTCCTCATCACTCAAATGTCACTTCTTCCAGAAGGGCCTCTTGGCCACCATTTCTTACCCATCACTGGTTGCCCTGTCAATTTGTGTTTCCTTCAGGGCACTTCTCCATCTCTAAAATTATCCCTTTTATCTATTCTCTTGTTTACAGTCTGTCTTTTTTCACTGGCATGTAAGTCCTATAAAAGCAAGGCTGATATCTATTGTGTTGAGAGCTGAATGCCCAAGGCCTGGCACAAAGAGTGATTCAGCAAGTTTTTTTTCAGAGAAATCTCTACTCTGTATTATCTTCCCTGGCCATATGCAAAACTGCCTTATTTCAGGGACCTGTTGTCTCCTTCCCTCATCTGAGCCCTGAGACTCTCAAAGTGGCCTCCCTGCCTTCAGCATCACTGCCTTTAACCCTTTCTTCTTCACTACCCACTGTTTGCTCTGATGAGAAATTAAGATATTTGGCAATATTCCCAAACACCTAATCCCTCCCCCACTGTCACCAATAACAACTACCAGGTCACAAAGTAGGTAAGGAGTGGGGACACTCTAGCAAAGGACATGTTGATTATTGTGAACAAGGTATTGGGCCTCAAACAGTGGTACCACGGTCAACACACCCGGTCACATGTGGTTAGCATGTGACACAAAAGTAGAACAGGCTTTCACCATTTCAATGGCTAAATATGTCCCTCCTCCCGGGGAAGAGCCAATGCACCAGTTGCATGAGGAAAGCACCTTCCTCAATGCTTCCTTCAGAAGGTAGAATGTAGCAGAAGTGCCCTCTCCACAGGCCAACACAGCCGTGAGGGAGAGGAGATAGTAGCCTCAGCAGCTCAGAATTCTGTTTCCTACCATGCCAAGTTCTCTAGGGCTTTGGCTCAGGCCTCAGAATGGGCTCACTCCTTTAGTTTTATGATTCTTTAGGCCAGAAAGGAGGTAACCTAACACAACTGTTAAGAGGACAAACTCCGGGACCAGGCTGTCTGGTTTCCAATCACAGCTTTACTGTTCACCCACCAGCTATGTCACTTTGCAAGATACTTCCTCTCTGTACCTCAATTTCCCCAAATTTAAAATAGGGATAGGATAGCATCAACCTCACAGGCTTTCTGTAACGACTGCATAAGTTAACAAATGTATGTAGAACCATGACTACATATATTAAGCACTATCTGAAGTTTGCGCTATTCTTATAAATCTATAAACACCTAATATTTCAGTAAATCATCAGAAGGGTCCTAGGCATATATGAAGCACCTGCATTTTTATTAATAACTAAGCTCAGCATTAAATTTCAGGTCCCACATTAAAAGAATGGCAGGCAGATACCACACCAAAGGTAGAAAAGAGCAATGAATGATAAGGATCTAGATGCACATTCCATTTCTACCATATTCTACCTGTGAGACTTTAGTCATGGTGTTAGTGCTATATAGCATTCCTGTTAATAACTTAAGTTTTTATTTAAATTCCAGTTAGTTAACTTACAATGTAATTTTAGTTTCAGGTGTATAATATAGTGATTTAACACTTCCATACAACACTGGTGCTCATCTCAAGTGTTCTTCTTAGTCCCCATCACCTACTTCCTCCATCCCTCCCCCCATCATCCCTCTGGTAACAATCAGATTGTTCTCTATAGCTAAGGATCTGTTTCTTGGTTTGCCTCCCTTCTCTCCCCCTCTCTTTTTCTCCTCCTCTCTTTTTCCCCTTTACACATTTGTTTCTTAAATTCCACATATGAATGAAATACGGTATTTGTCTTTCTCTGACTTATTTCACTTAGCATAATACTCCCTAGCTCCACCCATGTTGCTGCAAATAGCAAGATTCCATTCTTTTTATGACTGAGTAATGTTTCATTATATATATACAGCACATCTTCTTTATCCATTCATCAATAGATGGGCTTTTGAGCTGTTACCATAATTTGGCTATTGTTGATGATGATGCTATAAACATTGGGCTGCATGTATTCTTTCAAACTAGTATTTTTGTATTTCTTCTTAATCATTTTTTAAATTAAGACAATAGGGCAATAGTATTTACTTGCATTTTCACATAGGATTCTTGAGACTGTGGAACATGCATGATAATTCCTTTACAAAGATAGTAGGTACTATTATTAATACATGGGGTGTTCTCACTACCACCAGAATCTATAAGATAAGCCAATCACCAACAAAAGGAAAGCACAGTTAAATGTGCAGAGGTGGAGAATGGACCACCTTCACTTGTCCTCCGGACTCTGCAACTAATGGGCTACATGACCTTGATAAATCTCTTGGGCTTTTGCTTCCTCACCCATTAAATAAAGTGGAAAATCACTAATGTCCCTTCTAATCTTCCTCTTATGGGAGAATGACATAGCAGGAGCTTTTGGGGTGTAGGTTTTGTATGTGGCAAAGCCTCATATAGAAAATATTCACATTATTGATTCAGTTAATAATCAACATGTTAGTGTATGATTACTGGTTTACATTAATAAAAACAACTAAAAATATCATATCCTCACCAAATATATAGATATCAAGTTATTACCAAGCAGGAGTAATTTAATTTGAAGCATTCTCTCCTAGTGAGAAGTGTGTTTTTGATGGATTTTACAAGTTCATTTGTCAAACAGAATAATGGAGAGTGTAATTTATATAATGCATTTATTCATGAAACTACTGCTTATGTGCAATTCATTCATTCTTCAAGTATTTTTGAGCACCTGCATTTTTCTAGGTACTAGGAAAAAGCAACAAACAAGACTAGAAAGGTCCGGGTCTCAACACACTGACCTTCTAATAGAATACAAATCAACAGCAAGATGATTACAACAAAAGTACAAGGAACCTGATAAATGGAAAGGTGTTCTATAAGGTACTTTCTAGCAGAAGTTTCATCTAAGAGAAGGTGTTTAGGAAAGATGTCTTTAAAAGGGTAACATTAAGCTAAAAATCTATAAGATGAGAATGATCTACCTCGTAAAGACGTGGGAATAAGTGGTGTCAGGCAGAAAAAATATAACAAGGGCTGAAAGTCTAGGATAGGGAAGAGCTTCAAATATCTGAGCAAGTGAAGGAAGAGCCAGGTGACCGAAGCAATATGACTGTGGGGGAAAGAAGTAACAGCTGCAATGGGGAGACCAGCTTCCATAGTTCAGAAGCTTGTGGTCATAGAACAAAGTTTATAGCAAAGAATTTAGGGACTCAGAGACATGCTATCAACCAACCTCTCATAGGGTAGATTCACAGACTATGGCAATTCATCTAGTGTTCCTAATAACCACTTATGGGGCTCTTTTTATGGTTCTGCAATCTACTAACAAGCTCCATTCACTTTCTGGATAGATATGTAGTGTCTTAGATTATTTCAAAATATACCACTTATACAAAAAGTCAGGTCTAATTTGAGTGAAAGCTTTTGGCTCTGAAAGATGTTCAACCCATCACTGGATGGTTTTATGGCTAAATAATCCCAGAGGGTTCAAACGTCTTCCAGGGATCATCAGGAATAGATACAAAACCAAGGAATGAAAGTCAAAGAAAGGTAGTTTTTATTTCAAAGTAAAGAAAGACTTTCTAAAAGATAAGAATTTTAGCAGATCATAATAAACCAGGGGTCAACATACTTTTTCTGTAAAAGTCCTGATAGTATGCATTTCAGTTTTTGTAGGCCTTATAATCTCCACTATAACTACTGAACAATGCCACTGCAGCACAGAATCAGCCAAAGATGACACATAAATAAATAAGCATGGCTGTATTCCAATAAACTTTATTTACAACATCAGGCTGTGGACTGGATTTGGCCTGCAAGCCATAGTTCACTGACCCCTGAAACAGGCCAGAGAAAGAAAAATGGCAGCTCCTAGATGTCATTTGGCCCCCTCCCGACATGTTTTATTTGGCCCAAACTGTGTTTTAAAATAGAAAACGTTTAAAAGTTAGAGGATTTTATTAAAAATCCAGATTCCTAGCTTTTCTTGAGAAAGTGGAAGATTAGTAACACAGGGCCCACATTCCTACATGTCAACAAGTGTCAACAACTATCTGGAGTTGAGTAGTGGCGACCTACTTTGGAGGACGCATGAGCTCTCCAGGTCACCACAGACCCCAGCACAGGCCTATCGCTTTCCTGCCATTAGGGCTTACTGCTAAGTTGCCACTTAGCATCATGCTCACCCATTTTTTTCCCTTATATTAGAGAATTGTTTCTCAGAACCTGCATCTATATCAAATGAAGGAAAATAAAAGACAGATTGAAAAAGTCACATTTCAAGAAAAATAAGTGAAAGCATATGGATTTAATATGTATATAAAGGATACTGTGTTAAAAGAATCATTGTTTCTATTTTTCAATTTGGACTTTTTCACTTTTGACTTTAAAATATTTATGCATTTACATAATTCTGTTATATCCTTATGCCATAATTCAGGAACAATAAAAATAGTTTGAATCTATCTATGCATTTGATTTTACTTTTTTATTCATCCATTACCAGTCCAACTCCTATAGGTAGTTGAGGTTGTATTCCTAGAACAGACCAAGATATAAGTAATGAGTGCCCCACCCCTGGGAGACTGGAAGCTGGTGAATGACTCAGTTGGATATGCTTGTACTGGGGATCCTATTTGGGATTGGAAGCTGTGTTTGTGATCATTTCTAATGCCTGTGATTCTAGAATCCTGGAAACTCTGAAATTCCAACTATGGCAAGGCAGCTCAGTTGGTAGTACAGTCATTCTCAGCATCTGACCAAATAATCGACTGGCCTAACAGGAATCCATTCATTTCATAGGCACAGACACAGGTGCCAGCTTCATGAACAGAACTCAAAGCGAAAAGAGATTTAGGCAATCATTTTCAGGAAGGAAGAAAGCCAAAACCATCATCTGAGGTGTAGAGCAGATGAGAGCTGCAGAGCAAGCTAACAAATTACCTTGTTTCTGCACGCAGCTAGTTCTCCTCTCTTTCTCTTCTAACAACAATCCGGTAAATACATGCTTCCATCCCCATCTGACTTCCAGCTTCTGAAATGAGTTTGCATCCATTCATTTGCTTAGGGCACATATACAGACACTCTCCAGCTTAAAGAACATCCAAGTAAGTGAAAAATTACTGATGCCAACTAAGAAGATTTATACCCAGACAGAAGGCTTAGAACTGCGTAAAGACATAATTTTCATTGAAACAACAACTGGAAACAAATACGCAGCCAGGAACATTGTTGGAGACTAAAACATTAGGGGAGCTTGACATTGCTCTTCCCTTTCCTATAACTTTCTGTGACTTTTAGAGTAATAAGCAAATAAAAGCATAAGACCTCCCATAAAAGAAATCATGGACATCAAAAGACCTCATAAAGGAAAAACGCTTGTAAACAAGTAAGGAATGAAATCTATTGTGAATCTCAAATAACTGTGATGCCTTCTGATCCCTGGAAGAAGACTAACTGAATAAGCTTTTTCTGTCAGTTAGAAATATGAAGGCAGTAGCTGTAGCCGTGAAGAACCTGTGATAAGCAAGCTTTGGGTTTGCCCATCATAGAAGTATGAGCTCCAGCATACGCTGAAGGTGTTCCTATTCACCTTCTGCTCATCTAAGGATGCCACTTAAGATCACTAAATTGCATGTAACTCAGGTGAGCATTCTCCAGCTGACTTTTTGTTTAAGATTTTATTTATTTACTCATGAGAGACACACACAGAGAGAGAAGCAGAGACACAGGCAGAGGGAGAAGCAGGCTCCCTGTGGGACCTGAGCCAAAGGCAAACACTCAACCTCTGAGCCACCCAGGAGCCCCTCTAGTTGACTTTTATAGGACTACGAAAGCCTCATCCTTTGCCCTCCCCTGTCACAGCGTAAGTCTTAAGCTTGCCCTCTTAGTACTCAAAATTGCATGGATGGCCTAGTCCACCACAACACAAATCATCTACCTTGCATGTTTTGCTTCAGAACAGTATTCATTAAATCTTTATGACCTAGAACTGCAGAAGTTTCACAACATTAATGGAAATAAAAATTACCTAAATCAACCTACTCAATTAGCAGGTAAGATGGGTTAAGGGACTTGGGTTGAGGTCACATGCATGTTAGCACCCAAGTCAGGAAGGTGACCTGTGTCCCTATACACAGAGAAGGAGTTCAGATCCATCATAACTATTTTATAATGACAATGATAATCACAAACCACCACAACTAGAATACAGCATCTGTTTTTACGAAACATGGAAACTTTTTGTTATTTGGTTTTCTCATAAACTTTAGAGAAAATACTAATAACAGCTTTATTGAGATTTTTAGTACATGATTATTTTTCACGCGATACATCAATGGCATGGGGCATTGTTAAGTTCTTTGGCATGTGCCAAATAGTTTAGACATGGCTTGCAATAAAGACAGAATCCTTGGAGAGGGCCTTGGCATGTGCCAAATGACCGTTTTGCTCCATGCCCCACAGGATACGCATTGCCCACCGTGAGTAACACAAATGGTACATTCACTACGTTGTAACAACTGTGCCTACGGGGTGACCTTGGCCGGGGAGTGAGGACGGAGAATCTAAAGTAAGTGGTCATGCACACCTGGAAATTCATTTCTCACGCATGGCTTTTCACTTGGAAACCCATCAGTCGCCAGTCCTTAGTGAATTTCTTGAGGTGCCACTGCCATGATTTCCCTAAATAAACCGTGGTATCGACCACAGAAACCTCAATCCTTCCCCCACGAGCTCCGTGGGCCCCGCGCTCCTCAACCCCACAGGCCCACACGCCTCCTTGCTATTCACCACATTTTACACATGTATTTTATTTCATGCTTTTATTAATCCAAGTCGTCCCCGCCCCCATTTCAGCAGTAACAAAAGAAGCTGTAGCAAATCAATGAGCTCAGAGCTGAGAAGCAGGGGCCCGCGCTGCGTACCCTTTCGACCCACATGGCACAGGCTTGCCGAGCGGAACCTGAGGTCTGAAAACACTTTCTAGACCAGCCTCAGAGTAGAAGGGAGAGCTGGCTTGTCTCACAAGTCAACACTTAGAAGGAAAACACTGGTGCTGTTTATGTTGGGGAAGGAAGGGTGACAGACAGGAATCCTTGACTGAGGATTACTGGGAGAGAGAAAGCCGAGTAGACATTCTCTTTTTACTTTGAAATTACAGAATTAAGAGAGGGCACAGAGGCAGGGCGGGGGGCAGGGGCAGGGGCGGGGTGTCTAGAAGGGAACAGACGTGCATACTTTCGTATATTTGTCCTGTAGGCTCAGTTACGCACACCTCACCATGGCTAAACTGAAAGGCCTGTGCTCAGCGGACAGATTGGCAGTTGAGTTTGTACAGTGAGGCCGAAACCACGAGGGCCAGGCCTGCTCTGAAAGGTGGCTGTCAACGTGCATGTCCCATTCAGCTCTCCTGCCAGCAACACTCTGAGCAGCTTGCCAGGGATACCGTGCCAGTATGGGACAACATGGTGTTCTTGATGTCTCTCAGTGGAGGATGGTTGAAATAATAAACCAAGTAAGCAAAAGATGAGAAAGGAAAAGAAGATTCAGGAATCCTTAAGTCAGTTGCAGAGTAGTAACTCAGATTTCCCTGATGGGACAAGCATCTTGCCAGGCCTGCAGCTTTCATACACCAGAATTTCTATCCCAACAAGACTGCAACAGGTGACAGGCCAGGCCACAAAATCTTGAGCTACAGCTGTCCTCCTATCTCCCAACAACCCCCGCACTCTACCCAAGAGGTGGGGTTTCCACTTTCATAAAACAAGACTGGTAGGGTTTCTAGCCTTTATTTTTGGATGCTCTTGCTCATAATGAGTTGAAGGAAACTGACCTTGGGATGGTAATCTTGTGCCATACGGGGTACAGCAGCAGCCCACCAACCCAAAGGGACACTATGGACGATACAGTGGGCCAATGTTGAGAGCCTTCCAGCTCTCTATCAAGATCCCCAGGCTTCTCAACATGACTCAGTGAGGGGAAGACTCCAAATAGTAAGCCAAGTTAAGTATCCCACAGTACAGCAGTGAAGGGACACAAAATAAAGATGAAGTTGATTTCTAGAAAATACAGAGATGCCACACTGCCACACTGAAGCTTTGACATTTTGTGGACTGAGATTCATACTCACGCATCTCTCTCTCCCTCCTACTCCCTCCCTGCCCCATCTCCCTCACACAACACCTGCTCTCAACACACTTTTACCTGCTTGATTCATGCTTCATCTCTAGTAGTGCCCTGTGATTGCTGGATGGGAGCTTGCATCCTATTGTGACTTGTTGCCTTTCTGCTTCCATGCTATCTGTGGCTATTTTAAAAGCCCTCTTACTTATTTCCTGTTTCCTCATAAGACAGGATTATCATTCCACATGGGGCACATAAAACATATGAGATTATATTATATAGCCCACCTCTGGCTGCAATGAGGAGTGGAAGCTCAGCCCCCACCTCACAGGATGCAGGATATAGCTGCTGCTTTCATACATCAGCATAAATGTCAGGATGATTCTTCTGATTGACTTGAAGTGGCAGCGACTCTTCACACAAACACAGCCTAACACCTGTCTTCTCAATCATTTGTGATTGTGTGTCATTTTTGAAAGACTTATTTCTAGTCCAATCTTCAAATATTGTTTTTCTTTCCTTACCTTATGCAATTTTAATCAGCCAATCTAGAAACATTTACCAGGTTCACAGTTCACAATCAAAGAGCCCTAAGTTCAAACTCCAGCTACTTGCCATGCCAGCTTGGAGAAGATCGTTTCCTCCCCTGAACACCTGCTTCTTTTTATTATAAAATGAGAATTATAATACTTCCTCCAATAAATATTTTTATAAGTATCAAAAATAAATGTTGTAAGATACCAACGATAGTCTTCAACACATGGGAGGTATTTAATCAATACGAATTATTATTATCTTATAATATTTACAAGTTTTACAACTTTATATTCCCAAATTCTTATAAATTATGTATATATACAAAATACATATTTTATATATTACAAATTTTATGATTTATAATAATTATTATTTTCAAGTGCTAGGGAAAATTTAAAGATTAAGAAAAGCCTTATCTCCTTCTTTTCAGAGGAGAGAAGTCCTATACCTTTGAAAAAAACAATACTTTTTTAAAGATTTTTATTTATTCATGAGAGACACACAGAGAGGCAGAGACATAGGCAGAGGGAGAAGCAGGCACCCCACAGGGAGCCCTGATGCAGGACTCGCTCCCAGGACCTCAGGATCACACCCTGAGCCAAATGCAGATGCTCAACCACTAAGCCACCCAGACATCCCGAAAAAAACAACACTTGATATTAAACATCACAGACTTCAGGATTTAAAAGGCAAAAGTGAGCCCTTTGTTTAGGGAGTGAAGAGACCATGACTAGAATGCTTACAAATTGGCTCTAAATCATGCAGTAAACAAGAATAGGCATTTCTCTGTAGGATGTATTTCCTATAATGAAGAAATCAAAGATGTGTACAACTTGAGGTGTGAGTTAAGAGTGTCTACTAGCCAGACACCTGTTCACACTGTAGCACTGTGGGACACTACAGGAGTGCAAACAGTCTTTCCCTCTGCCATATAAAAATATCAACCAGTCATACCCGTCCCTCTCAGAACGTAATTCCTTTCTCCTTGAGTGGGGGCCAGACTTGGTGACTCACTTCTAACAACAGAGTATGGAAAGGGAAAAGATTCATCTTTAGAGGGAGGAAAGATGGCAGGCAGCATCTCAACCCAGTGATCAAGGCCATCGTGACCAGTGGTAGGTCATGTTGACATCAAGTACCCTAAATATGATGTAATGAGGACAGCAAGGTATTTACCTCCGTGCTATTCTTCCAGAAAATCTATAACCTCAGGCTCTTCATGAAAAAAACAAGAGACAAACCCAACTGAAATGCATTCTACAAATACCTGGTAAATACTCTTCAAAAGTCTCCAAGTCAGGAAAGACAAGGAAAGACTAAGATATGGTCTCAGGTTGGAGAACACTAAGAAGGCATGATGACCAAATGCAGTGTGGTATTCTGGATTAGATTCTAGAATGGAAAAAAGATTATAGTGGAAAATCAGTAAGAGCTGAATACAGTGTGTGATTTGGAGAATGGCACTTGACTAAGGTTAATTTCACATACAAGATGCCAACTTTTAAAGAAACTGAATATAGGGACATTAGAACTCTGTACTATCTTTGTAACTCTTCTGTAAATCTAAACATTATTTCAAAATAAAAAAAATTTAAAATCAAGTAATAAATTAGTAATTATTGAACAGAAGAATGGCATGCATTTTTATGAAATGAAGCACTGTCTAGTTTGTTGCAGAATACTACAAATAAATTAGTAATTTCCACCACCAAGTCTTTTTTTAAATAGATAATTATATAAATACATGTGACACATATATATACAATTTTGTTATTATTTTTGTAATATATATTATACATTATACTATACTTTTATATAACACATACTTTTATACATAATTAAACATGTGTGTATAATATAATACATACTTTGTATACATAATTAAATGTGTGAATATATATATATATATATATATACATACACACATACACATTCATATATAAGCAGAGGACTCCAACTTATTATGTCAGAATTTTTTTTTTTACTTCAGAATGTAATTTCACACAAACCAGAGGTACAACAGGTGGTTATGTTACCATGCCAACTCACAAAATCATTGTAGTGCAGAACGTAGCTAAAATGAGATAGTAGCTAAACTGTGGACCTTCACTATCTTCAAGGCCAGGAGAAAGTAAGTAGAGGGGAAAGGACATAGACTAGAGAATCACACAGAGCTGCCTTCATGTCCTAATTCTGACATTCATGGCATAATCCTGAGAAAGTCATTTAGACTTCTTGAAACTCTGGTTCCTCATTTTATAAATGACAGGTATAATCTCTATCCCAGAATTTTGACAAAAATTGAATGAAACAATGCATGGAGACCACAGCTGCTGAAATATCTAGGTAACATGATTGGCCCTTACATTGAAAAAAAAAAAAAAAGAAAGAAAAGAAAAGAAAAACCAACTCTTAGGCTCCTGAGTCCTTAAGCTTCTGTATGGACCAGAATATGGTAGTAATGAACTAATGGGACTCACTGGGTAGGGGATAAGAGTTTGCTGATCTGACTTTGGTTAGACTCACAACAAATTCCTCATGAAAGGCTCCAGTACTGCTGATGGGATGAGAGGAGAAAATTCAGTTTTAATTGTCAATAAATGGGTGATTGTCTAACTATGCATTGACACTACTCTGAACTATTTGAAAGACCTTCTATAAACCCACAAAGGTTGCCTTACCTTGTGTTCCAGGTATCCAGAGCTGTGGGACAAGCTAGACCAAAACTTAGTGACTTGAAACAAAGATAACATATATGTTGCCCTCAAATCTGCAATTTGGGTGGAGTTCAGTAAGGATGGCTCGTCCCTCTGATCCATGTGGTTTCAGGATGGGCAACTTGAATCTGGGGACTAGAATTATTTCCAGGCTCAATCATTCACACATCACCGTTAATCAATGCTGGCTTCCAGGTAAGACTTTAGTGGGAACTATCAAAGTGGCCTCACCAGGGCACTTGGGTGGCTTAGTTGTTGAGCATCTGCCTTTGGCTCAGGTGGTGATCCCAGGGTCCTGGGATCAAGGTCCACATCAGGCTCCCCACAGGATTCTACTTCTCCCTCTGCCTATGTCTCTGCCTCTCCCTGTGTCTCTCATGAATAAATAAATAAAATCCTTAAAAAAAAAAAAAGAAAGAAAGAAAGAAAACAAAGTGCCCTCCACATATGATCAGGGCTTCCTTACAACACGGTAGCTGGATTTCCAAGAGAAGCACACTAGAATGAGAGCCAGATGGAAAACATACCTCATATGAATTAATATCTGAAGTCATGCAGCATCACTTTTACCATATTCTATTCACTGATGATGCTACAAAGGCCCAGATAATCTCAAGGGGAAGGAAAACAGGCTTTGCCTTTTGATGGGGGAGCAGTCATGTTCTGAAGAGCATGTGATACTCTGTAATACTGCTGGGGCCAATTTTGGAAGATACAATCCACCACATCTTATGAACAGTTGTTACTAAGGCAAGCAAAAAAAAAAAAAAAAAGAAAGAAAGAAAGAAAGAAAAGAAAGGAGCAAGAGTAGGGGTCACTTATTTTCACATAATCTAGAAACTCAGGAAAATGAAATAAAGCCAGATCTTACATGAGCTGGAATGTTACATTACCAGTTCACCTTTGCCATATTTTAAGGATCACATGTCCTCTTTTATTTGCCTCTGTGTACCTACTACCACATTCTTCGCTCGCTGTTTAAAGAATAGCTTTCTCTTCTTCATCAGCTTATACAAGGCCTACAACTTTGCCTTCAGCCCTTCAGTTTAAATGACTCATACCCTGAAAGCAAACTGACTCGGTAATGAGACTGCCAGTGCCTTTCTCATATCCCCTCAAGCCCTGAAGATGTCTATACCTGCTAGCCCACTATTGCATGCTCATACCTGCAGCTCTTGATCCCAAAGTCATTTCTGGCTCCTTGGGTCTGCTCTGCCCACAGACCTTCTGGGAGCAGCCCTTAACCAATAGGCAACACCAATTGAGGGATGAGTAGCTTAGCTCCCTCACCTCATAGGATGGATAACTCACACATTCCACACTAAATATTCTCTAGCTGCATTAAGCTGTGGTTCCCAAGTAGTCACTTGTTTGATGAATTTTTATCAGTATATCTCCCTTCCCTATTTTACTTCTCCACTTCCCCAGAGATGTTTTCCTGGGATCTCCTCCCAAATAAACTCCTGCACTGAAATCCTCACCTGGAGTTTTGGGGGAACCAAACTAAAACATTCTCTCTCACTGCCTTAATTTCCAGTCTCCTTTGGGGAGAAGTGTAATTGGCCCAACTTGGGTAGCATGACCATTTCTCATCCAAACCTCTGTAAATGAGGGAAGAGGTCTTGAAATAACATGACTTCCCAGACTTCTGATAGAGAGGTAGATGGAAGCAATTTCCAAAGAAAGGGTCACTGGGCAGACAGGCAGTCTAAAGCATGGCTGCCAAATTCACATGGTTCATTTCTAACTTGTATATTCATAGTTTCCTTTATACCCAGACATTGTTACCCAAATCTTATAAAAGTAAGGTTCCAAATTAAAAACAGAATGTCCACAGCTGAAACTCTGCCTTTATAGATGTATTAAGTAAAACCCTTTATAGCTTATAGAGATAGTGGTTTACCAATTACTTAGAATCTGCTCTGCTAGACACTTTATATGCAATCTTTCATTTTATCTTCACAACAAGTGCACATTTGAAGAAGTGGAAACAGATCAGGAAAGTTCTTTAAGTCAGATGGCTGTTTTAACAGCCAACACATTTTAGCATGGAACGATATTCAGATCACTCATAATCTCTTACCATCATTGTAGAGATTCACCATTATTTGAAATAAAATTAAATACATAAAATAAAATTAAATTTAAAATACATTTAAAATAAAATTAAATACATACTTTAAAAATAAAATTAAATTCATAAATAACATTACCTAGAAAGTTGTGCATGTTTGGCTTCAACTATTTTGTTGTAATAACTACTTATGAATGATGCAGTTAAGGAATTCCTTGTGGGCTACTAACTCTGTAAACATACCCAGAATCTTTTTCTATTTCAGAGTAAGAGAAGACTCCAAAAACAGTTATACCAATACACACCCCCAGTCCAAAATATGTTTTACTATAAAAATTTAAAATCATGCTGAATTTATATACCCAAAAATCAACCAATGTTAAAATAATCTTAACAGTCTCTATTCCCCACCAGTTAGATTGAGCAGGTAAAAACTGAGACTTCCTTGAATTTCCTACTAGTATTTTCTAGAGTCCTCAAAGCGAACCATTTTGTGAGCTACAATCACTAAGTAGCCTCCAAATTTTCCTCTCCTACTTCTACAATGTCAAGTAAACCTGCTTGAAGGAACCACCCCAATATTATGTTGATGATGCCATCTTGAGCAACGAGGCTTAATATAGTCAAAGAGCTGCCATTTTGCCACCAGTTAGTGCTAGATTCTGAGTAGAGGTGGGGAGACTGGCCTCTCTCACCTTCCTGGGCTCCACCTTCTGGTCTGAAGCCAAAACAGTCCAACCTGCATTCAGAGTTTCCCATGACCCAGTCCACTTCTACTCTGTCATCTCTATCAAAAGGGCCTCAAATTCAGTCCAAGAGGTCAGATACCACCATATCCATAGTTGGATGAGGTTCTTCACGCCACATTTGTGCCTCCTCTCCAAATAATATTCTTTCATATGTGTATGTATTGAGACAAAGAGACAAAGGTAAGTATGTGGAAAGAGTGTAATAATGTTTTCCCAATCAGTCTTTGACCCTCGTTTGGCAGGTTTGTAATATGAGAAACACTACAATGTTATGCCCAATTTCTTGGACAATCTTATTATTGTTACCACTTAAATTAATTTTAACTGACTCAAAATGATCATCAGTAGTGTGGTACTGGAATTCATTTAAATAATGCTCACTACCCCCACTAGGCTGGATTCCCAAATG
This sequence comes from Canis aureus, assembly GCF_053574225.1. Lineage (NCBI taxonomy): Eukaryota > Metazoa > Chordata > Mammalia > Carnivora > Canidae > Canis > Canis aureus. The sequence continues at coordinate 90,914,259 of NC_135611.1, read as the reverse complement.
ACATAGGAGACCATGAGACAGCCCAAGAGGGTTGAACGTGATGCAACTGGAAGCAAGAAAAGCTAAAGAAATGCTTCAAATACACACTGAAGCACAGCCTAAAATAACAGGGCAAGCCTGAAGATGCCAGAGATTGAAATAGCAGACATCTCTGCCTGGTGGGTGACACTTGTATTTAAAAAATGGAATAGCAAGTGACACCAGGCTCTGCATATAGTTACTGATACCTCATATCAAAAAATGATCTTTCCATATGCATACCTTAGAAAGCACTGTACCTTTCAAATGCACACATTATTCACCTCTCCATGCATAGCAACCCACTAAGTACTGCCCCTTAAAATAAGAGCAGGAATGTAAAGTAGGCTTCAGTTTTGTTAAAAACATGCTCTATATTCTGTGGATACTCAATACCTTTGTTGCATTGCTGCCTGAGGCCCTGCCAGCATGGTCAATTATGTATCCAGGTTTAAGTATATGGGATGGGACCTAATGTTTGCTGTCAGACAGTTCTTTCAAAACTAATTTTTAAGCTAATATAAATGGAGCACATTGTGCCAACACTGTGTTTGTGTGCCAAATGTTTTACCTGGACCATCTCATTTAATCCCTATCACAGGGGATCCCTGGGTGGCACAGCAGTTTGGCGCCTGCCTTTGGCCCAGGGCGCGATCCTGGAGACCCGGGATCGAATCCCACGTCGGGCTCCCTGTGCATGGAGCCTGCTTCTCCCTCTGCCTGTGTCTCTGTCTCTGTGTGTGTGTGTGTGTGTGTGTGTGTGTGTGAGACTATCATAAATAAATAAAAATTAAAAAATTTAAAAATAATAATAATAATCCCTATCACAGCCCATGTGAACCTGGTCCTACCTACTGCTATGAGAAACTTGGGCTTAGAAAGGTAAAGTGGTTTGCCCACTATCATCAGTACTAGTCACAACACAGGCAGGATTCAAACCCCCCAAAGTCTGACTGTGGACCTCATGCTTTAATGACTCCGATGTACTAGCTCCAGAGTTTTGGGTCGCTGACTTATTTTAGCCTGTTTGTCTGACTTGGGCAGCAGGGGTATTAGCAAGTGTCTCTTCAGAAGGTTCATTTGCAGAAAGTCAGTAGTTCATCCTTGGTGATGAATAATTGTTCTTATAGCACCTCCTCTTGCGCAGTAGAGCCCCACAGAGTTGAAAGAGGGGGCTGGGGGTAACTGGTGGAAAATTCTATTTACAGAAAGAGCAGGCAAAGGTAATGTCCACTCTTTTATGTAGTTAATCAACCCAAGCAGTGCAGTTAATTCTGACCCCTTCTTTTCACAACTCACTCTATTACGGCAGAAACCTTCACAGAATGGAAGGGCATTTCCAAAATGTTCAGGGGCTATCCTCTTGCCTTTGTGGGATATGGCAAAACCACGAAATGTGGGAAGTGACTGCAGTGCCCAGTGGGCTAAGGGCCACCATTGATCTTCCATAACTCATGTCTTCTTGGGACACTTGAGTGGCTGCTATCACTTGGAGGAGGAGAGGAGGGAGCAGACACTCCTCATGTAAGCCTGTGCTGCACACTCCATCCACGTACCTTATTTATACTTCACAAGAAGGCTTTGCACCTGGCATTTCCTCTCTTACAAATGGAAAAATGAACATTTCAAGAAGTTAAATACTGTGTCTAAGTCCATCTGACCAGCTAGTACCAAGTCTTGAGTCTAATGCCAAAGATAAGCCTTCTTCCCACTGACAAGGTGAGTTGTCAGTTTCCTGACTTTGGTCAAGATGAGGTCAAGAGCATCTCTGGGTACATAAGGGGACATTATAAATATGACATATGCAAATAGTAGATGTGATTTAAGAAACTCACTAAAAATGAGAGAGAGAGAACTGCAAAGGTAGCAAAATTCACACTTCTCCTGCCACCCCTCAAACTCAAAAAAGGCAGATTTATTCCTAGTATTTTCTGGTATTTAAACACAGTCAAGCATAAATCATATGGAAAAAAATCATTCGTTTTGTAGCCCGAGCATGTGTTATCTGTGGAAACAGCATCCCCTTGACTTAACTCCTCCATCATCCCAAACCCCTGGCCCTCAAACTCAGCACACCCACCTCTCACAGAGGCCCTGCTATCTCCTAGGAAATCTGGCAACATAAGCAAACGGCGGTTTCACTCTGGTCTGGGTGCGAAGTTTGAATAAGATATTGTATTTTAAAAATTGATTTTGTATACTCCTTGGGCCAACTTCCTGGGATTAGAAGTTTTCTTTCACACTTCACATTCTCTTCAGACTTCTCAGGTATCAGTAAAAATAGAGCAAATGGAGACCACGGCAGAACAAAACCATAATTCAGGAGTCGGGTAATAGGTGAAAGATGCTAATCCCAGTTGAGAGGAGTTCATAAAAATGAATCCTGGCCCCCTTTGGGTAGCTGGAGTACTGCATCATGAATATTTATGGTGGAATATGGGAAGTGTTGGGAAACACGCTCAGCAGGGGCCAATCTACCCGAACAGCTGGGGATCGTTTGGGTGTTAAAATGAAGTTTTAAGGGACACCATTTAGATAAAATCATATTTGAAAAGAATTATGCCTGTGTTCCAAATAACATCGAGTGTAGAGCAATTTTGAGTTTTATATGCTTTGCAAACATCTGCTTGCTTTTAAACTTTACTCATCTTGTGCCGTGAAGTTGGATTCAGTTTCAAAAATCTCCCCTATTTTTACGGTGGGGTGATCCAGTTTAAAGAGTTTATAAAAATGTTTTTTAAAGAAGTATGTATACATAAATGTATAGATCGTGAACTAACTTTTCAAAAAGCAGTAATTTTAAAGAGGTGCTGGGTATAGTGGTTAAGCATGTAGACTCTGAAGCTAGGTTCCCTGCTCCTAATGCTAGCTCCACCACTTCCTCAAGCCGTGTGGCCTTAGGCAAGTTACTTAAACCCTCTGTGCATTGTTCTCCTAATGTGTAAAAATGGGGTCTTAACAGTGCTTTCACTTGTGGCTAGTATGAAGATGAAGCGAGTTCCTGGCTCAGAATAAGCAGATTATGTTAGCACTGGCTCATTTCATCATTATTAAAATTACTCTTGTTTCACTGGGATAATTGAGTGTATAAGAGGAGTTTCATATGCTTACCCCAAATGTTTTTGTAAGAATTAAAACAAATAAGGAGCAGGGTGTCCAGCTCAAATGTATGTAAGAGGTACTGAAGCCCAATGACCGGGGAGCCGAAACCCACTGTTGTTATGGGCTCTCGCAGAGTATTCCTGAAATGAATTTGAGCATTCATCCAAAAAGGAAGTAGTTACCACCAACTAAATCAAAGCTGCCACTAACGATTTAATGCCTTGGTGTCACTGCATAGTTTTAATGAAAGAAGACTCAATTTACTGTGTGCTGCCAAGAGGGTTATTCCCACAGTCTACCCAGCAGAAGCTCTTCTCACCCTGCATCAAGGGAAATTCTTTTGGTCCCAAATCCTGATTTTGCTCTTTCATTTATGATTTAATTCACTTGTCCAAAACAAAAATGAAGAAAGAAAGAAAGAAAGAAAGAAAGAAAGAAAGAAAGAAAGAAAGAAAGAAAGAAAGACAAACCACTGAAGATTCCACTTAACAGACTGCTCAGCAATCTGTTGATGTGATTGGAGTATAATTGTTAATTTCAGCTCTGTAAAATTTCCTAACGGTGCTGAGGATGATTAATAATTCACATACCCATTTTGAGGACATGTTTGAAAGCAGGTCCACCAATGTCTGAAATCCAGACTGCTGCATGAACAAAGAGCCCTGCCCTGCCCGGAGAGAAAATAACTCACTCCCAACAATCCATTCGCTTTACAGTAGCCAGACTAAAAGTGCAAATATGATCATGTCATTTCACAGCTTAAAATTTAAGAACTCCCAGATTCTCTTGGGAGGAAGATTGAAATCCTTAATTGAAAATTTACACGCCATGACTCAGGATTAGCCTCCTGCCTGGCTCCCTGCACTCTGCCCTACGTGCCAACCCACGTCCCAACTGCACTGCCCCTCACTTGGTTCCCTGAACTTGCCAAGCTCCTTGCTGGCCAGCATCAGCAACAAATATGTCCACTCCCTGGAAAAGCAATCATCTGGGGCCCCTTCAAACAGACAGCTTTTAAATATTTGTTCAGTATGTATCTAGCGAGAGTGCAGTGAACCTAATTTTCTAGTCATAAAAACTGTTTACACGAATAGATTTAATACACATTTTACTTCACCTGGGAGAAGCAAAATCAATATTTCGGAAAAATTGGACTATTTTCATTTGTTCTCTAGGCTTTTTTTGTCTTTGTCTTTCTTCCATCAATTATGAAACAATACAATTTTCTAGGGGGTGGGACAGTATATTAAAAGGGTTTTACCTTTAGGAGCGCCTGGGTGGCTCAGCAATTGAGCATCTGCCTTAGGTTCAGGTCATGATCCTGGGGTCCTGGGATGAGTTCCACATCCAGGTTCCCTGTAGGGAGCCTGCTTTTCCCTCTGCCTGTGTCTCTGCCTCTCTCACTCTCAGTCTCTCATGAATAAATAAATAAAATCTTTTTTTAAGGGTTTTACATTTAGATCATGGAGACTGTCACTTTTGCTGCATCATGCATGATGTGCTTTTGGAGCTCCAGATGACCTCACCTGCCAGTTTCAGATACAGCTGTGCCTATGTAAGTGCACACTAAGAATGCTCAAGAGAAACAAACCAGTGAAGGTTTGGTTTTCTTATGCACTCAACAATCCTCTCAGCTTCAGGAAGGTAACAAGCCCATGGAGCAAGCGCTGGCAATGCTATAGAACCCAGGTAGCTTGGTGGCTGGATGAGCTGTTCAGCTGGTCTGCACCCTAGTATGACGCTGCTTTTTCCTAGGGTGACACTTCTCCACCTTAACTTCTGGATAACTTCTCAGTTTTCAGGTCTGGTGACTAAATGTCACCTTGTCAAAAAATGTATATATACGTATGTATATATTTCACTGGCCCAGAAGGCCAGGTCAGATCAGCTAGTGACTCTGTCTCACTGATGCTGCATTGTTTTTATATTCCCACGTCTCAGAAATCAGGCATGGCTTTCTAACAGCGGGGTGTTCCAACCTCCTCAGTCAGCTCAGACGGGCATCCTGACGTGGCCCCCATGCCGGCACATGTGTGCACATGAGGGTTAGCCCTGACAGCGGGACTGCATAACCAAAGCCCCTTACCTTTGCTGACAAAGAACCAAAAGACCATTCAAGGAAAGAATACAAGTCTTAATGTCTGAAAAGCTTTTGTTAACACTTCTTGGTAAGATCAAGAAAGCACTGGCACCTAAACACTGAATCATGTCAGCTGCTGGGGGAAAAGTTCCAGACAACAGCAGAGCACTCATCCCAGAAATGCCCTTCCTAACTCTCCTAATGGCCAGAGAATGACACTGTAGAGAAAACATGCATGTTGATGATGCTCAGTCAACAAGTGATCCCAAAGAGTCCAACTCTCAATTTGAAAAAGTTTTAGGAATCCCTTACTTAATTTATATTTTCCTTTTTATGAATGTGTAAGAGTCATACATGATTTTAAAATCTTTGGGAAAAAGTCTAAAATGAGCTCTATTGGTAATTTTAAAATAAAACAAATTGAAAGCAGAGGGCTTTCATTTTTTGTAAGTAACCAAGAATGAGGCTATAATTCCACTAACAGACTTTCATCTATTTTAGCAGTATATAAAATCGTGATGTGACTTGTAAGCAAGCAAGTTGGATGAAACAAGGTATATGTTTGTGTCGTTGCCTGGGATTTTCCTTCATTCCATTTATTACATCTGTAATTCTCTGGGAGTAATTATTTGTATGACATCTATCTCCCCAACTTGTTGCCCAATATGGACTGAGGCCTGGAATAAAGTACCCTTTCATTAAGCATTTCATAGTGAATGAAGTATGCTTATATTTTTGTTCCTGGGTGCATAAATACCACCTGAGATCTTTCGTCCAACTCCCTGAGTTCAGGGCTAGATGGCTGCAGGCTGAGTCTGAGCTGCGAATGTATGCTGCTTGATGCAATCCAGTCTTCCTAAGAACAATTTCAATGAAACTGAACGCCTCTAGGTGGGGCATGTGGTCTCCAATTCACTGTCACTGTTGTTTTTATCCATTTATACATGGACATTTATCTACCTGCCCCTCGGAGGCCTTTTGAGTTTGTGATGCATTTTCTGTGCTTTATATTCATACACGATAATCACATCCTTCCTACAGTCAGAGAGATAGTTACTGATTTGTGGGGGGAAAAAAGCCCCAACCCAGGCCACAAGTGTACCCATGAACACACTTTGCTGTTGGAAGAATTTTACAACCATCAGACTCAGCAGGTGGTCAAATTTTTGCGCAAATACTTCATCGCTGCTCCTTCTCCACTTGGGCCTACAGCACGCCTGCGCCGATGCTTCCTGCTGTCCACAGGTGGCAGTGGTCCTTCACTATTGCAAACGTCTGAAATGCCAGCCTTGCTTCTGAGCCCTGAAACCCTGGGCCTTGGGAGAAGCTATCTGTAAAATTCCAGGGCAGTGTGTGTCTGAGCATATCACCCTACCTCCTAAATGCTGGTGCCCACGAGCAGTATTTACACAAGAAAGGATCGTGGTCCATTCCAGGTCATATGATGTGTTTACACTGAAATGTGAATGTCAGTTTGCAAGGGAAAAAATATTCTTCCCATGTGGTTTAAAACAAGTAAGTTTTCCAATCTTGCCCCTCAGATGAGAAAACAGGACAGAAACAGGGTTTGTTTTTGTTTTGTTTTGCTTTTGCTGCTTTTATCCCCTTTATATTCTAATCTCTCTTTTAGTATTACCCTCACGTATTACTAGGTCTCCAACTTGACTTGTCAGTATAGTGAATTAAAAAAACTAAGACGCTTTAGGAAAATATTAAACACTGCCTTATCTGTTCTGCATTTTAGCACCATTCCATATATGTACAGACACAAGGGAAAGCTCAGTTTTAAAGAGGTTGAAATTAAGCAATATTTTAGCTCCAGCTAATTTTTCCTGGTACCTTAGCATTTGACAGATGGAAACAAAAAATAAGACTTCTGTACCATATCTTTCTTCCACTTTCACTTTGGCTGAATGCATTCAACTTATAACTCAGTTACAAAAGTGTTTGGTTTTCCTAAAAAGAGTCCCACAAGTGTAAATATTGCCTAATATAACACACAACAAAATGTTAAATGCTTTTGTTAGAGACCATGGTGTTAACTGCAGCAAGGAAACTTGTCACAGCAGACAAGTTTCAATGCACTAACTGCTTCAGAGAAAGTCAGTTCCATGATACCTATGACCATTAGCAATGGTATTCGTTGGAGGTGGCTTAGATCACTTTCTTCACACAAGGAAAAATTATATGGTTATAAGAGCAATATTTCCACGCACAGAATCAGCAACTCATTCCTTTTCATGACAGGACATTAAGAAATTCTCAAGAAAAGTATAGCCTTTTAAAAAGTAGATATTATTGAATAAATGGAACCAGTTTTAAATAGGCCACTTGAACTAAAAAATCTTTTGCAAAATTGTTCTCATACTTTTAAAATTTGGAAAAAGTAAATTAAAGACAAATGGCCCTATTTAGACCTTTAAAAAAGAGAGAAAGAGGGACACCTGGGTGGCTTAGCAGTTGAGAGTCTGCCTTCAGCTCAGGGTGTGATCCGGGGGTCCTGGGATCAAGTCCCACTTCGGGCTCCCTGCGAGGAGCCTGCTTCTCCCTCTGCCTATGTCTCTGCCCCTCTCTGTGTGTCTCTCACAAATAAATAAATAAAATCTTTAAAAAGAGAGAGAGAAAGAATGAGTTGATAAATAATAAACATTCACAATCTTATTTTTCTCTACTGAGAGAGATTTCTTTCTTCTTGCATCTCATTCAGAAGTAAGACAACAGGTGTGTGGCTGTTCTTGCTCTGGCAGGGTTAGCTTCCCTCATGCAGCTGTGCACATCTGGTGCTGAGCCCCTGCTACAATCCAGGTCCACAGAATTGTTACATAATCTCTGTGCTGTGTGAGGATAAGCCACTATTGTAAATGTCCTCTCTGGAGTTGTTTCTTCATCTGTGTCCTACACCTAACCTAATCTCTGTCCAATGCTAAGAGAGGAACAGTTTGTTGATCATCCAGTTTCAACAATGAGTTTATCTCCATCTGTTGCAAGAAGAAAATATTGGACGTGAGGAATAATACAACACCAGGCAGGTCCTGAAAACCATTGCACTGGTGTTGGTTGATGTGGGTATTGGATAGGTGCAACACCCAGGACTTTATACTTCATCGAGAGGTTCACAGAATGTTCATTCCTCAAGCTTCTTGAGGACAGATCTTTGACCTACCGCAATATCACTCCCTTGGTGCTTCCAAATGAGCCAACAAGAGCTGCTGAATCTTAAAACGAAAACGAAAACAAAACAAAACAAAACAAAAAAACACTTTCAGGGAAAAAACATCATGTCATCCAAAAGCAACATCCAAGTATCCACGTGACTAATGGGGACAGAAATTAGCATTTATTATGTTTCCACTATAAGCCAGACACCTAACATGCAGTATTTCAGTGAATTCTTAGAATAGTGTGACAGAATTTTATTAGTCCTTCTTCACAGATGAGACAATTGAAATTCAGAGAGATCAGAGGTTGATTCTCTCTCTGTTTTGTTGTCCCTAAAATAATTTTTAAAAATACCTGCTCTGGGGAGCACCTGAGTGGCTCAGTCAGTTAAGCATCCAACTCTTAGTTTTAGCTCAGGTCATGATCTCAGGGTCCTAGGATGAAGGCCCCCATCAGGCTCCAAGCTCAATGGTGAGTCTGTTTGAGGACTCTCTATCCCTCCGCTCTCCCTGCTACTCACATGCTTTTATTCTCTCTCAAATATATAAATAAATCTTAAAAAAAAAAAAAGACCTGCTTTAGAAAGGGCAGTCCCAGTGCCTATGAAATCTGTTCCCTCCATTCTTTTGTAAAGGATCATGGGTATGGGGAAGGAACTTGATATCAATTGTGGCTTTGGATGTGGCATTTACTTTTATGATAAATATTATTTTCTCTGAGTTCAACGATAAGCATCTTTGATTTTAATAGAAAAAGATGTCCTTTTATGATTGATTTCAGCACTAGTAATACTAGTTACATAGATTCAGTTCTTGGATGGAAGATAATCACAGATATTTAAGGGCAAGTCTACACTTGTCAATGCATTCCATGTGTTTCTGGGATCGCTTTATCCTGGCTAGTGTCTGTAGCAAATAAATAACAGTATGAATTTTCTCCAGAGAATTCTCAGGATATACAGCACTGTGGCATGGCCTGAGATTCTTGCAGCTTCCATGTCCCAGCTGATCAATGTAGAATTGCAAAGAGATGTGAACAAGAGCTTTAGAATTACAAAGAGCATAAGGTTTTCTGCTGAGATGTCTGGATGACCCGTGTCCTTGGTTTGTGTCTACTGAGTATAAAGCAAATCATCTGACTTTCAAAGAGAAAATTTCAGACTGACAGCTTTTGAAGAGTTAGGCATATACATCAGTCTCTTGGATATAGTAATTAAGCTGAAAATCTTTTGATTTATACAATATTTGTATTTGCCTTGTAGTTGGGTATCAGAGGTGAAATCTTCCTTATTCTGTTTGAACAAAGATTCCAACTGCTAAAAAAGACCCACCCAGTCCAGTTTCATCTCCTTCCTCCCTTTACTCAAGAAAGACAGAAGCATGGGAAACACCCAAATATTAAATAAACCATTCATGTATAGCCCTATGTAAAGTACAAAGAAAATTGTACACCTGCCTTCTGGGGTCTAGAGTCAGGAATTGACTTTTCTGAATTTAAAAAAATTGATGAATTTTACAAATACTGTGGAAAGCTTTTAGATTGATGACTTTATTTTTATAACTTAAAACTCTATCAGAAAATAAGGCAGCATAATTATCACCCACAAAATCCTATTCCAGCCATATTCTTCTATGGAATATTCACAGGCTTACAGCCATCATTTTAATTTTCCTGATTTCTTTGTGGAAGAAAAACATTTTAAAAATTTATTTCCACTGTAAAATTTTCCTTGAGACTAGCTAGCTATTTTATAGATGTATTTATTGTTGCAAAGTCAGTCAATGGAAGCTAAGAGTAAGTTATACTCTAGAATGCTCAGAAGCTAGGTTCAGATTGATTTCCATTTATTCATGATGTAGACAAACTAATTCAATTACATCTTTTTCAGAATCCTTGCTTTATTGAGACTATGATCTAAGACTTTCTATGACCGCAAGCATGTCAAGTTACTTGGTAAACTAGAAAGAGCCCTAGGTCCTGAAAAAAGAGACCTGAGTTCATACACTATATTGTTTTAAGATTTTATTTGTTTATTCATAAGACACACAGAAAGAGATAGGCAGAGCGATAGGCAGAGGGAGAAGGAGAGGCAGGCTCCATGCAGGGAGCCCGATGTGGAACTCAACCCCAGTACTCCAGGATCATTTCCTGAGCCGAAGGCAGATACACTTAACCGCTGAGCCACCCAGGTGCCCTGATATCCCACATTAAAAAAAAAAAAAAAAAAAAAAAGGATGCCTGGGTGGCTCAGTGGTTGAGTATCTGCCTTTGGCTCAGGTTGTGAGAGATCGAGTCCTGGGTCCTGGAATCAAGTCCCACATTGAGCTACCCACAGGGAACCTACTTCTCCCTCTGCCTGTCTTTGCCTCTGTGTGTGTGTGCCTCATGAGTAAATAAATAAAATCATTATAAATAAATAAATAAATAAATAAATAAATAAATAAATAAATAAATAAATAGAATGGGAGGGGGAAAGGAGAGGGAGAGAGAATCTCAAGCAGATTCCCTGCTGAGCTTAGCATAGAACACAATGCATGCCAGATCCCAGATCTCAGGGAGATCATGACCTGAGCCAGAATCAAGAGTTGGGCACTCAACTAACTGAGCCATCCAGGCATCCTTCACATCCCACATTTAAAATGACAGTGTAACCAAGTGATATTTCAGAAGTCACCACATCTCTAGCCTTGTTTTCCCATGTATCATAAAGGTGAAAAACTCAGTGATCTCCAGGGCCCCTTCAAAATTTAACCTGTTTTTTTTTTTTTTTTTTTTTTTTAAGATTTTACTTATTTATTCATGAGACACACACACACACACACAAAGAGGCAAAGGTAGAAGCAGGCTCCATGCAGGGAGCCTGATGTGGGACTGAGTCCCAGGTCTCCAGGATCAGGCCCTGGGCTGTAGGCGGCGCTAAACTGCTGAGCACCAGGGCTGCCCTAACCTGTTTGTTTTAATGTGTAAAGCACCTTTTAAAAATATGTGCAACACACAGAGTCAATTTTAACCTGTTTTTTTGAAACTCAGGATAGACCTTGATAAATATATCTCAATTATAAGTAAGGCAAAACAAGCATATAAGTGAGAGAAATGGAGATACCATTATCTTCTACATTCTGGGAGTAACTCTAAAAATCCACAACTGTGGAAGAAAGCCAACATTCATTCTGTCTCCTCCAGCAAATGTCACTGGGAGGCACAGGTTAGGCTATCTCAACTTTCCCCAGCAATGCCGGACTGATGGGAAGATTGTCAGTACATCTGTGCTTCCGGAGCCCTAGTCCAGGCCAGGCAATGAGACATCCATGCAACTGAACAGCTGAACAGCACATCCCTGGCCCCCGTCCTGTGGGGATTACTATTAAAACAGAGATTCTAGGGACACACTATTCTTGTTCCAAATTCAGAGTATGGTTATCCACAATCCTCTTTGGACACAGATTGGTAGAAACTCATGGGCTAAATAGCACACACCTGTCATAGTGTTTTTAAATGTAACTCAACCAAATTAACTGTCAACAGTGGCAGGGAAAGAGAGGATGAGAGCTGGAAATAGTTGGAGGAGGAGCCTTTTAATCCAAAGGCTCCAACAACTTAGAAAAATAAAAAGCTCTTTGTTGATTATTAGATGCTGACACCTAACAAACTTAAATGTTTCACTATGTGGTAAGCATTTAAGAAGTATGAGCTCACTTAGGTTATTTGAACAAATGAGGTACCCTGGCTATTCCTTTCGGGGGAATGAAAATTTCAATGAAGTCATGCCCAATTTCAGCTGCTATTTTACCAACACCTGGTTCTATGTCTCTCTAAGTTGTGCCTCAATTCAGAGACACTGGGATTTTGGTGACTGAACAAAGATAAGCCATTGAGCCAGGGATTCCCTGCTCAACTCCAGTGCCAAAGTGAGTCTCTGGTTTTGATGGCAACACATCAACCATATCTCCAGATGCTCTGGTTCACAATCACTCATTCAGCATGAATTTTAATGTGTGTTTATACTCTGGGAAAATAAAGATAAAGCAACACTGTCCCTTGGAGTGCCCAGACTGACAGGCAAAGGCACTCTAGAAGCAGTGATAACTGTGACAAAGATGTGTACCAGGTACACAAGGGTATAGAGTCTCTCCCTCTGCCTAGTGGAATCAGAGGAAACTTCACAGAAAAAGTCTTGCATGAGGGGACACTAAAAGGATGAGTAGACATGCATCTGCTCAACTGCTATGGATATGTGAGGGTGGCAGGGAAGTGCTAGGACAGAGTATGAACAAAGACACAGAGATATGAAAGAGTCTAGTTATGTTCTTAGAGCATAAAGTTCGGAAAATAGATGGCAGTTCATTATGATAAACAGGTAGACAGGAGCCAGATTATGCCCCAGAATGCAGACCTTTGCTGATGGAAGGCTCCATAACCTCCTCAGCATTTGTTTTAAATAACACTACCAAGACCATCGCATAAACAAGAAGAATGTGGGATGTAAAGTGAACCTGTGGCTCGGGGGTGTGCATTCATGGAAGAAAAGGAGGCACCCCTTGCCCCTAGGGAGCTGGGGAGGGAAAGAGTTTAGAGGTTCCAACCACAAAGTTCACATGTCACAATTCAGTACACCCCTATGAGGCTCTCTGATTCCCCTCAAAGTGAAGGAACTCCTTCTCTCTCACACACATTGCATATCTGACTCTCAGTCATTTCAGGGCATAGAACTGGATGGAGGGAGTTATCTTGCAAAATGATAAAATGGCATGGAATCAATTTATTTTACCTAATTCATATTTTAAAATGGAGTCATGCTGCCACTGATGATTTGTCATAACAAGCAAGGGAGTATGAGCAGGATAGTGACAAACGAAAAGGAAGGAATAGCACATACGGTATTACACACCCATTTAGCCACATTCACTTAACACATTATTGCTGTTATATTAATCATTATGTAATTGGAGTTATAGGAAGCATCCTCACAAACTCACAAAGTAGGAATCCAATCCAAGATATAATGGATCCAGCAATGACTCATTCGAATATTTGTTACCCAAAATAGGAAAACTTGCAATAAAACTTGAAGGATTATTAATGACTGTACTTAGTGTTCTAGGAAGCCAGAAGACCTAGTGTATATGAGATTCTGACTTTTACACCTACTTAATATCCAGCTTTGAATAACTCATATGACCTCCTGAAAGTCTTTTACCCTTTATTTATTGAGGTTCGGATTTGTCATCAAGTACTCAGGACAATGATTACCTTATTATTTTTAATGGCTAAAAATAGAAGAAGGAATAAAAAAAGCATTATCTATGTAACTTAATGAGATGCTTTTGTTCTACTTCACTGTAAACACACACACACACACACACACACACACCAGAACAATGACAAATCACAATAGAAGATAAAACTAAAATTCCATTTTAATGAGACAAAGAAATGGCAACAAGTTAAAGTTACAAATGAGAAAATCTATGGAGAACAGAGATTAAACATGTCCAAGCATGGTAGACACTGAATGGGCTCCTTTATGCGGTTATAGCCTATGGAGAAAAGAGGAAGCAGATACACCCTCAAAACTGGGAAGCAGTGATGCCTTGCTCTGACTTAGCGCCTGGAACAGTGCTATTCCTGTTAGGCTAAGAGCTCCAATCTAACAAGTCAGACCTGCTTCTGCCTCTGAGCTCTGTATCGCTGATATCACCCATACCATTCAACACAGGCTGAGACATCATTAAAGTCCTCTGATGGGAGGCATGAATATAAAAAACAACTAAAATGAAAACAACCACATAAGGTAACTTTCAAGCAAAAATTATAAAATACACAAAGAAATTCTAGCACTGGGAAAGACAGCAAACAATAATCAAAAAAGTGATAGTCAAGAAAATAAAGCTTATAAGGCAATTTGAAAAGACTTCTAAGTATGGATTTCTAAGAACTTCAAAAGGAAAAGTGTATCCATAAAACTAAAGCAGGATACTAAAAACCAAAGCATGTGATAATCAATTAATGAATAGAAATCTTATTATTTATCTCTTTAAAACTTCCAAAGATGGCATAAACAGCAGGCTAAACATAATTAAAGAAATAACCAGTAAATGAGAAAATACAACTGATTAAATCACTCAGAACACAGCATGAAAAGACAAAGACATGAAAATGAGGAAATGAGAAGTAACACATAAATACTGACTCATTCAAACTTAACTCTAAGAGGTCTGCAGGAGAAAATATAAAAAGGCATATCTGAATATCTAATTGCTGAAATTTTTCTATCCTAACCTGGACTAACTGGCAGAAACTTAAACTTATGATTAAAATGAGCTAAGAGTGAGTGTTAACAGAGCTAGTGTCCCCAACCTTTTCTTGTTTGACTTAAATCATAATCAAAGTAAGAATGAATCAACATTGTTAAGTGTAGACACATCATGTCATTAGTAATTTGTATTAACCAGAGAAGACTCACTGCATATGGAGTAGGACGGTGCCAAATAACAAAGCTATAAAATCTTCCTGATAGACCTCCCCTCTATTATTCCACTTGGCTAGGAATACTTGGTAGATTGTGTCATTCTTCCAAGGTTGTTCCCTTCACTGGTTGAAGTGGTAAGACTGAATTTAGGTTCCATAACACAAATCCGTTAGACTTCACTGAGCTAAATGAGGAAATCTCCCTGGGAACCATACTGCCTGGCAAATTCTGGTTTTCTAAATAACTGATACAAGGCAACAGCCAACAAAACAGATATCTGAGGTATCAGTGGAAGAGCTTACCATCATCTTGAGATGATCTTCCTTTTTCCTGGTCATAGAAATTTAGCATCAGTTTTTTTTTGTTTGTTTGTTTTTTTTGCTTCCATGCTTTTTATTTACCAAATATCCAGTAAAGATGACAAAAATGTGTGGGATTTGGAATTTTAAGGCTAGGCAGAGACCCTAAACAGTAAAGGGTAGTACAAGAGATACGAAATGTTAAGTAGTACTGACTGTGATGGATGGCTGACATTAAAGGATTCATTAATGGTAGAATAGAATGGAATGGAAAGAGAGTAGATAATGGGAAGCCACAGGAAGGCCAGAAGAGCTTGTGTTCATTTTAGAATAGATCCCAAGAGGTTGAACATACCCTGAGGAAGAGGGGGTGGCAATAAATTCCATTGCATTGTCAAAGTAGGCTAAGAACCTGGCAGTACAAATTCCAAATTCATATATTTCTCTTTTTTTAACCCCAATCATAACGCTTGAGGCAAGGTATACTGAAGCCTTTTGAGAAATTTATCCTCCATTGATATCATGTCAGTAAAGTATTAAAACATGGCACCACTCCTAAAAACCTAGAAAAAAATGGAGCCTCTTCCATGAAGCCCTGAAAAGTACCATAGGCAGGAGAAATTCCAGCGGCCTAAACAATCCAAAACATTCCCTCACTTGCCCCAGAAAAAAAAAACCATTAAGGAAATAATAGACTAGAAGTCCTAGTTGTTACTACTGTAGCTATAAAAGGAAAACTATGGTGAGGAATACACTTCCAAGGGTTTGGGTTTGGTTTTCTCTATAATGAAGACTTGCATCAACACCCTGTTATTTTCTGACTGGATTCCCCAAGTGACTCGTGTGAGTTTAAACTTTAGTGACAGGACAGGAGTGGAATTAGGAGCAGCCAGTGACTCAGGGACCGAGAACAGCCAGCCCACCAGATCACAAAGGGACCAGTTTATACATTCAGGAACACTGGGTCACCTGGGCTGTCCTATTTACTCATTCTTTCCACACATTTTTACTAAGTGTAATTCATACATCTGGCACTACACCCAAGACTAGAGAAGCAAAGGCTAATTAAACAAACAATCCTCACTCTCTTGGAGGGGGGGGCACACGAAAATAAGAGCCAAATGAATAAATAAACTAATTGCAAGTTATAAGAAGTGTCATGAAGGAAATCGACCAAAGTAAGTATAAAGGAGAGGTCTGTTTTAGATTAAGGGGGTTGGGAAGGGCCTTCCAGACAAATGAATAACCTTGTAATACTCCTTCAAAAATCTGAAGATAGCTAAGGCCCAAGAACAGTTGTTTTCTTTTCTGGGTAAAACATTCACAGTTTCCTTGGCCCATCCTCCCATGAAATGGTCAGAAAGGGTGCCTTCTACATCTTCTTAACCCACTTTGAGACAGAAAAAGATCAAAGAGACTCTGCTTAAGAGAATTCATTTTGGGGGGATCACTACCCCCAAAATAAAAATAATCTGACCCTCAAATCTTTGCTTGCAAACAGTTCTAGATCTCTGAAAAAAATCTCCTACATGGGATCCCTGGGTGGCGCAGCGGTTTGGCGCCTGCCTTTGGCCCAGGGCACGATCCTGGAGACCCGGGATCGAATCCCACATCGGGCTCCCGGTGCATGGAGCCTGCTTCTCCCTCTGCCTGTGTCTCTTCCTCTCTCTCTCTCTCTGTGACTATCATAAAAAAAAAAAAAAATCTCCCACATAATACACTCCTGATGCCAGGTGCTATCAGCTACCACTGGGAAGCCAAACCCACAATGAAACTTCCAGGGCCCTGATGTCTAAGAAGATGCCCAGCAAGCTGTTATTCATCAAACAGCCTTTTCCATCCACCTTTATCTCCTGTTTCTGACTCATCCAGGCCACTCCCCACCCCCTCCTCATCTTCACTATGGAGCCTTCCTGGAGGGTCCATCGAGAAATAAGGCTAGAGGATGCATGGGCAAGGCAAGTGCTCATTCTTGTTTATTCCAGATTCAGGAAGAAACTCATTCCCATCCCAAAGTGGATACATGAGACATTCTGAGAGAATGAAACCAATTTGTTCACAAACGATGGAAACGTTTTCAGTACAACATGTAGATATCGATCATGCTATAAAGGAGGCACTAGGTTTATTTACTAAACACCCTCCTTCACTGGGTTTGGCTGCAGCCAGTCAGAACTACAAAAAAATGTGAGTCCAACTGGTTTACATTGAGTTTGTGTGTGTGTGTGTGTGTGTGTGTGTGTCTGTGTGTGTAATAGTTCCTCCAATCTCCCAGCTCTGTAAATATTTACTCGGTATTTTGCCACACTTAAATTTAAGAATTCAGTTGTCTCTCTTAACTGGTTTATAAACACCAAACAGAAGAACCGGTTCTTAAGACGGAGGAGATAACATCTGATTGACATACTGAACCTGGATTACGTATTAAATGAGAAATGCCCTCCTTGAGCCAAGATCATTGTGGAAAAGCAAGCGACTTTCTCAGCCGATGATGCATCTATAAAATGGTTGGAAAGCTGCCCTGTTTGCACATGGAATCAGAAAATAAAGCAAAGTAAAAAGAATCTATCCCATTCCTCTAATTTCATCATCTTGCTACAGCCACTCTCCCCAGGGCTTTCTTCTAACCCAGTTGCCAAGGAGGCGTAAGGGGTTATCCTCTCTGAAATACCATTAACAATTCTGTGGGCCCTCCTGGGGCCACTCTGAAAGAGCTCTGTAGGGAAACTGGCTGCTTCTCTGGGCTCATCATATGGAAAGTATATTTCTCAACACAGCTGGCAAACAAATCTCTTTGAAGGAGATAGCCAAGAGGCCCGAGATTGGCCCTCCAATAATGAGTTCAGCATCTTTCACTCTCCCCAGCCTATAATATTCTTCCTCCCTTGTAGTTATTTATTATTATTCAATATTTATGCAAGCTATAAATGTGCAGAGCACTGCACAATATCACAGAGAGGGCCAATGCAATAACACCACCTCCCAAGGCAGAGGAAAGGACCTGCAAGTCCAGTCCAGAGGCAGAGGCATCCAAAGAGAGAGGAGAGCAGGGAGGTAGAAGGGTGGCTGTTTGTGCGACATCAAGGACCCATTCTTGGGCTGGGCACGTTCTGTTGGATCAGAGCTCTTCTCTCCTGCTATGAATCAAAAAAGGAAATGGCTTGACCTCTCCATGCCTTTGGCTATTCCACACTTGTTTTGTAAATAGAAGTAGAAATAGTGATCCAGAGTTAAGACATGCACCATAAAGTACAACTCCTATTCCTAGGCCACATCCAAAGTAGTGAGAACTACTAAAAGAGCAAGAATTTAGCAAGCTGTGCTTTCACTCAGGGTGCGTAACCTGTGGAACACCCCCACCAATATTACCTGTGTCCATACTCAAAAATAAACTGCACTGACATTCTCTAGCAATGACCTGAGTGCAATTTCTGTGTGCCAGGAAAGGAGTGCGATCAAGTTCAGGCCATGGAAGAACTACCCAAGGTCATGTCATCAGAAAATGACAGACCTGAGACCCTGGCCCGGTATCTCTCCATGGTAGGATCCCATTGCCTCGGCCTACTCCTTCCTCAGCTGCTCTACACGTCGGTTCCCTCATTGTCTTCCTTTCTCTTCTATCCCATCTTCCCCAAATGGCTATTTATCTTCCCTAGCCCCTGGTTTCTTTATTTCTCTCCTCATCCCCTTGATCTTTTTATTTCTATGTTCTTCCTGGGAAATCACATTGTCCTTCATTCTTGAACCAACTGTTCTCTATGTGGCAGATGCCCCATTAGCTCTCCAGCCGTACGCTTGGTTGAGGCAAGAGCTTAGGGATGTTGGTGTCAGACGGGCTTGGGGTGAACACCTGCACAACCACATGCCACCTGCGGAACTTTCTTAAGCTCTCTATAACAATTTTATATCTTTCAAATGAGGATAATATTTACCTCCGAGCTGAGGTTAAGACATGCAGGTGCCGTCTAAAGTCCATTTTCCGCTCTTTCTTGGTGACGGTGCCCTGGTTTTCAGCTAAATACATCATGGCCATCCTACCACACCAATTCTCAGCCTCCCTTTCAGCTTCTTGTGGCCATGTGATTATGTTCCAGCCAGTGAGATACAAGCTGAGGAATGCAAGAAATAATTCTTCTCCATTTCCTCATTCCTACTGCCTAGAACACAGATATGATGGGTAAGTTTCATCTACCATTTTGTATTCTGAGGAGACCCTGACAGTAGACACCAGGTGCCAGAGATGGCCGAACAGAAAGAAATGACTGGGTCTCTCAAGAGACTGCAAAGTTACCGTAACACCCCTGAACAGCCCATGTTTTGTAGAACAGAGCAGGGGGAAATCACTGCTTGTACTTTTTTTTCTTATAAGCAAATTCCGCAAAATACAGTATAAATATGAGGGTTTTCTCCCTTTTCTTTGTCTATCCAGTGGGAGAAGATATCTCAGGAGAGACAGGGCAGCTGGAGAGACAATTGGAAGTGGACAGAGAGAAATATCCTTTCCCCCGCCCTCTAATCTTCCACCATGACACTCGCTGACCAAACCTAGCCAGAAGCCTTTTTCCCAGAAGTTTCGGAAATGCTGTTGCATACATAGGACAGCCTCCTTCAATGTAGAACAAAGTGAGAAAAGCTCAGGGGATGGATTTGAGAACAAAGAAGCAAATGGCACACCCAGCCCAGAGAACATTAACAAAAGGAAGACCCATATGCCAAGCTTTTAGCACAGTGCCTGTCACATAACAGGCGTACCACACACGCTGGCTCCCCGTTCACCCTCACTGATTTCTTTTCTGAGTTACAGATTCACAAAGTCATGCATCTCTCCGTTTCTCCATCTAGATATCCCATAAGCACGCCCACCCAACTCAGCAGCTTCTGCCCCTACAAAATTCCCTTACGCCTGTGATCTGACACAGGTGATGGAATCACCACCATCCTAATGACAGTCTTGAAGTATCAGAGTCCTGTTAAACTCTCTCCTCTTCACTAACTCCCCTTCCCCACATCCAGTGACTTACAGAGACACAGATGTCCTGCCTCGCTGGACTTCCTAGCTACTACCGCTCACTCTCCTGATCATGAATCTAACCTGCTCTTGACATCACTGCATCTTCTCACACAGAGCATCTGCCCTCCTCTTGTGCAACTGCACTACCCAAATCTCTCTTCTAGTTTATCATCCACTTCTTTTCTCTTTCTCTCTCTCTTTCTCTCTCTCTCACACACACACACACACACACAAACACTCACACACACACGCACACACAGGACTTTGAATTTTAGTGGTTCAGACTCAACTTCCTGGCCACCTTTTACCATCGGTTCCATAGCTAACTGGCAAAGTTCTGAGTCTTAGAGATTGAGTTCACAAAAGCAAGACCCTGGCCCCATTAATCTCATTCATATTTTCTTGCCACACCACTAAGTTGATGACCTATGGCTTACCTGCCTGTGAATGATACATCCACCATGCCTGTCTACTGGAGTTCGACAGGGGGCAGAACAGGCTACAGCTACTATCTTATAAACAGCCCTATTGCCATAACTATTCCTTTCAGTCTCAGATATGATCACGGTATGCTCCTGGTCAAAATTCTCCAAGCCTCAGAGGCTTAGCCACAACAGGAGGAAAAAAAAAACTATTTGCCTTACAAAATTTAATAGGAAATACTTCCACCATGTAAAGATGTTTGTTACTTCGTGATTCACGAAATGGTAAGTAAAATGTGCTCACTGGGAATCTTCTACAATAGGGAAACAATTTCCAGCGGGTCTTTCTATATTCATCCTAGGCCCCATGGTCTTGGATCCAGTGTCTGGGACTTACTTTCCATTTCCAAATACACTCTCCAGAGTCTCTTCTCTGAGCTTCTGCTGTATCTGGAATCCTTTTCCCTTGATATGTCTACATGTAGAGATCCTACCAACCAATCCCAAGAAATTCTAACATAGTCTTTGCAATGCTAGTGCCCCTCATCACCCCACCCAGAATTAGTCCCTTCTGGGGGGAACTCTATAAATTCCAAGAGAGCAATGACAATGTGACTTAGCAAATATTCAACGCCTAACTGTTGAGTAACTGCGCCGCAAAACCCATCATTTCTTCCCCCTATGTCTACTGCAGCACTTATCAGAACCTCCCCACATTCCAGCCATGATGGTTCCTGTCTCTGTCCCCTAATAGGTAGTGAATAAGAATATGTCTTATTAACTTTGACATCCCCTATGCATGTAGAAGACTACTTAAAACACACTAGATTCTTGATAAACATTTGTGAAATTATACAGTTGAATGTATTTATTCCTCTTGAGAGTCAAAAGAAAGATTGAGATCCAATGAAATACTTTTTTTCACAAAGGGAAAATATAACATTCAGAGTAAGCTACACACGCAAAACAGAAATCTCTAAAAATCATGGAATAATATTTAGGTTTTTGGCATTCCTTAATTATAACATTTTAAGCTGAAATAACTACTTCCATAGAAAGCGCTTAATGTTGTTCTCATATTGTCAGCCAGCCACTACTGCAAAAGTAAGATATTCTTAAACCTCAAGTAGTAGAAATAATATATACTTTTTACTAGTGGAGAAATTGTCTTAATTTCAACTTTGTCACCTATGGGAAGGAATCTTTTCAAAATTATTTTGGAGTGTCCTATTACGATCAAGAAATAGATGATGCTTACAAAGACAATTGTTGCTCTAAAGAGTCATTATGGTAAGTCTAACAGAAACAAAGTAAATTTAGAAAAAAATTAACTCTTTGGTCAAAGGTAACAATGTGTGGAATTAAACTAAAAACTGGGGCACCTGGATGTCTCAGTGGTTGAGCATCTGCCTTTGGCTCAGGTGGTGATCCCTGGGTCCTGGGATGGAGTCCTGTGTGGGATTCCCCACAGGGAGCCTGCTTCTCCCTCTGCCTATGTCTCTGCCTCTCTCTTTCTGTGTCTCTTATAAATAAATAAATATAATCTTCAAAAAATAAATAAATAAACTAAAAATTTATTATTTTATTTTAAAGGTAAAAGAGTGCCCATTGCAGGAGAAATTCTTTTATTCCTTTTTTTTTTTTTTTTTTTAATGGAGTCAGAGACAAAGACCTACCCTTTGAGGACAATGCTGCAGAATTAACGTAAACATGAAATCATATGAATTTATACAAGAGGAAGTTCAAATGTTCTTCGGTATTCCATACAAGCACCTTATTCCATCTGTGTCAGCTTCTGTCCTTCCAGGGAAGTTCTAGAATTTCTGCTCCTTTCTCTACCCTGTCCCTCTCATTTGCCTTCATGGGACCACATTTCTCTTTGGGTGGGACGCAGGCACATTTAGGTGGCCTCACCTCTCCCCTAATCCAGCAGCACTAAAGTTCAAGGCCACTGCCTTGGCTTGCAGGTTCTGCAGGAAATGCAGATTAGGCGGGACACCCCCTTCTGAGAAGCAGGGCCAAGAACTGCTTCCTTATCCTGCTCTGGCTCACCTCCCAACAAGGCTCATAGAACAAGTCAAGCCTGTCTTTCCATATAGCCCACCTTCAGTGCTGAAAGGGTTGAAGGGAGGCACCACATTGATTTTCATTCCATCTTTGCTGTTGTTAAAGCTCATCCTTTGATATTCATCAGTGCCTCTCAAAAGGATTGTTAAAAGCATCTTTGGTACATCAGTTTTTGTTGTGTAAAAACTGTTTCTGAATATTGCAGGGATGTCTCACTTCGCTGCTTCCCACCATTAAATTCCAGGAGTGCCCCCAGATTTTGTGAAGATGAAAAAACACCTGTACACTTTTCCAGACCCTCTAGAAGGATGGTATATATAGCCCATGTGTCCAGGCCTCCTTTTGGTCTAAAATCAAAACTGAGGATGGCTGAACCTTAATTTCCCACACAAATAGTGAATTATATATATTTAGGTTGTAGTACTGATGCCACTGCCGTCAATACAGCAGGATCAATCAAGAAAATGTATCATTTTTCCTACCCTGAGACAGAGAAGTCATAGTTCAAAAAATGCTCTTGCTCCACAAAATTCTAATGAAAATACTATCTCCACTTAGGATAATTTATCACTTCATAAACTTAAGAAATGACAAGTAAAGTATGTTCTTAAAGTTAAACCCACCTCACCCCATACTCCTCACCCCCAAAAAACACACATGTAGAGAAAATGGCTCCCACTATAGATGAGTTATCTGCATTCATACAGACAGTTTTGACAGCTGGCAGAAAGGAAGGGCTTATTTGAGAGAAATATATACTCAAGATTGACTTTTCAGGCAAATGCTTGTTAGTGTTGCACTGCTCCTTAGGGGACAGAGGGATATATCCTGAAGTTGAAGATTTAATGAGGATTTTTGCAGAGCAGACCAAATTGTAGCCACAGAAAATAAATTATAGGCAATTAGGTCTCCATCTGATCCATTTTCCAGCACCCTAAGCTTCACTCATAATCTGTCTTCAGATTCACATTTTCCTGCAAATACCAAACCTGCTTTGCTTTTGAGAACATAGGTGGTTGAAAATGAAATGTCTCTGGGTTGACACCCAGAAGTCCAGCCACAGATGAACCCAGATTATATTTGCAGGCAGCAAAGTATTGAGTTACCGAGTCCTTCCTGGGTATATTTGTTACGATCCCATTGAAAATCAGTTGGCTTGGCAGAGAAGCTCTCATTTGCAAAGGAGAAAAATGAGAATTGTGCCAGTGGATAGGGCTGCAGATCTAGCAGGTGTTTGCAGTGGCTACAAAACTCTGGATCTAAGCCTGGCTATTATCAAAATTACCTGAAGACAGGACTAGAAATGCATCTTCCCTGAGTTTTACCTGTTATGGGCTGAATTGTGTCCCCTCCAAATTCCTATGTTGAAGTCCTAACCCCCAGTACCTCAGAAGATGACTGTATTTAATTTAGTCTTTAAAAAGGTAGTTAAGGTTAAATTTGGTTGAGTGAACCCTAATCCAACACAATTGCCATCCTTTTAAGAGGAAGTTAGGACATAGACAAGCACAGAGGAAAGACCATGTAAAGATACAAGATGCAGACGGCCAACCCTGCTGACCCCTTCATCTCCATCTTCTAGCCTCTAGAACTGTGACGTGAACAAATGTCTATTGTATAAGCCATCCAGTCCATGGCATTGTGTTACAAAGTCCAGGCTGAGTAACACACCGTTGCCTAGACACAGTGACTCAGAATCTCTAGAGGTTAGGGGCAAAAGCAAGTCTAATACACCAGGGTTTGAAAACCACAAATGCGAATTCTTGCCAAGAGGCTAAAGTGCTCTCCCAAATACCCAGTACCTTGACCTGCTCTGACCGTGGCCAAAGGCTGGGCCCACTCTTGCTCCAGCAATGCTCAGCGGTCTACAGCAGAGTCCTGGTTCTTCCTCTTCCTTGAATCTGATACATAAAATAATTGCTGCCTTTTGGTTCTAGGAGTTCACAGGAACTTGTCTCCTCAGAACCTGATTCTGCCAAAGCTATTTGAAAGATAGCTCAAAGGGATATTTTAAGATGACATGAAAATCTATTTTTTAAAGAAAAACATAGAGAAAGGAGAGGATCAAGTCAAGCTGACAAAATTATTGGATGACTGCTAAGAGATGAAGGGCTGATGAAGCTCAGTGGCTCAAGGATCTTATGTTTAAGCCTAGGGTGTCACGAGCTCACTAACCCTGGAAGTCTCTAGCTTTTCCTGGGGCTGCAGAATCAGAGGATGCCAGCCTCCAGAGAGGACGTCTGGGAAAGCCACGGTCAGTCTTCAAGGAATTATCATGGAAAATTACCTTGGTCATCTCAGGTCATAAACACATAGGCAGTAGCACTGAGAAGGTTATGATATGTGGTCTAGCCTGAATATTTTCTTCTGAGAAACCAAAAGTCATGCAGGGATACATCACATGCAAAGCTCTTGAGACTCTAGAATCCACCTGTGGACAAGAGGGACCCTTGCATATCATTCTGGCATAACTGTGGCCAAATACCCAAATGTGAAAGGAGATTATAAAGTCCCTTCTATCCCCACCATTTAAATTAACCAGTTGGTTCTCTTACATTATGTTTCAGGATTACTGCTCCCTGCCCCTAGATTTGCAACTTTGCATTTTATTTGCCTAGAAGCAAATGTGACCAGCAATACCTCCTATCTGAGCATAGGGACAACCCCACCTCAGTCACCACCATCTAAAAATCTTTCACCCACTGAACTTCCTGGTCATGTATTTATGTCTTTATTCAATTAATATTTACTGAGTACATATTACAAGTTAGGCATATTCCAAGCCCTTAGAGTATAGTAGTGAACATAACGGACTGAATTTCTGTCCTTATTGAACTTAATTTCGTGTGGTGGAAACAGACAATAAACAAGTAAATAAAAACAATTTTCATATATATGCTATAGGAAAAATGAAGCAAAGTACTGAAATAGAGCAGGGATCCTCAAGTGTGATATGTATCAGCATCACCTGGCCACTCATTAGAAAAGCAAACTCTCAGACTTCCCTGAAGACCTTCCAATCAGACTCTTTAGACATAGGACCCAGCACAGTGATGGTGGAGAACCCCTGTCATAAGAAAGAAGAGTTGCTTTAGATTGAGTGGCCATAGAAAACCTTTCTGAGAAGGTGACATCTGAGCTAACACCTGAAAGTCACTTGTGCTAGGACATATCTTGGTCTTAATTCCCCAGAGTGGTCACTTCATGTCTCCTAAAATCTTCATGCTTACCAAACATTCTCTGAGGTGAATTTCCCCTCAAGGCTAGCTTCATGGACCTATACAGTCAAGAAGTCCTTGCTCTCAGAAGGGTCCCTCATTTGGTTTAAAGTTCTACTGCCACCATCTTGAAATTCCTAGTAGTTTTATCTCTGAACTTGTTTTGTAACTGAGTTCTCTCAGAACAATGGGGCATGCATGTGAGCATGTGAGCCGAGTAGGGCTGGGTACTATGCAGATTGTGCACTGCCCTCAGAGCACAGGATTCTGGTGGACTTGTAATGCATAGTTCAGTGACACTCAAAGTGAGTTTAATGCAAATGTGTTAAGTCCACAACTGGAGTATGCAGTGGCACCAACACCTCAGAAGCCACATTTTCTCTTCTAATCAGAATTTGCTTCAAAAACAGGTAAATCAAAAAGTGAAATAAAAACCAATGAGTTAGTATCAGTCCACTGTTCTGACAAGGATGAAAGACAGATGCATACGTGAGCTACCAAATAAGCGTTGTGTAATTTCAATGATTCCATATAGTAGTTAAATGCTCATAAATTCACATTTAAAACTGACAAGGTGCAATAGAAGTGATAAAATCCATTCAAATAATTTAAAACTTTATTTTTTCTTTACTTAAAATAATATGCAATAGCAAATCAAAAAGAGCGTGACTTGCCAAGAGAAAAACCAGGGAAGAAAAGGAAAAGCTTTATACTTTAGTTCCCTAGTAATAATCATTTCCTGCTTTTTGAACAAGCAACCCTATAAATCATGTAGCCAGCATTGCTTCCTTCCCATCACAGGTCTGCCCACAGAGAGAGAAGGCACACTCACTAGGCTGATGTGAGCATTCTAAGACATGTAGCAGTTCTGTTCTCTTTGTCACAAATGGGTCATCAGGTGGAGCATCCATCTCTGAGAAGATGCCAGGTGGCACTGTTACCAGAAAAGTGCAGCTTTATTTGTATTTGTATCAGGAAGGAAGATAAAAAGAAAAATTCTTCCTCTAGCCTATGCCCAGATCCTATGATAGCAACCACTTCTTTAGAGAGAGACCTGTGGGTAGGTAGGCCCCATATTCCATGAGGCCACTGGGCCATTCCTCAAAAGCAATAAATGCAGAAAGAGCTAGCAACTCACATACTTCCAGAAGAACAAATGCAGCATGGAAACATTTACTAATTGACTAGTGCTAAAACAGTACACATACCACCCAGGAGAACTTGAAGAGGATCCCAACTGTTGAAAATCATGAGGTTTGATGGTTCTGTCTTATTTTACCTTCTGCTACAAACTCAAGTTACACCTCTGCTTAGTGGAAATAGCCCCCTCTCTTATTCACTTCCAATTTGCATTGCATGCCTTGCACCACCAACAAAAAAAGAGGGGGAAAGAAGGAATTTCTTTGACTCTGCCTGTCCAAAGCTCAATCCTAAATGCTAAAAGGGACCTCCATTTACAGGCAGTTCCAAGGTCTGGTGTGTGTCACCTCACACGATCAGATGCATCACTCCGGTCACTTTAGTTCATGAGAAATCCGGGATCTCTCTCACACATGGTGCCAAATGAGGTACAAAGGCTGCTTTCATGGACTGAGGCAGGTTTACAAGGCTGAAAGTGCCAAGATTTCAGGGTTACAGCACTATCCCACTCATTTCTTATTAAGATGCTCCTTCATCATTGGAAATTCCTTTCAGTCCCAAATGATTTCAGTCCTCTTTTGAGCCATTAGTTAAAAGAAAAGGCTAAAAACCAAAATCCTCACCTCCCCAATGAAACCATTAGCTTTTGGAGATCGATTTTTACAAGATGCCTAAATGCTGTCCCTGGAGAATACAGTGTTCTATTAGGTGAAAACACGGATAACAGATTTATTTTTTACCCTCAAAATCAAGAAATAAATACCTTTTGTTGATAAGTAATGTGTGGGAAATGTTCTGGAAGAGTTCAGAGGTGAAGTTTCTCCCTTACTCCACCACAAAATAAAGAGCTGCCTCTTACATAGAACTTGCAAAGAGACTGGAGGTGAGGGGTGTAGTGTACAGGTGGGGCAAGCTCTGTGGGTCTCTGCCTTCAACCTTCAGCTGCTCCCTCTGTTTCTCAGTGTCTCCACCTCCACGGGGATCACAGAGGGGGTTGTAACTGTGCTCTGTAAAGTTTTTAGGAAAAAAGTTGTTAAGCCTTGGTGAGAATTAAGAATCACTTGGGATGTGTGCTCACAGTCCCTATTCACAATCCTCCACCTTAGAAACTGATTCAGTAGGTTGAGAAGGACAGAGGACCCAGCAACTTCAATTACTAAAACAATTTTCGGCTGATTCAAATGCAAGACCTATGGAGGTGCCAGTTGTAAGCTGAGGGAATAGAATCTTCATCCTTGCATCCAGGAAATCAGCTCATCCTTCCTCTATTTAACAATTAAGTGCGCTCAAAGCTTTATAAGGGACTCATTGCTTTGAGAAGGCACAGAACTAGATGTCCTCTAATGCCTTCCTCCAGGAAGTCCATGGGGAGGGCAACTTCACTTAAAGGAGGTACATAAAGTATGTTAAGAGCCTCCATTCCTTCTATGGAAGACCCCAAAGTGGCCAGAGAAGAGATACTACCCCTCCAACCCCAGGACTCCAGGGCATCAAGCAATTCCACTCCCATAATAGATAAACCATAAATACCGTACTTTAAGAAATTATTATGAATAATTAGTGCTGTGGGTTGAATTTTGTCATTTCAAAAGATATGCTGAAGTCCTCCACCCCAGAACATTACACTGTGATCTTTTTTGGAAACAAGATGCCTCATTAAGAGGAAGTCACAATGGAGGAGAGTGAGTCCTTAATGGAGTATGGCCAGTGTCCCTAAAAGACAGTAGGAAGACACAGGGAGAATGTCAAGTGATGACAGAGAGCTTGGAGTTATGCAGCTGCACACCAAAACCCACCAAGGACTACCAGCAACAACCGGAGGCTAGAGAAGCACAGAAAAGACCTTCCCTTGGGGGCCCTCAGAAGGAACAAACCCTACCCTCTCCTTGATTTCAGACTTCCCACCTCCACAACCGTGAGAGAATAAATTTCTGTCATTGTAAGCTATCCAGTTTGGGGCACTTTGTTATGGCAGCCCCAAGAAACTAATACAATCACTAAATTCGCACATGATAAAAATGATCTTTGCAAAGGTTGCTCTTTTATCTTAATTTAATTTTCAGTGCAGGAATATGAAAGATTATCCAAACTCTGCCCAGGCATGAGGGAACCTTCTACTCACCATCCTGCAAAGTGACAAGGTTCATCTCTAAACTGAGTCTCAATGTGTCATTAAAACAATCTCTAGGTCACAGTCCATGTGGCCCTATCACTCCGGTGCTTCATCCTTTCACAGAGGTCGTTAATTGGCTTTGGGCGTAAAATCAAAAAGCTTTAAAAAAAGAATGTTTAAAAGGAATCAATGATCTCCATGTAAAAGGATTCCAAAAGCTCATGTTCCTACAGGAGGCAGAAAAACATACATTCTGAAGTTTCTCTGGAATTAGGTCACATTTCCATTTCCCTAAAAAGAACTTCCCATTTCTAATCTCATTGGACATTATGATAATTAAAATCCCCTCTCAAAATATCTACACAGTAGTACTTATAAGCCACTGGGTTCAATTAGCCTCTTCTTATTAAGGAGTCTGCCATGATTTTAAATATATTTTTTGAAGTAGAATACATTTTATTACTACCTTCATTTTTATGAAAGATTCAAAGAGAAATTCAGGTTTCACAATTAGGACATTCAATTTTATTCTGAAAGAAAGTAAAATAAATAGGAATCCAACTTATATAAAACACATACAGCCAAATCTGATAAATATAGTGAAGTGTGGCAGTTAGGTTTTACATTTCAAAATGCCCGTTATCTAATGTTAAAATTCTCTTCATTTTGCTTTAACACTTCTTTATGATGGCACATGCTCTGCATCTCTACAAATATATTAAGATGAAAAATGAAACAAATTCTGGTGCCCCTACCATCTTGCTTGTGATGTGGATTGTTAATTGATCAATAATACCCTTGCAGGCCCCTCCCCTGCTGGGTGGGTTGCTCCTCAACCTTCCTGACCCCAGCTTTTAATTTCCATTAAGCGCAAACCTGAAGCCTACACAGCAAGAGAATCACATTCAGATAAGTTATGTTGTTTAAATAAGAAATATTCACCCCTGTACTTTGATGTAAGCCAAACTACGATATGTTAACCCAAACTACCAAAAGTATTCATTGAAGATGATTATTTCCATCATAAAAGGAATCCCAATGAAACTCCCTGAGAAAACATTTGATGTTAATATACTTAAAATTTGACTCAATTAACAAGAATTTTGGTTTCACAAAACTTTTAGGACCTCAAGTAATGATGTATTACTTGAGGTGAGATGATTTGTGTCGTTTACATATATATATATTATATATAATACATACATATAAACACACATACATATATACACATATAGACACACTTATTTATTCAACAAACATTTTTTTTTGTATAAACCCCCTGTGCGCCAAGAATCACTTGGCATTAGAGACACAGCTGAATAAGATACAGACAGACCTTAACATTAGGATATTTCATACAATCACGTCTCATAAATAAGAACAGTGGAAGGAAAGGAAATGAATAACCATGTGTGGAAAATAAACTTCTTAACAAAAAAACACTAGGTTTCATTGATAGCTACATGAGGTTTACCCTAACTTATATCCTCTCACACCCCTCTGCTTGCTTATACAGGATTCTGAGTCCAGGTTAACCTACATAGAGTACCGAGAGCCACCTCAACTGGAGGACTGGGGATTATTGACTCGGAATGATCCAGAAATGTTAAGGAACTACAAAGCTGAACTCCCTCTGGTTCACAGGAAAGTCATCATAAATCTCAACAAATTATACCTGAAAAATATTTTGATTTTGATTTGTAGAGCTCTACGGCTGTAATAGATCCAGTTCTAGTAAAGTGCTTTACAACTTTTTCATACAAAAATTTTTAATTCATCAATATTTACCCAAACAATTACTCCATTCTTCCCATTCTCAACATGCACACATTTAAAAAATCATAAATCTGTTGCCTTGTATGTATAACCAGTTGCTAAAAGTTAAGCATAACTATTTTGGTTTCAAACAACAGAAATCAATTGAGTAATTTAAGCAAAAATTGGGTAATTTATTGAAACCAAAGAAACTGTTGAACAGTCAAGCCTTGAGAAAGATAGACACAAATACATCCCTAGAGTCTCAATAACTATGCAAAAGTTCTCTCTAATCAGCTAATTTACTCCTAGCAGGGCTCCAAGGAGCCCTGGCCTCCTGACCATTCCAGTCCATGTTTCATATTTCCAGAAGCAAGAACCTAGTTGGCCTAGTTTGGATCATATGCTTACCCCTAGATCACCAAGGGGCAGGATGAGTGTACATAGGCCTATTAACCGAAAGCGGTAGATGACTATAAACAGAGAAGCTGTCTTTGGCATTAAAGTAAGTCTTTAAAATATTCCCTCTCTTTAAGGAGCTAGATTTCCCAGGTCACCACTGCTTCTTTCCTAATACTTATTGTGAGTATAACACAACAAATATGCGGACTGCTTGGAAGAAAGGTAGGAGTCAGGAGGGTGTAAAACAGAGAGATGAGTATAACATACAATCTGACACTTTATACTCATCTCAACAAGTAAAAGCTACTTTGTGATTTATTCTTCATCCTATGGACATGGATAACTCCAGAAAAACAAGAGTCACTTAGAGTCACAAATAGATCTGATTTCTAGAGTCAAGAGAACAGAAAGATATTTACTCCAAAAGCCCTAAGGAGAGTTTTACATTCCCTTCAACAGCCAGCGGAGGGATTCCTCAGAATCAGTGCTTCGTGGTTATATCCAAAACTGCTCTGACAGGGAGGCATTGCCTTCCTTTATGACTGATGAAAAACAAAAACAAACAAACAAAAATCTTAACTCCCAAAAAAAAGAATGAGTAGGAAGCAAGGATTCTGGGTTGATATATGATGGCTGTCTAAATATAGAAATTTAGGGGCACCTGGGTGGCTCAGTGGTTGAGCCTTTGGCTCAAGTCATGATCCTGAGGTTCTGGGATCGAGTCCTGCATCAGGAGCCTGCTTCTACCTATGCCTATGTCTTTGCCTTTCTCTCCGTGTCTCTCATGAATAAATAAATAAAATCTTTAGAAGGAAGGAAGGAAAAAATTAATTAATTTATAATGTGCCTTGGTGGTTCAGTCAGCTAGGTGTCCAACTCTTGATTTCATCTCAGGTCACTATCTCAGGGTCATGAGATTAAGCCCTGCATCAGGCTCTGCACTGAGCTTGAAGCCTGCTTAAGATTCTTTCTCCCCCCTCCCTCTGCCTATTTCCTCAGCACATGCACTCTCTTAAAAAACAAAACAAAACAAAAAAATCTGTGTGTATGTTTTATACACACATATAAAAACTTACTTCTTCAAGAAGCAAATGGGTCTACTGTTTCTTTCTGTTGGAAAGGTTGCTTGATGAGCTCAGTTTTGAATTACATGAAAAGACTTATACACAGTGAACACTTTGAGTCTAATGAGAAATGTCAAATGGAAAATGTAACTCAAAGAGTCTTGCTCAAAAAGTCCCTGCTGATGAAACCTGAAATCAATATTGATGAATTTGGCTTGCCCAATTTTTGCTGAGTGGAATGAACTGGGTTGGTAGGAGAAGTTATTTTAGCTGTATTTCCTCAGCATGCCAATAGAGATTTTTCCCTGTTCCTCCAGCCACACATGTGGCATACATTTATTATTTACAATACATACACAGGAAGAGCTTGATTGATGAGATAACCCCTCTTTCAGAAAGATCTTTTCCAAATGGGACTTTATACTGTAGGTGTTAAATGAAGTACCATAAAGTCAGTAAGATATACTTTTTCCACCCCTAGATTTTATTCCCGATAAAAATATTACAAGGGTGATTTTTTTTGTAGACAGTATGTGATGTAAAATATGGTTACAGATAAATATAGATTGCACCTATATATTTTTCTCTTTACATGCTCTCAAAGGCTTTGTGTATGGTGTGTATACAAGCTCACGTAAATATGAGAGGAAAGAGAGGACAAGAGAATGGAGAGATTGAAACTGGGGTGGTTTCTGTATAAAATATAATCATACAGAGGAGATCATTGTATTCATGTAGATGTTAGTTCATGCTTAGATATTCATATTGTACTATTCTGTTGAATAAGAACTATGAGCATTCAAAATGGCATCTATGTGGCATCAAAACATCTATGTTTCAAATTTAATCATGAAACATCAGGATTGCTATACTATGCATGTTCCCATTTAGTTTTAGAAAGCAAATTTCACTTTTAAAGGAGGGAATAACATTTAGGACAATGTCAAATTCATATCATTTGGCTTCGTATGAGCTATCGGTTTTAAGTCTGACCACATCCAAATATAGTTTTGTCTTGCCTTAGGAGTCTTTTGTGTGTATATGTGCCAAAAATTTCCTTTATAGAAATAACTCTTTCCTTCCCAAATCATCACCTGATAGCTTTCCTTTCAATGGCATTACCCAAGAGCACATTTCATGGACAGTTACAGCCACAAAAAAGAAAACATTCATATATATTAAATAGATGTTTTAATATATACTTATTTATACATATAATACATTCATATATTCATTTCTAAATGTAAAAATGTCTGGAATTTTAAGTGATTTGACATAATTCTAATTGACATTCTTATTACTGATCAGGCCTTATTCTAAATGACTTGCAGACATTTACTCATTTGCTCCACATAACAAAGCTGTAAGATAGGTATTATGATTATTCTTCTCAGTTTCCAAGTGGCGGAACAGAGATGCAGTGTGTTTTGAAACTGGCCTCAGGTCTCACTATCAAACTGCTCAGCCACAGTAAGTACCTAGCAGACTAGACACAGAGTTCGCATGCTCACTCTAATTAAACTAATTAATTAGATTTAATTAATTAATTAATTAAACAGAGTTCGCATGCCTAATTAAACTAAAGGCATATCAAAATGTTCACCATGCTATCCCAAAGCAGGCTCAGCTTTTTTAGGATTTCTGTTGCATATTCTTCTTTTTTAACAATACTTTTTCAAATGTTGCTCATAATTACAAAAATGGGCCATGAGCCAAATTTACCTGGAGGCTATAGTTTGCCAATTCCAATTTACCACCAGAATTTCCCAAACAACAATTTTTTAAAATGTAAATGCAATAAATGTAGACAAAACAGCTTTAATTTTTATGGACAAGTACTTTGTTGACTTCACAATTTCTCCCCAATGGCCTCCTGGTCACTCCCTCCTAAGATCCTCCTTGTCCACCCTTTAAACATCTCTGTGTTTGAGCTCCTGGTGGTCCAATTCTTTTCATGTGACCCCACCACCCAGTCTCAGGTGACTGGTCTCAGGTGATCTTGTCACCCAATCTGGGTCAGGTAAGTAGGAATTCATTCTTACCTTTATCGGCAGTCCCCCTCTGTTTTGTTTGAGGGTCTGTATCAAAAGAAACAGGAGGCTTTCCAGGGGTCATGGTTTCTACCAGCTGAACTGGAAAAGCTGCAAAGGGAGAACCAAGTCAACACAGACAAGAGCACAGGTGACACATGGAGAAAGATTTTGACAGCGAGTCCTTCATTTGGTTTATTCCTAAGGGATTCTTATCCTTGGATTTCCTGAGAAAACTCCTATTTCCCTGTAATAAATCCCCCTCTGCCTCCCCATTCAGCTATCTGGCATTGGCTTTGGTTGCTTACAAACAAAACTAATACTTTTTATGTGTACGCACCATTTTCAATTAGCTGGCATTTTGGGACACCTGGGTGGCTCAGCGGTTAAGAATCTGCCTTCAGCTCAGGGTGTGATCCTGGGGTCCTGGGGTTGAGTCCCACATCAGGCTCCCTGCTTAGGGCCTACTTCTCCCTCTGCCTATGTCTCTGCCTCTCTCTCTCTCTCTCATGAATAAATAAGTAAAATCTTTTTTTAAAAAATTAGCTGGCATTTTTAGACAGAGGAATTATTTTTAGGGAACTGGCTCCCTAAGAGTTTAAGAAAGTGCATTCTTGCAGATTATTCAAGATGTTTTTAGTTCAGATATTTCCATTTAGACATTTGAAATACATCTCTGAAGCAAGATCCTAATTAAACTAAAGGCATATCAAAATGTTCATCAACAGGACACATTTCCTTCCCTAACACCTCCACTAGCAGTTCCAGTCACTCAAAGGCCAGAAGCTGAAGTACATGGCAGTTCAACAATTTTTCAAATTCCTGCTTTCTTCCCTTTGGCTGTCACCCATGACCCAGAATCATGCCTGGGGCAGAGTCATCACTGCACACATATGGAATCAAAGGATCAATGAATCAATACACATTTGAATGATTTTTAATGTTTACTAACATTCAAAAGGCCCCTCTTTATCTGAAAAGGATTTTTAGTTTAAATAACTGCTTATTAAAAAAATGATTTCTTTAAACTTGAAACTTTCCCCCAAAGAAAAATTCTAGGTAGGAATAAGAAAAAAGGAAGAAATCGGGCTGAGTAGAATCTTTTTTTAAAATAGTCATGTTAAAGTGAAAACACAATAAATGCAGTAACTAAAGGAAAGGACTTTGGTTTTTATGTTTTTGCTGCAATTTTTAAAAATCATATTATAACAATATGTATAGAACTTTCAAATCCTTTAGGAACATCAATCCAAAATTCATATGTGGAATTAAGGGGAGCTATTTCTACAATCTCTTCTCCTGGAAGGCACATAAAACAGTCACACTTCCAGGGCAAATGGCAAAAATCACCCACTCTTTTTTTATTTTTTTTTAAAGATTTTATTTATTTATTCACGAGAGACATGGGGGGGAGGGGGGTCCAGAGACACAGGCAGAGGGAGAAGCCAGCTCCATGCAGAGGCCTGATGTGGGACTCCATCCGGGGTCTCCAGGATCATGCCCTGGGCTGAAGGCAGCGCTAAACCACTGAGCCACCTGGGCTGTCCGCACTCTTTTTTTAAAATATGTTCTAAAGAATGGCCAAGGAACCTGCCATCCTGGTGAGGTCAGTCTCACCAGCTGCTTTCTTGAGTTTAGTTCCACAAGCCAAATGAATCAACAATCAACATACATGCAGTATGGCAAAGTGATTTCTTTCTTTAAAAAATTCATAAATTCTCTTAAAGTGGATAATCAAATGGAGTTTTCACTATCATAAGACTGGACTATATATCTATCTATATATATATATATATATATAAAATCTTCCAAAGGGACCATCTTCATTGAACCTTCTAGACTAAACCAATGACACTTATAACAGCTTGTCACCAAATATTAATTGGATACAACACATTTGCCACTGCACATTCTTGTACATCTATCTGAAGATTCTTTGTTCCAAACACAAAACACCAGAAGATATATTCTGCATTCTCTATAGTTCTGGTCTCATTTCATTTTCCCCCACCACACGACTGCCTTCAATTGTTAACTCTACCCCAGAAGGTCAGGAGGTCATCTGGAAACAGTCCCATTTGTAAAATAAGAATCTATATTTAAAACACAGAAACCCACTCTTCTGGGTTTGAAGGTATTTTTATTTGAGCACTCAGACGATAATGACCATTGTCCATCAGTTGCCAAATGACCTTCTCTCTTGGGATCCTTACCATTTCCTTGTTATTACAGAGAATAACAGCTCTTTGGTACTCATTTCCTGAAGAAGATTACTTTTCAGTATCAAACTTCACCAATAAGCCTTTTCCCAGTCAAGGACTACAAATCTACACTATGACTAACAGAGTGACTTTCCCAGTAATGCTGACTGGAGTAGAAAACAAACAAACAAATAAGAATGATAGAGTTTGCTGAGCTTCTCCACTTCCTATGTATGGCTGCTCATAATGAGTACTTCACTAGGCTGTCCTCATGTAAGAGAGGAAAGTTTAGCCAGAATAGTGGTATAACTTCCCAGCCAGGATTTTGGGGCCCACCAAAATAGAAGAAAACAGTGTCCATGACCTGGACTGGGTCCATGTCTGTTTGCAAAAGAATATGGAATGTTTCAAAGATTTTCTATAGATAGTAGTTCATTACAGGTGACTATTTTACAAAGAGGTCACTTGGGCCTGGTCCGGGCACCAGAAAGAACCACATATGTGGAGTGACCACTTTATGAAGGCAAAAAGGAAATATGAGACTTCGGAGTCATGATGTGGCTTTGAATCTGGACTATTAAAACATGCTAACTAGCTGTATTGACAAGATATTGAACCTCAATGAGCCTCAATTTTCCTTATCTGCTAATTTGACATCATATCTGGTTCACAGTCTTACTTCAAAAACTAGATGAAACAGTCTGTGTGCAAATATCTAACCAGCACAATAGGCACATGATAATGAAATAAATTTTCCTCTAATGGTATCCGGAGGGTGATGACAACATGGGCCAATTCAAAGCAGCTGAAAATGGCAGCTGGCATGGCCACCAGACAAACTCATAGAAAAACACATATCCACACCAAGATGATGTCTTCCTCAGCAAACACTTTTCCTACAGCTGGGAATTCAGGGAATTTCTGTGTCTCTAATTAATGAAATAAAGGGAAAGAGGACTACTGGAATGCATGTAGGGTACCCTTAAAATCCAGTAACAATGTCAGAAAGGTTCCCTCTAGGGGCACCTGGGTGGCTCAGTGGCTGAGCAGCTGCCTGTGGCTTAGGGTGTAATCCTGGGGTCCTGGGATCGAGTTCCGCATTGGGTTCCCCACAGGGAGCCTACTTCTCTCTCTGCCTATATCTCTGCCTCTCTGTGTCTCTCATGAATAAATAAATAAAATCTTTTTTAAAAAAAGAAAAGGCCCCTCTATGAAAATTCATTTTAAAGAAACTCAACCTACAATGACTGGGAGCACTAAGCATCCCTTACGTTTAATTTTATGATTTACGGAATGTTTACGTGTTGTAGTTTGGGTTTCTCAGGAAACGGACTCTGGGATAGAGATCTGTATGAAGGGGCTTAATTGGGAAAAGCTTATCTGAGGGAGCAGGGGAAACAGGCTTGGGCAAAGGGAGAAGTTGAACCACAAAGCTGTAACTACAGCCTTGAGCAATTCCACAGGAGGCTAGAAAGTTGCGAGGATTCATCAGGGGGTCCCACACTGAGACAAAACGCCATAAACATTTTGTCCCCATGCTTTGAGTGGTCCTGGATTCAGGCTACACCTAAAGAGAGGATGTCAACTTGAGGAAGGCAGCTTTGTCCAGCTGAGGGCATTTCCTCAAAAGGGAATCAGCTCTGAGTGGTGAGCAACCGTACTTATAGTAACTGGAGAAAAGTACCTCAGTCCTAAAGCAGAATCTGCTAGAAAACCGCTCCTTGCCACTCAAACCACTCGTTTCATATAGTGAGTCAATTCCTTCTAAAAATAACTCCCACAAGATTCTTTCCAGTCTGTGTCTTTTTGGGACAGTTATTGAGACAAATGAGAACTTTTGCCTTTATAGGTGGTCATGGGGACACACATGATACTCAATGTCTTCTCTCTAATCCATTCTAGACTCCTCCCACCCTCTGCTATCACCCCTGTAGATCTTGATGGCTTACCATGTGGGGATTCAGACCCACATCCCTAATGGATCTAATGGATTACTTCCTGCTCAGCAAGCCCTTCTTGGGCTGTATCTGCAGTACTTGGTCCATTTATTGTCCAAACTATACAAAAGAGAACCAAGAAACATCCTTATAAGAGCACCTGGGAAAGGCACCCTTCCCTACCTCCACCTTATACAAAAACAGCCCTATATTCTCCTAACATCCAGGTCAATTACTCCTGCTGGAATGACAACTCATTTCCTTGTCTGCTCATGTCCTGGCAATCAGAGCCCAAAGTGACCAGGTGACAGTCATAGCTTATAACCTAATAGGATTCTTGCTGTGTCCCCTGTGGAAGTATTTTGCCTCTGGGGGCTTCCAGAACTAAAGAGCTTAGAGTTGCAGAAATACAGAGCACAAATTCCTGCAAGTAGGTCACTGGGAGTGATGACAGGTAGAGCTACTTCTATTTCCAACCCTTGGTTTCTAGACCCAAGTCTTCCACCTACTGAGAACACAGCTATATCAATGAATTTAGAGTGTGTACCACAGCCTAGTGGATGGTCTCCATAGTTGCAGGTTTACCACCTCCAAACTGACACCTTAGCCAGAACTTCAGAAGGCCTCTCCACCTCCTTGTGGAGAGCCCTGATGGCTTCTGAGTAGTCTGGTATGTGATGGGACAAGTGGGACCTTGGTCATGTGCTGTCACACCTCCTTTGATAGGAGTCCCTGGTCTCAAGCAGTATTTTGTGGTATCTAATAGTGTGGCACCCATGGCCCTGCCATCAGGAAAGGCATACCTGGAATATGTGTCAATCCTAGTTGAAATTAATTGCTGCACTCTTTTATAGTGAAGGGGTATCCACAGTGCCTAGTTGGTTTTAAAGAGTAGTGCTATATCAGAGGTTCAGGTTTGACAAATTAGTAGGTTGGACATGCAACAGCAACAATAGCTGGATAAGCATTGGTGAGTGAAAGCCCATGCTTTCGGGCCCAGGCAGTGTTTCCCATACCTGTCAGCAAGGATGCTCTGTTGATGAGCCCACTGTGCCAAAAATGAAGTGGACAGTTATAGTCTGGCTGATATCAACTGTTCAAATCACTCTGTTTAGTGCCTCCTCCATGAAGGATATTTTCTTATGAGAAATAAAAAGTAATACAAAGGCTTTCAAATTTCATGCTC
Source organism: Canis aureus (assembly GCF_053574225.1). Classification (NCBI taxonomy): domain Eukaryota; kingdom Metazoa; phylum Chordata; class Mammalia; order Carnivora; family Canidae; genus Canis; species Canis aureus. The sequence goes on along the minus strand of NC_135611.1, from coordinate 90,874,586 downwards.
ACTTTCAGAGGTCTATCCACATCACATGCCTGTTACTTCCCCAATCTCCCTGTCTCTAATATTCTTTCTTCCTCCAAGCTTTGGCAACCCACCAACTATCCACCACAACCCACATCCATATATATATGGATATATATAGATATATATATATCCATATATATATATATATATATATATATATATATATATATATATATATATAGTCTTTTATCCAAATCTCTTTTCACACTATGTGGATGCCAGGTACACCTGCCAAAGCTTTGCCCACTGGGATGATTTCCCCTATGTCTTTTTTCAGGGCCACCCACGAACAGGGCTGCAGTGAACAGCAAATAATTTTCAGCTTGGGCCCATCCATGAAACAAGTTAAGACTTTTCCTTCCCCTGTCAGTTGGACATAGGGACCTTCCCCATGCAGATATAAGGTGAGGTAGAGAAATCGGAATTGTGGTGGATGATATGGTGGTCTAGGAATGTGCTGGAACATCTTATTTGTATCCTCTTGGCTATGTCCATGTTCAATCCTGAATGTACCATGTCCATCTTACAATGAATTTCTGTTGGACCCTCCTGAGGTTATGACTCAAAGGCTCTAACAGAACATGGTATCTCACGATTAGCTACTCCATCTCTCCCAGGGTTCAGTAGTATACCAGGAGCTATTTTTAAAAACAGTGTGTAATAGTCTACTACAGATGACATGGCCCCATTCAAGAGCCCTTCTGGCTTTCCATAAACTCCACATGGCCTCTTTCCCATCATACAATTAGCACTAATACCATAGAACCTACTAGGTTTTATGATCTGAGAGGTACCCTTGACTTGCTACATAACCCTTTCCTACTCTTAGCCCCCAGTGAAAGTTGGAAATCTTGTCAATCAGTAAATGGGTAGGAGCAATATTCCTAAATGTGGAATATGCAGCCTGCAGAATCCAAAGAAATCTACAATATATTGTATTTCTTTCTTAGCAGTGCCAAGAAGAAAATACAATATTTCCCTTTATTGAAGTTAATGCCCTAGCATGCACCAGACCATTGGACCCCTAAACTTTCACTGATGTTGCAAGACCTTGAATCTTTTATCCTACTCTCTGGACTTCATGTGTTTTACAATGGCCTCCAATGTATTTTCCACATTTTTCTCATATGATCCAAATAATAAGATATTATCAATATTGTGGACCAATGTGATATTCCATAAAATATCCAAATGGTCCACTTCCCTTTGGCGTGTATTATGGGAGAGTAAACTGTCAGACTCTATTGAGGATGGGAGAGTAAACAGAGCCTTGGGGCAAGACCATGAATGTATAGTGTTGGCCATTCCACATAAATACAAACTGCATCTGGTCTTCTCTCTTTACAGAAACAAAAAAAGATAACTTGCCAAATCACTGGAAACATACATGTACCTGATGACACACTAATCTGTAAAGGGTACCAGACCTGAAATAGCAATTACAACTGGAGAAACTACTTGTTTGAACACCAGGCATAAGAGCAGATTCAGAGGCTTCCATTGGTCTTCATTATGAAATCTCTCACCACAAAGTCTAAGGAACTGATGGGAGAGTTCTTCCAATTACCAAAGATGTCCATTCCGATTATACATTCAGTGATTAAGGAAATGATCCTAGGTAGGCTCCTATATGTCCCTACTTTAACAGGAAGACAATGATGATGTTTGGGGGCCATATAAATCAGTATCAACTTGGACTCCATGTCCAATAGTCCACAAATATATTAGTTTATATCCTTCCCCCAATGTATGGTCTCCCAAGTAAAAGGCCATAGTTCCGTATGGGAAATGGATGAGAGCATAATTAACACATATTGTCATGGTGTTGGAAGTTTTCTTTCTGGATATTCAGTCTTTCCTTTAGTCTTTGGCTTTCAGGTCTGAAAACTGGCTGAGGTCCTAAAGCAGGGCTAGTAATCGTGACTTTCTATTAGAGCAACTGGCCTCAGATTCTTGATCATTAATATGTGATTCCTTTGATTAAGTAAAACTACCATTGGCTGCTATTTCTATGGTCCCTAAGAATACTGTATTTTTATATCTCCATAGCTGTCTGTGAGTCAGGCTGACCAGCTGCTATTCCAACCTCGCTGTATATCACCATAATTGCTCCCACCTTGCTTTTTTTTTTTTAATTTATTTATTTATGATAGTCATACAGGGAGAGAGAGAGAGGCAGAGACACAGGCAGAGGAAGAAGCAGGCTCCATGCACCTGGAGCCCGACGTGGGATTCGATCCCGGGTCTCCAGGATCGCACCCTGGGCCAAAGGCAGGCGCCAAACCGCTGCGCCATCCAGGGATCCCCCCACCTTGCTTTTGATAGGCAAGAGCTTCTACCTGGCTCCAGGCAATCCCACTGCATCACAGCCCAGGTCCATAACAGCACCCATTCTATCAGCCCTGACCTCAGAGGACAGCCATTACTGAGCCTCTCTACAATGCTTTGGCCCCTCCTATCAGGTGGTTAGTGGAGTGTCCTTTAAACCCTCACACAGGCTATAACTGGCTGATAGGTCTTCTGGATTAGCTTGCTCTCTTCTCTGAGAGTTCTGATGCATTTATCATCCTCCATGAGGGTTGTGGCAATTCTGCTCCACTCAATGCGGACCATCACTTTCTCCAAGCTTTATGAGTATGGTAGCAGCGTTGTTAGCATTATATTCTTGGGTCCTTTATAAGTGTTAAGTCCTGTATCACAGGAGTATACTCCCACATCAGCATATCCAACGATGGGATCCCTGGGTGGCGCAGCGGTTTAGCGCCTGCCTTTGGCCCAGGGCGCGATCCTGGAGACCCGGGATCGAATCCCACATCGGGCTCCCGGTGCATGGAGCCTGCTTCTCCCTCTACCTGTGTCTCTGCCTCTCTCTCTCTCTGTGTGTGACTATCATAAATAAATAAAAATTTAAAAAAAAAACATATCCAACGATATCTCCCTCCTCCCACTTAATTCAGTACCCATAATATCCATATTTTCTATGCTCCTGCTAGTATAAGTTAGCTAAGTCCTATAACTTCTTGGGGGTGTTAAGGGCATCGGGCATCCTCCCTTAGCATAAGAGCATTTCCTCTGTTGTAATCTGACACTACTTGTTGGTCTACTTGGCCAGGAAAGCAGTGAAGGTAGATTCCAAGAAGGCTTCATATTGTCATCCAAGACAAATTCTTCTGCATCTTCTTCAAAGAAGGGGGCATGCTGGACTATGCAGGGAGAAATGAGTCTATTGTAGCCCGGAGGATTCAGGAGAAAAAAAAAAACATTTTGAGGAGACAAAATCTTGTGTACTGTCACCATGCTAAATCCCAAGGTCTCCCTTTTTTCCAATGAGTGTCCTAAACTTGCCAGGGCAGACTTGCCAGGTTGGAAATTTTAGCCTTGCCTGCTGCTCTGCTACCCTTCCAACTGAGGGTTATGTTGTTAGGATCCTCTGGGTTTTCTGTTTTCCAACTGCGGCAGATGAGAATCTTTTTATATGCTGCCATGAGCCTTCTGGCTTTCCTACTTAGGATCAAGTTGGTAATTAATCACTCTCAGTCTATTACTATCTCTTTCCAGTTCCTCAACAGGCCCTAGTAAGATCTATTCAATTCTGTAGTCTTTATTACTACATGAACCCCTCCAAAGCTTGAAATATTGCACACTGTCCTTCATCCCCTTCCACCTGTGTCTCATTCAAGTTCACTACCAGTAATACTTGCTTTGCAACTACATACCAGGTGTTATCAGTACTCCATCTACTGCCAGTGAATAGGGCTTCATTCCCAGCCATCTGACAGGTGATCCAGTTTCAAAGCCCCATTTGGGAATTCTTTTCCTAGGACGGTTCCTGGTACCAACTGCAATAGGTTAGGTTCCCTAGAAATGGACTCTTACATGAAGATTTGCCTGGAGGAAATTTACTGGTCGGTTGTCCTAGGAACAATACCTGTGTAGGAGTGAAAGAACCAGGAGGCTTTGGGAGAAGGTCAATCATGGTATATTTACACGTGAGTTCTCAGCTGAGACTTCACAGGAAGGTCTGAAGTTGAAATTGTTCTTGAGGGATGTCCTTAATTGAGGCACAGAGGCCAAGCCCTCCTATACCCATTTGGACCAGCCACTGAATGGGGACTTCCCTCAGAGAAGGATATAACCATGAGTAGGATAGCTCCCACTGGTCAAGGGCAAATTCCAGAGAGGAAATCAGACAGGAGTCATCCATAGCTACATCTCCTAGCAAATGGAAGAATGAATCCTTCAGTTTTGAAAAAGAATCTGAATATACACCACAGCATCCATTACATTATCAAAGAAATTAAAGTGACTGGAGTTTAAATTGTAACTTGAAGAACTGTAAAATGTTATTCAGGAGGTAATGTACTTAGAGAGGCATTAATGAACTAATAAATAACAAAAGAAAAGGAAAGAATATGAATTGTTCAATGTGCTTCGAATGTTACAGCAGGAAATGAGTGCCTTGATTCATGTCAAAAGCTAACTTTTATAACAAAGCACAGTGCTAAGAGCTTAATAAATATTAATTCATTTAATCCACATGAAACCCTATAAGTTATTTACTCTTGTGATTCTCATTTTTAGATGAGAAAACTAAGACTCAAAGAGGTTAAATTATTCGCCCAAGTAAAGATACCTAGTAACTTATCTGAGCTGGCATTTGGATCTCAGCAATTTGTGTTCTTCACCACTGTGCTAAGCTACTTCTCTTACTTAATATGTGTCAGATCTTGTTGTAAGTACTTTACCAATACTAGTCACTTGAACAACTAAAATAATCCTAATAAGAGGTTGGTTCTATATTAATTACATTTACAGAGGAGGAAATTAAGGCTAAACATCTATTTTATTCAGTAAGATGCTCTCTGGTCTTCATTAAATTATCAAATAATCATGTCTGGAACTAAGAATCTCGATTCCATGACTTGCTAGCTGTGTGACCTCAGCCAAGTTACTTACCTCTCCAGGATTATTTCCTCATATGTAAAAGAGGGACCCACGCATTGTGTTGTTGGTATATAAAGCTCTCCTATATCCATGGTAAGAACTCAAGAGCTGTGACCATCATCAACATCAACATCACCATCTTCATCATCCCTATGAGAACACATCAAATGTCCACTTAAGCATTCCTGCTCATTTGGCAGTTTCACTTATTAGTTTATGTGAATTGCTTTTCGTTTTGATTAACTATGGTCTTACAATATCAACTGCCTTTTAGTAAGTCGAAACACCCCAAGATAAGCTGATAAAATATAGCTTTGAACTTCTAAACACTGAGGCTAGATTTAGCCTTTTATCATAGAATTTGGCTTTATGGAAGCAAGCTCTTCTCTTTCCACTGAAATCCATGCATTTTCAAAACTCAACAATCTCGTATACCCTAGAAATCATAGCTAGAAACTCCAGTAGTTATCCTGGGTCAAGGCTGACCCATACAGAAGTATGAGTGAACTCCAAAACCCTCCAGCTTCCTTCTGGGATGATAAAGGGAGGTACCAGTAGATCAGAGCACTGGAGAAGAATGACTTGAGGGTCTTCCCCTACCTCCCACCCCACTGGCTTCTTTCCTACCACATCACATGATTTGGCTACATCCTTATACCTATAACTCTGGCCAGTAACCATTTCCCAGAGTTGGAGCTATGCTCTCCAGGTTCCATCCTCCATTCACTCCTTTTAGTCTAGGGTGGTAAGGGTTCCACTGCTGTCAGCTCCAAGCAGTGGCAATATCAGTGATGTTTTCCCTAAATCTTGGCCACACTTTTTCAAATAGTTCATTAAATTCTCAATTATCGGGGCACCTGGGTGGCTCAGTGGTTGAGTGTCTGCCTTTGGCTGAGAGCATGATCCTGGAGTCCCGGGATGAGTCCCACATTGGGCTCCCTGCATGGAGCCTACTTCTTCCTCTGCCTATGTCTCTGCCTCTCTCTCCCTGTGTTTCTCATGAATAAATAAATTAAAATCTTTTAAAATTTTTTAAAAAATAAATTCTCAATTATCAAATCCAAGTGTGTCCTCTATTTCCTGCTGGGACTCTGACTTACACAACACACAAAATAAACACTAGTTCCTTCCACTTAAGGAGTATTCCTCCCCTGTCCCTATCCGGATCCTACCACTCTGCCCTATGCCCCATGCCCTCACCCAATCTCTTCTCCATGCTTATACATTAGCCAGTCTTAACACTCTCAGTCAGTTCTTGAAAGCAATATCTATTCACTGTAGTGTAATTATGTCTGAGATCTAAAAAATCATCAGATAAATTGTCATCAATCCATTTTTGTCTCAAACCTCCGTCTGCTACACATTAACTCATAAGGCTGGTGTACTCAAGATGAACTTCTTTTTATCTTCAATCATTTCTGAACTATTAAGCCTCCCAGCCTAAATTGTGGTGGACAGCAGGTCATTTCTGCAGGGCTCAATGCCTACATTTTCCACCATGTCTCCATGTCAACTCTGCCCATGTTATGGTCACTAGGAAGCCTGAACTAATCAGGCTGTGTCCTGATCTCCATGGTCATCATCACAGATTCCTCTCACCATTTGATTGCTCAACCAATAGAATCAATTGCAAAGCACACTGGACCAAAGATTAGACAAGTCATGGTCTAGTTATAATTCTGCCACTACGTAAGTGTGCCTTAAATATGTCACTTCCTTCCACCTGGGCAGCCAGTTCCTTGTTTATAAGCAGAAGGCAGTTGAACAAAATCTCTGCTAGATCCACAAGAGGCCCCCCTTCTTTTGTCTTAGTGTGGATCCTCTCACTTCCTCTAGTCTCCTTCTCTTATACATTCCTGAAGCTCCCGCCCTTGGTTCACCCCAGTGAGGTTATGCCCTTTCTTCTCAACCATGGCTTTATCTTTGCCATATGTGTGTGTATATTTACTCTTAACTTGAACATATGTGTGCATGAGTGTGCACACATTTTTACATACCCACACATGGGAGATCACAACATTGCCTTGCTTGCCACATCTCTGAACTACAATTTATGGTGAAATAGGAACTACCAGGCTACATGGTGTATCTAACCAGACTCCCCCACTGCCCTATCAGTTACACACGCACTTTCCAAAACCATCATAACACTGTGGTCTACAAAAGATGTCAGTTTTTCATTCTTTATCATATATATACAAGGTGTCCAGAAATATATTGTGGGGCCCACTTGTAAGATCCAAGTGTAACATCTAGCAAAGAACAGATCTGTTAAAAGAATCAAGTTTCTTTTCCTCAAATGATATAATGTGTAATAAAAAAAACATAAAATGGGCATGTTGATTTAAAAGGGGCACAGAGAGATAAGAATGCTCACTCAGGTTATGAGTTTAACAGGGCTCTGGTTTCCATACATACTTTGTAGCATTATAACAGTTTTCCTCTTAGTTGAGAGGTGAATCACTACCCCCAAAGAATCCAATCATCTGGTCACCTCATGGACCTCTGGATAGGGAGGTACACCTTTTTTGTTTGAAGTCAGTTGAAATGTGCACGGTACTGAGGCTCAAGGATGTGGGTCAGGTCAGAGTAGAGTGAAGACCATAAGCAAATTCCCCCCTTGACTTCCATACCAACAGTTAGCTCTGTTTTTCCCAAACAATTTATAACATTTGAAAATGCTTAAAGTGTGGTTTGAGAGGGATTTTTGAATGTGTTATGATCCAGGTCAAATGTCTGGATTCTGAAGAATAAAAAAAATCTTACTTGCCACCATGCCATTCATGTGAAAATATCCAGCAGAGCTTATGGTGAGTATGGGAACAGACATTACTTCCTTCCTTTGATTCAGAGAGAGGAGGATACACATCACCACTGGGCCTGGTGGGATCAAGCAGCCACAATGAAGGAAGGTGTAAACTGTAACCAGAGGTACTGAACCTAAGTAAGTTGAGTTATTACCTTCCAGGAAGCAGATGCACTCTCTTTTTTTTTTTTTTAATTTATTTTTTATTGGTGTTCAATTTACTAACATACAGAATAACACCCAGTGCCCGTCACCCATTCACTCCCACCCCCCGCCCTCCTCCCCTTCTACCACCCCTAGTTCGTTTCCCAGAGTTAGCAGTCTTTACGTTCTGTCTCCCTTTCTGATATTTCCCACACATTTCTTCTCCCTTCCCTTATATTCCCTTTCACTATTATTTATATTCCCCAAATGAATGAGAACATATAATGTTTGTCCTTCTCCGACTGACTTACTTCACTCAGCATAATACCCTCCAGTTCCATCCACGTTGAAGCAAATGGTGGGTATTTGTCATTTCTAATAGCTGAGTAATATACAGATGCACTCTCTTCCTCCCCACTTACATATTAAGATGGGCAGAGATACCATGAACTCTCTGCTCTATCTTACATCATTTTTTATTCATTTATTTTTAATGAATTTTTATTTTTAATTTATTTTTAATTTTCCTGAAGAGCTTGCCTACTTATCAGTCATGAATATACAAAGGTTTTAGAAATAATAACATTAGGGGATCCCTGGGTGGCTCAGCGGTTTGGCGCCTGCCTTTGGCCCAGGGCGCAATCCTGGAGTCCCGGGAGCGAGTCCCACGTCAGGCTCCCGGCATGGAGCCTGCTTCTCCCTCCTCCTGTGTCTCTGCCTCTGTCTGTCTCTCTCTCTCTCTGTCTGTCATGAATAAATAAATAAATAAATCTTTTAAAAAAAAGAGAATGGAAATTTCTTAAAAAAAAAAAAGAAATAACATTAAAAGAGATGTAATGAAGAACAACAGACCTCTTTACTATTTCCTCACTCACCACCATGCTCTTTTTCAGAAACAGCCCCTCCCAATTCTTTTAGCTGTTCTGCTGTAAAACTATTTTAAATTATTGTACTTTTTCTTTCCCAATTTCAATTTTAATTTCTATATATTGACTTCTTACTTTGGAAGAGGATACTTAAGCTCATCTATACCACTATTCACTATACTTCCACTGTCCTTTTCCACAACATACTAATATGATTAACATACTGCTCAAGTTTACATCACCGTCATATACATATATATATAAATTATATTATTATACATATATTATAATATATATATATACATCTTCACATACATTATTATACTGCTGTGACAAGTAGGAAGTATGATTACATTTCCTTCTTCAAAGAACCTTTTGCTTTCTCTGGGATTTCCTTGGTTTTCTAGACACTTATGACCAGATCTTCCTATAATCTCTGAAAGCCCCTCATTACAACTTTTCTTAAGTTTAAATTTATAAAGCCATTGTTTACATTTTTTTCTTGCCCCTTTTCTTGCTCCAGGCTGACCTATCGCTCTCCAGTCCTGCTTTGGAGCTGATGGCCTGGAGTATGTTTCCTTCCTGTCACCTGAAAGTTCCCCCACTGCTCCCCCATGTTGCATTTCCTATTTCCTGGATCTTTTGTCCTCTTCTAGTAGCTCCAAAGAAGCATGGGAAGAATATTCTGTGAAGACCAGCATATCTGCAAATGGATGTCTTTATTTCACCCTCACATTTAATTATGAGTCTCTCTGGGTATGTAAGTCTATATTAAAAACATTTTCCCTCCAAATTTTGAAGGCTTTCCCCTGTTTTCTGGAGTGATTTCTATGTTGCTACTGACCAACACCATCTTAGTGTCTCAACCTTTATAACATGAGTTTTGTTTTGCTTTCTGGAAAGTTTTAGGATTGCTTCCCTTGTCACAAGAATGTGCCCAGATTCTGGTCATGGTTTCAGGGGCCAAATGGATTTTTGCAATATGGAAATTCATGTTCCTTCCATTAAAGACATTTCTTCTTATATCATTTCTTTCAAATTTTGTTCTCTTCCATTTCTGTTTCTGGAAATCCCATTAGTCTGGGTCATTCTCTAATCTCTGTACCAATTCTAATTGCTTAAGAATTCTCTTTTTTTCTATTTTCTGCAACCCTTGCCTCATCTTCCATGCCTATCCCTCCCTTCTAAAACATCTCAATATTGCCTATCATGAATTTGCTTTGCAAAATTTCTCTCTAATGGTTCTTTTTAAAAGTACTATTTTCTCATTATATAGATGCAATCCCCTCCCTCAGCTCTTCTAATCCCTGAACCATCTGTTTCTCCCATACTTCCATCATTTGTATTTTTTATAGTCTCGGCATCTCATGTTATCCACTGCTTTCTGAGCATCTATTTTTATTGAAAAGTGAAGGATAAAAGCTCTTTCCTCCTTTGTTTGCTTGAAGTAGGCTTACAGGCCACTAAGCTTCACTTTATGGTGATGGGACTTTCACACTGGTCCTTCTCTCATGATAATATTTGTGTATCTTTTCTCCTAGGCCTGTTCTTCCAAAGAAAAATCTTCCAATTTCCTACCAAGAAAGTGTAAGCCTGGCTTTAACACTCCAGGAGCCTTTTGGGATCCTTTGGGAAGGAATAGCTAATTGTTTGCCAAAATTTTCCTCTATGAAGAGGTGTTACCCATCCTTGATCTGTTTGTACAACAAGTTGTATCCCCTCTCATCTACTCAAGGACTTCACTCAGCAGTTTTCCCCTTTAGTCTGTATCCATTTTTGTCTCTCTACTTGATCATTATCATCATCATCAAACATGATCTAGTATCTCACATTTTAAAAAGAATAAATAAAACCTTCTTCGATTCAAAATCTCTCTCAACTAATGTCTAAATTTTCCCCTCCCATTTTCAGCAAGATCCTTGGAAGAGTTATCATCACCAATGTGTCTCTTCCTATTTTCTCTGAAACCCACACCATAGGGTAAGGATTTTGCACTATCCTTGGCGACTGACAAACTCCACATTGATATACACAAAGGTCAGTTTCTTAATCTCCATCTTACTTGGTGTATCAGCAGCATCTGAAACAGCAGATCATACCCTTTCAATTGGCTCTGGAGACTACTCATTCCTAGTTCTCCTGGTTCTCCTACTTTCTCACTGGCTACTACCTTTCAGCTGCCTTTGTGGCTTCCTTCTTAACTCCACACACTCCAAATGCTGCAGTATCCTAGAGCTCAGACTTCTCTCTTCTGTCTGCGTACACATCCTTAGTTATTTTAGCCAGTTTCCTGGCTACCAATTGTATCTATAAACTGATATTTCCTAAAATTATATCCTCAACTTTGACCTCTTCCATGACTTCCATATTTTTAATCACCCCCCAACACACTTGGCATCTTGAATTTCTAATAAGCATCTCCAACAACATGATCAAAACAACTTTCTGTTATCACCCTACACTCTGAAATGCCTTGCCTCTATGATATTTCAGCAAATCATAAGCTCATTCTTCTACTGCTCTGGTGAAAAACCTTCATGTCATCCTTAACAACTTTCTTCCTCTCACTGCATCTAACCCAACAGCAAGTACCATTGTCTCAGCCTTCAAGGTATATCCAGAATCCAGAAATTCTTCCTAATTTCACTGATACTACCCTTGTCCAAGACACTGTCAACTAACTCCTATCAAGAGCCTCTAAACTGCTTCCTTTTATTGTATCCCTACCATTTTGTTCTGAACACAATAAAGCAATACCCTAAAGATATAAATCATATCATTTCTCCTCTCTGAACAAAACCCTCCAATAGCTCCCATGTCCGTGAGAGAAAAGCTAAAATCCTGACAACTGCCCTCAAGACTCTACAGCTTCTATTCCTCATTCTGATATCATCTCCAACTGCTCCCCATCCCTAACTTATTCTACTCCAGGAACCACAGACCTCCTCACTGATCCTTAAGTAGAGAGTGGACTCTCTACTCAAGCAACTTAAACTTGCTGTTCCTTCTGCCTAAAATGCTCTTCTTCCAGGTCTTCAAGTGGTAACTGCTGAAACATTACCTTATCAGTGAAGATTTCACTATTCAAAACTGCAACATTCTCCCTTAGTAGCACATCTTACTCCTTTACACTCTCGTTTTTCCCCTTAAAATGTATTATGAGCTAATATACTATAAACATTGTTCTCTTGCTTATTGAGCTGTCTTCTGTCTTCCTTAAGGGCACACATTTTATCTGTTTTATTTTCCTACCATATTCCCAGATTCTTTTTTTTTTTAAGATTTTATTTATTTATTCATGAGAGACCCACAGAGAGAGGCAGAGACACAGGCAGAGGGAGAAGCAGGCTCCATGCAGGGAGCCTGAGGTGGGACTCGAGCCCGGGTCTCCAGGATCAGGCCCTGGGCTGAAGGCGGCGCTAAACCACTAAGCCACCCAGGCTGCCCATATTCCCAGATTCTAAGACAATGCCTGATACTAATAGATTATTAACACAAATTTGTCTGATGAATTAATGACCAAATGAATAAACTCACAGAGTCACATCTCAAGTGGCAGTAAAAGACCTTATTTTGATAAATATGAGTGCTCGCTTCGGCAGCACATATACTAAAATTGATAAATATGAGGTAAATCAGTGTTCCTACAATTGCTCCAATCAAAGACTGGGTTGACTGGGTTGCCCATGGAGTCTAGGATAAAGCTGAGACTTCAGGTAGTGACAAAGCGCTTAGATAGATAAAATTCCATCAAAATGACCATCAAAAGAGGCTGCAGAGCCCAAAGAGATAACATGAGCTACAAATGGGAGGCAAACAGCTTCACAGAAGCTCCACAAAGGACATGCAACAGCATTTCAATTCCTCTCACATCTCCCAAAAACTACTCCAAAACAAAGGGCCAAGAAGACTGCCCTGATGTGAAATACCAACAGGGTGGTTTACAGACTTACTCCAAGTCCTCAAAAACAAAGAAAGAAAAGGCAATAGCTTCCAAAGAGAATGCACAAAGATGGCTCCCATTAAATGAGAGAGAGAGAGAGAGAGAGAGAGAAAAGAATGCAAATCACATACCTTACTTGGCTAGTAAAGAAACCACGTGTTCTGAGACATCAGAGGGGAACCTGAGCTCTGGAAGAGCCTCACCCTCCTCATGTTCTTTCCTAACCACTTTCTTCCTCAGATCCAATAAAACTTTTTCATCTCTTTTCAAGCAGTCTGTAGGGAGTCATAAAAAGGCAGGCCTGACAGATGCTCATGTCAGCTCAACACTGCCAAAAACACATAGCCAGGCCTACCACTCCTTGGCATACCACTTGAAAGTTTCACTTGGGTGTCCTGGCAGGACAAGCAAAAGAGGCCCTTTAGAACGCGCTGGTGCCACTAAAGAAGGATCTCCCAGGGGCTGCTCCATTCAGATACGGACTCCTGTCACTGAGTCTTCTAGATACTCAAGAGCCTACAATGAATGTTTTAAGGTGGGAAAAAAAAAAAAGGAGAACATGGGAAAATCTTAGAGATTGCAAGATTAAATACTTTCAGGGAAAAGAACCTAGTCTGACATTATAAGGCCCTGATTGTCTTTTTTTTTTTTTTAAGGGACTTTTAAAGATTCAAATGATAATATGATGTTAAGTATCTTTTTTAAGAAACAGCTAATTAATTTGTTTTCTAGTTTCTTCTTTACTTTAATCAAAATGGCAGATTTGGGGGAAAGAACAGAAAAGAAAAATTTGAAAAATTATTCTGTTAGTACAAGAGTTGGGAGAACTGCTGAGGATCCCAGGGGGATCCTCTTCTCTGAGGTATCCTCTTCTCTGTGACTCTGACCTCCAGGGAGAAAGTGACATGGCTCACACAGCCTTCTTAATCTAGATGTTTCTCCATCCTTCTCCATAACCACATTTTACTTATCTTCTGAGGCCCAGATCAAATGCCTCAACTGTAAAACCAAACTCCTCTTGTCCTTTTGGCTAAATACATTTAAAACTTAAAAAAAAAAAAAAAAAAAAAAAAACCTACTGTTATATCTTCAACCCCACTAAACAGTCTATTTTTTAAGTTCAGGGTTCATGTCCAATCTACATGTCACCCCTACCGCGCCCATCATGGTTCTTTGCCTAAAATAGGTCCTTGGGGCACCTGGATGGCTCAGTTATTTAAGAATCTGACTCTTGATTTGGGCTCAGGTCAAGATCTCAGGGTCATGAGATCAAACCCCATATTGGGCTCCATGCTAACCATGGAGCCTGCTTAAGATTCTTGATCTCTCTCTTCCCCTGCCCCTCCCCACTCATGTTCTTGTTTTCTAAATAAATAAATTTTTTAAAAAATAAAAACGGGGGGGGTGGGAGTGAATGGGTGACGGGCACTGGGGGTTATTCTGTATGTTAGTAAATTGAACACCAATAAAAAAAATAATAATAATAAAAATAAATAAATAAATAAATAAATAACTTACAATACAAATAGAAAAAAAAAAATAGGGCAGCCTGGGTGGCTCAGTGGTTTAGCATCTGCCTTTAGCCCAGGACCTGACCCTAGAGACCTGGGATCGAGTCCTACGTCGGGCTTCCTGCGTGAAGCCTGCTTCTCCCTCTGCCTGTGTCTCTGCCTCTCTCTCTCTCTCTGTGTCTCTCATGAATAAATAAATAAGATCTTTAAAAAAAATAAAATAAAATAGGTCCTCAATAAAGCCTTCATAAATATATTAACTAAGAATAAAATGAAGAGTTCAGGGGTAACCCAATGAGTACACTGGTGAAGAGTAATTACATTTGGGGATGGGGACATCCAGTCATCACTTGATAAAAATGGCAACAATGGCTCTCAGGAGGAAAACCAATACAATTCCCATGTTGTCAAACCACTGAGAGAGGCTTCCAGCACCACTTTAACCATTGCATTACTTCACTTAAAAATAAGAAAAATACTCTCGAATGTGAATTTCAACAACAGATCCTGGACAAATGCAAGGTAGTTGACCATTGGTCAGGGCAGTGGCCCAAAACCCTGGGACCAAGGGTTTCTTAGCACATGTGGCTGGTGCTCCACAGAGCAGCATACATTTAAGAACAGAGCCCCAGATAGACAGCAAGAATATAGATCTACGGGCTAGCTCTAACACAAGCTCTGTAACCTTGGGTAGGTCCAATGATCCAGTGGACACATGAGACTTTCAGGGATTTACCTGTCAATGAAGAGCTAGGCTGATGACTCTAAAATCCCTTCCAGCTCTAGAGCTCAATGATTTTCCATCTGTTCCACATTAGAAAAGCATTTTAGTTCTGTCCAAAATGCAATCATCCTCAAAACATTTTTTTTATAGCCATGTCTTCAAAATTCTACAGACTCTCTGAAGATTTTGTAGTGCCAAACCATATATGACTGCTCAGGTGGCCCAATCTCAAGTCTGTATACCTCCTCCCAGATCCCTTAGTTTCACTCTCTTGGTCTCCAATAGCTCTCCTCAGTCCCGCACCATCACCACCACACCACATCCCTCCCCGCCCCTCGTTAACATATGGTCTCCTTAACTCACATGACTGTCTGCCCCACTTTTGGTAAAGCTACTAGTAAAAAGTTCTGAAATGGAAACCAGATGCATACTCGCACCTTGGGATGTATGTATTATAGAGATGAAACTGCCACTCTCTTCCCAGTTGGCTTCACCTCTTTTTTCCCCACCTGGTCATGTGGTGTGCACCTGCAATGCGCTGACAAGGCTTTAGGTTACAACACAAATGGTTAGATCAGGTTCCAGGATGGCCTTGGGTTTTAATCCCAGGTGAGCTGTGCATGCATCAAGGGTTTTTATTCCCACTTCACCTTTATGGTTCTCAGAGTTTCCTCTTACACACAAACTAATATTTCATATAGACAAACAAGCCTCTAGTTCCCCTTCCATCTTCCAAGATTTTTTTTTAACCCAACTGATTTCCCCCTCTTCTCAATTGTCAATAGAAATACTGTAGTGTGAAGCAAACATGTACTATGGTTGGAATACCACTCCCAATGTAAGAGTGCTTACCTTTTTTGGCAAATTGCCTCAGATTGGAAGAATGCCTTTGGGCCTAGAATCTAGAAGAAACCTCAGCCTTAGAGTTCATCTCTCCTGCCACTGCACAAAAATGCCTATTAAGCAAAGTAAAGTGGAAAAGAAAACAGCAGGGCTCTAAATGATTCTACAAAGATCAAATGCCAGAAAGCTATTAAGGCAAGACCACAGGCAAATGATCTACAAGTAGAGTGACCATACTTTCTGAACCAAAACACAGAATTTTATTTGGCAAATGATGTGAGACTAGAACAGAGCATTTTAAAGTACAAACACTTTGGGGAATCTAAAATGTAATATCACCTGTGTTAAAAGTCACAGGCTGGAAAAAAACTGGACCATAAAGTTTAGATCGACAAACAATTTTTAAGCACCTACTACTATATGTCAATCACCATTGCCCTGTTTTTGCTTATTTCTATTTTTATAATCCAGATGTCAAGTGACAACTCCACAAGAATGCAAGACTTTGGACATCTCCTAAGGTAGCCACATATTCTTTGCTTCTCATCCATTACGAAGTGAGGTCTGTTTCCCTTCCTCTTGAATCTAGGTTTGTTTGTGACTTGCTCTGATCCATTTTGGAAATGATGCTGTGTAATTTTCTAAGGATAGGCCCTAAAAGATCTATAATTGCCATTGTTTTTCTAACATTCTGTCTTAGAGCCTTCTGGAACCATGGTGTAAGAATCCCATACTATGTTGACCAGCCACATAGAGGAAGGCCAAAGCTCTATGGCCAATAGTCCCGGCAGAGCTCTTAGCTGGTAGCACTAAATGCCCACCATGTGAATAATTCCCCTTAAATGAACCAGCGCAGTGTATTCTGCTGATGATGCAGCTTCAGCTGACATCACGCAGAGTAAAACAGCTCCCCAGTAGAGCTCAGTCAATCCAACAAAATCATGAGAAAGAGTAAATGATATTTACTCCCTTCAGCCATTATGTTGAGATGGTTTATTCTACAGTTACAGATAACAGAAATGCTCTTGTCCCTAAAATTCAATCCTTTTTATTATATAATTTATTCCTTCTATACTCAGTGTTTTCTGTTTATAAATAACATATATATTGTTGGCTAAAACAGATCCTCACTCTCAAACCTACCATTTTCGTGGCACAGAAGAACTGAAACATACTTTGAGACTTATATTTGTCCCTGACACTCTACTCCAGGTGTTTCTATGAAAAGAAAGGACAAAAATTTGTTTCCCCTCTGATATTAATTAGGTCACCACCTTAAAAGACAGACCTATCTAGAGCCACTTCAAATTTTAAGCAGAGGCAAATTTACCCAGAAGCAAATGAAGCTAAAGCTCACTTGCACAGGACCTATTCAAGGTCTCAGAAGGAGTCCTGCCTTTGTCTTCACATGTCATAAGACTCTGAAAATTTGCAAAAACACAATATGTTAACTGTAATATAGTATGTTTCCATTCTGTTACACTTCCCTTCTAAAAAGATGGCTTTTGGATGGCCACCGACATTGTGGAAATCTCAAGAAAGAGGAGAAGAAATAGGCATACATGCTGTTTGGATCGAGGGAGACATATTTATGTGGTTTACAGTCATTTTTGCATCTAGTTATTACTAGCCATCTTGCTATAACAGCAACTGGCATGAATTATCCCACAGCCTAAAATGCAAATTCACCCAACATTGCAATATGGAGATGTAGAGTCAAAGATCATGACAAAATACAAATGTATCCTATGGTTCCCAGCACTAGATGAATCACAGAGTAAAGGAGAGATATGTTTGAAATGTCTACCACCAAATGTTGGTCTGTGGAATATTCTGCTGGCCATCAAATGTATAAAATTGTAAGCAGAATATTAGGGGATTAGGTTCTTACTAACAATAGTCAAAATGGAAGACGTCTCCTTTCAGGAACACATTTCATAATGCCCTGATGCCATCATGAACACATGATGCTTTATCTGGGGGGAGGGGTTCTTTTATGATGGCAATTACATGAAATTAAATCTAATAGAATTCCTGAGTTTAACATAATCTTGACCACTACAAGGAAGAAGGGTATCTCTGTATGAAGTCATGGAAATCCATATTTATTACTCCTATTTCCTAATAATAAGTCAAACTGTGACCAATCATTCTATAAATGAGACTGAAATTTTCTATTATTCCTCTGAAAAGTAATTATAAAATCAGAGTCACAAGAAAAGGCAAATAAAAAGATGCAACTAACTCATATAAGCAGACAAGTCTCAGAGAGGTGCAGCAGACAATAAATTGATAAAAATATCATGTCAGTATTGTGGACATAGTCTAAGCAGAAAGAGAAGAGAGTCAAAGAATACATGTCAAGTGAATCTGTGCCTTTTTAAAAGCTTTTTCTAGAAGCTTCATCCAGCAATTTTTTCTGACTTCTCTTTGGCAAGAGGCAAGTCACATGACAATCCTAGGGGCAAGAAGTAAATGTCAAGTGTTTCTTTTGTTGAGTTTTTATTCATTTTCTGGACACACTGCTACTCTCCCCCACAAAATCTTGATTCTGAGGATGCCTGGCTGGTTCAGTCAAAAAACCATGTACATGATGCTTGATCTCTAGGTTGTGAGTTTGAGCCCTGTGTTGGAAGTAGAGATTACTGAAAAATACAATCTTTAAAAAAAAATCCTGATTCTGGTACAAAAGATGACTGGGAAAATGGATATTGGGGATGCAACCAGCAGGCTCTACTCCAGACAACTGAGATATTTCTGTTTAATAATGGTTATCAGCTTGAGAAAAACCACCATTTGCTTCAGCTCACAGCCTCACCTGCCATTAATTACAAGCAAATGTTTTGTTTTATTTTCAGTTCATGAGATGGATCCACCATTCACTGACTTGATCATGTACTGAAATACTTTGAGAAGATAGCTCATAAGTCATAATTAGTCCAAAAAATAAGTTTCAAAGACAATCCAGCAGTCAGGACTATTATTTGGTTGTCCTCTCTCTCTTTCTCTTCTTAATTATAATTATCCACACAGAGATATTTGAGAAATTAGCATGGACCACTAACACACTAAATATCTTTGCTCAGTATTTCCTTAGTTTCAATGGTCCAAGAATGCTGCTTGCTGAGATATTTTTCAAGTTTGTCTTCTATAATGGAACAGTTGATACCTCATTCTGTTCAAGTTTCAATTTGTGTACTGAATTAAGAACTAAGTTGGTGCCTGACTGCACACACCATAGGGCACAACATGGAGGCCCAAGGTAATCCACTAACATACCTTGTTTGGTCCACAGTGTTTTAATTGAAGTAGTCAATTAAGAACATTTAAGAACCAGAACTAGAACTATGACTCAGATTTCTTTGTGTCTACCTTCACTTGAATGATCATAAGGTATGGCAACCCTGGCTTGGTTTTGTACATAACAGTGATCAACTGTGAGTGGTCATAGCTCATGTTTTTCCTCTTCATGCAGCCCCAATCTTGATCCATGAGCTCACTTATGATATCTGCCTGGCCTCTGCTTAGGGGTATCTAGATTTATGAACTTCCATCTATTCCCATGTTCAAAATTGTAAGAGAAAAATACTTTTAATTGTTGTGACTCTTTTGAGAATTTACATGAATCTATTAATCAAAGGCTTCCTTATGAGAGATCAACAGCAGCATAAAAAATAGCTCATACTCTGAAAGGATCATGAAATCTAAGCGTTGGAAATGTAAAACAAAAATTTCAAGGAAGCAGGTATAGCAAGTATAAAGATGCATACATTTAGTGGGACAGTTGGTAAGCAGCAAGTAATAATTCCATGGTAGCTAGGGATGAACACATTTCTTTTACAATAAGAAAAAAAGGTAACCAAAAAAAGTATGCCCAAAGAGAGATCGTATTTCTTCACTCAATCTTACAGAGCTTCTGTCTTTCCTCTTGGCCAAATTCTGAAGCATTCTATTATCTTAGCAGATTGGACCTTCTTCAACATGCCAGCAGGGCAGATTTTCCAATATAAGCTACAGGAGAGGCCATGGGCACATAAGGCTACAGTGGGAGTCAAAAGAAAATTGTCCAATTCTACTTTGGGAACTATTGTGAGCCAGCATCTTCTCTGCTGCCAAAATGTTACCCTTTTCTTTAGAGAAATACATGCAGAAGAGAGGTAACATGTTTCTCTGAATTTTTGTCTTTATTTTCCAAACTGAGTAATGACATATATATTTTTTCAAGTTGTCATAATGACAGTTAACAATAATTGAACACTTTCAACATGCCAGGTACTAAGCTAAGAAAATCACATATACTATCTCATTCACTTAAGTCTTCCTTAAAAGACTCCATCATAGAACTGAGAATTAAAAAAAAAAAAAAGGAAAGAAAACTAGGGCAAATAAGGCAAATAACTTGTTCTAAAACTTTTTAATGCCTTCAACGGGATACCTAGGAAATGGAGTCTTACTGGACTTTAAGTCTGTATGTCAAGAGTATCTGCTTTATCACTATCTAATAATTATAGCCATAAATACCACTTGTAAAATACAGTGAGAGTTATTTTAATATAAGTATCTTATATAAGTACTTAAGTAAGTATCTTAATATATATTAATTCATTTGATCCTAAAAATCCTGAGAAAGGATAAATATATTAATAAATATGTGAGGTATTTTTTTTCTCTTCTCCATAGAAGAAAAGACTAATGAGCAATGGTTGAATGTGTACCATTTGCAAAGCACTATGACATAAAGGCACTATGACATTTCACAACAGATGAGAAGAATACGATATAATGCCAAATGGCTATCATCAAAAAAGAAAAAAAAAAAAGAAATAACAAGTGCTAGTGACAATGTCGAGAAACAGAACTCTCGTGCACTGTTGGTGGGAAGGTAAATTGGTGCAGCCACTATGGAAAACTGTAGGGAGCTTCCTCAAAAGGTTAAAAACAGAAATACCGTATGATCCAACAATTATACTTCTAGGTATATATCCAAAGAACATGAAAAACACTAATTAAAAAGAGTATCGGCACCTTTGTGTTCATTAAACATTATTTACAATAGCCAAGACAAGAAGTGACCAAAGTGTCTGTCGACATATAAATGGATAAAACAAAATGTGGCACATATTTATACAATGGGATACTTAAGATTCAGCCATAAAAAAGAAGGAGGGCGAATGGGTGACGGGCACTGAAGGGGGCACTTGATGGGATGAGCACTGGGTGTTATTCTGTATGTTGGCAAATTGAACACCAATAAAAAATAAATTTATTATAAAAAAAAAAAAGAAGAAGAAGAAGAAGAAGAAGAAAAAAAAAAGAAAAAAAAACGGAGGGCAGCCCGGGTGGCTCAGCGGTTTAGCGCCACCTTCAGCCCGGGGCCTGATCCTGGAGACCCGGGATTGAGTCCCACGTCGGGCTCCCTGCATGGAGCCTGCTTCTCCCCTGCCTCTCTCTCTCTCTCTCTCATGAAAAATAAATAAAATCTTTAAAAAGAAGAAGGAAATCCTTCCATTTGAAACATGGATGGGCCTTGGAGGCAATATGCTAAGTGAAATAAGTCTGACAGAGAAAGACAGGCCTGTATGATCTCACATACATGTACAATCTAAAACAAAACAAAAAGTTCATAGAAAAATAGATCAGATTTGTGGTTATCGGGGCAGTGGTGGAGGGTGATGGAATTAGACCCAGGTAGCCAAAAAGTGCAAACTTCTAGTTATAAGTAGGTACTGGAGATGTAATATGCAACATGATTTCTATAATTACCATTGCTGTAGGGTATACATGAAAGCTTCTAAGAAAGTAGATTTTAAAAGTTCTCATTACAAAGAAATAAACATTTTTGGTAACTATAAGTGATGGATGTTAACTACACTAACTGTAGTAATCCTATTGCAATACAGGTAAATCAAGTCATTATGCTATATACCTTAAACCTATACAGTGCTGTATGTCAGTTATAGCTCAACAAAACAGTTTTTTTTTTAAAGCCCCTCTAGTCATGATGCCCTTGGTTAAAGAAAGCTTGTTAACTTCAAAATTTGATCATGGGCTTAGAAAAGGAAAAAAAAAAAAAAGACACAGTCCTGATTTGATATAGATCATCACTCATGCAAGAATGAAGAGCTCCCAATAATTCCTGGGTGAATTAAATCAATGCTTTAACAACAACAACAAATATAAATTAAATTGCAATGGGATCCATGGAGGACTGAGTGAATTCAAATACAAAAAGGAAAACTTCAGAGAACTGAAGGGTAGGATTTCTACAGGCAAGGATGCACACATTTCTAGGCTTAGACAGCAATACAAATGAGCCATGACACACACATGTGTGAAAAATAAAGGGTGTGTTTAAGAAATGGTTCAGTGAAGCTGGAGCATGTTAGTAAAGTAATAAGCTGAGCAAAAACCAGAAAAGAAGGTTGGGTCTGAATGGCAGAGGCAGTGGAGAGCCATGAATGTTTGTAGTGGGCACCAGCACAATCCAGCCTGTATTCAAGGGTGAAGCCCAAGTCACCAGTATAGTGGGTGGGTGAGATTATCAGTGAGTAACCTGGACTCTGGGGCCAGACACAGCTACCCTAGCTTGTTAATAAAGTCTGCGATCTAATTTAAGGATGACAGAATAGAACGCCACTTTCATGTTATCATTCTCAAACACACACAGCAATCAACTTGCTAGTGGCCAAAAAACACTCAACAGTTTTCTCATTGACATTATCCAATTACAAAAGGCAATTCATCTAATTTGGAAGAATCCATCTATTTTCCCTTGAAATTTCATAAAGCTGTGGCTTTCCTGTTTGAATGTTGAAACCAAAACTTTTACCACTAAATTTTTCATTTAGATTTCTCTCAATCAGTCTTCATGAACAAGTATGTATGCATTGCCCTAGATTATCCTAAGGAAAAAGACGGGCCAGTCATGAAACCAATGCAACAGTGTTGCTTTGAATAAACTAGCATCTGAGCAGATAAAATAGTGCTTAACATTCATGTGACATGTAAGAAGCACATGAGGTGTTATCTCACACAATCCCATGAGGTTCTAGAACAACCTTGACTTTATGGACAAGAGAACATAGACCTACAGAGGTTATAGAGCTTCCCCAAAGTCACAGAGATATTAAATAGAGGATCCAGAATTTGGCCCCACAGATATGACTATTTCAGAGCTCTTTTTCTTTGCTATGGTAGGAGAGAATCACTCAGCTAGGGTGATGGCAGTGGGTGGGGACTACCAATTTGTCTTGATGCTGAAATGAGTGCGAAGGTTTGAGGGGAAGTCACTCTATTTGCCATGCCAAGGAAATCCGGACAGCACACTGTATGAGACATAAGGCCATTAAAAGATTTTAAGCAAAAGTATGATGTGATAAGATCAATGAAAACTGGAATTATTGGACAGTTTACTCCAGACATGATGTACACCTGGCCAAAGGCAAAGGCAATTTGGGACTTTTTTTCTCTGAAACAAAAACTGCCAATAGTATCATTCTGTCAGCATTTCTCAGTCTCAGAACTATTGATATGTAGGGCCAAATAAATCTTGGGGTGGCGGTGCTGTCCTAGGTACTGTAGTACCATCTCTGAGCACTACCCATTAGACGCCTGTATCACCCCTGCCTCCTGCAGTTGTGACAACTAAAAATGCCTCCAAAAAAATCACTCGAGGTGGAAAGCCACTGCCTGGAAAATGACATAATAATTGTAAAATGCTTGATCAAAAATTGAACATAGAAATACTTATAAATGAAAAAAAAGTGAGAAAGAAACAAATTACAGCAATACTACCAATCAGGATGCCACTTCATGGACACTGTTTGCTGATGCTTGTGAAAAATGGAGCAAAGTTTGGCCTTGAGAGGAGCATTTGAGGGTCAGAGCGACATGAGCAACTCAGATGAGCGCCTCTGATAAATCACAGAGCACTCGATCTATTTTTGTGTCTGAGGCTGCATGAAGTTCTAATCTGCTTAGATCTGATTGGATGGCCCTTTGATTGCTCTATTCATCTGTTCATCTAAACTCTCTTTCATGCAGGGTTTTCTGACTACACTCATAACCCAGCAATCATCCCAGCTATATCAAGCGGGATAATGTGGCTTTGCTTTAAGCTGAGATACTTCACAAAGCATAAACAGGAGATTTAAATTCAGCTGAGGTTTCTGGAAGTTAAGAACGCAGCAGGAGTTACCATTTAGGCAACAAACACCACAAGGTCCTAGTGTAGCTTTTCTTCCAGTTGCACACGTAATACTTTCCCATTTCCTTAGATCCTTTTCATTAAGTTAGACCTTTCATGCCAAGCTTTCCCTGAACTCATCCCTGGATTGTGTGTGGGGTGGCATTTGGTGGCTGACAGATGAAATACTTTAATGCACCTCCTCTGTAGCCACAGCACCCCCCAGGAATTAGCCCCCTGTTAAGTCTCCCAGTAGCACCATGCTATGCATTGCTAAGAATTAACTTGTTTCCGGAAGGAAGGCGCATATATCCTCCTATCATAAGCGATGGAGGAGAGATCATCATACTATTCAGAATTTTTGCTGCTTCCAGACAAAAGTCACTCCTGAGATGTGCCACTTAACCCATGCTCGGTCAAGAACTACAAATGATCTTTTATTTCTATCAGTATCGCAGTCACTCTCACATCCTCACAGAGACACCTCAGATGTCTACCACCCCCACCCAGGCATGGAGTGATGGCAGAAGCATATGAGGAAGTCAGTTGACTTCTTGACCCTACCCAATCATTTGGTGGCTGTCACAGGGATACCAAATGTGAAGCAGAAGGTTGTCAGAGATGAGCTGGGCTCAGAAAGAAGTTCTGAGGGCACAGAGAGCCTAAAGAGCCTCCAGGGATCCATCCATCTTCCTGAGGAGCCTTGTGATCTGCACTTTAGAATCAGGTGCGCCATCTTGAGAAACCATCCCACATTCCAAGCAAAATTAGTTTAATGTTCCCACGTAAAAAAAAATGTCCCAAGCCAGGTGGAGGATCATTATATGAGCGCACACCGTGGAACTAAAAAGGTTTGCATGCTGCTGGAAGGAATTTATGGGGAAATTTATTACAGATCCACTTCTTATGTAAATCGTGTCACCATATGATGATGAGCTCAGTGAGAGTTGCAAGGGCAAGAAAGGTTATTGGGCCAAATATCATTAGGGTTTTGCCTTTGAGAAATAAGATATTCTTCATCCAGATAGTCTTATGAATCCCAAGGAGGGGAAGGAGGGCAGAGGGAAAAAAAAAAAACCCTCTGTAAGGGTAGGAAAGGATAACTCCTTTGCCTTTCTGAGAAGTCCATATATTTCTAAGTTCTTCCTAAAAAGGGAGCTCAACTAGAGAACAGGACGGATAAAGCGAGCCAAAAAATGGCACAGGCTGGCAGACACAGCAGAGCTGAGAAGTAACCAAGAACTGTCAATTCTTGGAGAGTGGGAGCCCTTTTATACCACAAAGACCCTGAGTAATGGACGTGTGCGGTAAAAGGACAGAACAGCAAAATGCCAGAGCATGGACTGGGAAGATTAACAGGTCCAGAGTCGAATTCTAGCTCCATCATTTCTCATTTGCACTTCTAATAAAAGAAAGAAACAGAAAATAACAACGGCCAGATTAGGTGATCCCTGTACTCCATGCTTCCACTAACACCCATTTCACCCAAACTAGAAGCCACTGAACTTGCCACAAGATGCTAGAGGGCCCACTCCAAACACACCAGTGCAATTCTCCTCCTTACACTCCATCCCAACCACAGTGGCCTCTGTATTATTCCTGGAACCTGCTGAGTACATTCTTGCCTCTGAGCCTTTGCACGAGCTGTCCCCTCTCTCTAGAATGCTTGCTCTCTGATCCTCATACATTGCTCCTATTTTTGCTCACATATCAGCTTATCAATAAAGGCTTATCTATCTAAAATGAAAAGGCCCCCCACTCACCCCTCTCTACTATGCTCCAAGACTTCCTATTCTCTGTGCTCTGTTTCATTTTTCTCTGTAGTTACTTATTACCAACTAAAATAATATATAGTCATTTATTATATATTGTCTCATTGCACACAAAGATGCATACTCCATAAGGACAGTTTTTATCTACTCTATTCACTGCCAAACTCCTAGAACCTAAAACAGTGCCTGGCAACACGCAGCGCCTATGTGAATGGATGCAAGTGACCACCTACTATGTGCCAGGCACTTTCCATAGGCAAGTTTCTCTGAATTTCACTGCCAAGTACATGTAAACAATCTATTACACCCAAGTCTTGACTTAGGATAATCCAATCTTTAATAAATTTACAGTTCTTTAAACTCAGCTAATTATAGCCTTCTGATAATACACAGTGTTTAAATAAGATAACAGAAAATAAACTTCTGGCAATTGTTTGGGGAAATTTGTAATGCAGAAATAGATAACAGGGAGAGGATTCCTGAAAACAAAGTTTAGTGGCTTGTAGCAACAATAATGTTATTCTATTTCTCACTTTCCTGGGTGAAAAATTCCAGTAGGTCTCTGCTGGGTGATTCTTCTGTACCAAGTGACATTGCTGGAAGTTCCTCAGTGATATTCAGAGGTAAGATGGGCTTGTCAAGAGGCCAGCTCTGCTTCACTCACATGTCTGTTGGGTAGGGCTGATGAGGAGGGCTGGTGAGAAGGGATGGGAAGGACAGCTTACCACAGGGTCTCTGGAACTGATGTTTTGTCTTCAAGGTTAGTAAATCTGATTAGAAAGCAATTCAAAAAAGAAATCCCAAAACGTTGTGAGCAATGGCAGTATTACTGAAATGGTATTTGGTTCCCAACAAAGAGAACATCTTCATGTCCCAGTTCTGTAGGCCTCCTGAAACAGTCATCTTGTAACTTGATTTCACACTTCACATATTTAAAACTTAGTCCTTTAAAATAACTGACGTGGAGAAGAAAAAATTGTCTCTAGGCATAACTATGATGATGAAAACTTCATTTTCTGAACTGAGAGTCAAACTCAGCTGGACATACCTTTAAATTTAGCCACGATTTAAGCCAACACACTAACCTTTCATGACCCCAAAACAACAACATGATGAAAAATAAAAAGACAAAATAGTGAATGCCCATCTTGGCTGTTTTCTACATTTTAAAGGTGGGCATTTTGTTTTCTGATGTGTGATCTCAGGGTAGTGAGACTGAGCCCTGAGTTGAGCCTGTGTCCAGCTCTGCACTCAGTGTGGAGTCTGAGACCATGACCTGAGCCGAAACCAGGAGTCAGATGCTCAAATGACTGAGCCACCCAGGCGCACCTGGATATGATAGTTTCTTAAGAAAACAGTAAGGACTGTTTTCAAGCACAGATCCACCACCTCATCTCTCACACCTTCCCATGCAATAGTGGGGGGTTTGATTCAAGGAAGGGCAGAGAAGCAAAAAAAACCCTGCATCTATTTTATTTAAAAAACAAAATCCTGACCCACAATTTCATCTATAAGTACATTCAGAAATACCTATCAGAACTTTCCCCCAGTAGAAAGTCTCTGTCTTTTGAAGAGCATCTAGACATGCTCTTCCATTTGCTCAGCTACAATAAAGCATTGATTCTGCTACACATGACAGGATACAAGGCCAAATCCAACAACGTGCACTGCGTTCCCATTTCTGTGTGCAGGCAGGTCTCCAGGAGCTCTGGGGAGAGCCAGGGGAGGATGCCAGTGTGCTGGCAAGGGCAAAGCTGGCCCAGGAAGGCTTGGCACCTGCAGTCCACCCACCTGGTCTACTCCCTCATCCTCTGTGTCCATGAGCAGCACTCTTAATATTCTCTTCCCTCCTCTAGGTCCTCACATATGGATTGAGAATTTTTTAAAGATTTATTTATTTGAGAGGGGGAGAGGGTCAGAGGAAGAGAATCTTCAAGCAAATCCCCTCCTCTACCAACTACAGAGCCCAATATGGGGCTCAATCCCATTACCCATGAGACCACAACCTGAGCCAAAACCAAGAGTCAGATACTCAATCAACTATGCCACCAGGCACCCCTGGATTGAAATTTTTTACGAAATCTGCATCCTTGACAAAAAGTTTACATACTTTCCCAATTTGTCTTATCTGCAGATGCTGTCTTAGCAGCAATACTTAAAATAATGACAATTAAAATTAAGTTATCAATTTCTAGGTGTCAGAACTCTTCTAAAAGTCTTACATGTACTAATTCACTTAATCCCTATGGTAACTCTGAAACATAAGTCCCATTACTATCTCCATTTTTCAATGAGAAAATTGGAGTTCAGAGACCTTGGAAGTCTACTTAGAATCACTCAGATAGGGGCACCTGGTGGCTCAGTGGGTTAAGTACCTGCCTTCATCTCAAGTCATGATTCTAGGGTCCTGGGATCCAGCCCCACATCAAGCTCCCTGCCCAGTGGGGAGCCTGCTTCTCCCACTGCCTCTCCCTCTCCCTGCTGCTCCTCCCGTTTGTGCTCTCTTTCTCTGTCAAATAAATAAATATTTTTTTTAAAAAGATCACTCAGACAATAACAGTGAATCTGGTAGTTGAGTCCAGACCTTCTGATCCAGAGCTACCATTCTTAATACTATGCTAAACTACATCCACAAAGACACTAGCCATGATTTAAAAGCATGGTCTTGTTTTAATCTGCTGTGATAAATTATGAATTTGATAATGAGCCTGTGCACAGATCATACTATGCCATGAAATTCAGACTCCATTGCCACTTTCATTTCCAGGAATCCCCAGCACCTATGAGGATGTCTGGTCCACCTGCCTGGGTTTAACTCCTAAATTCCTGTTTCCACCCTGACCCTATCACTGAATTCCATACTTCTCTAACCACCTGTAAATTCAATATAAACTTCTGGAATTAAAGACTCTTTGTCTTTTCTGTTTACTGATATATCTGAATCACCAAGAACAGTATTTGGCACATGGAAGGCACTCAATAGGTATTTTTTGAATGAATAAATGCACATCTAAAAGGAATCTTAAATTAACAAGGCCAAAATAAAGCTTTTCACTTCTTTCCCCTAAAAATATGTTCCTCCATAATCCTTGATCCATCTTCCCAATTGGTAGGCCCAAACCCTCAGAACCATTCCTAACTGCTCTCTGTGTCATCTCCACAGCCAATCCACCAGCAAAAAATATTTCTCCATTTCCAAAGTGCACCCCCAATCCTCCCACTTCTCCCCGTCTCCCCAACTAGCCCCAGGTCCAAGCCAACCACTTCTCATCTTCTTGCGGGCCCCCGCATCCATTCTCTCTCAGGCCTGTTTCTAAAATCCACCCACTTCTTAGACATCTCTTCCTGCTTAAATGGCTGGTCATTACACTTTAAACCAAATCCAAACTCCTTTCTTGCCTTGTAAAGGCCCTGTGTGACCTGGCTTCTCCCACCTCTCTCAACTTCCTTGCCATGCTCCTTAACACATGGACCAATCTCTCCTTCCTTCTACTGTTGGCACACATGAGGCCATTCCTACAGCTACACTGAGTAGGGGCAGTGAGTATAAAACACGCTATGTTTATACATGTCATATGTATGCATAAGAAACAAAGTGTGCGTGTGTATCTGTTAATTCTAATTTATACTTTAGAGGCAGTTAGCATTTAAAGTTCCTCTATCAGATCGCAATACCCCAAGACTAATTAAGTATAAAATATAAGACATCTTAATCAAGAATCAGTACTTT
This sequence comes from Canis aureus, assembly GCF_053574225.1. NCBI lineage: Eukaryota > Metazoa > Chordata > Mammalia > Carnivora > Canidae > Canis > Canis aureus. Next base: position 90,845,097 of record NC_135611.1, on the reverse strand, counting down.
AAGTGTTGGTTACTTAGCACTTAAAATACTCTTATCCAAAAGCCAAATGAATTACCAAAAAAGATACCTGATTATCATTGGCACAATGAAAGGACTTCAATATAGTAAATGGTTGGATATATAAAAGTTCCACCCCTCTGAAGTAAATAAGGTACAGAGATCTGGCCAGTACCATCACTCAAGTACCATCGCTCAGTACCATCGCTGCACATTGTAATGTACCCTAAGGTCTAAGAGCTATGAACGAGTCAGTGACCATGTCTGTGTGCTATACCCCACCTCCTGGACAGTCAGGAGTAAAGACTCAAGACCCCAACTTACTTTGATCTCCCTTGGTGATCAATGCATAGCAAAATAATCTATTGAATGTTTTTCATTGGAAAGCCTGAAACAATCTCCTTAAAGTTTCTGCATTTGCTGTTCCTTCTGCCCAGAATGTCTGCAGGCCATCCATTAAAAACTTGGTAACAGATTACTCAGCCATTAGAAATGACAAATACCCACCATTTGCTTCGACCTGGATGGAACTGGAGGGTATTATGCTGAGTGAAATAAGTCAATCGGAGAAGGACAAACATTATATGGTCTCATTCATTTGGGGAATATAAAAAATAGTGAAAGGGAATAAAGGGGAAAGGAGGAAAAAATGAGTGGGAAATATCAGAAATGGAGACAGAACATGAAAGACTCCTAACTCTGGGAAATGAACTAGGGGTGGTGGAAGGGGAGGTGGGCGGGGGGTGGGGGTGACTGGGTGACGGGCACTGAGGTGGGCACTTGATGGGATGAGCACTGGATGTTATTCTATATGTTGGCAAATTGAACACCAATAAAAAATAAATTTATAAAAAGAAAAAAGATACTGGAAAAAAAAAAAAGAAAGTTCTAAACAGCTTATTACTGACTTCCTTTCCCCCAGCCCTTTGTCTGGACAACAGCTCTCTGGAAATTCCTCCAATGCAAAAGCACACCCTAGGCAAGCCCCAAGCCTCCCAGCCCTAAGTGGCCTCGCAGAAGGGAAATTTTCAAATGGGTTTCTTTCTAAGGGAGGAGAAACTTTGCTGCTCCACCCAAAGGTTCCACTTCCATGGAGGGACAGGAGACAGGGTAGGTTATTACTCTTTAATGCTTGTCAGGTGCCCAGCCAGTTTAGGGCGGGATCAAAGAAAAGAAAAGGTATGAATGCCCATCATATGTGAGTGGCTGCTATTAAGCATTACTAACTATCTCTTGCTGCTATAATTCCGTATAACAACAACCACATAGCCCCAGTGACATACAACAGTATGTGTATTAGTTGTGCATCGGAGGTCAAGTGGAGGTCAGCCGGCTATTGGCTGGGCAACTGGGGATCTCAGCCGTGTATGTCTCTCTTCTTTCCAGAGGCTTATCCAGGCAATTCTCATGGCAATGGCTAAGCAACAAAAGAGAGCAAGCCCCACCTCACAAGCACTTTTTAAACCTTTGTTTGCATTATATTTGCTAACAGTCCATTGGCCCAGAGCAGCAGTTTGCTGGAGCTGGCTCCTCAAGCCTGTAAGCCAACTGTTAAACCTGGGATTCCCCTGCTACCCCAAAATAGGTTCCTATGAAATCTTTTGAAGTCAAAATGGCATAAAGTAGAAAAGCAATTACCATCAATTTTTATGAAAAAAAGGTTTAGCATTTCCAGGCCCCAAAATAACTTCTCTCAGGATTTCCTGATACCTTAAGACACATCTTGCTAAGGGATGCACAAAATAAAAGGGAGGTAAGGCACACATTCTCAGACACAATGCAAAGCCATGATGGCTTGAGGCTGAGATGCAGAGTGGGGTTCCTGAGGAGGGAGCTTGGTGGGACCACTCCCCCTGCTTGGGGTGCAGGCTGCTCTCTAGTGACCCAGCTTGCTGCAAAACAAATGCTCAACACTGGTTTTTGTTTTTCAACCTCTTTTCTTAAAAGTGAAAATCCTCTCCACATTTATCTCAGTTACTGAAGACGGGTAATGATGTAGGCCTTTCCTAAAAGTTAAATGGCAGAATGTGAACTTCTGAAGAACAGGGGATACCTACATTCAGTGACTTCTGAGAGTCAGCTACAATAGCACTAGTAGATAGAAATTTTTTTTAAAAAAAATCAGGGAACCCTACAAATCACGTTATGCCAATCTTATTTTTTTTTCTTCCCAGAGAGCTGGTACACATGGCTGAGCCACATGGCAGAGGTCAGAGTGAAGGAGCAAGCCAGAACACATGCCCAGAGGGAAGGGCTCTGTAAAGTTACAAGGACAAGGGAGTAGATGTGGGGAGTGGTCAGGAAGGAGAGGAGGGCCCATTTTGGCATTTATCACAGGTACTCAACAATGCCAGAAGAACTGAGTTTTTTCCAGGCTCTAGTAAGTGTGGGACCAGTCAAATCACTTTTTATTGTTACTTATTTTTTGTTTTTTTATTAGTCAGGTCACTTAAGTCTCATGCTGATTCATTTTGGCAACCTTGCCTCTCATAAAGATTCATGTGGTCTTGGATGCTAAAAGAGCATTCTAAGTCTTTCCAAGGACTGTGGCTAATAAAAAACAGGGACCTGTTTCTTTATGCCTGTGAGCTCCAAGTGCTCAAGGGTTGAGATCTCAACCACTGAAGATATGGAAAAATATCTGGGAGAAATGAGAGGTGGAATTCATCCAAAATCAAACAAGTAAGAGCTGGGAGGAGGTCTCACGAGCTCAAGCCCATGACCACATCCTTCAGACAATCAGGCTTTTGAGCAGGCCCAAGGGCACAATACAGAAAACATGAAAAAGTCAGGTGAATCACCCCATTGCTGTCCTCGAAGACTCCCTCCCTCTCTCATTTGTCAAGTAAACTTTACCTATAATTTGTCAGCTAAAGTATTAAACTGCTTCTCTTACAACTTAATATGGTCCATTACATATTGAACAGGAAGTTGGGTTGTAACCATTCTACCCTATGCTGCCCCTGGACTAGCTGAGTGAGAAAACACAGTGTGTTAATTAATGACACAAAAAGTGTTGTGGCCCAGTGCAATAGAGAGCTGCTTTCACCTTGATGTAACTTGTACTTGCAAAAAGAGCTTTCTTTTTTTTTTTTTTCAAATAAAAAAGATTTTTAAAAGTTTATTATGAATTCTTCATAGTTCACGTATTTATTATAAACAATCTAAAGAGTCCTCCAGTAAAGAAACCACTTGACTTTAATTGCTCTCTAAATATATTTGATCATGAAACCCTATTAACATCCTACAGAATTACTTTTCCTCAGAACACACTTTGGGAAAAAGCCTGACAATAGCGCTGAAAAGGGTTTTGTAGGGAATTATATATAGATTTCTACTCCTTCAGCATTCAAGATGCTAAATAACTAAATATATGCATTTAAAATGTTCACAGACACTGCCAAATTGCCATTCAAAGAAATTTTTATCAGGGGGTGCCTGGCTGGCTCAGTCACAAGAGCATGTGACTCTTGATCTCGTGGGTTGTGATTTTGACCCCTGCATTGGGTATAGAGATTACTTAAAAATAAAATCTTAAAAAAAAAAAAAGAAAGAAATTGCATCAATTTGCACTTCTATTAGTAGTGTATGGGTGAGCTTGCTCCTTTATTAACTTTACCAAAACTTTATCAAATAATTTCATTTTTGCCAATCTGATTGGTGAAAGTTGGTATCTTCCACATGCTTGCAATGACTGCTTCTGCTGTTACTACTTACTACTAATATTTGAGTGCTTACTACCAGTCAAATATAGTGTTAAGTACTTTATCTACCCCTCATAACCACTATGGAGGGTAGGTAATATTGTTGTTGCCATTTTACATATGAGGAAACAGATTCAGAGAAGTTAAGTAACTTATCTGAGGCCATTCAGTTGGTTAGCAATGAAAATGGGACTCCAGTAAAGGAAGACTGGCCAAAAGTCTAAATTCATAACCATTATTCTATCCTGCCTAAGAAAAGGTTGTTCATTGCAGTACTATTTGTAGCAGCAAAAGACTAGAAAAAAATCTAAATATTCATCAAGAGAGGAATATTAAATAATCATGGTGTATTCATATAATGGAGTTATAGGAAAGTATTAAAAATAAGGTGTCCCTATATGTTCTGAGATCACAAGATCTCCCAAATATATAAAATTTTAAATTTTTTTTAATTTTTAATTTTTTATGTTTCTTCTATTTTCTGATTTTTAAAATTTTTTTTATTTTTTTATTTTTTTTTATTGGAGTTCAACTGGGTGTTATGCTATATTTTGGCAAAAAGAGCTTTCAAACAGTGTATACCTATCTTTGTTGGGGCCGCTATAACAAAAATACCCTATCTTGGATGGCCTAAAAAGAGCAATTTATTTCTCATAGTTCTGGAGTCTGGAAGCCTAGGATTGAGTTTCAGCATGGTTCAGCATAGCTGGATTCTGGTAAGAGCCCTCTTCCTGCTTTACAGAGAACCTTCTTCTCCCTTTCTCTACATATATCACAGAGAGAGGCAGGCAGGCAAGCAGAAAGGAGAGAAGGAAGCCAGCTCTCTGGCTTCTTATTATAAAGACACTAATCCCATCATGAGGGCTCCATTCCCCTGACCTAATCACCTCCCAAAGGCCCCACCTCCAAATACCATCACACTGGCAATTGGGGTTTCAAGGTTGGGGGACACATTCAGTCCATAAAAATACCACATCCTCATCTTAAAGAGTTACATTCAACATTAGCACATGGAAGTCTTGCGTAAGGAAAACCATTTCACCCTGCATAGCTCAGCATTCCCCCCTTATCTGACCACAGAACCTTGGAATACGCATCGCCGTGACATGGGACACCACTGATCTGGAGGACATGGTTTGAGACTGTCCTGGCCCCAGAGGGATGCTAGAAAAGGGGTTCTAGGGACCCAGAGGACCACTAAAGAGCAGAGAGTACAACAAAGAGTCTCCAAGGATGTTTCATAGCAACCAACCAGGCTCTTTGCCTCCAGGGGCTAGAAGAATAATCTCCAAGTTAAAATACAAAAATTAACTTTTCAATCACACTCATGTCCTTTATGTGTTAAAACGGATCTCTTGCACAACATGGTCAGAGACCCAGCTGCCACCTTCAAACCAACCCATCAACGAACAGAAAAAAAAAAAGAGCATAATAAAGCACACACTGGCCGTTAAAGATGCTCATCGCTTCCACTCATGTCATCAGCTGGAACAGCAACACAGCCACCTCTAACTCCAAGTGCTGAAGGAAGTGAAGTGCAATCTGTATGTGTTTCCTGGGGCTGCTGTAACAAATTACTACAAATCTAGCAGCTTAGAACAGCACAAACTTCTTTTATGGGTCTGGAGGCCAGAAGCCCACAGTCAGTATCACCAGACTGAAATCAAGGCACTGGCAGGACCACGTTCCCTGAGGGGCTCTAACTTCTTGCCTCTTTCATGCTGCCAGTGACTGTTAGCATTCCTTGGCTTGTGCGCACCTCACTCTGGGTTTCAAGGCCAGCATTTTCAGCATCTTCACATCTCTCTCCATTCAGTCATCACATGGCCTCTTCTCTACTTATGTCAATTCTTGCTGTGCCTCTCTCTTACAACATACGTGTGACTGCATGGGGTCCACCAGGACAATCTCCCCATCTCTAGATCCCTTATTTCATCACATTTTGTTTTTTTCCTTTCTTCAAATAAGGTAACATTTATAGCCTCCAGGAATTAGGACCTGGTATTTTGGGGGGCCATTATATAGTCTAAAGAAAGAGAACTGCAATACTGTATTTATGAGCAGCTCTAATGACTATCATATTCTATTTTAGTCTTTCCTCTCACCAGACCTTCTGGCTTAAGTGCACAGGGTTCTAAGCACTTTGTTCGTCTATAACTCAGCATTCATTCCATTTCAGACAGAGCCAGAAATGTACATTCAGAGAGGACCTCAAAGACCCACTTGTCCAGCACTCTCCTCTATAACTGGATAAGTTAGAGCTCAGAGAACATGTGTCCAGAATCACACATCAATTTTGAGATGAAAATAGAACAGAGGTCACCAGACTTGTAGTGAGCCAGCAACTACTACACCATACTCTGTTGGCTGTCTGGTTAGCCCCTGGGTGGGTAGCCTGATCTTTGCCCTCTGATGTATTTCTTCCATGGCAACATCCTCCCCAACCTACGTCACTCTGTCACCTCGCCATTTTCTTCAGAATTATCACCATCTAACATTTTATGTATATTTATATTTATTGGTTTATTGTCTGTTTCTGTTCACCAGCACATAAACTCCATGACTGCAAAATCTTTGTATTGCTCACTGCTGTATCTCCAGGGTCTGTATCAGCACCTGGCACATAACTGACATTAACTATTTGTCAAATGAATGAATAAATGAATCTAGAGAACGTCCCAATTGTTTATGTAAAAATTTGGCCATCATGTTAATTTTTTGAATGCCTGTTAGTAGCATCTGGAGTCTAATAATGGATATCGTTTTCTACTTGCCATTAATATGGTTGCCATTTTAAGCCTTTTGTATTTATTCTGTGATTTTATATTTTAATATTTATATATTTGCAAACTATGTAAGATGGTGGCCTTTCTCCCTATGACAGATGGGAAGCCAGTCCAGGACTCCGACTAGATGAGAGGCAAGATGGGAATTATGTGTAGATCTAGGCACGGTATGGAATAAGCCTAATAGAAAACCAGCTCTCCTAGCAATCCAGAAGTTACAAATGGTCAGTAAACTTGCTATGGACTGAAATGTGACCACAATATAACTAATTTGAGCTTCAAAGATTCAAATATTTACCTGAATGAGTCACTGCAGGGCATGACTGTGTAAGTTCTAGGAGGCTAGAGAGGGGTATGTTTCTGGAACATGGGGACTATTATAACAACAATAAAGGCTCTTTTAGAGACAGCAGTTCAGAAGACATCAAATGCTATGAGAGCAATAATAAGTAAAATTAAATGGAAAGTGCTATGACAGTGAATTGTATAAGTTATCTTGACTAGACATGGGGGTTCTACTAAGAGATTCTGATTTAATTGTTTTAGGCATAGCCGGAGCATCCAGATTATTCAAAGGCCCCTAGGAGCAGCCAAGATTAAGAACCCTGATGGACAAGAAGAGGTGCTATCATCAGAGGAGAATATCTAATCCCTGTATAATCAAAACCCCATTCAGCCTTAATCTGAAACCTTTTTGCTAATCTGCCTGTTTAAAGACAGAATGCAGAAACTTTTAGGAGGTATTTATCATTCTCATTAAATAGAATATAATGAAATCTTAGAATAACTAGGACAAGAAAATAATTGGGAAAACCTTGAAAACCTAACGACATTTCAATATTAGCAATGTTCTATTAATCATCATCAATCAATACCATTATCACTAGTTAGGCACTTTGTCCTAACCCTCTAAACAGGTATTATGTTATAAAGTGCTTGAAAGAAGGCAGAGATGGGCCACTAATATGTGTTGTCCTTCACTGCTCTCTGATAGCTCAGACTGGTGGCAACATCTACTGGAACAGCCTCTCCTTCAGTGTATCGAATGACACACATCTGCCTGCAGAGCATGAAAATTTACAAAATAGTGGAGCTTTCACCTGCTTTCTTGGCACTCATTTTACAGTTTCTTAATCTGCCATTGCAATTTTATAAAGATGATCACCTTGAGTATGAATGAAGAGGATGGAAAAGCACCCAGGCCTTATGTTTTTAAGCAATTCAATGACTCATCAGCTGTGTGATTTCTGGCAAGTTACTCAGCCTCTCTGAGCCTCATTTTCTTCATTATTCCCCATATTCCTCATTATTCCTAATATTCCTCTAAAACTGGACCAATAATACCAACAGTCCAGGCACAATGTAATGATAAAATGAGATCTCATTGCTAGAGTACTAGGTATTCGAGTGTCTGGTACCAGGTGAGCACTATGGAAACATTAGCTGTTATGGTTATTCCGTTGGTATTATTCTACAGGGTACAAATGGGGACACTGCCACAGATAAACCTTGTCTGCCTAACAAAAAAAGAAGATTAAGAAGTCTTTGTCTCTTCCCTTCTAGTCAGTCCAAAGTTTATCTGGGAGAAAAGATTCAGGTCAGTGATCTCCATGAAGGCTAAAAAGTGCTGAAATTAGCAACTCCTGACTGTCAGCTCTGGGTCCTTGCATCATCTTATGTTTTTCTCAAATAGATGCTCAGAGCCAGAAAGGATCTTGAATACCTCAAAACCCAGCACATTCTGAGTAAGAAAGAAATGGAGTCCCAGAATCTAATCGATACTCAGGACGTGCTGGATACCATCTACTTACCTAGTCAGAATTAGCCACCAGACTCTGAACACATCTACAGTAACACTTTATATTCATACAGCCCTGCACAATTTATAAAACACAACTCTCACCACAACCTCTAAAGCTAGGCTTCTTGACCTTGATGCTCATGACACTTGGTGCCAGATAATTAATTCTTCATTGTAGGGGCTGCCCTGTGCCATGGAGGATGTTTGCTTGCCCCCTCAGCCTCTCTACTCACTAGATGCCAGGAGCCCCCCAGTCCCCACTCCAGCCAACCAGTTGTGACAACCAAAAATATCTCCAGACGTGGTCAAATGTTCCTGGGGGACACAACTGACTTCCCAATGAGAACAACTGCTCTTGAGATAAGACAGTAGGCATACAATGAAGCTCAGAGAGATCAAGCAACTCACCCGAGGACACACAAGCCAGGAACTAGCAGAATGGGGAGAGTAGGGGTAGCCACAAGGAAATGAAAGACAATAGTAAACAGAAGGTACGTATATGGGTTATTAAAGAGCTGCGGAAGGGGAGGTTGGTGGAGGGGTTGGGGTAGCAGACACTGAAGAGGGCACTTGATGGGATGAGCACTGGGTGTTATACTATATGTTGGCAAACTGAATTTAAATAAAAACAAATGTAAAATATATATATATATAATTTAACTATATATATATATGTATATATATGTTATTAGTCTGATAATTTTTCCATGTTCCCCTCTGCTCTGTGAAGGTTGACTTGCATTCTTTCTGATTCTCTCTTGGAAAATAAAATATGTATATAAACAAGAACTTGAAAAGTCTGATGAGGCCAACTGTTTCAAACATGAAATGCATGAATTATCTATATTTTCATCACAAGATACAGAAAGTGTGAGTTTACTGTAATTATTTTTAGATGAGACCACTTGAAAGTAAATAACCCACAGGGTATTTTGTATACATACTTGAGTTACCCCCGCCCCTTGTATTCACTGAAGTCGAATTCTTCTAGGGGCACAGTTTTCACCCAGCTCAGGGAGAGGTGATTCTGTTTTCGCACTGGAGATAGAAAAATCCTAGTCCAAATGGCGCCTAATTTCCCTAAGCAGTATTACAAATGTTCAACTCAGCTGTTCAAATCAAAGTCGTCAGAAACTACTTTAACAACCAGTAGAATGAGGAACTAATAATGCTATCATAGGTGTGGATAAGAATGTGAAGGCTGAGAGAAAATGGAAATAAGAGATCTGACTTTGTCAAGGTGAACGATGTTATCTTGAGTAAAAAGCTACCATGGTCTGCCCGCTGGCGGTGCAAAGGTATTGGATTACTGGCAGAATGGCTCTGGACATGACCCATACAGCGAAGACAGTTTTCCCCTGGGTTCCCTCCACAAAGAGGCACTTCTATACGGTCACAGCCCTGCACTGTTGAGAAGCCTCTACTACTTTGTTTCTTTAGCTCCCTGGCTATGCCCTACTAGAGCAATTTCTGTAGCAGCACAAAAGACAGCCAAGAAGCAGGGAAGTAAAATCTGCAGACACCTGAGGGATCTTCCAGTTGGCAAAAGACCAGAAATAAAATTAAATTTAACATACAGAGGAGTAAGCAAACCTAGACGAAAGCAGGCCCAAAAAGAAGGGTAAATGAAATACCCCATTTACCTTAAGCCTGGGAAGATTGGATAGGATTTTAAGATTCAACCAACCAGAAAAAGTTAGACCTAATCCTTTGGCACAGCCACAAACTGAGGTATTTTTCAGCTAGGTGTCCCTCTGCAACATATGGTTTTTCTCTGAGCCTGTGTCACCATCTGTATGTTGGGGATAATATGGCCACTGCAAGGATTAGATGAGATTGTGTAAATTGTTTAGGACACTGTCTGACACAGTGGAGTCATTCTGTAATCGTCTTCCTTCTTTTTCCAAACCCACACTGGAACTAGGAAGGCCAAAAGATGTCCTTTTGCTTCTAATCTCCAACGTTTTATCGTCATCTCAAGACTATGAATTTGGCCCTGGATTTGGACCCTGAGAAAGGTCAGTTCCTCCAGCCAGACCCTAACTGCTGCTGCACAGATATATCAGGAAAGGGTATGAGTCCTCCCTGGTACAGTGGGGTACCCAGTCCAGAGCCTCGGGTCCCACTGGGCTCCTCACCCTGGGGGAAACATGTACTGCAAAGAAATCAGATGAGATACAGAGGTGCTTGAAGCCAAAGTAGAAACATCAGAGGACAAAGTCAGGGGGATCTGGGGAGATGCCTGGAGCAGCCTTCACTTGTTACCCAGAGAGGAAGATCCTCAGCCAACTCTCTGTGTTCCAGACAGTGACCTGCTGGCTGATACTTACATTTTTAGAGCTAAAGACAACCATAAATGCCATAAAGTCAGTAGCTTCATAATTTTCAAGAAGAAAAGTGAGATCAAGAGAGTTATGATTTTCCCCGAAGACACATGGCTAGAAGAGCTTTTAAAAATTGACAAACTGGGACACCTGGGTGGGTTAATGGTTGAGTGTCTGCCTTCAGCTCAGGTCGTGATCCCAGGGTCCTGGAAGCAAATCCCACATCAGGCTCCCTGCAGGGAGCCTGCTTCTCCCTCTGCCTATGTCTCTGCCTCTCTCTCTGTGTCTCTCATGAATAAATAAAATCTTTTAAAAATTGAAAAATCAAAAAACTCAACAGCTTTGTCTCCAAAAGAGACAGAACTTGCTAACAGAACTTTCTCCATAGCTATGCTCTTCATGGGTCTCTGCTAAAGAACCACCTGTTTCAGGGAGGAGACAACCAAGTACTTACAGGCACTATGTCATCCTCCCACATCTCATCTTTTCACTCAGCAAAGTAATAATTACACTTGTAAAGATGAGGATGATAAAAAGCATCCCCCAGTAGCCCTTCCATCCTAGCCATACTAGAACAGAGTCCAGCAGGGGACAGACTTTATGTCACTGAAATGCAGAGACATCCACAAGGGTCTATACAGCGAGGTGTGGGCAGGGCTGAGGGTCACCCAGAGCCTAGGAGACATTAGCACCTCAGGGCCTGACATGGCCTGGAAGGAGACAGTATCCCTGGCGTCCCTGGGACTGCTGGAGCAGACTGACTGAACCCATTTGGAGGTTAGAAAGCATAAGATCACAGGTCCTACAGTCAATTGTCAATGCCCATTACCCAGAATAACTCCTAAGATACTGATGGACCCACCCTGGTGACGGAACTTGGGAGGGACCCTTCTCTAAGAGATTCTCATTCCCTTATTCCTAAGGGAATAACCAGACTGGGAGCCAAAAGAAGATAGCCTACAGGTAGGACATGAGAATTGAGAACTGGGCATCAGAGAAGATCAGAGAAGGGACTGTCACTCAAAGAGAAATGAACAAGAAGCCCCACAAATAGAGATGCCCCTCCCAGCAGTCCTCCACCCTCCAGTGTGAGGCAGAGAAACATTACCCCATAGACTACGTGACTCAGGGATGAAGCCAGCCGGAAATGAGGTCACATGAAATAAGCCTCATGCTCAAGAACTGTAACAAGTATAGACACGTGTGGAGGGGAGGGTGGTGGTGCTGCAGCTGTAAGTACGAAAGGAAGCCCAAGCAGGGAGCCCAAGGAAAGGGGAGCTGGACATGCCTAAGAACCTGGATCTCAGTTCAGGAAAGGGAGTGCTCCTGCAGACCTTAAAAAGGGAGGACAGGACTTGGAGCTGCTGATAGCTGAGCACCCAAGCACAGATGAGTGCTTCATCCAATAGCTTCTCCTTTCATTTCGTCTTCACATGCTGAGGGAGCTCTTTTTGTTCTTGTTTTACAGAAAAAAGAAACAGACATAGGAAAGCTTAGTGGTTAAGGGCATAGGTGCTGGGGTGGGGGCAGCAAGAAGAGCATAGGTGCTGGGGAGCCTGGGGGGCTCATTCGGTTGAGCAATCAACTCTTGATTTTGGCTCAGGTCATGATCTCAGGGTCCTGGGACCAGGCCCCATGTTGGGCTCCAGGGCCAGCATGGAGTCTGCTGGAGATTATCTCCCTCAGCCTCTGCTCTTCCCCTGTTCACTCTCTCTAATAAAAATAAAATCTTAAAAAAAAAAAAAAAAAAAAAAGAGCATAGGTACCGGGGATCCCTGGGTGGCGCAGTGGTTTAGCGCCTGCCTTTGGCCCAGGGCGCGATCCTGGAGACCCGGGATCGAATCCCACATCGGGCTCCCGGTGCATGGAGCCTGCTTCTCCCTCTGCCTGTGTCTCTGCCTCTCTCTCTCTCTCTCTGTGTGACTATCATAAATAAATAAAAATTAAAAAAAAAAAAAAAAAGAGCATAGGTACCAAAGGCACATTTCCTGAGCTACAATCTGCTGTGTGACCTCAGGCCAGTTCCCATGCCCTCTATACCTAAGTTTTCTCATGTATGAAATGAAGTTAGTAACAATGCCCACCTCCAAACATACCTTTACATACTCAAAAATACTTGCAAGGTGTCAATACTTGGTCAGTGTCTGCCACATAGAAGATGTGCAGCAAACGCTAGTTGCAGGGGCTGTGCACTGCTTAAATGCATACCGCTGATAAACAGAGAAACTTGGATTTGATTCCAGATTTGACTCCCAAGCTCATAAATGTTCTTCCCACTTGGCCATGCCTGCATCCTGTCCTAAGTGGCACAGACGTCACAAGGAACAGAAATCTCTGAGCCCTTCGGTGTCCCAGGCTCTCTTTCAGAACTTGCAGCTCTCTGTTCTTATTGTCTAAGGAACCTTGGGATTGGTTGCTCATTCTGGTTCCCCAGACCCTCGGTTATGGGGAGGAGAGGGCTCACTGACTGGCACAACCAGGGAAAGTTCCGTGTCAAAGGGCTTGAATCTGTCCATGCACACTCTGAAGCTCTGCACACCCAGCCTTACATGAGACTCAGAAGCTCCTTCGTCCAGCAGAAGTGGTCAGAGCCGAGGCACTTCCTCTCACCCTCTCCGAGCCTATTGTCACCTGGCATCTCTGCCCGAGGCCAGGTGTCCCCCCATGAGGTCCTCCCTGACCCCACTACAACGTGTGCTCCCTGCAACCAGTGACTCCAAGGCTGCAGGAGAGATCTGCTCCTTCATCCTAATCCGGACCAGGAGTCTCAAGTCTGCCTTTTAACCCTAAACCAAACTAGGAGACTCCGGGTGCCCTGGTCTTGCAGGCTGTACGATGAGAGTCTCTGATAAACTCTCACAGAAGTTAGTGTTTGCTATAGAATGTGTCCCCCCCAAGTTCTTATGTGGAAGCCTAAACCCCCAATGTGACCGTGTGAGGAGCTGGGGCCTCAGGGAGGGATCAGGTCATCAGGATGGAGCCTCATGAATGGGATGAGCGCCCTGATGTGAGAGAGAGGAGAGAAACAGTATGTTCGCCTCTCTCTCTCCTGCTCCCTCCGCCTTGGGAGGTGCGGAGAGACCGGGCACCTGCAAGCCAGGGGGCCCTGAGCAGACACTGAATCCGCGGCGGCCTCCAGAACGGTGGGAAGCACACATGTTGCTTGTGCCACGCAGTCTGTGCCGTGTGCTCACAGCAGTCCAAATGGGCAAAATCGCAGGAGAAGGGAAGGAGAGGGCCCTGGAAGATGCACCACAAAAGGCCAAGGCTGGGGGGCGAGAGCTGCTTTCCTGGGCCTCTCCACGTTCAGCCCTGAGCAATCCCCTGGCCCATGAGGGCTGAACGTGGGCCTGTTGCCAGAGGGTAAGTGCTGGTTCTGCAATATTAATAGTCCAGACTGGGGCTCCCTGGGTGGCTCAGCGGTTTAGCGCCTGCCTTTGGCCCAGGCCGTGATCCTGGAGTCTGGGGATCAAGTATCTGCCTTCAGCTCAGGTCATGATCCCAGGGTCCTGGCATCAGTCCTTCATCTGGCTCCTTGCAGTCCTTCATCTGGCTCCCTCTCTCCCTCTGCCTGCTGCTCCCTCCTGCTTCAGTTCTCTCTCTCTCTTTCTCTCTCTCTCTCTCTCTCTCTCTGTGTCAAATAAATAAATAAATAAAATCTATTTTTAAAAATAGAATTATCACATACTATACTTCTTGTGCATGATACATCTAGATTTGTCCTAAAATATTTTCTGGAAAGGGGTCAAATAAATGATGGCTCGAGAATCAGTGATTCCAAGTCTCAGACTCAGTGATTCTTTGCTAATAACAGAGCCCCCCTCAAAACCCAACAAATTTAAAGTGCTGCCACAGTTAAGAAAACTAGTCATGGGATGAAGAGAATTCACATAGCATTTAATGATGCGGTGCAGAAAATGTCACCCCGTATATAATGACAACCCGCTCGGCTGTTCCAATGGCCATCAGAAAGTGATTTGTCCCGCCAAGTCTCAGTAGAGAGGCCGGGGTCTGCAAAAAGCTTAGCACAGCAGAGAGAGGATGCAGGAGGAGACAGGGGAGTGACCAGGAGAGACAGGCCTTGTGCTAAAAGACCATCAGAGTTAACAAGTAGGGAAGACTTAGAGCATCTGCAGGGCAAGCCGGACAGCATCAAAGACCTCTTTTTCATCATTGGCTCAAGACTCTCCTAGGAACTGGTTCAAAAGCAGAAACTCAGGGGTGATGGCCTTAAAACAAACAGAGAGGGCTATAGCCTTGCCTCTGAGGGGCAAGAGCCACACAGAGCACCCAAAAGAGCATGTGGAACAAGAAAAATACAGGCAAAGGTGAGGAAATAACCACTGCTTTAACCCCACCTAGTAAAGACACACTACAATTAACATCAGAGTCCACTATATAATTTGTATTCATTCCTTTAGACATATGTTTTACAATGTTCTCAAATCAGAGTGGAGGCCCTGATATCCTTCATAAAATTTTCTATGACGATATGAATAACCTTGCAAACCTATGAGTGTGTCCTGCGAGCCAGACACTATGGCTCCACTGCATCATCTCATTAAATTCTCCCCATGACCTTGGTTGGCATGTCCCATAGTTATTCTTATTTCAGGGAGAAGAAAAGTGGGACACCAAGAGCTTACACACATGGCTCCTCTAGATCACACAGATAAGAGGAGGAGGACCAGGATTTGAACACAGAGACAATGAAACTAAGTACAAGAGCAGAGACTTTCAAAACTCAGTGGGAGTTGTCTGAGGATCCTGTTAAATTGCAGGCTCTCGGGCAGCCCGGGTGGCTCAGCAGTTTAGCACCGCCTTCAGCCCAGGGCCTGATCCTGGAGTCCCACGTCCGGCTCCCTGCATGGGGCCTGCTTCTCCCTCTGCCTGTGTCTCTGCCTCTCTCTCTCTCTCTCTGTCTCTCACGAATAAATAAATAAAATCTTTTAAAAAATAAATAAATAAATAAATTTCAGGCTCTCAGGGCACACCCCCAGAGTTTCAGATTCAGTGGGTCTTTGGTGGGAAGGCAGGGACCTTAAGCACCCCCAGATGATATCGATGGGTGTGGTCTGGAAGCACACTCCGCTCAATGCTTCGCTGTACCATAACGATTCTTTTGCTAATATTCAAAAAAGTCCCATGCTAAGGATATTGTTCTAGGTTTATGTATGGATATGCAGACCCAGCAGACCCAAGCTTAGAGTCAAGGTTCAAATCCCAGAATGGGCTAAAGTAGGCCAACAGCTGCAACTCCTTGGAGAATTTTCTCTCCTTATGGTTTCTTTCTGCTTGAGTTCTTCCGCACAAATGATAGCACGCTCTTCTTTATTTCAAAAGGAAAGGCAGCCATAGAGAATTATAGAAAAGACAGCTACTAAAACAACAAAAGGGATCAAGAAAACATATAGGCCTGCTCTAACCTGCTCTGTTCCCGTTCACCGAGATGCATCCAAGCACCAAAAGATTCAACTGGAAGACTTCAAGCGTCTCCACATTACCATCTTTTATTTTACACGTGGTAAGATTTTTAAATTTAAAGTTTAAAGATTTTAAATTAAAAGCCTAATAAATGGTAGAATTGAAGAAACAAAACATACAGGAACGGAAGGAAAAGTAAGATAAAAATAGAGAGGGAGATAAATCATAAGAGACTCTTAACTATAGAGAATAAACTGAGGGTTGCTGGAGGGGAGAAGGGTGGAGGGATGGGAGAACCAGGTGATGAGCATTAAGGAGGGCACATGATGTCATGGGTGTTCTATTCAACAGATCAATCACTAAATTCTAACTCTGAAACTAATAATACACTATATATTAAATTGAATTTAAATAAAAAATTATAAAAAACAGGTAGGAATCACATGAAGAAACATATATGAACTTTAAAGAGAAGATATCCTTTAACACCTCATGGTCATCAAAAGTCACATAATTATAATGTAAAAGAAAAAAAACAATACCCAAACCCTGAATGTCAACAGATGATAAAAATTATACATTATATATAAAAAAAATTAGTGGGATATAAGACCCTTTAAAAATGTATGAGACTTGATCAATATGGCCAGTTCAAAAACTTATTTACATGTCATCCCATGGGAACTGTTCTATGTTATTGGGAATAGGGTGGTTTGGATTGGTTGCTTCCTTTTAGTTAGAGACGCAACCTAAGATCACCTACTTTTTCCTAATATGGTTGTATTTCTTAGTAACTTTCTCATACCAATATTACCATTAGTGTTTTTTTTTTACAAATGGGTTTCCTGAGTAAAATTCACTATTGCCCTTTGCTAATGGTTTTCATTGACTACAAGTTACAAATGATAAAACTAACATGACTTTATTGAAATGATATATTTTCTAACCTCTCTCACAATGAACATGGCATTCCTTTAAAATGCTAATCTAACACCTTCATATTGCTAGCTTACCAACTCCACCAATCATTACTCTCATGGAGTTTTGTTTTTTGGGGGGTTGGGGTTTATTTTTTATAGTTTTGCACTTTTATTTAAATTCTAGTTGGTTAACATACAGTGTTATACTACTTTCAAGTATAGAATTTACACTTACATACTTAAATGGAATACCCATTGCTCATCACAAGTGCCCTCCTTAATCCCCTAATGGACCCATTTATTCCATTCCCCCACCTGCCTCCCCTCCACCAATTCAAGGTTTGTTCTTTATAGTTGAGAGTCTGTTTTATGATTTGCCTCTCCCTATTTTTCCTCTTTGTTCTTTTGTATAATTCCACATATGGATGAAATCATATGGTATTTGTCTTTCTCGGACTTATTTCACTCAGCATAATACCCTCTAGCTCCATCCATGTCACTATAAGTGGCAAGATTTCATTCTTTTTTATGGCCAAATAATATTTCTGTGGGAGGGGTGGCTAGTCATTATCAGGGAAATACAAATCAAAACAGCAAGATACCACCTCATATCTGTTATAACAACACAGGGAAGAACAGATGTGGGTGAGGATGTGGAGAAAGGAGAATTCTCTTACACTGTTGGTGGGAATGCAAACTGGTGCAGCCACTGTGAAAAACATATTTTTAACTTTTTCCCAAAAAAAGTTAAAAATAGAGCTACTCTGTGACCCAGCAATTGCACTACTAGGGAATTATTTACTCAAAGAATGCAAAAATAATGATTCGAAGGTGCACATGCACCCTGATGTTTATAGCAGCATTATCAACAATGTTTTAAAATAAGCTTATTGGGGTGTCTGTGTGGCTCTGTCAGTTAAGCGTCTGACTCTTGATTTCCGGTCATGTCAGGATCTCGGGATCATGAAATCAAGCCACGTTGAGATTCATGGTAGGCATGGAGCCTAGTCAAGATTCTCTCTCAGGACATCTGGGTAGCTCAGTGGTTGAGTGTCTGCCTTTGGCTCCTGTCATGATACTGGAGTCCTGGGATCGAGTCCTACATCGGTCTCCCTGCAGGGAGCCTGCTTCTCTCTCTGCCTGTGTCTCTGCCTCTCTCTGTGTGTCTCTCATGAATTAATAAATAGGATCTTTTTTTTAAAAAAAAGTTATGTGTCTTCATGCTGCATAACAGAGACAAAATGTGAGACAGAGTTATGAACTTCTCTCCACTGACCTTCCCCAATCAGCATAGCATGGTATGGTCATTTCTGTATTTTTAGAGTGATGTTTTTTAAAGTCTGTTCTATGCTATTCTTCAAGGACTGATGCCTAACAACAGAAGATGGCATTAAAAAACCATTTTTTCTCTAGATATTCTGTAGTACTGGAGCCCAGGGTATTTCCATGATAGGCTAGAATTTTCATTTTGTCCACTTGAATAAGCTCTCTCATGTCTGTGAATCCAGATGTCCACACGGTATCACAGGATCTGGTCCTATGTGAAGCCTCTGAAAAATGTACTCTGTCCCTGACTGTCTGTGCTCCTTATTGAACCGAAGTGGAACAAGTAGAGAGTGATCTGTTCAGACCGTATGGACTCTTCCAGGCTCTCCTAACACCATTTCCTAATGGGCATGTCTGTGTAACTGATGTGCTATGGCTTTAGAGGGAGAAACTGTTTGTGTCCTGTGGGTAAGTCCCATGGAACAGAAGCCACACAGCCAGGACTCAACAGGAGGTGCTTTTCTTCAAGGGCCTCTTGAGCGGCCCCAGCAACTGGAGAGCTGAGTCAACAACCAGAAGCGCTCAGAGAACCTGTAAGGGAAACTGTACCAGGTGGCAAGGAGACCCCCAACATCCTCTTTTAAACAAGACTCTAGAAACCATACCTCACAGTCCCCAAGCACTGGAATGTACAAACTCTGTGCAGTTCTCTTGGCAAATAAAGCAGAGGATACTCACAGCTTTCTCCTCTGCAGTGGCTGGAAAGACCACTTTATACTTTAAAAAATAAAAAAAGACATTTTCAGATTTTCACATGTGTTTAAAATAACATGGATTAGGGAAACTCCCTAAACTTTTTTTTAAGTTTTTATTTATTTCAGTAATTTCTACACCCCACATTATGCTCCAACTCATGACCCCAAGATCAAGAGTCGCATGCTCCTCTGACTGAGCCAGCCAAGCGCCACCCACCCCACTAATCTTTTCATAAAACAGCAGTGTGTATCAAACTCCAAGTTACAGAAGTGTGATGAGCCCAACAATGGGTAGGAAGCCTAACACTTGTATGTAAATTTCTATATAACAGGTGAAGAAATACAGAAAACTTTAAAAGCTGATGATTGGGGCAAAAAAAAAAATCATAAACTTGTTCAAAATCTAAGACCATCATCATCAAGCCACTTGAAGTGATTTAGAATTCTAAAGCTAAAAAGGACTTAAAAGAACATGTCCTGAAAGCTTTTTATTTTACAAAGAAACTGGTTTATGGTTGGCCCAAAGTCTTCTCGTTTCTTTTCTGCTTTAACATTTAAGCGAGATTTAAATCCAAGAACAAAGACTTCATCAGAGATTTTCCTTTGATAAGTTGGGACCTTGAAACCAAGAGTGAAGGACTCAATTTCAACACAGAAGACAAATGGAGGCCAGCAGATCCTGAAAATAGAAACCACGATGCCTGAGTACAGGGTGAGAAATGGGATCACAGCGGGGTTGTCTTAAAGTTATGGTAAGTGGATTGGACAGAAACAGGCAGTTTGGTGACAAAGAAAATCATCCTTAGAATGCATGGTGTGTTGGACCAGAGAGAAACATGACCGCTCATCTAGTTTGACCCCCACTTTGCACAGAGGAGGAACCTGTGGGTCAGAGAGTGACCGGTGCTTATTTTCCATGTTCACACAGTGGATTCAGGGCAGAGTCAGGACTAGCATCCACAGGTCCTAAAGCTATAGCCAATGACCATCCCATCAAGCTGCCCTACAGAGCCCACACTAAGATGCTGCTTCCAACATGGAAGAAGTCAGATCTTAAGGATTCCAGTAAAGCAAGAAGTAGATGATGTCTTTGGTTCTTAGATATATTTCCCATATCTTTAAATGTTTGGAAGCCAGGTCAGTGAGTCACTGAGATCCATAAGAGAATTGGACCTCCATGAAAGGGAAGGGAAGGCAATATGGGATTGGGGAGAAAAAAATCTCATCTTCCCATTGTTGACTTGAGATAGTGACAAAGCTCCAGGCAGAGGCAGTGTATTCAGTATGAAGTCATCACAGTAAAGCTGTGAGTGCAGGAAGCACCTCATTTCTATTTATTCATAGTCAAAAATCAATTCAAATTTTTACCACTATCAGGACTCCTACCCTTAGCTAGACAAAGTTCTCTAAGAGTTTCTCCACATCAAAAAATGTTTAGAGATGACCCTCTGCCCCTCACTCCATACTGTTTACAGTTGAGCTGCCTCCCACCCAATCCCATGGGATCCCTAGAAATTAAGGGATGCTGCTCCATCAAGGCTGTCGGATCCTGGGAAAACTGCAGAAATGCCCAGAGTCAACCTGGGGCCACCATCCACCATCTCCTTGGAGTTCCAGCCCCTTCTGAATCCTGTCTGTATTTAAAGAAGTGATATTTTGTTCATCATGGATTTTTAGCACTGATTTTTATTTTTTAAATATGGCAATAGAGTATCATCTATGTTAGTGACTGAGGTTTTTGGAGTCCTCTCAAATTTTGAGTCTGAATGCAATGCCTCACTTACCCCCCCCGCCCCCGTAATTGCCCTGTCCTTCCTTTAAGGTCTGTGAGAAAGCAGGCCACAGGTCACTACCTCTCACACTTCTGAGAAGCCTCATGCCTTGAGCCTCTGTCTCTCCCCCTGGCTTGGATGCAGGTCTCTCTCCACCACCACTTTCTACCTCACCTTCCTTCTACTCCCCTGACATCCCCTCCCCACAGCATAATCCTCCCTGGAGTTCCCACTGAGAGCAAAGCCAGGAGCTGGAGGTGGGAGGGGAGCCGCTTCAAACACTTCCACAACCTTCCTCAATTCAAGGAAGTCAAAATCACACTAAAAATGGATTTGGGGGAAGAAGAGACCAGGAAGAAAATGGTAAAGCATCACAAACACTCCTAACTGAATCAAGAAAGAAGTATCAAGTGTTTGGGTGGCTCAGTGGTTGAGTGTCTGCCTTTGGCTCTGGTTGAGATCCTGAGGTCCTAGGATCAAGTCCCACATCAGGCTCCCCGCAGGAAACCTGCTTCTCCCTCTTCCTGAGTCTCTGCCTCTCTATGTGTCTCATGAATGAATGGATAAAATCTTTTTAAAAAGAAAGAAAGAAGTATCTCCTAACTGAAGGGTCGTCAAGAGGGATCCCTGGGTGGTGCAGTGGTTTAGTGCCTGCCTTTGGCCCAGGGCGCGATCCTGGAGACCCGGGATCGAATCCCACGTCGGGCTCCCGGTGCATGGAGCCTGCTTCTCCCTCTGCCTGTGTCTCTACCTCTCTCTCTCTCTCTCTCTCTCTCTCTCTGTGACTATCATAAATAAAAATTGAATGGTCGCCAGGAGTAGCAACAAAGAAGGGGATTTGCACAGCTGCACGTCAACAACAAAGTGCCTTTGCTGGAGGAAATGGACTCTGAGTAAGTGATCTCTCCTAGTGGTAAGGATAATAGTTTGTGTTTTAATAAAGGAAACACAAGAGTGATGGGGCGTGAAGGGAAACAGTGAAAGAAATCCAACTGTTAAGAATTGACCAGCATAGTTCCAAGCTTTGGGGCCAAAAATAAAAAATCAAAATTTCAGACTCCCCATGAAGATGTAGGAAATGCAGTAAGAAGGGCCATGATCTAGAAACTGATGTTGAGTGAAGATCCCCAAAAGACTGGTGAGCAGGTAAGAGGAGATGAGGGAGGAGGCTGAGAAAATATAAAGACAATTATATGAGAGGAAAATAAAGCGAGAACAAGGTCTCAGGCTGAGAGAAGAGAGGAAAGAAGTCAGCCCAGGAGGCACATGACTGCTGTACCATTCATAGTCTGACGGGTTTTTGTCTCCATGGTGACGTCCGCCAGAGTGGAAGCCCTGAGGAGGAACCCAGGATGCAGCCTGGTTGTACCAGTGGATTTGAGGATGGGGCATGTATGAATATCTTCTTTAGTCTGCCTGAATAGACGAGACAAGAAGTGTCAGAAAGAGGTATGGCAAAGTGAGGATTCCTTTTTTTAAAAAAATTTTTATTTAAATTTTAGTTAGTTAACAAAGAGTACAATAATGGTTTTAGGAGAATTCAGTGACTCATCACTTATATACCACACCCAGGGATCATCACAAGTGGTCTCCTTAATGCCCATCACCCATTTAGCCCATCCCCCCTCCCATCCCTCCATCAACCCTGTTTATTCTCTAATGTTAAGAGTCTCCTATGGCATGTTTCCCTCTCTCCTTTTCCCCCCCTTCTCATATGTTCACCAAACTATGAAAGAGCCCAGATGTCCATCGACTGATGGATAGATATGATATACACACAATCACACACACACACACACACACACACACAACAGAATATTACTCAGCCATCAACACCAATGAAATCTTGCCATTTGCAATGATGTGGATGGAGCTCGAGGATGTTATGCAAAATGAAATAAGTCAATCAGAGAAAAACAAATACCATCTGATTTCACTCATATGTGGAATTTAAGCACAGCTTCTTAAAGAGAGAAATAGGGACATGCTTGAATCTGGAGAGAAGCAAGTCCTAAGAGGGTGCAGAGCAGGAGCAGAAAAAGCAGAGAGAGAAAGAAAAGGAAATGAGCGCAAAGAGAAAGAAGGTACATGAAAAAAAGAAAAACCTGAGCCTGGTGGTTTGAGCCAATACTCTTTCGAAAACCTATCAGAGGAAAATTTACCGGCTAAGAACTTAGCCAAACCATCCTCTACCTAAATACTACCCACCTCAAGAAAGCAGAGACCGGTGCCTCAAGCTTCTCTCTTTCTGTTCCACCATCAGCACTGGGTGACAGGGGACATATTCCCCAGAAGCCTGAGCCTTGCCGTGACCCGCTTTCTCAGTAAAGGCATGTGCCCACTTTGCTTCTGGGGTGTCCTATTGTGTTCTTTCTCACACAGGCGGTTTTTAAAGCTCTTTCAAATAGGAACAGCAGTTTCCAGTAGGTATTTAATACAATTCTCAACTTGAAAGAAAGGCAGTTCAACAGTCTTCCTGTATTTTTAAATCAGAAATAGTCATCTGTGATAACTCAAAATAAAACCCAAATAATTCCTTATTATGCTCTTAGTTCTACTTTTTGTGAAGGGCTTATTTGTGTAAAGCTAGAATCTGAAATCAATAAACTCTCTTACACAGCCTCTATCTCCATACCATCTAACATCCGAGAGCAAGGAGACAGATTTTTCTAAGATGTTGAACTTCTTTCCAAATATGCATCATACGCATTTTTGCGACATGTCTACTAAGAAAATATTGACTTCACATGATTCCTAGTGGTTTTGTGGTTTGTTTCTTGACCTTTCTTCCTCAACACTACACAAGTTTAATAATATTTTGGCTAATCAGTTGGGAAAGCTAAGGAGTAGGAATAGTTTTTTTTTTTTATCACATATTTTCCCAAGCTAACAGATTGAATTTCTCCGCTTATACTGACATAAACATCTTTGATAATATACTAGAAAGTTATGAATAGATGAGAAATACTAAAAACATATTCTCTACATTGTGGTTATTTCAATAATATTTTATGGTAGGAACTCATAAGAGAGTTTGAAATAATATAAATACATCAAGACAACTTAGTTTTACTTTTATTAAGACTATTTTTGGGGATCCCTGGGTGGCGCAGCGGTTTGGCGCCTGCCTTTGGCCCAGGGCGCGATCCTGGAGACCCGGGATCGAATCCCACATCGGGCTCCCGGTGCATGGAGCCTGCTTCTCCCTCTGCCTGTGTCTCTGCCTCTCTCTCTCTCACTGTGTGCCTATCATAAATAAATTAAAAAAAAAGACTATTTTTGGAGTAGTTTAAGATTCGCAGCAAAATTGAGGGGATGGTACAGAGATTTCCCATATGTCGCTGACCCCAAACATGCGCAGCCCCACCCATTTTCAACACCACCACCAGAGTGATACATTTGTTACAATCCCTGAACCTACACTGATAAATTATAATCACTCAAAGTCCAGAATTCACGTTATGGTTCACTCTTTGTGCTGTAAATTCTATGTATTTAGACAAATGTATAATTACATGTATTCATTATCAGGGTATCATACAGAGGATGATACCACTGCCCTAAAAATCCTCTGTGTCTGCTTATTCATCCCTGCCTCCCTAATCCCCCTCCAAACAACCCCTGGCAACCACTCATCTTTTTACTGTCTCCATAGTTTTGGAGTAAGAATGTCATAGAGTTAGAATCATTCATTATGTAGCCTTTTCAGATTGACTTCTTCCACTTAGAATTATGCATTTAAGTTTCCCCCATATCTTTCCATGGCTTGACAGATCATTTCTTTTTGATGTTGAATGATATTTCATTCTCTGGATGTACCACAGTTTATTCATCCATCACCTACTGAAGGATATCTTGGTTGCTTCCAAGCTTTGGAAATTGTGAATAAAGTTGTTATAAACATCTGTGTGCAGCCTTTTGTGGGGAAATAAGTTTCTCAGCACCTCTGAGTAAATTTCAAGGAGTACAAATGCCAGATCAGATAGAAAGAGAATTTTTAGTTTAAAAGAAACCCCCAAACTGTCTTCCAAAGTAGCAGTACCATTTTGCATTCCCAACAGCTATGAATGAGAGTTCTTCTTGCTCCACATCCTCGCCACCATTTGGTGTTGGCAGTTCTGGACTTTGAGGATTCTAACTGGTGTTCAAGCAACATGTTTAAAGAAAAAAAATGATGTAATCCTCAAAAGGTGGTTTCGATGAATGCATGATTCCTTTAAGGAATTAAGTAAAATTAATCCTACCACCTAGTGCGCTCCTAAACATGGCAACAGATAAATTACAATACATTTCACAGGTTAATACCGAGAGATGTAAGAAGAGTTTGAATTATAGAACTGAGCATCTAACTCTCAAAAATTGTTCAGACCCTCAGTTTGCACATCTCCATATCAATAATATAGTATACTTGTCAAATCTCTGTGGACATAATTGGATTTGGAGCCATATAGCCAAATTCTAATTCTACCTCAATATGCTTCTCTTTCTTCCTGAATAAACTGAAAGATTTGGACTAATCAGACTTAAAAGGATTGAGTAGTTCATTTCAACAAGTGAAGCAAGCCAGGTGGCAACTACGAGAAACTAAAACACTGGGGAGCTTGGTTCTCCGTAATTGATTCTTGCTGTGTGGAATATACATTTTGTTTTGCCAAATCTGTAGATTCCCATGAGAAGGCAGGAATCTTCATTTGAATAGGATACTTCCTAATTTTTATCTGTTGGAAACAAATTATTGCAAAAACACAATGAATGGGACACTCATGCTTCTGGCCAAAATAAAGTCTCAGGAATCAGACTTACCCTCCCATCTGAAATAAACAAAAACAGACAAAATACATCAAACAATGATTTCAAGATTCCAGGCCTCAGTCAATGAGGGACAGTAACTTCTGAGAAATGGAAAATGAGGTGAGTCCTACAACTGCCCTAGCTTGAGAGAATGCTACAGTAATTCAGTGCAATGAGGGTAGTTTCTCCAAAAAAAAAAAAAAAAAAAAGAAAAGAAAAAAGAAAAAAAAACGGTGCTGGAACAATTTTATGTTCATATTAAAAAATTATACACTGCCATGTAAACTTCAGACCATCCATGAAATCCACTTCAAATGAATTTGGACATTAACGTAAAATCTAAATTATAAATCTTTCACAAACATAGGGGAAAAAAAACTTTGTAATTATTATGACTATTTTAGGAACCACAAAATAACCATGCTGAGCCAAAAAAAAAAAAAAAAAAAACAGACCAGGAAAAAAAAAGTACACACTGTATGACACCATTCAATAAAAATTCTAGAAAATACAGGGCTCCTGGGCGGCATGAAGGTGGTTGAGCATCCCACTCTTGGTTTCGGCTCTGGCCATGATCGCAGGATTGTAAGATCAAGCCCCACATCAGAATCCATGCTCAGCACAGAGTCTGCTTGAGATTCTCTCCTCTGTCCTCTCCCCCACCATAGATGCACACACGTGCCCTTCTCCCTCAAATAAAGAAATCTTTTTTAAAAAATCCTAGAAAATGCAAATTAGTCTATAGTGGTCACCCAAAAGCTGATCAGGGATTGCCTGGAGGGGCTAAGGATAGGAAGAAGGGATTACAAAGAAATATAAGGAAGCTTTATTTAGGTGATGATTACCATGTTCCTTATCTGTATCACAATGGTGGTCCAACAGGTATATACCTTCACCTAAGCATATCAAATGGAATACTTTAAATATGTGCAATTATCATGTGTCAAGACTCAATAAGACTGTTACACACTACGTGGACAAACAAAACCCAACTGTAGGCAAAATCTGATGTGCTGGCTACCATTTGTCATTTCCTATATTCAATGACATCTGGAGTCACCTCCAGGGATCTGTGATTCTTTGAAATTTACTCAAGGCTGCAGCTAAGATATAATTTCCATAGATAGTAGATGGGACTATAGAAAATCATTCAGGGAAATATTTGCAGTTGACTATTTGGATATACTGATGTGCCTATTAGCATAAGCAAGAAGGTTACTGATGGTGCTTTGACTTAATGATTCTTTGACTTTATGATGGTGTGAAAGTTATATGCATTCAGTAGAAACCATATTTTGAATTTTGATCTTTTCCCAGGCTAGCCATATGCAGCACCATCCTCTCTCATGATGCTGGGCAGCCACAGTGAGCCAGAGCTCCCAGTCAGCCCCATATTCATGAGGGTAAACAACTCATATACCCATAACCACTGTACCCATACAACAACTCTGGGTTTTTGTTTGTTTGTTTGTTTGTTTGTTTGTTTTACTTTCAGTTCAGTATTCAATAGATTACATGAGATACTCAACACTTCATTATAAAGTAGGTTTTGTCTTACATGATGCTGTCCAAGGGTAGGCTAATATAAGTGTTCAGAATATATTTAAAGTAGACTGGGCTAAGCTATGGTGTCCTGTGTACTAAATGCATTTTTAACTTAGAGACTTTTAACTTACACTGAATTTATTGGGACTTATCCCCATCATAAGTCCAGAAAAAGTCCTGTGTAATTATTATATAGCTATTAAGTTCATGTCATCATTCATAAAATAAGTAAAACAGATTGCTCATCTTCAACAGATCTGTGCTTCCTTGTCCCCTTGGCAGAGCCTGTAATGTTCCAGTGCTCAAGGGGGGAAAAAGGTGCAAATGTATCTCATGCCACATTCCAGGACAATTAAATCATGGTATCATGAGGAATGTTGTAAAAGATATTCCAAGAATGCATCCCTTTTCCAACGATTCTAATATTTAGGAGTACTGTAGGATTTACATATTATGTGACTATCATTCACACACTTAATGGCTTTGGGGATTTGTACACTCTACAGCCACATACAGAAACCTATGTGTACACCTAAATATGGGATAATGTCTTAGCATGAGTGAATATAGAGCATATGAAAAACACATATGCATATTTTTCTTATGGGACTATACTTATGGCTACACGGGTATATCATTACTTATATGAATGTATTCATGGGTCTATGGGTAGGTCACTACTTATAAACATTGTTTCCAGATTTAAACTGAAAATGCTCAGAGAACTGGAGAATCAGAGGTGATCATCAGTCTGGTAACCAGGCTGTCATTATCCGCCCCATCAGTATTAGCTTTCATTTGCCATCAGATAAATCGGAAAGTGCTGGAGTTGATATAACCCAGTTCTGCAGGTAAGAAGAATTCCGACGTATTTTGTGGCAAATGGTTACATGAAAAGGGGCCTGAGGAATGTCATTTGTTTTGTACTAAAACAATAGGATAAAGGGCTCTACTGTCATTGGGTCATCCCACTTTGGTCCGCTTAATGCAGGTGGAGCCCCATAAAACCCTATCTGGAATGCTGTCCGTTTGTGCAGAGGCACACTATTTGCAAGTTGCTTTTTTTGTTTTACTTCTTTAAGTTGTGGCTTCAAAACAATGCTGGGGGCATTAAGAACATTCAGACACAGGGGCGATTCTCATTGCTCATGTTGCAGGTAGAAAAAAATGTCTCCTGCACCATGCTGGGGAAGTCCAGACAAGTTCCTAACAGCAAATGTAAATAACGCTTCCTCACAATGGTCCACGACCCCCGCCTTCTGCTTCCATTCATTAACAGATGCCTGCCTTTGGTTTCCAAACAATTCATCTGATATGATGTCACCGAAAAATTATAATTTTTAAACCAGGTAGTTAGGAAAAAGGTCATTTGTTGTTGTTGTTGTTTTTTGCTTAAGACTGACCCAAGAAAATTGTTCCAAGGATATTCATGCTGCTAAGGCAAGTATGAGGATCTTTCTAGTTGGGCATTGCATTCTCCTGCAAGTGTGCTGTAGGTGGATTTTCTCCTTTCAGTTCTTAAGAGGGAATATACATTCTTAAAAGACATATATGATTTAAAATATACAGAGTACTGAATTAAAAGTCATAAGAAATAACTAAAACATTTGCATGAAAACACAGCAGTAACTCCTGAGTATTTCTTGATAGGACTGTACCAGAAAGGCACTTAAAGTAGACAATTTCTAGAGAAAAGTTTCCAAAAAAAAAAAAAAAAAACGAACTTAAATAAACATTTCCCATTGCTAAGATGGCAGTGGGAATTTCATGAATGCTCTGATAAAGGCAACACCTCTGGCCTCCTGAAATAATACAAACAGTTAATACTAATGTCCCACTTATGTGCTTGGTGCTATTTACATTCATTCGGTTCTCCAAAAATGCTGTAAGACAGTCACTATTATCAGCTCTAATTTATAGATGAGGGACCTGAGGTGGGAAGCAGTTGAGACTTGCCCATCGCATGTTTCTGACCTGCCTTCTGACCCCTACAGGGCTCTACTGTATGTGCCAGGATCACTGTCCTCCACTAACTGACTACCGGCAAGGTCAAGCTGTTTGCGTGTGCTTTAGTTTGATTCTAGCTGGCTCCCTGCTCTGCTGCACTGCTAAGAAATTCCATCATTCCAGCTCTGTCCATCTAGTTTCCTGCAAATAATCTTTTAAATGCAAACAGTTGGTTATTACTGTACATTTACCTTTACACAAGGCTCTAAGAGCAAAATTTGGATGGGAAGAGAGTATGGGGGAGGGGGGGTGGAAGAGGACTCCTAGCAATGAAAGGTGGCAGCTCCAGGGGCAAGCAGAGAACAAGAACATCATTTGGCCAGTCTTTTGGGAATGACTCCTCTAAGTTTAGCATAACTTCCGTTACTCATCTACGGATGGCCATTAAGTTCGGCTCAGAGGGACCACAGGAGCTCTGCACTGAAACCAAGTGGTCAGAGGAGCAAAACTGGTGCACTCCTCCATCCAGCCTGGAATAAGCTTCACATAATGCCAGGTCCTCCTAAAATCTCCAGAGTGAAAGAGGGGTCTTCAGGAGGGCAGCTGGGAGCTGAGGCTAAGAAGACCATTCTTGAGAATGGGAGGTAATGTACCGAGGTTGTCCTCATGGGCTACTCTTCTCTGACAGCATCAGAGACCCAGACCTCCTCCCAATTTTCTTTGCCAGATTTTCTTCCTACTCTTTCCCAGTTTTGGGAAGTCTAGGTCTATGGCCGGGAAGACCACAGGAATGAATACCCTTCATTTTCCCATTCTACCCCGACACCTATCCCTGGTAAAAGTTGTTCCCCAAGGCTTGATGTGCTCCCCAAAGCATCCCAGTGTCCACATCTACACATTAGTCCAGGAAATAATGAAAGTATTACATGTAACTGGGCACAGTTCAGTTTTTCTCTAACTTAGACCTTTTGAGCTTCACTCATGGAAAACTGGACAGATCAGTCCATTCTTCACACAGAATATGGGTGCTATGCTGAATTAACACCTGCCACTCTTTCACAAAAAGACAATAGTAAGTTATACAAGAAGATCTGGACATTTCATGTGCTTCATCATGATTTTGAGTTTATATACTTTTACCATGTATAATTTGGGGCTACTTATCTGACTTCTATAATTATGTAAAGAAATTTTACCCCTGAATTTTGAAACAAAACTACTGAATAGTCCTCCTGCAAAGTTCTAGATCAGTTTAATTTAAAAAGAATAATTGGAATTTCAAAGTGAACCATTTAAAATCATAACATTTGAAGCTACTTACGTTTATAAGTAAGGTTTTGTTCAATGCCATGCAACTGAAACACAGAGATATGGTTTAAAATCTATAACCTTGATTTCCAATTTTTGTGCCCCTAAAACAACAGCTTTTTCACTGCATGACTCCCCAGTGTGTAAAAGTTCAAGTCTGATTTTATAAAGTAAATGTGTACTAGTAAAATACTCTGAAAACTTCCCTTTGAGATCCCATTGCCTTATTTCATTCTTTCCTTCTTTCTTTGGTCTGCTCTGGAGTGGACTTCTTTCTCCAATGTCCCATCACTCCTGTCAGCCTTCTGCTGCTCTATCCTGAGACACTTACAACCACCTCCTCTGCATGCCCCTCTCTCGTCAGACTTCTGGGTTGTTTTGAGTTTGGGGTCATTCACCCTCTACTTTTTGTGATCCTTGAATCATGTCTTTCATGCTTGGGTGGAAAGATAGAGAATGACAGGTTAAGCCAGCCTCCATAGATAACAGGATCTTGCCTGACTTTTCTAATTCCTGGAGTGGAACCGGCCCCCGGCACAGCAGACACAGATGTGAAATGCTTCTAATTAAATGACCAGTTGTTAGAACTTTCGGTAGGATGATGCTGGGCAACCCAAGGAGCACTTGCCATCCAAGGTGAGAGCCAAAGGATTCTCTGGAGAAAGGGTGCCTCCTCTCCTCCTTTCAGCATCTGCACCATCATTGGTCTAAGCTGTCCTGGAAGTGCCCCAGCTCATGACAGCAGTTGGGGAAATCCAGGATCTGACGGAGCTCCCAGTTCATGCCATGAAGCATGCCATGAAGCAGGCAAACCACAGAAGCCCTCCCTCTCAATAACCTCCAGAAGTCACAGAGATTATTTTGGTTCCTGAGTAAACAAAAGTCATTCTGGAAAAGTATGCTTAGGAATGGAAAGGCCTAAATCCGAAATCCTCCAACAGGGCTATGCATGTTTCTTTATAACCAGGCAACTGCTGATGAATTGCATAATATTTAGCTCTTCGTTGGTGCAGCCTTTCAGGCTTTAGCTTGCCTGACCCAACAGCTGCTTAACTTGGCTCCAGGCATTTATGACTTTATTTTGAACAAATCTCGAACATTTTCATTTGACTTTTCCCAACTCGACTATGCAATTCAAAATTTGTTTTAAATTTTACGGTTCTTTTCTTCCCCCTCTCACTCTCTCTCCTTTTTTCTCCTTCCCCTTCTTACAGCTGGAGCTTTGGAATCTGAGTTGGTTTTCTTTCCAGCAGCAGATTTTGTGATGCAAAAGAAAGGAAGTTTGCAGGAGGGAAGGGGGCAAAACAAGGGGGATGGGGAGGTCATTTTACTAACTCTTTGGATCCCTTCAGAACAAGCTAAAACCTAATACTATATAAATATTGAAGTGCACAGTAGAGTCAAAGTATTCAAAAAACATTTACTGTGAATGGAGGCATTAGAATAGGCTTAGGCCCCGCCTGAATTCCCATGAAATTTGTAAATATTTCTTTCATTTGTTCTCCATTTACAATTAGTTGCGGTCAAGCTGATCAAAGCCAGAAGAGGCCTGTTGCATGTGAACCCGCATCCCTCACAATGACATCCACGAAGCAGAATGAAATATGGAATATCAGGTTTCCACGGATGTATGAACTTGTAAAAAATCTGAAAGAATAGGAGGTTTTTCACACTGAGTAATGTGAAACATTTGGTGCGGATTGTAGGCCTCTGCAGAGGGAAAGAGAGAGTCCAAATCCATCAGGCTATAAAACAGAAGCAGGCCCAAGCAGACATAAGGGTCTCCCCACCCAACTTCCATGTCCAGTGATTTAGCTGTCATAGGCTCTCTGCCCTTTAGAAGTCCTAGCAAAGAAGCCCCTTGGGCAAGGAGAAATGATGCACCCAGAGCTCCCCTGGATGCTCTTCTCCTGCGGTCCACGCTGAGCTGCATCCCATCTCCACTCCTGTTTCTAGATTAAAGAACTGTTGGTCTCCTACCTGAGCCAATTACACACATGTCTTTTAATTGATGCAATCACAAAGTATTTTCAATCAGACAAATGTTAAAGTACTTGGATAAACACACAGGCAGGTTCTTCCCATTTTTACATACAATCTAAATAGATAAATAACCCCAAGTGAATCCAGAAGTATACACTATCACCAAGTCTCAAAACACTACATGTAATTGCTCCCTCTGTTCGCTCAAACTTTGCCTTCTTTTGCAGACTTTCTCTTTCCACTAAGCCTATTGCACTGTCCGCTGGGTGCTCTCTTCTTCTTCTTCTTCTTTTTTTTTTTTTTTTTTTTTTGGCAATTTAAAGCATTTTAGTTGCTTCTTATGTTTTTTCCAGCTGTCAAGCAATAATGGGACCTGAAGTAGGGACATGGGGGCTTTAGCAGTGTATACTCTTTGGCCTCCTCAAATGCGTAAGGCCGTGAGGCAACATCTCCCTCCTTTATTAGAAAACTGAGTAACCAGCACTGCTAGCTTAATAAAAGACCTCATGGTAATTCACAAATATGCAGAAGGAAATAAGCAAGTGTTATTGCCAAATATTTCCAACCAGCAAAGGTCGGCAGACATGAAGCTTATGCAGCTCTCTGGAAAACACAAACAGTCCTCCCTCACCCAAAGGAGCTGTAATTCCCTTTCTTTCCTTCCCATAGTTTTGAGGGGGGCACATTGTTTTAGGGAGGACATGATGTTTGAGGTAAATTCTGGCATCAGAACACCAGGGAGGAGAACAAGGCTGCAAGCCACCGTGTCTCATGTCTCACCACGCTGAGGAGGGGTTTGTGAGGATTAAGACTGGGGCAGGTAAACAATTAGAAGGAGAACACAGTCTTCATGAAAGCTAAACCCCCTCCCCCATCTCTCTACCCTCCTCCTACTCAAAACAAAGGAAGACCCAGTAGCCTGTGCAAACAGTGGGTGATGTTGGTGGATGAGGAATAAAGTGTCACCTTTGAACTTAAAGCCCCTCCTCTTTCAGAAGGAGTTTTCCAAAGCTCTGGGTTGGAACTGACCCCGGGCTCCTGCTGCTGAACACAACGCTCTCTGCCCCTGGACTCAGGAGAATTGATGGACAACAACCCCCAGGGCAGGAGAATGAGACTCTAATGTTCACGCAATCAAAGCAGAGAGAAAATAATCATTTGACCTTGCGTGGAGGCCTCTGGCTTATGAAAAGTGAATCATTCCAAACTTTGCAGAATTTGTTGGGCAGGACAGAAGGAGAACAACCTTTAAATAGTGCCTCAAATAGCCTCCAAACTTGTGAAAACAAGGAGCTGCACCCAAATGCTCTTTTGGCAATTTGGTCACAAATTATTTGAAATGTGATGGGTTGGGTTTGTTTTCAAACGATGAGTTGATAGTTTCCAAGAAGGGAGCACTCAAAGGAAAGGAAATTTACTATTGGAGGCTTGGCTGAAACAAAAATCTACTTAATAAGTTTAACTCACTCATCGTTTGCCAGGATGTGTGTGACTACAGATACTCTGGGCGATACCATCCAGCCCAGCACAGGGTAGAGAAGTCGCTGCAGTATTTTTCCTAAATGAACATCCACCATCTACTTCAAGACCACCACCCCAGAATGCACTTCTACACATCACAGACTGTACCCATTCTTTCCTCCTTGGAGGTAACCGTGTTGGTCATTTACAGTGTTTATCACCTACATAGGTATCCTAAAACAGTGTGTAGTTTGATTGTCTATATTTGAACTCAACAGTCATGGATTTATACCAATATATTCTGCTTTAGTGACCTGTTTTTATCCAATATTGTGTTTCTGAGATTATCACTGTTGATGCATACATATGTCATACTCTCTGCAATGGAATATTCTACCATTTAAGTATACATCTTTCTTTAGATAAATCTATTAGGGTTTTCCAGACAAACAGAACCATTATATAGCCCACTGGTTCTGTGATTGACTGATGGATAGATAGATAATATATAAATATAAAATGAGGAACTGGCTTATACAGTTATGGTGGCTGGGAAGTTCCTTGATCAGCCATTTGCAAGCCAGAGACCCAGGAAACCTTATGGTATAATTGTCGACCAAACTGAAGGCCTAAAAATCAGGGGAGCTAATGATGTAAGTCCCAGTGCAAAGACAGGAGAAGAATTATACCCCAGCTCAAATAGGCAGGCAGGGATCACAAGGGGTGTATTTCTCCTTTCTCTGTCTTCTGTTCTAGTCAGGCTTTGAATGAATTGGATAATTGTCACCCACCCACACCAGGGTGAACAAACTATTTCACTGAGTTCAGTGGTTCAAATACTAATTTAGGAACACCCTCATAGAAATATCCAGAAATAATATTTAACCTAGGGACCCCATGATGCGGTCATAAAAATAACCATCACAATAAACTACTGGTTTATACATTTTATTTTATTTATGTACACTATTTAAATATAGATGTTATATATTTTTGCTCATACAAAATACCACCATAAATATCTCTGTACGTGTTTCCTGGATTACATATGCAAGATTTTCTCTATGGAACATACCTGGTCGTGTAATTCACAGGTCACAGGACATGCTTATTCATGGTTCAACAATGTCAAACTCACGTAAATGGCTATATCCATTTCTGTTTCTAACAGTTGTGGGTGAGCTTCCTTTATCTCCTTATCCTAGTTAACATTTGGCATTGTCCAACAATTGAGTATGAAATGAAGCTCACTGTTAATTTTCATTTTCCTGACTAGTAATGAAACTAACCATTTATCCATTTGTCATATGAAAATAATTCTGTAAAATGTCTACGTTTAATTTGCCCATTTTTAAAGTTGTTTCCCTTTCTTATTCATTGTAGGAATTTACATATTGTGAATAACATTTTTATGCCATTTATGATATCTTTTAATGAATAGGAATTCTTAACTTTATTGTAGACTCTTTTAATCAGTACTTCCTTTATTAGTTATACTTTCCTATAATCTTTTAAGTAATTTTTCTCTACCTTAATGTCATAGTGATATTCTCCTATATTAATTTCAAAACACAGTCTTGTCTTTTACATAGGCGTACATGTAATTAATCTTTGAGTATCATATGAGGTAAGACTCAAATGGCATTTATTTTCCAAATGTATAACCAATTGTCTTAGTATCATTTATTAAAAATACATCCTTTCTCTGCATCTCTTAAAATGATCTTATGATTTTTGTCTTTTCTCTTATTGATGTGATGTATCACACTGATTGATTTAGGAATACTGAACCACCCTTGCTTGCATCCTGGGAGGAGAAAACCTCATTTGATCATGGTGAATGATTTTAATGTATTGTTGGATTTGGTTTGCTACTATTTTGTTGAGAATTTTTGCATCAATTCTCATCAGAGATATTGACCTATAGCTCTCTTTTTTGTAGTTTCTTCATCTGATTTTGGTATCAGGGTAATGCAGACCTCATACAATGAATTTCAAAAGCATGTGACAAAGCATGACACCCACTCATGATAAAAACCCTCAACAAAGTAGGTTAGAGCAAATACACCTCAATATAATAAAGACCTTAGATGAAAAACCCATATTTAACATCACACTTCATGGGGAAAAACTGAGAGGTTTTCCATGAAGGTCAGGAACAAGACAAGGATATCTACTCTCACCACTTTTATTCAACATAGTAGAGGAAGTCCTATCCATAGCAATCAGTAATGGAAAAAAATAAGACTTCTGAGTTGGTAGGGTAGAAGTAAAACTATCACTATTTACAGAAGAGATGATACCATACATAGAAAACACTAAAGACCACCAAAATAATTACTAGAATTGATATATGAGTTCAGTAAGATCACAGGATACAAAATCAACATACAGAAATCCATTGCATTTCTATTCACCAATAATGGAAGCAGCAGAAAGAAAAATTAGGAAAACAATACCAGGAGCACCTGAATTCAAAACATGAATCCAAAAGGATACATACATGCGCCCCTATGTTTATTGCAGCAATACTTATAAGAGCCAAATTATGGAAACAGGCCAAGTGTCCACCGCTAGATGAATAGATGAAGAAGATGTGATGTGTGTAAAAATACATACATACACACACACACACACACACAAATGGAATAGTATTCAGCCATAAAAAAGAATGACATCTTGCCATTTGCAACAACATGGATGGATCTAGAGGGTATAATGCTAAGTAAAATAAACCAGTCAAAAAAAGACAAATACTACATGATATCACTCGTATGTGGAATTTATGTAACAAAACAGACAGCCAAAGGAAAAAGAGAGAGAGACAAACTAGGCAACAGACTCTTAACTATAGAGTCTATAGAACAAACAGAGAAGGTAGGTGAGTGGTGGGGGAGGGTGGTCAACAGGTGAAGGAGACTAAGCAAGGCATGTATCATGATGGGCACTGAGGAATGTATAGAATTGTGGAATCACTATAACTGTACACCTAAAACTATTAGAACATGACATTAACTATATTGATGTTAAAATTAAACACTTAAAAAATAAAAACAAAAACTCCAAACCAAAAACCAAAACAACCTATTTCATTCACTCTCCCAAATAATTATAACAAACATCTTTATATTCATGGGTCCATTTTATAGTCAAGTGGTCGATTTTCTACCCCTTTACCACTAACCACCTTCTAGACCAAGTCAGAAGAAAAGAGATGCATGACTTTCACAGGAGCAAAACTGGTAGCTAACGTGAAAGAAACATCAGAAGCAAGGAAACAAGGGGAAATAACATGCCCATGTATGATCATCTTTGTACTTTTTTTTTTGTTTGGAAAAATCACAGCACTCCTTGAACCTGTGGCTTGCAATCTTTTACCTGTTACATAAAATTCCAGCCATTATTTCTCCATAACTGCTTCTGCCAAGTTCCTTCTCCTCCACTTTCATTTTTGACATTTTCACTCTGTCCCACACATTTATGTTCTTTCTAAATTCGTCCATCCCTTTCCATTTCATTCTTCAGTGTGGACATTTTACTTGGATCTATTAGTTTACCCATTATCCACTGTATCTAATCTGAATTTAAATACATCCGCCGAGTTAATTTTAGTACTGCATTTTTTTCATTTTAAAATATCCATTTGATTCTTTTTTTTTTTAGTTTCTCATTCTTTGTCAACATTCTCCCTACTTTAACTATTTTAATGCACTAATCGCAATTATTTTCAAGTCTATATCTGATAACTTAAACAACTACTGCTGTGCAGAGTCTGCTTTCAATATAATTTTTTCTCTTTTTTTTAGTCAAGACTTGTCCCGTTGTATATTTAATTTTTTTGATAGCACACAAGACGTTTTTTATGCTGCTCTGGCTGTTGTTATTATCCTCCAGAGGGACTTTAACTGCAGTTAATTTTACAGGCAGCTAAAGTCCAGTGAGGATTAAACTGACTTGATCTTTAGTCCTATGAGGATTTGTCTGGTTCTGGCTCATTCTTACTCCTACTGTGTAGCCTCTTGAGGTCCCAACTGAAAGCGTGAGGTGTTTATCAGAGCAACCTCTTCTTGCGAGGCCCTGAACTCTACTTTTGTCCCTCCAGCTCTGTAAGACTACTGAAAGCACTGGTCAGCTTCTGGATCATTTGGCCATGGCTTCCTGCAGGCAACCTAAAAGCAACCTCCAAGTGCTGCGCTCACTTTTCTTGCGGTTTCCCTCTTATTATAGATTTTGGACCTGGAAATTCTTACTGCCTACATAGCTCTCTGCACCTTCAAATGCTACTTTTTTTTTTTTTTTGTATTTTGTGTAGCTTTTCTCTGAAAGTTGGTCTGAAATATTTTATCTGCCATCACTGAAAATGAAATTCTGCTACTTTCATGTTTTAATTCTATTCCAAATTCTATCTTTTTATTTATCTTTTTAAAGATTTTATTTACTTATTCATGAGAGAGGCAGAGACACAGGCAGAGGGAGAAGCAGGCTCCCTGCAGGGAGCCCGATGTGGGACTCGATCCCAGGACCTCAGGGATCACGACCTGAACCAAAGGCAGATGCTCAACCATTGAGCCACTCAGGTGTCCCTCAAATGCTATCTTTTCAAAACTAATTTTCAGTTATAGTTGTTATACAGAAATGGGACTGGTTTTACCAAACTGATTTTTATAACCAGCAATATCACCAAATTTGAGTAATTCCAATCATTTACTTACAGACTCATTAGAGTTTCTAATAAATCCTAATTAATTACTCATATCTGTGAATTATAGCTTTGTTTCTTCCTCTTTAATGTTTATATATGTTTAATTTTTCCTTGTTGTTTTACCTGTTGGTTGGAAACTCCAAACCAATGTTGAATAAAAGTGGTGGTAGAGGGTACCATTGTCTTTTTTGCAATCCTAAATATAACGTTTACACACGTTTTCCATCAAGTCTGATGTTTGCTGAAGGTAATTTGTAAATGCCCTTTCTCTGAATAAATAAGTTTTCCATTAGACCTCATAGGCTAAGACTGAGTGTGTCAGAATCAAACTTAGCTCAGGGGTTCAGCAAACTCAAGGAACACCAACTCTGTCAACATGGGACTACTTACAGAATTCCAGAACCATGTCTCCCTCCTGATATAGAGGCAGCAAGTGACCCAAGTGTCTTAGTTACCCTTTATGGGGAGGCTTGGCATTCCAGATATATTATTCAGCTTCATTTTTGTCTCCAGGGCCCCAAAGCAATAATAGCATATGTAGATTCCTTTCCTCATACACCTTTTCACACCTTCCTCATATTTTATCAGAATCTTCTTTCTTCTTCTTTCCTGCTGATGCAAGAGATCAGTTAATCGCCATCTTTACTGTATAAGTGAAAAATGTTAAGCTCTCCCCTTTGTCTTCTTTTCAACATGCTAGATAAAATCAACCTTTTTTAGTTTGTTCCATGCTGGATATTTATTCATGTCCTCTGAAAGTACCCAAAGTTAACCATAACTGCATGTCAGCACCAGCAACCAAACTGGGGAAATCTATATAAAAATCCTAACCATACCAAGTACCGGGGAACGGTAGCTCTGTGATTTCTTGCTCCCCACATGTCACAGGTCTGATTCTTCTTTGCTTTCTAATCACCACCCTCCTTCGCTGGACCACTGTTCACAGGCAGTTCACTTTGACCTCTGGATACTCTTCTGATGTGTTAGGATGGACATTCTAGGCGACTAGCTTTCACACTTTCTCCCCTCTTGTCATGGTCACTTAACATTTCAGTCCTGGTGGGTTTCAAGAGGTTAGCTCTCCATTTTGTGCAATTCCCACCCCTGGCAGATGGAACCCGTATGTCCTACACTCACTCTTCTAAACCACTAATGAACTTGTTTAATTGTCCCCCCCTCAGGGCCAACTACTTCAGAACTCCTATCAACAGAGCAATATTCCCACATTCACATGGGGCATCCAACATCTGGCTGCACACTGTGGACCTTTTTGAAAATGCCAATACCTGAGCCCAACTCCTAAAGAATCTGATTTAACTGGCCTGGGGTGGGATTGCCCTAGTGATTTGAATGTGTAGCCCCTGATACACTGTGTTATATCTTGTATGTTTCAAAACCACAGTAACTCGCAAACTTCACTGTGCCCAAAGACCACAGGGGGATCTTTTTAAGATGCAGACTTTCACTCAGTAGGTCTGGGATGGGGCCTGAGAATCTGCATGGCCAACAAGTTCCCAGTTGATGCTGATGCCATGACCCATGTTCTGAATAGCAAGAGAACTGACACTCTTACTCAAACTGAACACCTAGTTTACTGTTGAACAACTTATTCTAAACTACATGAAACGTGAACTTGCTAGATAAAATATCTTCTAAGCCCAAATCTATCACCTTATTCAAAATATTTTCACTCAGCCTTTGCCCAGATCCTGTGGTTATCAGAGTTCACACTCTGTCCCTTCATTTTCTGGTCCATATGATACCTGACATCATTTTTCTGGGTTTGTGAAATGAGTGAGCTTATGAAGCTGGGTTTCCTAAGCATTTTCTTAGCATCATATGCCAGTGGCCATCCATATCTGTGTCTCCTCAGACATAGATTTTGGCCAAAAAGCCTCCTTCTGTGAGGTTTTCTGGGTGTCTCGAAAGGAAAAAGATTCAGACTGGTGCCCTCAACACTCAAACATACACCTTCCCCACACCTGAGTATCAGCATTTCACACACATGCCATGGCGTGGTCAGGCTCCTGCCCTCCCTAAGATCTGGAGATTTTGGGAAAACGAAAAGTAGCTGTTTTTCCATTTACAAGAAGGCTGGGACCCCAGGTAGAAAGGGATATTATCCAAGACCTTCTGCTGAGCCTTGCCTGTTTTTAATTCCATCATAAACACTCCTCATGTATATGTCTTGTTTCTCCCACCTGTGTTGGAGCCATTCTTGCTCACCAATGCCAAGGATCATCTGGCTTCAGGGATGTGGAATTCGACACCTGCAGCCAGTATACTTAAGGGTATCCCAGCTTTTCTTTCAATGGGGTTATGAGATCCTCACTGGGAGAACCCAAAAGGCTTTAAGGAAGACAGGAATCCCAGCTCAGACACTCAGCAACTGTGTTATCGTGACAAATTATTTGATTATCCAAAACTTCATTTTCTTCATCTGAAAATGGTGCTAATAGTACCCAAACCATCAGGTTCTTGTAAAGATTATATAAGATGTGCAGAAGAGCTCTACAGTGCCTGATACTTAACAATAGTTAGATCAAGGCTAATAACCCCATCACAAGTCCAGGTGAGTCCTATCTGGGATATTCCAAGCTCTATTTTGATGCCTTACAATTTCTGTTCAATGCCTAAGAGGAGGTGTGTAACCTCTGTTACCAGACTATGTCTCACATTTTTTAACTTGTAAACCATACTGCACATACTCCCAATGGATTTCCTCATCCCTATTCCACCATCCTCTACCCCCACTAACAAATGTAAGAAAGAGAAATTTTCATCAGAAAATAAAATTCCTTTATATTTGATTTATGCTGACCCAAGTCAGGCATTCACCGTGGGCATAAACACCCCAGCAGATATCACTCTGTTTCATGGTTTCATTTTTCTTCCTAAGCCTGAGGAGTTGGCTGTTGTAAGAAACTGAGGACAGAGTAAGAACCAGGGCTTTCCTGAGGGGAAGAAAAAAGAGATTGGGCTTTCCTTCTCTTGAGGGAAAAATGATGAGAGCAGCCAGAGAGCTTGCAATGAAAAGGCAGATTGTATGCACAAAAGACAATAATTCCATGCTTCCAGTCACTTCAGGAGGACTCTGGATGAGTCTGCAGGGGGTAGTGAAATCCACGGCCAAGCCTTGGCCTGCTTTGGTCTGATGTTCTTGGCTAATCAAGCACATCAGTTACCAGAGTAAAAACTCTAAAACCCTCCATCCCAACCGCTGAAAAAGTTCCAAATACACAGAAGCTATACTAAGTAATATTAAGACCTCCAAGATCATCAGTAGCACCCAACATTTATTAACAAGCACACCATCACATTTGTTGTCACTCATGTTCATACAGAGAGGGAGGCAGATGAGAGGAGAGCTATTTCTCAAGTTTTTTATCGCAAAAAAGCACATCCAACTCTTTTTGTAAACATGAACTTTGACAAGATCCTTATAAACACCATATTTAACAAAAAGCTAGCCCATGGTTGGGGTTTTCCCTACTTTCCTTCAGGTATACTTAGCCACATAAACTTTAAAAGTTGGAAATTGCTATAGAGCACCTGGGTGGCTCAGGTGGTTAAATATCTGACTCTTGGTTTTGGCTCAGGTCATAATCACAGGGCTGTGAGATCAAGCCCCATGTTGGGCTCTGTGCTCAGCCAGGAGTCTGCTTGAGATTCTCTTCCTTTGCCCCTGCCCTGCTCGCTTGTGCTCTCTCTCTCTCTCTCTCAAATAAATAAACAAATCTTAAAAAAAGTTGGAAATTGCTGTCAGAATTCAATTGGTCAAAGCAAATGTCAATTATGCTGAAATAGTACTGAAAACTATCAATGTACATTGATATGCCCCTGCATATTTTTCTAACCCAAAATTCAGGATTCCTAATTTCATAAGAATATATTTTGATTTGTGAGAAGACAAAAAATTTATTTATATATTTATTTACTTAGGTAGCAGGCCGAAACTTTAGTTTATTTCAGCATCAGCAACATCTTAGCCATCACAAAAATAAACTCTACCAAGGGCGACAGAAGTCTCTACAGTGAGGCTAAGGGCTCAGCCGCCAAGTGGCGAACATCAGAGGGGTGCATGGCGGGCACTGCCCGGGCAATAAGTTAGGAAGCAGTGGGGCTGGTGGTGGTGGCTGATGCGGGCTGGGGCCTCACTTCTGGGCAGGCACGAGGTCATCAATGGCCCAGCCCTGCTCCAGCCTCTGCTCCATCTCGATGAGCAGCTTCACACCATCCACCACCACCTGTACCAGCTCCACCTCTGAGAAGCCCAGGCGGTCTGCGTTGGAGACCTCAAAGACGCCCCCCAGAGCAGCTGTGTCTACACCACCTGTGCCTCGTTTCTGAAGCCACAGCCGCTTGAGCACCTTCGGGAACGTCTCATGCTTGCCCAGGTGGGGCAGCTTGATGTGCACACCTGCCCGCAGGCCTGTGCCCAGGTTGGATGGGCAGGTGAGGATGTAGCCCAGGTGAGGGTTCCACATGAATTCGTAATTCTTTGACTTGAAAAGTGTTTCAATCTGGGCGAGGCCGTTGCAGAACCAAGGGAACACCTCCTTCATGTTGCCCCCTTTCTGCACGGAGATGACCCGCAGGTGCTCTTCCTCGTTGACCCACACCAGGAAGATCTTACTGTCACTGTGCCAGATGTCGGGGGCGTCCGGCCAGTCGCGGGCCATGCCCGAGGCCAGGAGCAAGGGCGACAAGGGCTCATCAAAGAGGAAGTGGTCGTCGATGAGCTGCTGCTGCTCCGCCTGGGTCATGCTCTTGAGCGCTAGTACCGGCCAGGTGGCCGGCCAGGTCCAGGCTCGACGGAGCTCCACGGCGAGCTGCTCGCGGGCACCGTGCTCCCCACGGCTGCAGTGCGGGACGTGAGGGGAGGCGGAGGCGCGGATGCTGCGACCTGAGCGCACCTGCGAGCTCAGCACATAGTTGGGGGCCAGGTCGTCGCCATCCTGCAGGTTGTCGGGGTTGAGGTCGGGCTTGTGCTCGTCGCTGGGCTTGTAGCCGCCGTGCAGGTCCTCGAGGATGGGGTCAAAGAGCTCCTTGAACACATCATAGGGCTCCCCACCGTCATGATGTAGGGGTGGCCCGGGTTGTCCACGCGGGTCTGGATGACGTCGTCCAGCGGGAAGCTGCTGGGTGCTAAGGGGGCACAGCTCCGCATACAGCTCGGGAGTCAGTACCTTGGCCGTGTGGTTGGTGTGGCCACCGAGGTCAGGAAGCTCATCCCCGGCTGGGAAACGGAGCCTCAGCGCGTGTGGCTGTCGGAGA
The DNA here is from genome assembly GCF_053574225.1 of Canis aureus. Classification (NCBI taxonomy): domain Eukaryota; kingdom Metazoa; phylum Chordata; class Mammalia; order Carnivora; family Canidae; genus Canis; species Canis aureus. The sequence goes on along the minus strand of NC_135611.1, from coordinate 90,801,334 downwards.
AGGGCGTGGCGGCAGGTGGCAGCAGGTGGCTGGGCGGGGAAGGGGCACTGGGTCGGTCGGCAGCTCCGGGCACGCTGCAGGCGAACTGACGCAAGATTTTAAAATAGGGATCCCTGGGTGGCGCAGCGGTTTGGTGCCTGCCTTTGGCCCAGGGCGCGATCCTGGAGACCCGGGATCAAATCCCACGTCGGGCTCCCGGTGCATGGAGCCTGCTTCTCCCTCTGCCTGTGTCTCTGCCTCTCTCTCTGTGTGTGACTATCATAAATAATTTTTAAAAAAAGATTTTAAAATAAAATCATATTTAGTTACCTGTTTAATGGGGGATTGATCTCCACCCCCCTAAAAAAACTTACATGAAATTGTCACTGGCCCAGGCCTAGAAAATAAGTGGCACTCTAAATATGCTACTCCCCAGGAAACCATTACTGCCCTGGGGCTTCAGAGAGCAGTTCCTCTGTAAGTACACTGTCACACTTAGGGTGGACAAGAACCCCAAGTCTTTCTTGCACCTCAAAATCACCATCAGGCTGAGCAAATCTACAGGAGGTGGGGAAAACCATAATTGCAAATTTAGCTGCCTATGCCTTCAAGTGTGTTTAGCTAAGACATCAGACACATACATACCTGAGAAACAATGACAAAACAGTATGAATTTGTTTCGCCTTGACGGAGATTGTCAACCCTATATTCCTAGTTTCTAGAACATTCTTGGGTACACAGAAGGTACTCAATAATCCCACAATTGCCGAATGAATGAATGAATGAATGAATGAATGAATGACTTAATGCTTTTAGACAAATAAACTGTTTTTATTCCAAGCACAATAAGTTCCATTTTTTTTCCCCATGGTTAAGAGAGATTTATAGCCCTCTGGGCCTAAAAATACATAATCTAGGTATTCACACCTAACGCATAGAGAGAATGAGAAAAGAAATTGGGATTCCAGCATAAGAACAGATAATGACGTAGGAAGTCGAGGGAAACTAGAGACCTCATAGAAGAGAGTGAGAGATTGAACAACTCAGATCCACTGATGTTAAGCTAGGGCACAAGATGGAACCACAGTCAACTTACATGGGGTCCTGTACAGTAAGCAGAACGGAACATATACCCGAAGCCAGGTGAATCCACAACTTAGTAAAAGGCCCAACCATGACTTCAGCCCCTATCTTTGAACCCTCTGGCCCTATTTAATTAAAAAGGGCAAAGACATCGAGGTGGAGGCACCAAGGTCACCTCAAAAACTCAGCCTGCATTTTGTATTTTTCCTATTTTAAAAAAAGAGTGCAGAAAATTTTTCCAACTTTTAAGTTTTCACGCTATATATTTTTTTATTTTTAAGGATTATTTATTTATTTATTTATTTATTTATTTATCAGAAAGAGAGAGAGGGAGAACACAAGCAGGAGGAGCAGCAGAGGGACAGAGAGAGAAGTAAATTCCCTGCTGAGCAAAGAGCCTGATGCAGGGCTGCATCCAGGACCCTGGGATCATGACCTGAGCCAAAGGCAGACGTTTAACCAACGAGCCACCCAGGTGCCCCAAGATTATATAGTTTTTAAATCAATTGTGCCTACAATTCATATGCTGGGTTCATGTAAGTCTCTTTAGGTTCATATTAGTATCTGTGAACATACAGCATTTGCTTAGAGGGTGAGAGATAGTTATGGCATCCTAAATATAAAGAGGAACCCTTAGAGATTTCAAAACCTGCTACTGAAATTTGCCAAAGACAGAAATCTACAGCCAGACAAATTCTGACAGGGGCTAGCACGGGTGCTGCGATCGTGAGACCTGCCATCATCGTGCCTGTGCACCCTATGCCAGTGATAGATGCAGCACTACAGGGGGAATATCCTCCTTAAGGGGAGGAGCAGGTTATAGACTTTACCTCCACTTGTCCAGAGAATTCTGCACCAAGCAAGGCCCTCTTAGCTACTAAATGTTCAGCAGATTAGGTTAAAAGAGTCAACAGAGTTCTGGGGCAAGTTAAAAGATGTTCTGGATCAGCTCCTGGTTGATTAGAGGAAAATGAAAACTCCCAGAGTCCTAGAGCCAGAAGGAGAGAAAGCCCCAGAGGGAGTCCCCAGCCCAAGAAACTCAGATAAGAAAACCAGTATCAGGTGAAAATCCATTCTCTAGTTTCGGGAAATTTTAAAACCGTCAATTTCAAGTTTTCCCATTTAAGAAGTCATTTAGGTTATATTATCCTATTGTCTAACCTTATGGGTCCCCTGAAGTTTTCAGTAACACACATATTCTCAGGATAAATAAATACAATTTCAGCAAATTACTGCTTGCAAAAAAATGTTATCCACTGGTAGACAAATGGATCACAGATCTCTTAAAAGGCAGGAACCTGAGTACCTCCTGTGCACACCACAGACCATGCAAAAATGACGGTGGGAGGTGGGAGTGAAGCTGAGAAGCATTCCAACAGCCCCACAGGCATCTGTTTATTGTAATGAGACTAAAATGCAAACATCCCCTGGAAAATTGCTGCCCCTGCTCCCTTTTTCCATAACCTTCAGTCAATAATGGAAACGTCTGATATCATATTAGTACATTACAACCCACTCTTGAAATTCTGCATTTCTGAGAGATTGTAGAAAAAATGGTCACCATATGGTGTTGGCCTATGTGCTCACTGGTGGCATATTCTGGCAAAATCACAGGGGAAGCATGACATCTTCGGGATTCCAAAGCTAATGCCCAACCTTTGGATGGCCCCTCCCCCACATCTGAGTTCTCTATCCCAAAATCTAGAGAGTTCTAAGAGCCATGCCTCAGGAACCATGCAGAACTAGGTCCATCCACACCCAGACTTCACACTTTCATGAACCAGACTACCCCTTGAAGAAAGAGTGGAATGTGTGGCAGCTCGGACAGCAGGAAGTTTGCTTGACAGAATGGGGCTACTGGGACCAGTACCCTGCTGTCACACAACTCCACTGGGAGGCATTTACACTGATGCCCACATGAATGCTGCCCCTAGAGTTATGCCACACGACTATGTGTGGGACCATAATCTGAGACCAGACCAGTGGATGGGTGCTACAAGATTCTAGAATGGAAATGCCTGAGGTTTCTGAGCCCCAAAATTTCAAGTCATATTTTCTTTTTTGTTTTGTCTTAAGATTTTATTTATTTATTCATGAGAGACACAGAGAGAGAGGCAGAGACACAGGCAGAGGGAGAAGCAGGCTCCCCATAGGAAGCCCAATGTGGGACTCGATCCCAGGACCCCAGCATCACAATCTGAGCTGAAGGCAGATGCTCAACCACTGAGCCACCCAGGCACCCCAAGTCATATTTTCTTTTTTTTTTTAAATATTTTTTTAAAGATTGTATTTATTTATTCACAATAGACATAGAGGAAGAGAGAGGCAGAGACACAGGCAGAGGGAGAAGCAGGCTCCATGCCAGGAGCCCAATGCAAGACTTGATCCCGGGACTCCAGGATCGCGCTCTGGGCCAAAGGCAGGCGCCAAACTGCTGAGCCACCCAGGGATCCCCAAGTCATATTTTATTAAGTTGACAAAAGTCTAGCACATGTCTTCACAGTGTTCTTCAAGCCTACTAAGTAACCAAACCAAGTAAACCCTCATTGTTCATAGAGGGCCATACAATACTAGAAATAGGTAAGAATTGATTACTGTCTTGAGAATCTAACCAATGAAACAATTTTTTTTAAGAAAACAGATTCTGAGACATTTTTTCTATAGGCAAAAATTGTGGCCTCTGAAATAAAAAATACTCAGCTTCACTTTCTAGGTATATGACCAATGATGGATCCTCTGTTTCCTCATCTGAAAAATGAGAATAAAAATAGTACAGAAAACACAAATAAGAGTCACAGAGGTTCTCAAGGTATTTTCTCCTTTGGATCCTCATTGGTACTTTTAAGCTGAAAGAATACTCCTCATATTCTTCAAATTGGGCTGCTTTTACTTCAGGGGGGGCCTGTACCCCTTCATTCATACTCCCTTGGCCATGACCCTCATTCCTTTCAGCATGACCTCCACCTTACATACACCTACACTCCAGCCCCAGTTCTGACCTTCCCAGCCCTACAGGGATCGTATTTAATCACATATTCTGGGGCAGCCCAGGTGGCTCAGCAGTTTAGAACCTGCCTTCCGCCCAGGGCCTGATCCTGGGGTCCCAGGATTGAGTCCCAAGATCGAGTCCCACATCAGGCTCCCTGCATGGAGCCTGCTTCTCCCTCCGCCTGTGTCTCTTCCTCTCTCTCTCTGTCTCTCATGAATAAATAAATAAAATCTTAAAAAAAATCACAAAAAAAAATCACATATTCCTAGAAATTTTATAGGATCTTGAGTATTTAGTTAAATCTTTGGAGCTACAAATGGCTTTTGATAGTAAACAAGTCTAACTCAGGAAATAAGACAACCCGCATAAGGCATGCAAAGAACACATTCATCCAATTTGCTTTATCTCACAATTGATGTCCAACTGATATATTTAAATTTTCTAAAAGCATAAATAATAAATAACTGGTTATAGGATATTCCATGAGATGATCCATATGGTTCAGAATTTTCCCTTTTCATGTAGATGTGGTTCCTTACTTTTATGACACCTTCCTCCAGCCTATAAGATAAGGTTTTATGGTGTGTCAATTGATCTGTCAATCATGGAGATGGATTTATTACAAGGGCTCTCCTAGGGAATGCATTTAATGGCCGAGAAGCCTGCTAAGGCTTTGCTTTCAGCTGCTCGGTTGTTGTGTTTCCTGCCATAGGTCTGAGGACTGTGAGACCAGGATAGACACAAGAGAAAAAGTAACTTAGTCTATCATAAGACTACCGATCTCTAAACTATGTTTCTAGAGCAAGTTACCTCAAATGTTGCTGCTAAAGCTTAGAGAGCTAAGTCCAATTCCAGGGCCTGGTCCATACCATTTTGCATGTCACTGACCAGAAACAAGAATTATATCTCAGAATCAACACACCTGGTCATGCACACGGTGTGGAAACCAATCAGTGCTTTTAGTAGAGAACTTTTGCCAAGCCTCCAATCTCAAGCATTGCCATCAGCAGCAGAATCTAATAAGGGAGAGGAAGTGAATACTATGACTAAATCTGGTCCAGAAGAGCCAAAGAAAGGGCAAAGTTAGGGAAGTAAATGTGCAGTAGCATGTGGTTTCATGCTTGTAAATTAGGCTGCAAAGTTAAACTTTAATTAGAAACAATAAAAGTTATGCCATCACCAAAAAAAAAAACAAATCCAAATAAAAGATACATGATCCCCAGACCTAACCCTATCACAAGATACCCATCATGTTTCTACGTTCAGGGTGGTTTCATGGAGAAGACCAGGAAAATGTTCTTGATGCCTAAGTGTTAGACAGCTCGAGGCTGATCCCTCTTCTCCTGACAACCATGGCTATGGCCCAGGGATGTTAAAAACCATCAGTCATTTCAGTGGGAAATATTCTCCTCTAAAACAAAACAGATGTTTGACAAATAATAACCATGTTTAAAAATAATAGTCATTCAATCAAAGTCAAATATCTGTATTAATTCACTCTTAAGATACCCAATCTGGAATATCTCACAATCCAGCGGGCAATGCCTCATTACTCTTTCAGAGCACTCAACAATGATGCAGGGGAAATTAGGATGAAAACATAAATCTTGCCGCTGTCACCCAGATAAAACAATCGATTTAGTGCCTAGTTAGACACTCTATTGTTCCCTGCCTCACTGTGTGTTAGGCCTTTTACTCACTGAAACAGCACCAGGCTCCATGTTTCCATGTGTCATCTGCTCCTCATGTCCCTCCCACTGGTCAGGTCGGTACGTCACAGATTCATCCTCTAACCCTCGAATTCTGCTGCTTTCTCTACATTATCTATTCTGTCCAAGGCCCTGCCCATCTCCCCTAATAATTTGCCTCTACTTCCAAAACCATGTTTACTACATCCTCCTCCTCACTTGTCACACTCTCCAGTCAGGGCAGGGCACTCAGTGTCCAAGACCAGTTTATGTGGAAAGCCTCCTAAATTGCCTACCTTCCAGTGTCTGCACGTCCATCATAGGCACTGTGGCCTCCTTGGTCTTTCTGAGGCATTGTTGTGTCAGGTCACATTCCTGCTTGACAATTTTTTTTTAAGATTTTATTTTTTCATGATAGACACAAAGAGAGAGAGAGAGAGGCAGAGACACAGGCAGAGGGAGAAGCAGGCTCCATGCCGGTAGCCCGACGCGGGACTCGATCCCGGGACTCCAGGATCACGCCCTGGGCTGAAGGCAGGTGCTAAACCACTGAGCCACCCAGGGATCCCCCCTGCTTGACAATTTTTGATGGCTTTTCATCCTTTCTAGGAGAATCAAGGCCACATTTCTCATCTGATTCAAGACCCCCTGCCCCTGCCATATCCTAATTTGACCCGATCTATCTTCCCAATTTTATTTTCTATTGCCCCCATTTTTAGGCCCTGCTTTCCAGCCAGTTTTTCCCCGTCCACTCCCCACTGTTCATTTAGCACATGCCTCTATTCCTGTTGTTTCTTTTTCCCAGAATTCCTTTCTGACGATAAATCCACATCATATTCCCTTCAAGGTTCCATCCAAAGGCCACCTCTCCCAAAACTTCTCTGCAGAGAAGTCTTTATCTCCCTCCTCTGAATCTCATAACTCATAAGACACTTGTTGGTGGCTTTCTTGAATTTTATTTATGTACCTAACTTATCTGTTTCTACTAATCTTTAAGATCTTATGGATAAGAAGAGTATTTAAATTATCTTTTATCCTCCAAGAGCCATACATAATGCCTTCAATATAGTACATGCTCTATGAATGTTTTTGATTGACTAAATGAACAAATAAATTACAAGTTGAGGTTATAGACCATGTATTAAAATGTGACCCAATAATGCTTAAAATGAGTAAGGTTTAAGATGTCTTTTGTTATGAATAGCCACATGGCATAATTATAAAAGAAAAGAAGTTGGAGTCATTGATGGGCAATCACTGGTTAGCTATAATGACTTGAACCTTGCTAAGCCTGCTTTGCATCCCCACCACTTACTTTACAGGGTTGTGGTAAGAGTTATAAGAAAAATATCTGGGCCAGATTTTGATACATAGCAAGTATTCAAGAAATGTTAGCTGCTGTTGGTTTTTATGACTTACTTGCTGACCATATTTTTTTCTTTGCTCACGTCAGCTCCAATCTAGTCAATGCCAATGTGGATTTGGAGTAGGAACTGGCTGGTCTCAAGCTTTCAGGGTGGGAAACTTTAATCCCATCAAAGGTGAACCAGACTGTTTTTTATCTGTGAGAAAACCTGAACCAAACCTGTGTGTTCAGCCTGAACTAGGCAAGTTCCAGCATAAACTAAGCTCTTACACTTGCTATATTCACTTACATATGCCACATCCTAATTGTAGAAAGACAATTTATGTAGCCCCTGAAAAAATTTTAGAATATGTAAAGATCACCCATCAAATACTGTCCAAATATTTGGAACATACTGATCACTAATAATACCCTCTACCTGCCACAAAAATGGTTGTCAGGTTTTTTTCACACCCTTTATGTACTTTTGAAGAATTTCCATGGAAAATATATGTATATATTTTTTATTGGAGTTCAATTTGCCAACATATAGCATATCACCCAGTGCTCATCAATGGCTGCTTTTCCTATTGGTACAGATTTTAGCTTCTTCTTGGTCATTGAAAGTGAACAGCCTCCATGTGTATTGCTCAGTAGAGTGGGGTTTTTTTTTTTTTAGAGTGGGTTTTTTTTTACATTTTTTTCTTTCTGCAAAGAGAATCTCAATACATGAAACATAATTGTAGTGCTGCTCTTGGTGAAGCTACAGAGCATGGTAGAGAAGGAGAGGAAACAGCCCCAAGAGAGGGATCCTTCTTCCCCCGAGCCTATCCAGAAGCTGCTTAGAGGTCTCCACGTAATCTCCAAGGACTCATATCAAACACCATAGTTCCAGGACAGACATTAGAGTTGCTATAGGCCAGAAGAAAATAAAATCTTTCCTCTCCCTTTTACAGAAAGAGAATCAAAGTGATAGATTGCTCAAAAACTCACAGTAGTTTGAAAGAGGGCAAAAGCAAATGATCCATGCCTCTGGAGTCAAACCAATGTGCTTTTCACTATTCCAGACTGCCACCTAACAAAAATAAAACGTCCCCAGTAAAGAACTGTGTTGGAGACATTGAAGCCCATGCCTCATATACACTATAAGGCTTGGTTCCATGTGAGCATCTGGCTCTACACACACTTTGCTCTTGTCTGCAAGGGAGTCTGAGTTATGATCTATCAGGTCATACATTCTCCCATCTGTTCATTATTCTTTTGTGATAGGTGTTGGAATGGCGGGAGAAAAGGAAGGCATAAGTAGATGAAGGAAAACATGGGGTCCCAACCTTTTGAACATCTCTAAGTCGACAGGTTACTAGAGGTCCATTATACTTCCAGATGCAAGTCAAGGTGACTGCCACCCTCATTTCCTCAGATCCAGTAGGAAACCTAGAATTCTCCCCAGTAACTGCAGGTCACCTCAGGCCCCAAGTGTCTGCTTCTGTTCAAATCTTTCATTCTGTATTTGGCATTGTTGGGTACCTCACTAATTTCTTTACACCCCACCTCAGCACCAGCCTGAGGCTGTACACCTAGAAGACTGTACTGAAGGTTTCTAGCAATAGAGTGGGTGGAGGTAAAAATAAGGTACAGTGAGAACTGCACAGTAAATAATATAATATACAAACTAGACATTCCTATTATTAAAAGTCTCTCAACCATTTCTTCCTCCTAGAAAACTATACTCATTTTTTTTCCTACTCAGGAGTCAGTCTCTTACCATTCTGCTAGAATCCCCTTGCTCTTTTTGCTTTGTCTTCCATCCTCTCTAGCTTAATTCCCCCTCAAACACCCCAAACCCCTCTCTACTCCTTGTGTAGGATAAGTTAGGTATCTCTCAATCCTACTTCCTCAATGTATCCATACCCTAAAGTAGTGGTTCTCCAACTTTTTAGTGAAATTCATAGTGAAAAATACATTTTACATTATAAACACATATATGCACACACACATCATATACATATATACACCAAAAATTAAATTAAATGTGTGTATATGTACTATGTGCATGTGCATGTATACATATATGTACCTAAAGTTTCACGGTACAGTAGTTATCCTGACTACCACATAAGCCGATATTTTCAATTCTACTCTCTTCTGTTTCCTTTCAAAAAAAAAATACTGGTCACAATCTACTAATAACTTATTTCAGGATTCAAATCAGCTAAAACCCAGTATCTTAGTCAGCTTGGGCCACCAAAACAAAATACCATGCACTGAGTGGCTTAAACAACAGAAATGTATTCCTCAGAGTTCTGGAAGCTGGAAAATCCAAGATCAAGGTGTCAGCCAATTCAGAACCCCAGTGAGGGGTTTATTCCTGGTTTAAACATGAATCCATTCTTTCTTTTGTCCTCACATGGCGAGGAGAGAGAGACACTAATCCTACCATATGGGCCCCATCCTCATGACCTCATCTAAATCTAATCACCTTTGGAATATTCCACCTCCAAAGACCATCACACTGGAGTTAAAGCTTCAACATATGAATTTTGGAGTGATACAAACATTCAGTCCATAACACTCAGAACAAAAAACATTCCTTTAAGTCTTTCCTTCCAGGTCCTGGAGGCCCATCAAGGGGTTATACTGAGAAGTATACTTCCAGTCCCATAAAACATGAAAATTACATCAGAAAAACTTAAAATATGCTCCAAAAGTAAGCAACAGAGTATAATAATAAAAGTGGATGGGCTATGAATGAAAAATGGCTAGACTGAAATCCTTATTTTAACTCAATTCATAATTTCTCTAAGCTTTAGTTTTCTTTTAAGTATACTGCTCCACTGAGAGCTAATTCACAGGATTACTGTAAGGCTCAAATTAAATGAAATAAACACATTATGTAAAATATATAACACAGTACTTCCCTACAAAGTAAGTGCTGAACACATGTTGGCCATGATGATGATGATGATTATTCACAAAAGCAAATGATATTTGGAGGATCTGTTTTTATAAGAAACTATTTGTGCAATTGGTCGCTGTGCAATTGAAATCTGACCCCTGTGTGTGGTCTGCATCTCCGTGGCAAGTTAGTCCCACACTGTATGTTACCAGGGGAGGAAACAACGGTTAAATGTGGAGAAGGGACTCATCAGATTTTATATTTATTTCTCCAACTACCACATTTTTTTGCTTAGTCAGAATGAGAGTTTGGTATTCAGGCCAATTTAGAACTGAAAATGCAACCCTTTGGAAAGTAAATGGAAAACACTATAAATAACCTTTCACTTGGTTTCCTTTGTTCCCCATCACCTCCCAGAAATTTTCACCCTTTGGTAAAGAGACAAAAGAATAGGATGAAAGCCACTTCACTGACAGTGTCTCTAAATGTTGTTGTATGAGTTGCCAAGACTGTGGGTCAGCTATTTTGCAGCCAAGAACTCAAAGAATTAGAAGGAGTTTCTCAATCTCCTGCACTGCGGTGATAAAAGACAGGGCAGGCTTAACCCAAGCAACACCCAATGCTTCATATGCTCTTTCAATGATCAGAGCCTATTGGCTTCCCCAGCACTGAACTGGGGACACAGCATGAGCAAGCAGGTGGGCAACTTGGAGGAGAAACCCTTCTCCAATATCATCAATATCAATCACCTTCCCAACAGCATCCTTTAGGACTCACCTGCAATTCTTCGAGACCTGTTCATGCTTATCATCTCCATTGGGAACATGAAGGGGCCTCACACCCTGCCCTGGATACATCAGAGACAAAGGTGGTTTTACTTTCAGCTACAAAACCTATGATCTAATAGCCCTATAAAAAGGAATGTCAATAAGACAGGGTTTTTTAAAAATCTTGTTTGTCCTGATCATAAAAGTTCTCAGATATGCCCCTGTCACCATCCCTGTCCCCACTAAGAAGTAGTAACCACTTGGCATCAGGTGAACCATCCATCTAAAGCTACTTAAGTGAGACTGTCCAGGTTGACCCAGGGCGGCACTAAGATGACTCAGTGGGAATACTGACCTCTACAGACCCAGGCAAACCCATGCATCCCTGTCCCACTGGAATCAATTACCTAAATTCAGAATGCTAACCAGATCAGGGAAGGGGACACAATGATTTCAACATTAGCTCTCTCACACTGATCTGGATGCCAGTGAGAGCTCTCCCAGACAATGACTCTCTTGGCTTTATAGCCCTCAGGCCTATCACAGTACCTGACACATTGTACCTTGTCAATAAATGTTGGCTGGATTGAATTGCCTTGACTTGTGGAAGCCGATATAATACAAACAGAGTAAGTTGGGTATTTTCAATTCAGTGCCTTCACTTCCCATACTGATTTTTTTATTAAAATTTTAAATCAAAAGCAGGCATATACATCACCCTAACTTCTCTGATAACACTGCATCCTCTAAACCACCTAGCTCTCCCTGATTTTTATGAGCATCAGTCAGAAACTGTGGTATTTGAATGGGGTTTTTGAAGGGTCTAATCTTATCACATGACCATATTAAATCTGCATTTATTAGAACTATGTCACTTTACAGGCCACTCCAGCCTCAGTCCAGCTTGTAGGAGGATGTTAAGAATGAGTTTATGATTAAAACCCTTTTGGAAAACATGAACAAATAATAACCAGTTGTGATACTTTTCCACATTTTTACAATATTTAAAAATATGTTCAGATATCCAAAACTGATCCCACAATTTGATTTATTCACAAGTTCCCTGAAGTGCTTAATAAGTACAATATGGTACAATGAAAATCATGGTTATTACTGCTATTGGGTTGGTAATTCTCCAGGATGAAATCATACTTTTCAGGTTATAAATATACATTTTATTGTTGATTTTATGCCGCATTTTGAAATACTGCTTCTCTGCTTTCATATTTTCAGGGCCTTACAAGGGCATCATAAATCAGCCCCAAACTGGAGGAATGCTAATTGATATCAGGTGATCTCAAAATGAAGGCTAGGTTAAACTTGCTGTGTTTTTCATGAATCCCAATTCTTTATGAAACTTTCAAAACCAAGACATGTAAGGAATTCACCTTCCAAAATCAATTAAATAAGCTTAAGCACATTAGATATGTAATTATCTAAAAGAGGGATTCACTCAGCTCCAATGTATGTGCAACTCAGCTCCAATGCCAAAAACAGAGGACATAGAAGGACATACACAGTGCACTATCATAGATGCAATGCTTTTAATTAAAAAAAAAAAAGGAAAGTGCTATTATCCATAACTTGATCTGAATGATTTTTTTCTAACCCTCCTCCGCACCTTTCTCTGCTCTTGGATCTTACAATCTATGTTACATCTGTGTTACACAGAATTCCAGGTGTAGATCAACAGGTGTTACTGACAAGACAAAGACTGCTCTTTCTCAAAGCTTGTTAGAGCAAAGCCAATGACTTCAGATTGTCTTTGGACTAATGGGAAATGGCCTATGACACAGCATTCATTTTGGCACATCAGACAAGCTAGTCAAGACATAAAAATTAAATTTTTGAGTAGCTGTATATTATTCTATTTCAAAAAAATACCATAGTAGAATTTCACAAAAGGTGTTATTACATAGCAGAACAAAAGATGTTAATAGCTGGAGATTGTGTGTGTGTGTGTGTGTGTGTGTGTGTGTATGCAAGTTTGTATACTCATGAATATTACTACTAAGGAAGAGAATAAGCATAAAAAGTGAAAAAATATTGAGTAAATGACCGTCTAAATAATGCATAAAGGCAAAAATATGAAGCAGATATAAGTTAGTGAATTTTGAGGCATGCATACACTTCAGAAAAATCCTATGTTCACTTCATATAATGTCAGAACTAAAGGTCTGAGTTAAATGATATCCAGAACTCCCTGATTTTAAAAATAAGGAAATGGAGGGCTGGAAAATTAAAATACTAGCTGAAAGTTACAAGGTGGTGAGTAGCAAAGCTGGGACAAGAAATGAAGCTTCCTGCTTCTAGATTAGTTCTCCATCCATATGATGATAGTAAGGACAAAGAGTGGACCACCTGTAATCTCTCCCTTTCCAGGAAGTAACAAGGCCAAGAACCACACAGGAAACTATTTCTCACCTTGGTCAGCTCACATGTCACTTGGGACACTTCTTAATCACACTAACGAAAGAACTGCTGAAGGGAACAGGGCTGTTTTTGATCTTTTACAAGTTACTGAGAGAAACCAACATCCTAAAAGCAGATTATAAACCACAGATTTTAAAAACATTTCTTCACTGCTCTTCTTTGGTGACTTTCTGGTAGATTGACTCTGATATCATCAGAACACCATGCGACAAACACAAGAACTGCACGCTCCTTCCTGCCTCCTCTTTCAATCTGTGGTATTACATAGGAGTGAGCAAGATGACCAGAAAATACATGTACTGGCTGACTCAGTATTGCAGACATTGAGTCGAAAGTGTGTGCACACATATCTGTGTGTACATGCACATTCCTGCTTTTGCACACAAATGGGTGTTTACCTGTCACAGGTGCTCATCACGAGTGTGATGCGTGCTAGATGATGTCTCCAACACACTCTTTTTCTAGGCATATTTTCTTTGATCATTAAGAGGTTGGGACAGAAGTCCAATTCTATCTAGTCGATCTACCACAGCTTGACCACCACCGAGATAAGGAAGAGTAAATTCACATATCTGCCACGCCTCTGAGAAAAAAGTGATCAGCTCTCAAATATCCAGAGAACAGGGCAAGGAAAGCATATATTTAAAAACCCATGGGGAGGGGCACCTGGGTGGATCAGTGGTTGAGCATCTGCCTTTGGCTTAGGGTGTGATCCTGGGGTCCTGGGATCGAGTCCCCACATTGGGCTCCCCATGGGGAGCCTGCTTCTCCCTCTGCCTGTGTCTCTGCCTCTCTCTGTGTGTCTGTCATTAATAAATAAGTAATACATTAAAAAAAAAAAAAAGCCCACAGGGAACCAGGACTTGACATATGCTTCATTAATGGTCACCTTGATACTGAGAAGGGAAAAAGTATCATCAACCCTGTGCAATACGTTAGGGAACTGAGGATCTGAGAGGCTAACAAACTTGTCCAAAGTCACTCAGGTCCATCTGACTCCAAAGTCCATTCTCTGAGTCTAATTTCATCTTATTGTTATGGAAATGAGGATCCAGGAGGTGAGGTAATGTCTAGGGTCACAGGCCAAGTAGTGGCAGAGAGAAGACTAAAATCACTAACTATGGTCCCGGGCTTTTTCTACAACTTTTAGAGAGTTCTGTAACTTGCAAATCCAAAATTTAATGACAAAATAAAACAGTTAGTACAAGACTGTCAGAAACTCCAAAGCAGCAAAATAAAACAAACCATACACCATTACCAACACATGGGACCTGTTAGCATAGGGGTGTGTGTATGTGTCTTGATGTATTTGCATATATCATCTGTGATATCTGTTTATGTCAGCTCTATGAGTGGCAGAGGGAATATGTAAATATTAATGAATTGTGTTCCTATTTACATTTCCATTACCAAAAGTTAACTGTTGGCAGATAAAAGAATTTTTTTAAGAAAATTTCTCCCTGCACTACTTTAGTAAATAGAAGAGTGGACTATAGCTAGCATTTTGAAAAGGATTTAAAACTGGTGAAATTCAAACATTCTTGTGTAAAGCAAACAACTTCTGTGGTCAAATAAATAAATAAATTATATGCCATCCCTGAAGATTAACCATCTAGGTACATTACTGGTACATTAGATGTACTACAGTACATTATAAGTTCACTTATAAAAGAATTTCTTTAGTGTCAGATTTATATATCCTCTTTGCTATTGATTTTCACTCCATTATACTCTACTTATGGATTTACTACGTTTCTGTTAAAATATGCATACATCTTGGAATGCCAGTGTGGTTCAGTCTGGTAAGTGTCCAACTCTTGATTTTGGCTCAGGTCATGATCTCAGGGTCATGAGATCGAGCCCCACATCAGGCTCTGTGCTGAGCAGGGTGCCTGCGAGATTCTCTCTCTCCCTCTGCTCCTCCTCCTGCTTGTGCTCTCTCTCCCAAATAAACTTACTTACTTAAATAAATCTTTTTTTTTTAAATTGCATACATCTCTACCACACCATTAGGGGAAAATGTAGAAACCCAAAAAAAGAATCAATATTCACATTGTACTAATAAGAATAAAACTAAGCCATCACAATCAACACTAAAAAATCTGAGGCATTGCCCTTTTATCATTCATGTCTTAATCTAATGCAAGTCCACAAAGGGTCTCTGTTCCATGGAGTCTGAGAACCCAGAGTTTTCCATCCCATGGCTGAACCAACTCTACAGACTTAGAGTGACTTATTAGATCCTCAGAAGTGAAATGGCAGGCAAGGGAAGAGTGGCAGAGCAGTGAGATTGAGTAGGAAGGTTTCAGGAGCCAGGGATGGAAGTATGCCAATGTATCACTGACCACAACAACCTAGTTATATCGAGGTCCCCACCTACCTTTATCACTCTCTAGCACACAGCCCTGGCCCTTATTTTCTGAACTTAACTCATCTCTTTATATATTTATTTGTATCTCTGTTTTACTGCAGTATAACTGATGTACTGTATTGTACCAGATTCTTATAAAACATAATAATAGTTACATTATAATACTATAAATATTGTGAGATCATCACCACAGTAAGTCTAGTTACCATGTCACTATACACAATTACAAAATGAGAACTTTTTTTTTAAAGATTTATTTTATTTAGTTGAGGGGGTGGCAAAGAAAGAGGGTAAGAGTCTCAAGCAGACTCTGTGCTGAGCACAGAGCCCCATGTGGGAGCTTGACTTCACAACCTCAAGATCATACCTGAGCCAAAACCAAGAGTCAGATGCTTAACTGACTGCACCACCCAGGCATCCCTCTTATGATGAGAACTTTTAGGATTTACTTTTTTTACTTTCTTAGCAACCTTCAAATATTCAACACAGTATTATTGACTGTAGTCACCACATTGGATGTCACACCCTTATTTTATAACTAGAAGTTTGTCCCTTTTGATCCACTTCACCCATTTCACCCATTGTCCTCACCCTTCACCCTCTGGCAACCACCCATCTAATTTCTGTAATTTTGAATTTTTACTTTCTCCTTTCATTTGTTTTGGGCTTTTTGTTCTACAAATAAGTGCAATCATATGGCATTTATCTTTCTCTGTCTGATTCATTTCACTTAGCATAATACCCTCCAGATCCATCCATGTTGTCACAAATGGGAAGATCTCATTCTTCTTATGGCTAAAAGTATTGCATGTGTGTGTGTGTGTACATCACAACATTATCCATTCATCCATCAGTGGACATTTAGGTTGTTTCCTTGTCTTGGCTACTGTAAATAATGCTGCAATGAACGTAGGGGTGCATCTATCTATCTTTTCAAATTAGTGTTTCATTCCCTTTGGATAAATACTCAGAACAGCTGGATCATATGGTAGTTTTATTTTTAGTTTTCCAGGATTCCCTTTTCTCCCCATCCTCACCAACACTTGTTATTTCTTGTCCTTTTGATAACAGCCATCCTGACAGGTATGACATGCTATCTTATTGTGGTTTTGACTTCAATTTCCCTGATGAATAATAATGTTGAGCATCATTTCGTGCATCTGTTGTCCATCTGTAGGTCTTCTTCAGAAATATGTCTATTCAGGTCATCTGCCCGTTTTTTTACATTGATTTGGTTTGTTATTGATCTATAGGAGTTCCTTATAGATTTTCTTTATGTTAACCCTTTATCAGACATATGATTTGCATATAACTTCCCATTCAGTAGGTTCCTTTTACCTTGTTGATGGTTTCCTTCACTGCACAGAAGATTTTAGTCTAGGGCACCTAGGTGGCTCAGTGGTTGAGCATCTGCCTTCAGCTCAGGGCGTGATCCTAGGTTCTGGGATCGAGTTCCATATCAGGCTCCCCATCAGGAGGCTGCTTCTCCTTCTGCCTATGTCTCTGCCTCTCTGTGTGTGTGTTTCTCATGAATAGATAAATAAAATCTTTTTTTAAAAAAAGTCTTAGTCTGTTTTAGTCTCATTTGTTCATTTATGCTTTTGTTGTCATTGCCTTTGGACTCAGATCCAAAAAAATATCACCAAGAGCAATGTCAAAGAGCTTACCACCTGTGTTTTCTTCTAGGAGTTTTATAGTTTCTGGTCTTACACATTCAAACTGTTAATCCATTTCAATTTTTTGTGTATGGTGTAATGTAGTAGTCCCATTTTCTCATCATGCTTTACTGAAGAGACTTCCTTTATCCATCATATATTCTTGTCTCCTTTTTTGCAATTGACTGACCATACCTGCTTGGATTTATGTCTGGGTTCTCTGTCCCACTATGTGTGTATCAAAACAATACCCTAATGTTTTGATTACTGTAGCATTGTAATATAGCTTGAAAAGAGGGCACATGATGCTTCTAGCTTCGTTCTTTTGTCTTTCTTTATATACTTATTTCCCAGCAGAATGGAACTTTCCATGGGGATAATATGCTTTCTTGACTTGTCACTACTGCATTCCCAGGTACGCTGAGTGAGTCAGGAATAGACACTCTAAAAAAATATTTTGGCTGCATAAGTGATATATTTCAAATCCAGGGTTTTTCTGGACTGATGTCCCAGAGACAGATACATGGAGAGGTTTACCTAGATGAGAGACAGGCAGACAGCCTCTGTCTCTAGTAAATGGAATATTCATGATGCAAAATACAACAAAAATGAAATGAAATCTCAAGAGGAGATGGAGACACAACTGACAACACAAATACTAGTGATCAGAAATCAATTAAGGAGAGGATATGCTCTCCCCACACCTTAAACAGCTGTGTATTGTTAGTAAACCCAGAGATATGCCAACAAAATGAAGCCAGGCTGAGCTAGAACACTTTGGAAGATGAAATTTTAATAAAATGTCACTGTTGGCCTATACAAAGGAATCCATAGCCAATCGTTTCCTTAACTGTTGACAAAACAGCACGGCTTTGGAAACAAGTCTCTTTCCAAAACCATCCCTTCTTGATCCCATCTTTGTGTTTCTCCAAGATTTTGTTCTTCTAAGGATGAGGAAAATATGTCCTCTCAGGGTGGAGATGAGCACTGTGGGATTTACTGAGAGGAAAAACTTTGGAGGAATAAAATTCCTGGAAGACCAGGACTGAAGTTACTCCCTTGTGCCTTGTACACAGCCTGGCAGAGCAGACAATAGATGTTTGTTGAATCAATAAATAACTAATAATGATACCATGTAATCTCAGGGCTCAAGAGCTGGAAGGGGGCCTTAAAAGTTGTCTCAACTTACAGAAGACAAAGTTGAGGCTGAAATGAAATAAACAACCATTCCAAGGTCCCCCTACCGATCAGGTCAAAATTCAACATGTTCCTTTCTTCACATCTACTCTGTGCATCAGATTACAAACCCTCTTATACATTTGTGAGGATCTCCACTCTGAAGCAATGGGCCAGGAAAGTTATTACTCTTATTCTGCACTATGAAAAGACCCAAAGAGGTGAAGATTGCCCACATTCATATAACTCATTAATGATTGGTGCTAGGACTAGACCCAGAGTTCCTAACACCTGGTCCAAGACTCTTACAAATCCACTGAAATTCAGAGAAGAAGGTGGTTTTGAACTGAATGTGGAGAATGGCTCATGTATTCATTTGCTAGGGCTGCTGTCACAAAGTACCACTGAGTGCCCTAAACTCAGAAATCTATGGTTTCACAGTGTTGGAGGCTAGAAATATGAAGTCAAGATGTTGGCAGGGTTGGTTTTCTGAGGGCATTGAGGGAAGGATGTGTTCTAGGCCTTTCTCTCTCCTGTAGACAGTTAGTTTCTCACTGAGTTTCTTCACACTGTTACCTCTATACTTGTCTGTCTCTGGGTCCAAATTTCTCCTTTCTTAAAGACAACATTCTAATTAGATTAGGGTCACCCTATTCCAGTGTGACCTCATCTTAACTAACTCTGTTCTGAGACACTGGAGAGTTTGGACTTCATCATATAAATGAAGGAGAAGAACACAATTCAACCCATAGCAGCTAGAAAAGAGTATAAAAATGGAGAGACAGCTTTTTAGGTGAATTGAATGATGAAGAATTTAAAACAGCAAAGATAGACTGAAATAAGACTGGTAAGGCAGGGCCAACACTCACTCTAGAGAAGCACTGAGAAAGGGAGAGAGATAAGGTTAAATGGGCCCAGCTTGGGATGGAAAGACCCTCTAGGCATCCTTCCCCATAAAGTTTATGGCAGTGCATAAGGATTACAGAGCCAGAATATGCTTAATGTCTTCCTGATATCTATCCTTAGTCTCTCACTGTTACTCCAAATAGAATAAATAATCAATTGAAATAAAAGGCCAGGATGTTTCTGTCTAAAAGGTATTCAAATGCATATATATAAATACCACTGATGATAGATCAACGGAGGAGAGAGAAGGAAAATTATTATAGTCAGTGGGGAGCAGACCCTTGGTGGCCCACATCCACTCTCCTGACCCACGTCTGATGCCATCCTTCATCATGATGAACTCATGATAACAATGTCCCACTTCAAGTTCTTGGAGGTGCTTCTCTCTGCCTTGAAGACTTTTGTCAATGTGAAGAAATGGATACAGTGGACAAATACTCCAGCCTCTGTCCTCAGGATGGAAAGTTCTGGGAAGCATTCTATATCCTTCAAAGAGATTCCAGTAAAGTAAACCCCACTACCACTGCCCACAGCAGAAGCCTTCATAATTCTCCCTAATGTTTTCTTTTCCTCTGCTCCTATCTTGTTGTCACCTCTCTCCCATTCCTACTTCTTGGGATCACCTCCACAATATACTACTACCTGTATCCAAATCCTCACCTAAGTCTCTGATTTTAGTAAAATCTCAATTAAAACAATAAAGGATAAAACTGAGGTCAGCTATAGGGGTCTCAGCATTGAAAAGTTACCTACTGTGACTATCTGCTTGCTCCCCGAGGACTGAATTTAGTAAATGGCTTGAGTGTCTGCACCATGTGAGGCATCTGTTGGGCACTGAGTATAGAAAGTGAAGAAAGACATGGCCTCTGCCCTCAGGAAGTTTAAAATCTGCTGGAAAGGATTTATGGTTTGGAATATTCTCTAGCTCTTGCTGAAACACAAAGATCCATCTTCATTTGATATTTTTGATCCACAAGACCCCCAATAATTGCCCCCAAAAATCCACTTCTTCTATTGCCTCAGAACATCCCATTCAGTTTATGACCTGGGCTCCCATGGCTCCAATTTACATGTGATTCACATAACATCTGTTTAATTTTAAAGTTTATATGGCAGCTTTTCGAAATCCCAGGGACTTTCTCAACTTTTTCCTCTCTTCCCTCAAACACCAAGAGGATGGAGAAAATTAATTTCCTGTGTAAAAATGCGAGATGACAGCAGGTCTAAGGTTAAACCTATTTACAAAGGAAATTGTTGCCAATGTTTAGAAAAGCCTACTTTTATTTGAAGAATTCAGTGATCTACCTGGCTTCTAGTGTCTCATGGCATTTTATTAGGAATGAGTTTCAACCTATAAATAGCAATAGGGAAGAAAGCAGTTCATATTTGCTTTTCCCCAATGTGCTGTGAATAGTTGGCTAATAGGGAGATCAATTTGTTTCACTCAACAGGAACCATGGGAAGTTCCCCATTTTCCCTTCCTTTGACAGTGTCTTGGAATACCACACCCCAGAATCTCAGGTTGGCCTGGCTGCCCCTGCTCTCTAGAGACTCTTTGCTTTTAGTGCTGATGGCATGAGCAGTTGTGGGCTTCACCTCTAGTGGAGTGAGCCAAGCTTGGCTCTCCCAAGTGCACAATCCAGACACAACTCTTGTGGAAAGAAGAGAGAAGGGAGAAGACACACCTCTTGTGGAAGGAAGAGGGACATTGTCCTCACCAGACAGACAACTGAGGTCACTTTTCTTCTCCCATCTTTCCATGCAGATGGCAGCTCCAATATTTCTCATTCCTGTCCAAAAAAAGACCCTTTTAGTTTGGACCTTGCTCTGAGTTGAGGGGGAATCATCTTGGCTCATGAACACTTTCTACAGTTCCACCAACATCATGAAGTTTCAGGAATCATCGTGGTCCCCTAAGGCCATGTCTCTTCTAGGTTCCTCTGAGCCATACACAACCATTCTGCTGCACTCACTCCTCTAAGCTGAGGCCTCTCTGTATGAACACAATACCTGGTCATTTCTACCCTGAAGTCTTATCATCTACTGGAGAAATAAGGCCCAGGTCTCCTTGGCTCTCAAATCCCCTGAATATGTCAGGGAGTATACTGTGCCTCTCAAAAGTTCATATGTTGAAACCTTAATCCTCAGTACCTCAAAATGTAACATTATTTGAAAATATGGCTGTTGCAGTTGTAAGAAGTTAAGATGAAATGATACTGATGTAGGTAGGCCCCTAATTCAATATGAGGTATTCTTATGAAAAGGGGGGAATTTGGACACAGAGACATAAACACAAAGAGAATACCGTGTGAAGATGATTTACCTTCAAGCCAAGAAAGATCAAAGATTGCCAGCCAAACACCAGAAGCTAGGCATGAGGCATGGAACAGATTCTTACTCCCAGCCCTCAGAAGGAATCAATCCTGCCAACACTTTGATCTTGAACTCCCAGCCTCCAGAACTGTGAGACAATAAAAATCTGTTACTTAAGCCATTTGGTTTGTGGTACTTTATTATGACAGCCCTAGCAAACTAATATAGATTTTTATTATTGCTACCATAATATTCCTTCCCTAAGGCAATCAATACTTCTAGTCCACTTGGCTGAACTGGAAAAGGGACAAAATGCATAGGGGAAAATTTCAAGAATACTATTCGGCTACCATCTCATATAATTTAAGCAAGAGCTATATGAAAAAGATTATTTTGGAATTCAACTGGGAAAATATTAGCACTTTAGGATGCTATCAGCATTTTCCAATCTTGATAAAGTAACTCCTGAGTTGTTTTAATGCCCAAGATAATATTACTACAAAAACCATTAGTTTGGGGCTTGCTTGGTAGACACGGTGGAAAAGATATATGAGCCTATGGAGGCCCAGTGCTAGTTCCAACATGTGCTAACTGGACAAGACAGACCTCAGATCACACAAAATCCCTCTCAATGTTTTCTCATTTGTGAAAGGAGAACAGTACACCTCCTTATAGGGTTATTCAGGAAAACAATAAAACAATTTATAGGAAGTGCAATGCCTAGCATTTGAGTTTTTTTTTTCTTCTCTTGTCTTCACATGCCTTACATTGGATGTCTAATTATCTGGAAATGAAGAAGAGAAGGAAAAGGTAGGTAGCAGGATCAAGGACAACAAAAGCCCTTCCATTTCAACAAGAAACAATGTTGATGCCCCATCATTTGAGGCCTATATGCCATCAATAAGAAAGATCCTTGCACACACCCTGCTTCCTTGCAAGTACACAAGTGATTCAAATGAATTATTATCATTATAAAGCTCCTCTTTATACTGCTATGTAAAAAGAAGTTTTAATTTTACAAACTATACAATAAGATTCACAGGATCAAAAAATTTTAAATATTATTTCCACTAGGACAACCAGATCACCTCTTTGATTCCAAAAATATATTTCTGAATTTGATTCACTCATGAAAGAAGAGGGAAAAAAATGCCCAGAAATAAATATAGAAAATACATTCGAAACTATAGCAAGGAGTCCCCATCATTCAAGGTGATCCCTAAACAAATTCAGTGTCTTATCAGCACTAAGAAGCTTAGGAAACATGATCAAAGTAAATAAATGCAAATAATTAACAAATGGTAGATCCTTCCAGAAGGCAACTAAGTATAGGTAGAGAGGTACATGTTGTGTTAAGATGTCTGTACACATATACATGCATGTGTATGCTTTTATGTCTGAACATGTATTTGTATGTTATTATACATACACACACAAAGTAATCAAATTATTTTTTTCAACTTACTTGAAACTTTCTTACAATTTAGTTTCACTAAGAATATACATGCCTACCTCTCCATATCAACACACATAGATCATTCCCAAATGATCTAACTTATTAACTGTATAGTATTCCATTGTGTGGAAATATTTTCATTCATTTAACTCCATTAACAAATCTTCAGGTTGCTTCCAGGTTTTGTCATCATAGAGTTGTATCTATGTTTGATACTTACACAAAAACATTTAAAGGATCCAATAGAATTGGTGGTTCAAAGGGAAATGGATTTTACATTTTGATAAATCGAAACTTCCCTTTAAAACAAGGGTCCACCAACTTAGAATCCTGCCAGTCATATATGAGGAGACCTACTAAAGATGAACAGGGGTGATTTAAAAAAAAAAATACAGAGACAGATGCTCAGGCCCCTTGTTCTTGGAAATGTTGATGTTCTATGTTTAAAGTGAGCCCAAAGTATCTGTACTTTTCCAAAGTGTCCAAAGAAATAGAATGATCAGCCAGGATTAGGAACCTCTGAGGTAAACCATCCACCCATGCAGGAGGTACTCATTAGCTACGTATCACTTATTCATCTTATTGAGAATTACTCACACATGTGGCTCTGACCTGTGTAGGGAGAAGTAGCATTTGAAAACCAGCTAGAATTAGTGCCAGAAAGACAAGCCTGTCTACTGATCCTATTTTCCCAAATCTAGCTGTAAAACTTCCTGGTTGGAACTGCTGGGATCTGTTTGGAAGCTAAAAAAGAATGTTTTGTTTTATCCCAATACCTTAGGGATGAGGAAGGAGACATTCTTGTTACTACTCTACTGGCAATTCAGCGTATGAGTTAAAGAATCCTTAGTGCTTTGAAAAAGTTGATGAACTTGGAGTATTAGGCCAATGGATAGTGCAAGCAAATGGAATTTGCTGCTACATAGACCAGTTCCACTGTGGTGGGACATTAAATGTTGGACGACATCCCTTATTTTGATGGGAAAGAAATCTGCCCTTGGCCTCCCCAGCCAAGTCTGGGAAGGAGGAGTAGAGCAGCGAGCAGTGTGACCTCCTATTCAGGAGAATAAGTCGATGCATACAGATACTAATGATGTTTATTATCCAAGGCACATCTCTTCATCTGCCTAGCAAGATTGTGAAGAGCATTCTTAATTTCAAAGACCTGAAAGACCCCCTGTAAACCTTCTCAAAGACTGAAGCTAGCTATTCTTCACCCTAGCATTAGAAAACTTATGGAGCTTTAAGTATTACTGATATCCAGGCTCCACTCTCAGAGACTTAGATCCCATGGAATGGGGCAGAGACCAGGCACTAGCATGTCCTAACCGTCTGCACAGGATTTAGTGTGAAACCAGCACTGACCTACCATTTGTAGGACAAAACTGGCATTCCTCCAGTTCCTGCATGGCAACACTCTGGTCTGAATTAAGCCACTGATGAAAGAGGAGAGCAGGAATGAAAAAAGCAAAGTGAAAGGACATCTAAAGAGATTTCCTGGGCAACACTTCCTTTCTTGCTTCTCTTCATCCTTCAGCTTCAAATGATGTCCCTGCTGCCTGATGCCAAGCTCAGAGAAGAGAGTCCTGGGGCTCAGTGTCTTCTCAGCAGGTTAAAGGAGGTCTGAAGCCCACCAGATTGTGAACCATGATCTCAAGGAACCAACCACTTTTTCACAGTTCAAACCTGGAAACATTGGTCCTAAGAGTGAAAATAGTAAAATACAGCTGGAACCCAAATAGTGACAGGTTTGCTTAACTTATTAAAAGGCAGATCTGTGTGTCTTAACCAGATGCAGGTCACAGAAGTGTGGGAAGATGGTGCAAGGCTTAGGTTTAAGTGTTAATCCAGATAAGGGGGGGCATATTAGAGATGCATCTTTCCTGGGCTCATTTCCCTTTCATCCCCTTACCCCACCCCAAATAAAAGTCCAGGTGCACCTTCCACTTTGTTACATGTCAAGGAAGAGACTCTTTCCAAATGATCCTCATTCCTTTGGTCACCATCTGTGACCCCAAAACCTCCTTCCAACAGGTATGCAGTTGTCAACACCATCATCAAGACAGAAGCATTTTCCCTAATTAATGCAGTAGAGTCTGCTGAATCCCCTTCCCTGAGATTAGGATGACAGAATTTTGCCCCCCGGAGGATACACAGCTCTGGCAGACAGGTGCTGACAAACCTAAAAGGTAGAGGACAAACAGGCCATAGCATCAACTAGTAAATAAAAGGTAAGCACCCAATAAAGCTAAGTCAAAGGACTGGGATACGTAGATAGTCCCAAGGGTCTCTGACACACGTTCTAGGGCCAATGAGGGAAAGGTAACCTCCTACTTTTTCTATTTTCTCCTTTCATCTATGAAAGGGGGGATTCAGAACCCTGCAGTGTTTTTCATGGTGGTTTTGAGAATCAATTTAGAACAATGCCACATGAAATTGGCTTAAAAACTGGGAGTTCTGTGCAGAGCTAAGAATTCTAAGGGTCTGTCTGGGTGGTAAAATGACACTAGGGGAGATTAGCTCTAAAAGTTCCTCTCCCCAGAAAAAGCAACTGTATGAGCCCTGATCATCCAATCAACTCAGGAGCCTCGCAGGAGACTGGTGAAGGAGGAGGAGGAGACAGCAGGACAAGGTGGCTAGGTCCCATTCCTACATCCCCACCTGCGACTGGCCTCACAGTGGGTGGGAACCTTGACCCGGTGCCAGGTTGTAAAGGCTTCAGCATTATTCCTTTCTCTCCCAAGGGCCAGAAAGTCTAACTTCATCTGTGTGAGAAATGTCAGAGAGCCATTCACTGAGGAAAGATGGCGGGGGGGGGGGGGGATGACAGAAGAATGGGTTGCTGAGCCAAGTGCCAGCGTGTGGTACACGAGGAGTTCTGAGGGGGAGCAGGGTGGCTGAGATGCTGTCAAAAGGGGAAACACTTTGGTTTGTCATGCAACACCAGACTCTCTGGGGTTTTCAGAAAGGTTTTAGTGAAGATCTAATAGATGTCCAATGTATTTTAGACCTCAAACTGATATATTTTCTGAATATGATACTTCTGACTCTGATCAGAAGTAGAATCAATTTATTATGAGTTACAGGCTGAAAAGTTAAACCAAAGGCAGACCTTTATTTATGTAAGCGACAAAATATATTGTTAGTAGATATTATAGGTGATTTGAACGATGAAAAACCAACAGGAGCAGAGCACCTGGGTAAAGTATCATAAAGATGACAGAACCAAGAAGGGCCCTGATGATAGAACAGATTTTCTAGGCAGAGAGGAAAGGGGAGGACTGCAGGAAGGGTGAGGCAAAGAACCTTAGCAAGGACATTGTGCTTTGAAGTCACCAGAGCTATGAAAGTCCAAGGCATCCCCAAGTGCCAAGTAGTGCTTTCAAAGCCATTGTTACTATTTTGAGTCTCACAAACCCATAGATACAGCTGTAACTACCTCACCTTAAGATTAGAAAACTCTAAGGGGGTGCCTCGGTGGCTCAGTCAGTTAATCATCCGACCTGAGTTTGGATCAGGTCATGACCTCAGTTTGGGGTTGTTGAATTGAGCCCCACATTGGGGTCTGCAATCAGTGCAGGGTCTGCTTGAGATTCTCTCCCTCTACCCCTGCCCTTGCTTGAGCTCACTTGCTCTCTTTCTCAAATAAATGAACATATAAAATCTTTGGGGGAAAAAAAGAAAACTGAATGTTAGTACCCATTGTAAAGATTATAAAAGTGAATAATAGTTCTGACGCTTCAGCTTCCTCTGTGGTCAGAGCCAGTAAGTGGAAAAATCAGGTCTCTGACTTATAGTCCAGAGATCTCTCTACCACATTTGTCCCTAAAGAAAAACTGGGATCTGCTGAGCTGCCAGTGTGCTCTAGCACTGAACTCCATGAGGCAGTGGAGTTCCAAAGTTTGGAACGTACAAAGTTTGTCCATGAGGCAAGTGCATCAGCAAGCAGTGTTGGAAGGAAGGAAGGTCTCTGGGCTCAAAAAGGAGGTGTGGTAGTAAGGAAGAGGAAGCCAAGTGATGGAAGGCTTTAGGAACAGAATGAGGAGAATTTGGCCTCTAACCTGAAAGCCATTAATTGGCTGAGCTCTAACCACATGGAGATATCCCAAACATACTAAAATGCGTGCTCTGTGGCTCTCTGGGTCTTAAAGGATAGACATGCTCTCAGACAAGGGCCCTATTTTCACTCTCCTGTGAAAAATAATGAAAACACTGACTTAAAAGAATATCCATCTGTAGCAGCTAAAGCCTTTTCGAAGAAAACAATCCATCCGTGCAAACGAAAGAAGCATACATAGAGATATTTTTGCTCTTGCTGGTGAGAGAGATGTCAACATACCATCAGCTCAAAACCCAAGCTGAGAAGTTTAAGGAAATTTGAGAATGTCCAATTGTGCACCATTTCAGAATGCAGGGCCACAGAGACAACAAAAAGTATTTGCATTCAGCACACAAAATTAACTCTCTTTCTCCTCTTTCCATTCAGAGGCCT
Organism: Canis aureus; assembly: GCF_053574225.1. Classification (NCBI taxonomy): domain Eukaryota; kingdom Metazoa; phylum Chordata; class Mammalia; order Carnivora; family Canidae; genus Canis; species Canis aureus. Next base: position 90,773,785 of record NC_135611.1, on the reverse strand, counting down.
TATCAGGTTGGGAAATCAGACACTCTGTGTTTGGTCTATTCTGAAAGGCATTTTCTTTTTGTGTATGTCTTCACACACACACAAGCGTAAGTTGTACAGAATTGTTCTACTTGATGATGAGAAAAAAAATCACTGCTTTCACTGGATTACTAGGTGTCCTTTGGCCACTCCTCTCTGCTTTTCTTTGAAAATGTTAAGTAAATTTAAGAAGGAAAAGCAAGCTAAATTTCAATTCTTGGTAACACAACCATGGTTACAAACAGGCACATCGGAAAGAAAACATGGTGGAATGAAAATGCTGCACTAAGTGTCTGCATGGAGCCTGTTAGTTTTTAGCAAGGAATCATGACAATTATGAGCTAGCCCACCAACTCTGCCTCACCCCCTACTGTTTCCTGCCTGTCTCTTCCCAAGGGTTCTTTGTAATGAAGAGCCCATTACTTTTTATGTGCTAACTTTCCTAACCAAGATCACAGAGTACTCCCCTGCTGATTACCAGCTAAGTGATGGTTACAAAGACAATCCCCCTATCTATACTGAGGAGAAATTTATACATTATGTAGCTTTGATCAATATCTAGCATATGAATCTAGATAGCCTGTTATCTTGCACAAAAAAAAAAAAGTATAATAGGATGGGTTGAGGACTACATCTTTAAAGGAAAAATCCTTGAGATATTCACGAGATAGCCTAATACTAACAATACATTAATTTATAGATGTCTGTAAACCTCACCTTAAAGTCCCTAAGAAAGAGGGACTCCCAACGTAAGATTCTAGGATCAGGCATGAAAAAGCCACCAGGAAGAAAATAGGAAGGTGACTGAGATATAGCAGGTTCCTCCTCTGTCCTAGACACTATAGTAAGGACTATAGCAGTGTGTTACCCTCTCAATGCCCTCATCTCCATTTCAACTCTGGAAGAACAGAGAGGTCAAGGGAGGTACCCAATTCCACCTGGTACTTTCCATATCTCGGATTCTGCAGTTGGGTTCACTCGCCCCTTCACTTGCTCATTGATTTATTGAGCACCAACTCCATGACCAATTCCCTGTTAGGCAGCATAGATATAAAGCTAAACAAAATACACTCTCTCACTCATTAAAGCTTGTATCATTTGTCTATTGGAATTTCCAAAATCAGACAAAATCTCTTTGAATGACATGACCTAATGATGGCAAGAAGGATCATTGCTGATATCTGATACTCCCTCTTTCCTCTCTTTTTTTCTTGTTTCCTTCCTTCCTTCCTTCCTTCCTTCCTTCCTTCCTTCCTTCTTTCCATTTCTTTCTTTCACAAGGAGGAATTTACAACACTCAGTACATGTGACCCTATAGGGCAATGTACAACCATCAGTGGAACATAATGTCCCAAATTAGTATTCCCCATAGGACTATCCAAGGGGAGTCAACTCCAGATCTATTAGAAACAAAAGTCAACTAAGGTCACAAAATGGGTACATAGCATCTCCCTCTAATAATTCACAAAACACACCAGTTTTTTTTTTAAGACTCATAGAAGAACCTCTCCAACACTGCTCAATATATCACCCCCTAAACTTTTCTAAGCATTGAATACTTAATTGGAAAAACCTGACAGTTTTCCAAATACTGGCATGTAGAGGAGAATTGCACTAGAGGATAGATGAATATCTGATTGGGGAAAAATACATGGGCCTTTAATTCAGGCCTTTTGCTTAGAAGAAAAGAATTTGAAATCAGAAGACCCTGGTTGAAGTCCATAAATGGCCACATAGCTAAGTAAACTTGAGTAGGTCACTTAACCTCTTTGAGCCTTCACTTCCTTATACAGTAAATTAATTGGATAACACATACCTGGCACCTATCATGAAGATTAGAGATAATGTGCATATATTGTTAAAAACCTGGCAAACAAATGCGCCATAAATGACGTCCATTTCAAAATAGAGAGCATAATACAGCTGACCCACAATGAAAAAGATATATATTCTAATCTATTGTCCCATGATTTACAAATGTCTTTGAGCTGCCAGCCATTCACATTTTTACCAAAGATCCTCAGAGAAATGACATTCAAAAATAAAACAAAACAAAACAAAAACAATTGACAGAAGTCACTCCTACGTGAAATACTTCTGAAATAAGAAAACTGGCTTTTACCATGGTTGGCATCATGGTCCAATCAATTTAACTAACTTGCAAGAGACTGATGGGAAATTACACAAAAGGAAAAAGAAAACTTTGCATAAGAAATTATTATTTTGTCATTTATTTTGTCTTTGTGTTTTTCCTTTGTATTTGATCCATTACATTTCTCACACACACACACACACACACAGTCTTTGCATGTGTCTTCACTACATATATTAAATAAAACATTTTAAGCTCTATTTTTATAATCATCAAAATCAATAAAATAGAATTTCCCAACACCCCATTAGCTAAAACAAGGGTTTGGCAGGTTGTATTCCATAGTGCTCTTTACCTCCATGTCCTAGTCTTATTTATTGTCATTTGGTACCTTAGAACTAAAATACAGTTATGAGATAATTATTTTTAACTTATATATCTTTTAAAATCATGTTTCACATTTATAATCAGCATTCTAAACATATTTACAAAATTGTTTCAACTATATTTTTTATTTGTTTTAATATTATTATGAATAATTAAGTAAAGTTATATTTCTTCCCAGGTTAAGATGATCTTGAGTACGGTCACTAAAAGTCTGCATGCAATAATCCCAATTCCTTACAAATATATTCATTAAGCTAAAATGTATATATCTTGAAATCTGTATCAAAGTGATATTAACAATGAGCATGTATGAAAAGTCAGATTATGGATGACTTTTAAATATTTCACCTAAATACACTACCCCTAACGTTCCCTATTAACATGACAATAAAGGGATTTCTATAAGGATATAAACCCATTAGGATAAAGAGAACAGGAGAAAAGACAACAGCAACAGTCGTGGAAGCTGGAAAGCAGATGGTCCGTGGTAATTGACTTAGCAGACCCAGGAAAGCTGAATCCTAAGCTGACAGTGGGAAAACCCATGAAAAACCCAATTTACCCGAAGAACACCCAAAAGACTCAGAAATTGGCAGCACCAGGTACCTCTGTTAGCAGGAGTTGAAGGTCAGAGTAAAGGAGGATTTGTGCAAGTCTGTTTAAGAAGTAATGAGATCCCCAAATCCCCTCCAGAACTCCACGTGGCCAGGCAATGGCCCATCCCTCCCCCGAAGCTTCCCTCCAACCCATGCCTAACACTGCAAGCTTAATCTCCAGAGAAAGTAAAACAAGAGGGCATGCCCAAGAAGTTATCAGATATAGGTGAGGATGAGGGTACTGAGCCCTACTGAAAATAAAGGGTTTAAAAACACACATTCTGAATGCCACCACCCCTCCTTCCTCCAGCAGCTCCTGTAACACAGGCAACCAGGTCTTATGCCCTTCCAAAAGGCAATAAGAAGTCTTATCTGCTGTATTTGACCAGTGCAAACAGAAAGCCTTCAACAAACAATAGCATTCCCCAGTGAAACAATCCCAACAGCTCAAAATGCAGTGACACCAACAATCAATACGATCCATCAGAGTGTTCCTTGGCTATAAACCGTACCGATGTAGTAGTGAGAACATAGACACTAAATGGAAATCAAACCAAAACTACCCTGTAAATATATAAACATATCCAAAGGAACATAGAGAGAGTGTGTCTATGTGTGTCTGTGTGGGGGTAGGGAGGACCTTGAGGATGTCTCTGTGTCTGGATATATCTGGGTAAATCATAACGATACAAATCAAAACCACAATGAGATACCACCTCACACCAGTGAGAATGGGGAAAATTAACAAGACAGGAAACAACTAATGTTGGAGAGGATTTGGAGAAAGGGGAACCCTCTTGCACTGTTGGTGGGAATGTGAACTGGTGCAGCCACTCTGGAAAACTTGTGTGGAGGTTCCTCAAAGAGTTAAAAATAGACCTGCCCTACGACCCAGCAATTGCACTGCTGGGGATTTACCCCAAAGATACAGATGCAATGAAACACCGGGACACCTGCACCCCGATGTTTATAGCAGCAATGTCCACAATAGCCACACTGTGGAAGGAGCCTCAGTGTCCATCGAAAGATGAATGGATAAAGAAGATGTGGTTTATGTATACAACGGAATATTACTCAACTGTTAGAAATGACAAATACCCACCATTTGCTTCAACGTGGATGGAACTGGAGGGTATTATGCTGAATGAAATAAGTCAATCAGAGAAGGACAAACATTATATGGCTCATTCATTTGGGGAATATAAAAATTAGTGAAAGGGAATAAAGGGGAAAGGAGAGAAAATGAGTGAAAATATCAGTGAGGGTGACAAAACATGAGAGACACCTAACTCTGAGAAACGAAGAAGGGGTAGTGGAAAGGGAGGTGGGCAAGGGTTGGGGTGACTGGGTGATGGGCACTGAGGGGGACACTTGGCAGGATGAGCACTGGGTGTTATGCTATATGTTGGCAAATTGAACTCCAATAAAAAAAATAAAAAGATAAATCCTCATCCTCCATTGTGGGAAGTAGCCATATAAAACAGGTCATGGGGAGCCATGGAGGTAAATGCTCAAGAATCTCCTTGAAAAGCCACACGTGGTAGCCTCTGAGAAGGCAGAGATAATGGGAAGCTGGGACCAGTGGGTGACCACTGCTCTTCATAACAAGATCTATAGAACTATTTGATTCTTTCAAACATATTAAAAATAAGTAAGAAAATTGGTTTTGTTACATGATGAGGCACAAAAGAAATATCAATGAATAGAAAATACAGGACACATCTTTAAAAATAATAGAGCATAATTAGGTATTAATCTAATGAACAACCTAACAAGCAAGGTGGAGCAAGGAGATGAGGTTGTGAATAATCCACAAAATCATCCCCTCTCAGCTAACTCTGTGGAAAATAATTCAACAGCAAAAGAAAGAAGAAAAGAAAAGAGGGAGGGAGGGAGGGAGGGAGGGAGGGAAGGAAGGAAGGAAGGAAGGAAGGAAGGAAGGAAGGAAGGAAGGAAGGGAGGAAGGAAGGAAAGGAAAAGATAAAAAAGAAAAGTAAAATTTCGGGGAGCCCATCCTTTGAGACCTATGCAAGCCTTCAGCTCTAGAACTTGTTTCTCTGCCAGCCAACTCCAATCAAGTTAGAGTCTTGTCTTATATCCTATCATGCCAAAACAACATCTGTAGAAGTTAGAGTCACATATTTTTTTTTCTTTTTTTTTTTATTCTTTTTTTTATTGGTGTTCAATTTACTAACATACAGAATAACACCCAGTGCCCGTCACCCATTCACTCCCACCCCCCGCCCTCCTCCCCTTCTTCCACCCCTAGTTCGTTTCCCAGAGTTAGCAGTCTTTACGTTCTGTCTCCCTTTCTGATATTTCCCACACATTTCTTCTCCCTTCCCTTATTTTCCCTTTCACTATTATTTATATTCCCCAAATGAATGAGAACATATAATGTTTGTCCTTCTCCGACTGACTTACTTCACTCAGCATAATACCCTCCAGTTCCATCCACGTTGAAGCAAATGGTGGGTATTTGTCATTTCTAATAGTTGAGTCATATTCCATTGATAGAGTCACATATTTTTAAAATATAGCATAAGAAAACTTATCTGAGGCTAAGGGAAGGCAAAGTATAAAACAATCAAATCACAAAATAAAATTGGCATATTTAAAAACAATAATTTTTAAAACATCCATAAGACTGAAAAGGAAATTAAATAAAAAATAAATGTTAGGGGTGCCTGGGTGGCTCAGTCGGTTAAGCATCTGCCTTCGGCTGAGGTCATGATCCGAGGGTCCTGGGAGAGAGCCCTGCATTGGGCTCCCGGCTCTGCAGGAAGCCTGCTTCTCCCTCTCCTCCCTGCTTGTGTTCTCTGTCATTATCTCTGTCTCAAATAAATTAAAATCTTTAAAAAAATAAATGAATGAATAAATAAATGTTAATTGATTAATTAGGAAAAATTATAAGCTATAAATATGATAAAGAGATAATATCAGGCAGCCCCGGTGGCGCAGCGGTTTAGCGCCGCCTGCAGCCCAGGGCATGGTCCTGGAGACCCTGGATCTAGTCCCACGTCAGGCTCTCTGCATGGAGCCTGCTTCTCCTTCTGCCTGCGTCTCTGCCTCTCATTCTCTCTCTGTGCCTCTATGAACAAATAAATAAAATCTTAAAAAAAAAAGAGAGAGAGAGATAATATCTATACTAATTGAAAAAATTCTTCCAAATCAATAAGAAAAACACTCTTATGTCACAGAAAAGAGAATAAAATGAGCAGAAAATTCATAAAAGAACAAAGTAGACATTAACATGTGATAAATGGAAAACATGTTCAGCTCTCTCTTTAAAAACAAATTAAAATTCCTATCAGATGGAAATACACTTTTAAAGGCAATATTAGTAAGAAAACCAAGTATTCTTATATATTGCTTAACTATTCCCATATATTGCTATTGGAAATTTAACTTGGAACGCCACTTGGCAATATGTATTAAGAACCATAAAAGTGCTCATACTTTTGAATCAATAATACCACTTCTAGAAATCTATCCTAAGTAAATGAGAGATGTAGTAAAAGATTTATGTACAAAAAATTTATCACTCAGTTATAATCCCACAAAAGGGAAAAGATTCAGTAAATTATGGTGTGCCTTGTAATAGAATATTAGGTAAAAATTAAAAGTCATATTTTTGAAGAACATTTAATAGCATAGGTAAATGTTTATGACAAAATATTAATGTTAAAAACACATGGTACAAATTATATACAGTAATGATTCCAATTTTGTAATATAGACATATATCAAATTTTATTATATATGCATATTACTCTATAGGCATATTCAAAAATACTTGAAGGAAATATACGGAAATCGAAAAGAATTAACCTCAAGTGAAAGGATCATAGGTGAATCCTACTTTCCTTTCACTCTTCTATGTTTTCCAAACATTTTTATAGTGAATACAAATTACTTTCAAGTGACAATTGTAATAGAAATAAAGAAGTAATTAACCTTACCATAAAAAATAGCAACATTGACAAGATTTATAATCCAAATCCTATATTTCATAATTCTGGATCTGTGAAAACCTAGACGAAAGATGAAGTCTGGCTTTGCTTGGTCAACCTTTCACAGAAGACAGTACATGAGTAGGACAAATAGAATTATAAAAGGAAATAAATAGGCTAACACTTAAACGTTTACCAGTTCAAAATGCTATAATCGTATATTTACCATGTGTTCTCTCACCTGTGAGGTTCTCATTATAATGCCCCCATTTTACAGGTGAGGAACTGAGATTCAAAGGATAAATAACTCTTAAAGGTCATCCTGCTGGGAAGTATGCCTGCCCGGCTTTCACAGCAAAGTCTGACTTCAGCTGCACAGCCTGTGACCTCTTCATGGATCTCAATCCTGATGGTATAGTACAATCATCATGGGAGCTTAAAAAAAAAAACTCGGAATGCCTGGGTGGCTCAATCAGTTAAGCATCTGCCTTTGGCTCAGGTCATGATCTCAGGATGCTGGGATCAAGCCCCATATTTTGCTCCCTGCTGGGCAGGGAGTCTGCTTCTCCCTCTCCCTCTGCCCACTGCTCCCCTTGCTTGTGTATGCTCTCTCTCTCCACTATCTCTCTGTCAAATAAATAAATAAATAAATAATCTTAAAAAATTTAAGTCCAAAGCCCAAACTGCACACCAAAGCAATTGAATCAGAATCTGTGACAATGAAGACACAACTTCTTACAAGAACTCCCCACATAAGTTTAAGGCTCAACCAGACTGAGACTCTGCAAGTCTAGCCAAAGGTTCTCAATTTGCAGCTATGATTGCCAGGAGGCTCCACCAGATTCTGACGCAGCAAGCCTGTGGAGGGATCAGGGCTCAGCCTCGTTAACACACACTTCCAGGTAGTTTAGTTCTGAGCAGGTGGCCCACCATCTGCCATTTGGTTTTGTTGAAAAAACTGCATGTGTGTGTGTGTGCGCGTGTGTGTTATATGTCTATATATACACATATATGTGTGTGTGTGTACATATAAATTTCTTCCTAACTATTCCAGTGTAAAAAATGCCATGATTATTTTTCTACACCTTGCTCCTCAATATGTGATACATAAACCCACAGCAATTGTGTCAACTGAGAGTGAGTCAGAATTGCAGAATTTCAGGCCCCATCCCAAACCTACTCAATCAGAATGTGTACTTTAACAAAATCCCAATAATATGTATACACAGCAAAGTAGCAGAAGTACTATTCTAAATCCAATTAAAGCTAGCTATGCCCATTCTTAGCAGAATGAGTGGGAAAGCCAATTTAATTCATTTTTTGTGGGCTCTTCCTCCCACTTCTGGGATCCTAGGGCAACATTGGGGTTTATGTAGTCTCAGAATCTTGGAGAATGTCCTCTACTGTTTGGAAAGCGTCTCAGTGGGCACCCTGAGATGATCCTTGTTTAAGCAAGCACAGCCTGTTTGAAGGTTTTAGCTGTTCTGTTTCCAATATCTTCTCTGTCTGCACCCCCAGGTCCTTTGCCTGGCAACAAACATTACTTAGTGTTCTGTCCTGGATATTCACAGTACCATCCCCCCTTAGTAGGTCTGCTGTTTCTGTAACATGGCACAGGAAAGAGCCCAGGTTAGCCCCTAGAGATGGCCATACCTCTTGTTCGCCATGTCCCGGGAAACTCCAGCCTCCTCCCTTAGAAAACCCAAGGCTTCAAACAAAGATTTGCTGGGGGCTTTCCTCTGGCTGACCATAATAATCTAAGGAAGTTATTAATTCTCCAGAGATAAGGTATGCCAGATAGACCCTGTCCATGGTTGCAAGAGGGCAGAACCATTGCTTTTCTACCTTTTTTCAGTCTCTTAATCAAAGACAAAAAGAAATGGCATTTCAAGAAATTATCTAACATTATATTCATACATATTACATATCTTTGGGGAGAAATTTTAAGCATCCTCAGGAATTTCTGGGATTTCTACATATAAAAAAATCAATCAATATGCCACTCACAAATTAGCACTGAATCTATAAACCTGATGCTACCAATCAGGATGGTTTGAATTAATAAGTGAATGAACACGTGAATGAAGAAATAAATGATTAATGAGTGATATTTTCCAGCCAGAGTTTTATCATTTTAATTAATATTTCATGCACTCCTACTATCCTCTCAAATAATAATATAGTACTCTTTAGTTTCTTGTCCCACTTACTTTTGATATGGCAATTGTTAAATGTTACTATCAGCAAGTTTCAACCACAAATGTGGGATCTAGGTGGCAGCAGTACATGTCTCTCCAAACTTTGTCCATACCTGGCTCACTGTAAAACAGACCTTGACACATTTATAGGCATGTTAAAATGCTTTGTGGTTTTGTGATTCAGATAAAAGGTCCAGCTCTGAGACACTAGAATCCATCAACATTTGCTTCCACATGAAATACTATAGAGAAAACCTAAAACCCAGGTCTGCAGGGAAAAAGGCAAACTCTCTAGTTCAGCATACAACCATCTCAAATGAGTATTTGTCTAATGAAAGCTCATTGACTGCAGTAGCTTTGGGATTTATACAGCTAACTGTCCTTTCTACAAACCATAGTAAAGATCTAAAGTGCTTTGACCCTAACACCTGCCACAGAAAGAACAGATGACTCAACCCAGAGGTCTTGATTTTCAACAGGATGCTTGTGGCTCAAATTATTCATGGAGTAAGTCTGCTCTGGTGATTAAAGCAAAGTGGTAATACTTTGCATATGTCTGTGCTACAGGCATTTTTCATGGCATGACTGCAAATTTCTTCTAGGAAGACCCAGACTAGGGTAGGCAAGAGGGACAGATCTTTCAACTTAATAAAAGAGGGTGAATTTGCAAGAAAACCTTGTTGGCTATAAGCCAGAAGCTAAAAGTGAACAGAACCATAATGTAAAATTCTTCATGTGATGATACAGAATGACAGAAAATAAAATATTTCCACTTAGCAAGTATCTTAATCCATGTTTGTACATACATACAAACATTTATAAATCATTAACTCACAGGAGTACCACACTATACTCAAAATATTTAGTCTCCCCAGTGAAACAGAATTGAGAGCCCAGAAATGAACTCTCACATATACAGTCAACTAATATTTGAAAAGGGAGCTAAGAACACTCAATGGGGAAAGGATAGTCTCATTAATAAATGATGTTGAGAAAACTGAATAACCACATGCAAAAGAAAGAAATTAGACCCCTCCTTACACCGCTCACAAATATTAACTTGAAACAGATTAAAGACTTAAACATAAGAAGTGAAACTGTAAAAACACAAGGAAAAGACCTCCTGACAATGATCTTGGAAAGAGTTTTTGGATGTAACACTAGAAGCATAAGGAACAAAACCAAAAATTTGTAAGTGGACTACATCAAAGTAAAAAGCTTCTCCACAGCAAAGGAAAACATCAACAAGATGAAAAGGCAACCTACAAAGGAGAAAATATGTGCAAATGATATATCTCATAAGGGATTAATATCCAAAATATATACATAATTCATACAATTCAACAACATGGAGATTCCTCAAAAAATTAACAATAGAAATACCATATGATCCAGCAATTTTACTTCTGGGTATATATCCTAAGGAGATAAAAACAGGATCTCTAAGAGATATCTGCATTCCCATATTCATTGCAGCATTTTTCATAATAGTCAAGATGTAGAAACAACCTAAGTATCCTCCAACAGATGAATGGATAAAGAAGATGTGCGTGTGCGTGTGTGTGTGTGTGTGTGTGTGTGTGTGTGTGATGGAATATTATTCAGCCATGAGAAGGAAGGAAATCCTGACATTTGCAACAACATAGATGAAGCTTGAAGCAATATACTAACTCAAATAAAGTCAGGCAAAGAAAGACAAATACTGTATGATAGCTCTCATATATAGAATCAAAAAAAGCCAGGCTCATAGAAAGAGTAAAGAGTAGGGGTTCCCAGGAACTGATGGGTTGGAGAAATGGGGAGATGTTGGTCAAAGGGTACAAACTTCCAGTTTTAAGGTAAGTTTCAGGAATATAAGGTACAGCATGGTGGTTATATTTCATAATACCATATCATATACTTGAAAGTTGTTAAGAGAGTAGATCTTAAATGTTCTCTCAACAGAAAAAGAGTAATGATGATGTGACATGATGGAGGAATTATTAGCTAATGTTATGATAGTCATCATTTTGCAATCTGTAAGCATATCAAATCAATACACTGTACTCCTTAAACAATTTTATATGTCAATAATCTCAATGAAGCTTCAAATAAATTTATTAGTAAATAAAATGAATAAATAGGCTATGAGAAAGTTATCATCAAATAAAATGTATTCATAGAGAGGGGATAGATAGATGGACAAATAAATATGCCCATGTTTGTATTCTCCTAAAAGGCTGAAATTTATTCAGTCTTTTTCTAAAATGAAGAATGTTTTAAATACTTAAAAGTTAATCATTTCATAGGATAATTTTTTCCATAAATCAAATATGTAGCCTTTAATCGGTATCACTTAGATATTCTGAGTTTCGTAATTTCCTTAAAAGAGTGCCTATTCTAAAGAATAGTTTGTGGAAAAATTCATTTCATACTCTAAACTTTCAATTGTGTTGGAGTGTAACTTTCCACTTCTCTATTTGGATATCCCAAACCATACAAAATATATCTAGGAATGTACCTAGAAATTTTAAAGGTCTTGGGTTTTAAAGAAAAACAAGTATCTTTCACAAGTCTTCAGCATTTTATTCTCAGAAGAGATAGAGCGATAAAGACTTTCTAAACATCACTCAGAAAATTCCCTGAGAATTCTAAAAAAAAAAAAAGAAAAAAAGAAAGAAAATTCCCTGAGAATTCTGAAATATCAATAAAGATTTCAATGAACATAAAATACTTTAAAATACTACCCTTGCAAAGTAGTTAATACTTCTTCTTTTTTTTTTTTTTATTCATAGAGATGCAGAGAGAGAGAGAGAGAGGCAGAGACACAGGCAGAGGGAGAAGCAGGCTCCATGCAGGGAGCCCGACGTGGGACTCAATCCAGGGTCTCCAGATCACGCCCCGGGCCACAGGCAGCACTAAACCGCTGCGCCACCAGGGCTGCCCAGTTAATACTTCTATTTTGTTTAAAGAAAACTGGAAACAACTCCCTGGCAACTCACCCAAACTCCCATTACATATACCATCACAGAGAAGCATCTCAAAAATGCAAACGATCAATCATGCGTGGCTGCTTAGTTGGTTAGAAGTTCCTATGTATCCTTCTATCCATGTAGATTTTCTTTTTTTTTAATTTATTTTTTATTGGTGTTCAATTTACTAACATACAGAATAACCCCCAGTGCCCGTCACCCATTCACTCCCACCCCCCGCCCTCCTCCCCTTCTACCACCCCTAGTTCATTTCCCAGAGTTAGCAGTCTTTACGTTCTGTCTCCCTTTCTGATATTTCCCACACATTTCTTCCCCCTTCCCTTATATTCCCTTTCACTATTATTTATATTCCCCAAATGAATGAGAACATATAATGTTTGTCCTTCTCCGATTGACTTACTTCACTCAGCATAATACCCTCCAGTTCCATCCATGTTGAAGCAAATGGTGGGTATTTGTCATTTCTAATAGCTGAGTAATATTTCATTGTATACATAAATCACATCTTCCTTATACCACCTCACACCAGTGAGAATGGGCCATGTAGATTTTCTACCTCTTGACCATTTGTCATAGACTCAATCTACCAAAGCATCACAAAAATTCTTGTTTACCATGAAGTCAAGAGACAATGATAGCATGTGCATTAATCTAATACCAGTCCTGGAAATAAGGCCTATGGGCAATCCTTCCCTATGGTAGACCAGCTGTATGTCTACCACATACCGGAGTACACAATTGGTTTGTAACTTCAAAAATGAGGCCTCCATTTCACTCATCCCTCTATCCATAGCACCGGGCATTGGGCTTGGTATGGAAATGATGTTCAATAAATGTTGAAATAAACAGAAGATGGATTTTTTAAAATCCATGTTAAAACATTACCAAAAAACACCAAATGTTAAATAAAGCCTGTCACACGTTCACTCAGGAATTTACATGTCACCTCTTCTGTACTCAGCTGTATGCTGAATAATATGAAACAAAAAAAGAAAGAACCAATGGAGTGTCTGTCCTTGAGAGACTGAACCCAGTGTAGGAGGAAGCACAAAGACTAGAATCAGACAGTCCTGGGTTCCAAGCTAGGCTCTGTTGTTTGAGTAAGTTATGAAGTACTCTGAGCCTCCACTTTCTCAACTCTAAAATGGGACAATAACATACTCTGCAGGGTTATTGTCAAACTTAGGGGCAATGTACATGATTAATGCGCTTAACAACTCATAGGTAATAATAGGTAATACCTAACTGATACTCAATAAATTGTCACTACTTTTAGATACAAAGGTTCGAAAAAAGTAATATAAAACAATTAGAGAATACTCAAGACAAACACTAACCTATAGAACTGACTACAAGTGCAATAGGAGTCCAGAGTGAGAATAAACCAGATGGACTAGAAAAATCAGTTAAGTCTTGATGGCCAAGGCAAGAGAGAGAACTCAATCCTGAAGGGTAGGTAAGTTTGGGAGAGAATGAGGGTGGAAGCATAGGCCAATACACCTTACAACAGATGTTGGCTATCGGAATGAGGCAGAGCGTGTACATGAGGGAAAACAGAGAAAAGGTCTGTGGTAGGTGGGACCATGTTAGAAGCAGTTCATCTGGTTTCTCAAGGAGAGGCTAAAGGAAGGTTTTCTGTTTGATCTGTTGCTAAGTAATCATCTTCCTAAATCCATCACAATTAGAGAATAAAACTGAGAATTTCTCTAATAAAAGGAAATGTAATAAAGTTAATAGGGAAGAAGGTAAAGAGATTTTGTTGTCCTAAAATTCTTCAGCACTAAAAAGTGCTGTTTTCAGGAATGTGGATCTCTGAAGCAATGTGCTACTTATTATTAATAAATCTGTTTTATCAGTAAGTAGGACTTCCATACCCACATATTTATACAGCATCTCAATACACCAGTGTCTGATGGCAAATGGAACACTTGAGATGGCCAACTATACCAAACATGTCCACTCTGTACCCAAATCCACCCAACAACAACCTAGAGAAGTCTCGGTATATGTCCAGACTCAGACAAAAGCTCTAGAAAGAGGCCTCCTATGTCAGAGCAAATTGGGCCTAACACATAAGCAAAGGTTACAGTACCCCACATTGTATTACTCATAAAAACCCACTCCAGAAAAAAAAAAAAAGGACAAAAACAAAAACCAGCAGGCATAGAGTTTATGCAAGGAGGACGGTATTACTTAACACTCAGTTAAGGAGGCCCAATCCCTGAAAGACCTTAACACAGAAGGGAGAGTCTCAAAGACCTCACTGGCATCTGCAAAGGTGTATCTTAATTTTTAAAACCTCTTATCCTGAGGGGACAGTTAAATGAGAAAATATAAGTGATCACTGCCAATGCCAACATCATCTAAGCAAAACTTAATAACAAAAGATAAAAGAATTCAATCCTCCTAGCGCTTTTGGCTGACCAGCCATAGAATCTCAAACCAGAATCTCCTAAAGGTAGAAGCTAGCCATTCTAACGCCATTTTCACTGGGTCTTCATATAAACACATGAAGGAGCAGCATGCCGCCAGCCAACAACATGAGCTGTGCAATTTCAAAATATCAAAATCTGACCCAGACTGGAATAAAGCCTTCCATTCTTTCAGCAAATATGGTAGACTGTTAACCAAGCAGCACAAAGTCCGTTTTCACAAACAAGAGATTGTTTCCAGTATGCTTCTCTCCCACCCCAGATAAGCTGCTGAGCTACAAGAAGGCGGAGTGCTCCCTCCAGGTAAGGACGTGGCATCCTCCTCTAGGCTTTCCTGTCTCAGCTCCCATCACCTGCCATCACATATATTTTCCAAGTCTCTTTTGCTAGAAACTTAGCCAAATCTTGAGGGTTTTTTTTTTCCTTCAAGATCAGAGACACATCTGCAGATGTCATCTTTAAATTACAGAAGCACCAGGGTAATCTGTTGATGTTACTATTTTTCGTTTCACACACACGCTGGGAAATTATATGGACACACGAAAACTCAAACAGGGTTTTATGAGGAGAGAAAGGAAAAGGAAGAGGGGAAAAGATGAAGGAGGAAAGGAGTTGGGGGAAGGGAGGGGGAGAGAGAGAGAGAGAAACAGAGGCTGAGAGACAGAGAGAACAAAGCTCAAGCAGGAAAAAAAGTTTTTATAAACCTTAACCGCCCTCATCAACCTTCACCTCTTGTCAAGAGTTCCTTACAAGTTTTTTACACATGAAACTTAACTCCAGCCTGTTTAGTTAATTATGAAAAATCAACATGGAAACCATTATTTCGGTGTGTAAATTTATTCACCAGGTGTTGTCCACCCACTGCCCTCCTGTTCTCAAGCTGACAAGAGTAGCCTGAGGCGCCCGATGAGGGGAATCCATGGGGAGCTGTCACATTATTCCAGAAGATGCCAGGTGGAGGAAGCAAGGCTCCAGTTCCCCACCTTGCTGGGTTTAATTTTAAGAAGATAACTATTTGGCGAGGGCAGAGCTGTATCCCATGGTCAATATTAAGAGGGAGTTGCCTGGCTTAAAGCCTGACTATGCGTTCTGCAGGCACAAATGCACACACTTGCGTCAGTGGGAAGGCTCCTGGGGGCCTGCACAGGACCAGGTCATCTGCCTCCCCCCAATCTCTTCTATTGGCTCCTCTTAGGTTGGGTTCCCTAAAAGCAGAAGGAAAAGAGGGAGTGTGGTGGAGTCCTAGGAGAAATCTATAAGGGAGGTAGAAAAGCAGGAAAGGACAGGGAAAAGAAGCTAAACAAAGTTGTGGTCTCAGCCGATGTCAGGTGTCTGCCTAATGCCACTGGCAGCCCTGGAGCATGAATTGTAATTCAGAATGAAGCCGGGCTGGACACCAAAAATCACTACTACCGTATACGCAGTCACTGGTTGTAGGTCAATCCTGCAGGAGAGGAGAGATGCACGAGCTCCCATCTCATGAGGCATTTCTCTGGACATGAACGCTGCTGTGAGCCCTTAGCAGCCACCCCTTAAGCAGCTGGAGACAGGTGCACTGCCCAGCAAAGAGGACGTAGGCAGCATGCCACCAGCTCCTCGTGTGGGCTGCCTCTTGCAGTGCTCAGAGCCCAGCATTTCCCAAGGATGAAGGAAGTTCATCCTTCCAGGCACCGCTTCCCCAGGAGTCTGGTTACTCGACATTTCCAGGGAAACTCCTAAGAGGCAGATTCGTTTGAGAAACTACCGTCTTGGTTGCTCAGTCCTGAGCCAGAAATGATACTCAGTGATTCATCCCTCTCTCTTGCCAGGGTTCTAGATCTCTTCCTTGCTGCTGGCACTTCTGCGGATCTAGGTGATTCGACAGATGGAAGGTTCTGACCTCACCCCCAAAGAATCTGTGCCCCTACTCATAATGTCTTTATCAGATTCAGAGCTGCTGTAATTGCCCTTTTGCAGTCAGAACTGACCATGAAAGGGCTGCCACAGCAAATCATCTGAATGCAAAACGTTTTCCTCCTGGCCACCATGTCATAGCAGTGGCCCTAATTCCTCATGATCATCAGGATCAATTACCCCTAATTTCTGTTCTTGCCTGCTCATCTCTTGGCATAAGGAATCCCAAACGACTAGTCACAGCCAGAGGTTTAAATTTAGTATGGCTCCTGCGGCCTTCATGGAAAAATTCCCCTCTGGAGGGATCCCTGGGTGGCGCAGCAGTTTAGCGCCTGCCTTTGGCCCAGGGCGCGATCCTGGAGACCCGGGATCGAATCCCACGTTGGGCTCCCAGTGCATGGAGCCTGCTTCTCCCTCTGCCTATGTCTCTGCCTCTCTCTCTCTCTCTGACTATCATAAATAAATAAAAATTAAAAAAAAATTCCCCTCTGGAGATCCTGCAGTTGGACAGAATCTAAAATTGCAGAGATGGGAAACATAAATCTCCCCAAGTAGATCACCGGAAGTGACGGGCAACAGGGCCATTCCTGTTGTCATCCTCAGGTTGCACACTGCTGGATTCTACCCAAAGACCATGATTGGGTCAAGATGTGTATCATCAAGACCTGAAAAGGTAACACCGAGCTCCACAGGACATCATCCACAAGTTACCTTTAAGAAGTCATCATTTCATCATCACATCAGACCTGCAATTTCTAGATGGTATGGCATGAGGTAGACCAGTGGATTCCAGGATGCCGTGGTCACTGGCATGGCTCCTTTGCCAAACAGTGCATCCTTTGGTTCAGGGTGACATTTTGCAGGACTTCCTGCCAGTTTTTTGGATACCCTGTGAGCCCTCAGATAGCCATGCCAATGAAGTCACTGTGGACAGGAAAGGAAAACCCAAACCTAGAATATCTGTTAATCTTGTGTAGGATGTTTTTTTTTTAATTTTTCCAGATGGAAAAGTTCCACTGTAACATACCTGCCAGTGAGCTGGCCAAGGACAGAAGTGGCTAACATCCTGTCTACTTGGTTATTTAGTGACACTTCTGCAGTGGATAATCTCTGGTGGGCATCACTAGGCAGTACAGAGATCCCCACAGTTTGTTACCGCTCCCAGAGGACTATCCACATGCTATCTCCCCAGATCACTTACCCTCAGTCTTTCAACTATGCTCCTTCCAGGACTTTAACTACCTGCTAAGTCACCAATGCCCGCCAGTCTGTGTTTATACTTATCTTGAACCACTTATCCCTTCAAACAAAAGGAACAACCAGATTCTCTGCCTGAAGTTCTGCCCTCCAGAGGTTTTCCCCTCAGCACTGTTCATTCACTCCTGGGGTTATACCATAATGGCTGTCTATTTTGGTTTGCACCAACCCATCTGTCAACCAAGCATAGGGTCTTTCCTTTTCTATCAGTTGGTCATGGGGAAACCCCATGAAACCATAGGCTGAGCTGAGGAGAGGCATTGGTGCAACAGCAGAAGGTGACCTGGGATCTGGGCCATCTGTTTGATCAGCTACCTCTGAGTTCACTCAAGTCAACACTAGAAGGAATATTTCCTTCTTACTGTGAGTCGCTGTCCCGGTGGGTCTGACATGTCAAGCTCATAATGGACAGTTCTGACCACATAGTAACTGGCTGTTCTGTAAATACACTCTCAAGTCTCCTTTGAGGTCCCATCACTTGCCAACAGCTGGTTTAAAAATAGTGAATAGTTCTCTGCTTCCAATGATATGGCCTTGCTCAAGGATCCGGTGCTATGCTCTGACTCTCCACGTGGGGCTGGCCAACACCTTCACATAGCTTATTTTCTTACCAACAGGTTGTTTTAATACCAGGGGATCTACCCAGCCATATGGCCTATACTGCAACCTAGCCACTGCAGAGCTTGCTTTCTTTTAGGCCCTTCAGCCCAGCAGACTTGTCCACTCTAAACAGTCAGACAGGTGCTCTCAGGTGTCAAATATGTCACCACTCCCTCCTCCTGCACTCTCTCTTCCATGCCTGTGAGGAGGTAAGAAGAGGAGCTGGCTCTTAAAAGCACTCAGGGCTCAACCTGTGAGGGTATCCTGCCTCCAACTACTGCCTTAATGCTCTAGTCCTGAACTAATTTCTCAGGATAATCGCAAACTTCTCTTTAAAGTTCCACCATGGGCCTCCATGGTAGATGCAATACAGACGAAACATAGTCACTCTAGGCCCTCAAAAAGAACCCCAGTGACACAGATCCACCACAGTCAACATTCAGTGATAACTGTGGAAATCATTCAGATTGTGTCCTCACAGAGTTTCTTCACCAGGTTCAGGGGATCAGCATGCTTTCCTAAGTGGCAGTCAGAGCCCTTCGTGATCCAGCCCCTACTCACCTCCCCTTCCAGCCTTACCTCCCACTACTCCCTTGCCATGCTCCATATACTCTCACCACACTGACCCCATTACTGTTCCCCTTGTGCAATATTATAGTGCATTTGCACAGTATCCACTCCCTAAGTGGCCTCACCATCAGTATCAACTGAGAGGGCTAGTACTCCCCAGCCCCAACCACAGCACATGATAGGATCAGGTGCCCCAGTCCTCTGCTGGCACAGCCCCTTCCTTACAGCCCTGATCATACTTTATGGTGATCACTGGTTTGCAAGCCTGCCTTCATCTTTCCCCAGGCTGTGGGCCACTTCAAGTCAGGCACTAAGACCTGATTCAGATCAATCTTTTTATCTTCATCATCTACTCCAGAGCCTGGCACAAAATAGATACTCAAACGGATATCAAATCAATAAATGAATGAATGCACATAGGTGAAGTATGGATGTCTCACATAAGAAAAAAATCCATGCTACAACAAAATAATTCACAAACATATATAACTAAAAGCTCTCTATCTACTCCCATTGCCCCACCTTCCCATCAGAGAATCTAAGGTGTTTGCAGAAACGCAGGATTATTAGGCATCTCTGGTTATTTCTAAGTTGTCAGAGTCATGCCCTCAACCTTTAAGATTTCCTAACTGCAGTTATTTGATAAACTTATTCACAGTGGTTTAATAAACCACTGCCTGTCTCACCCCACCAGCCCAAAACCCACAAAACATTCACCCTTCCTTGCTCTCAAAATCCGACTCCAGCTGGAAGAGAGGAATAGGCTGAAGATTTCTGGGTTCTCGGGGGCACTCCTGCCACCTCACTGGCCATGTCAGCCACTGTCCTGTTGATTCCCAGCCACAGGAGTACAGCTTAAACCATTCCTGATGGATGGGAAATTTCACAGCAATGGTTATTCCTTGGCCCATTCTCTATGGGGGAGTATCTCTGCTAAATCTTTAGAGGCAGCTACCAGGGGGTTTTTTTAGTTCTTTTAAGAAAAGCCTCTCAAAAACTTCATGAGGCCCACAAAATCGTATCCCTAACTGAGCACTGAGGCAGGATGAAGGTTCTCTGCCTCTTTCCTGACCACAGGAGTGTGTCCGCCTGTTCTCAGGACGCATGCATAATGGAGAGTATCAGAGCATTGCTCAAGTTCACAACGTAGCCACCATCCCCAAGCCTTTCTACACAGAGCAGAAAGTCACATATACAAACTGGCTCTCCTGAACAGCCTCAGGTCTCCCCTGAGGTAGTTAGATGCCTCAGTTACTTAGGTTGACCAAGTGCATTGTTGACCAAGAGCTTCATGTTTTAATATAGTAATAATCATTCCTAATCTTATCACCACAGATTATGTCTTAATCTTGGTTTTGAGAAATCCCAATGTCTCTACTTTCTACAATGGGTATTTTGGGGTAATTTTTTTTCTTTTTTTTTGGGGGGGGGGGGTAAAATATTTCTTATTGAAATTGCTGTTATTAATTTTGATTTTTAGAAAGACCTCAGCTATGGAGCACTGTAACCCTCGGGAGAGCCAGCCGCTTGCCATCACTCCACTGCATGCTGCTCAGACCATACTGGGGTTTGGCTCTACTCTGGCTCTCCACCTAAAGGGATAGAACATACCAGGGAAGTCCAATCACAAGTGACCAGCATGGTGATTGGATTTGAACCCAGGTCTCAAAGGGAAGGGAGATATCATGAGATCAAATAAATAAACAACAATGTGGGGTCATGCCCCTGACAGGCAGTAAATCATTAGTCTAAAATCAGTCTCAGCTTCTGCACTAATTCCTTTTTGAGTTCTACATTTGCTGAAGAAAGTCAGAATTCTCAACAGGGGACCATCTGACTGATTTGTTTCTCAAAGGTTGTTTCAAAGGCTTGCAAAGGAAATGTGATTTTAATTTACAGCTTTTAAAACTCTCTCCGCTTGAAGTGGTTTGCACGTTAAGGTTGTGGCTACATGTCAACACAGCTTGTTGAAAAGTTTAAAATATCCATCTTTAAACTTTGTTGTTGGTGGCTGTTACTCCTTTGGTTGGTTATATATACATAAGTCAAATAACCAGTCTGACTGGTTTTCCCTCTGACTGATTTGACAGCTGATTTTGGCTTTTTTGTTGAAAGGACCCGAGAGCTTCTTGTGCTCCCAACTCCCTAAAAGTTAAACAATGAGGGCAAAGTTCAGTATACAAGCCACCTTCAGGTTTATCCCTTGGATACATACAGCTTTTACCAGCTCTCAAGATAGACCTACTAGAACTACATGGTAAGATTCCTATTCCTCAGTGAACATTACTCGGCAGCAGACTTACGCTGTCTATATGCTCTCTTCTCTATGAGAGGAATTCATGAGATAGGAAACACAATGTGTGATCCAGGGTCAAACTTTAGCTAAACTCTGGATGTAATCTGCCTATTTGTAGTAGAACCATTTGCAGCTCTTACCCCCAAGGGAAGGACCTCCACCCAAGGTCAGCCAAGTGTACTCTTCCACTGTCCACTTCCCAGACTTTATTCTCTCCTCGCTACATTAATTTTCATCTTGACAAAAAACATGAGTGCAGAAGGGAAACAGAGTTCTCATTCGCTTCTCTCTTGTTCTCTCTAAACACGACAAAAAGAACCTTCTCATGTTGGACGGTTGCCTCCCTGATGCCTTGTTTCATCCTTTTCAAATCTCATGTGTTGTCAATGCTGTGTGTCTAAGGTGGGATAGACTGCCTTGTGGGGGAAGGGTCATCTTTGGAGGTGCTCACACAGGTGTTGAATGACACATATCTGTGATAACACAAAGTAGGGTGTTGTGTTACACCAATCGAAGGTTCTTTTTGACTCTGATATTCTACGTCTAATTACTGAAATCCATGTCTCCCAGGGCCATGTTAGCCTACTGAGATATATGTTGCCACATTATCAGTTAACCACCTCCAGCTACTAAGTATAGCCTCCTGCTGAATCTCTGTGACACTAAACTGCTTGTATAGGCACCTGCTACAGTTTTCAGAATACACTGTCCATTTGCCTTTACCAAGTACCATGAACCTTGCCAGTCACTGCCATAACCTCCATCAGGTGCTGCCCAAGGTGCATAGGAGCCTTCCGGTGACAAAGTAGGTCTGGATTCTCTGGGCCTCTCAATGTGTAGAAGTTGTACTGCAGTCCACACAGAGGAGAGAAGAATGTCAGCCTCCCAACTGGTGATCACATTGTGCTACAGGAGCACCATGGTAGACTGACTGATTGGTCTGCACTCCTCTGTGATAGCAGCAAATATCCCATATCCTTACCATAACCTCATGAAGTGTGGAGTGTACTTCCAGCCCTTTGACTTTTGCCCTGACCATGTAACTTGCTTTGGCCAATGAGATATAAGTAGTTAAGACATGAACAGACGTTTTAAGTGTGCTTGCATCTTTGGTCTGGCTCTTGGGCTTCTGCCATCACCATGAAAACCTACTTTAGGTAGCCAGGTCCCCAGCATGAAAAAAGAAGAGCCACCTCATGACTTACAGACCTACAGCCTATAGTGGTGTCACCACCACAAACCTGCAGAACCATGATCATCAGAGTAAACTATTGGTGAATGAGGCACTGAGTTTTGGGGTGACTGGTTATGCAGCATTATGGTGGTGATAAATAACTTGTACAGAAACTAAAGTAATGCTGTTTATAAAACTGTAGTGTCATAAAACCTTTGATATCAAATGATTGTTAGTGTTTCTTTGCCCTTTGCCACTTCAATAAAATTCAGATACAAGTGTATGGCAGACTGGGCAGTTCACAAATCGACATGTCAAATACGATGCTAGATCTAGAGTTCTTGTCTGCTTTGATGACTGAGGCTTTGTGATTGAGTGGACCTTAACAAAAGATTCCTCACTGGGTTCCTCAGATCTCTAGAGATTCTACTAAGGAACTAGAAAAACATTCACAGGGGATCCTTACTCTTATGTGCTCTTATGTGCTAGAAATTCAGAGCAAGATGTGGAATATCCTCCCCTACCATTCCAATACTCCAGACAAACCACAGTAGCCTGGACATAGGCCATATTTCCTCATTTTACTCAGAATAGCTGATTTCACTTCTACCTCCAATATGAAATACCTTCGCCAGTTCCTTCAGACTCTCCTTCATTCAGTAAATATTTGAGCACCTACTACATGCCAAGCTATGAGCTGGGCACTGGCAATATAGGAGTGATAAAAACCCAACAGTCCCTGAACTCCCAGATTTAGTTACAGAGCCATGGCAGAGGCTGCCCCAGATGGGGCTTTCCTTGATGGAGAAAAGTCTTTTATGCCTTCTTTAGCCTAGAATGTGGGTCCCTGATCAACAACATCATTTTACACCTGACCTAATTTGTAAGTAAGTCTTCACTCTATATCCCAATGCCATCCTTTTCATTCTCCTATTTAGGCCCCCCTCTCTGGACTCCCAACTCCCAGATGGCTAGAAAGAGTATCTATCTGCCATTTTCAGAATGTTCCTTCTAGTCATACCGATGACGGTCAGAGCAGTACCCTCAAATACATATAGAAAAATTCTCCAAGGAACACCTTCTCCAGGTTGCCATACAGTATAGGTATTTACCAAGCTTTGTTCACACACTCCTCTCACAGATAGCTTCCCTAGATTTTTTATGACTTCTTCTGTACTTCTTTTTTTTTTAATCTTTTTTTTAACATTTTTATTTATTTATGATAGTCACAGAGAGAGAGAGAGGCAGAGACATAGGCAGAGGGAGAAGCAGGCTCCATGCACCGAGAGCCCGACGTGGGATTTGATTCCGGGTCTCCAGGATCGCGCCCTGGGCCAAAGGCAGGCGCCAAACCGCTGCACCACCCAGAGATCCCTGACTTCTTCTGTACTTCTGTATTCCAATTTCTTTTACCCAAACCTTTGCATTCAAGGTCATCTCCTAACATCTCAAAGGCATGCTCTAGCTTTTGAACCACTGAAAATGGCATCTCTTTGGTTTTGCTCCACCAAAAAGTGACTATCTGCAATGATATTAACAAAATTATTTCTGATTTCCAGAGTCTCGGGGCTTTGCTCTAGAAGGATTCCTTTCTCAATGTCCTCTGATTTGCAGGTGACAGGTCATTGCCTGGGTGCTATTTTAAAGAGATGGATTCCTAACTCTACTCACTGTTACAGCCCTGTTAGGTTTCCAAATCTAGCCCATTGTAAACTTGGTTTCCTCAATGCTAGAAAGTGGTTTCCTTGCCAAACAAAGATAACCTACTCGGACCATCCATCTTCCTTGCACTGGGAGCATAAATGCAAAAATCACTAGGACCTGTTCCCAGGACCTTTAAGTCTGGTACTCCCAAGCATCCTTCCCAGAAGTGTAATGCCATGTCACACTTTCAATGCTGTCCACATATACTCAAATTCCTAGATTAAGGATGGCACCAAAAAAAAAACCATCTGAGCATCCGATTTATTAGTACTGGTAATTTGTACTGTCTTGAAATTTTATCTGAGACCACATCGTCTGTCAGCAGGAAAGAAATCCATGATCAATGAGTTATGTGTGCTGTGGAGCCAAGATAAATAGTGGTGCCATCCTGATGCTGAACTTCAACTGTAAATGATTCAGTGCTACAGTTTCTTATGCAAGCCTCTAATTTTATTTAAAGTCAAATTTCAAAGGGTACTAACATCTTTCATAAATTTATTATACATATATTTCTGGCAGGCCCATTCCACAGTCATTCAAAGATATGGGGACATATCTAAATCCAGGCAGAGGATTCTTCTGGGGGCAACACCCCACCAATACATTTAGAATCTCCAGGGGAGTCAATGTCAGGATCTGTACTCTGTTAATACAGAGACCAAAAGGAAAATAGCTCTAGCAAACCATGATGAGGGATAAGTTGGATGATTACCCAGCAAATAACAATTCCATCCTCTACCTCCATGGGCAAGTATTTCCCAGCTCCACTGATGTTGGGTTTTGTCTATGGCTTGCTCTCAATGACAGAGTATGGGTAGAAATGGAGACGTGCCAGGTCTGAGCCTAGGCCCCAGGAGCCTCCATGTGTTTCCACAATTCCTATTGGCTGCTACCCCTTTAGGCTGAGTGCCAGAAGGAACACATGGAGCAGAGCCACCCTAGCCACCCTTCAGTGAACTTCATGAAAACAAACGCTTAGAGTTGCATGATGCTGCATGTTAGGGGGGTTGTTTGGGAAGCGGTGAAAGTTCACTGATTGGCCAGGTCACAAGCCAAACAAAGCTGGGGTGCAAATTGGCAAGCAGTTACCAAGGGAGTGGGATGGTCTAGTCAGAGGTGGGGGTTCTCTCTAGAGAGAAATTCACAGATAGTAAGGTGGGGCTAAGCTTGGTCAAAAGGCCAAGAAGAATCCTATTAGGAAGAAGGAGAACAGTAGGCTTGCCAGTGTCCACAGACCACCCCTCTCTGCCTTCCAGGATTATGCTGCTCTCTCTTTTTTTAGGGAGGCAGGATCTCTGTGACTGCTGCACATCATGTGTTGACAAGATCCATGAATGGTCAGTGACCTAGTAGAATGCCCCTAAGGCTTCATCAGTATGAAACTTGTCCTCGCTCTTCCTACCATCCCCCTGCCATGCCCTACCACCTCCCTGCTTGGAGCAATCTTACACCTGCTGCAGCAATAAGAACTAGCAGCTGCACCACATGGACTTCAGAACAATAACAGGTTCCTGACCAAGGAGGGGACCAAAATATGTTTTCTTCCATTCTACTGGAAAAGGTAAAGAATCTAGAAACGTGGGATTTCAGAAGTCTTGTAGCTCCACTGTGAGACATTCAGTTCAGCAGGATATGGCTAAAAAATCTTGGTGGCCCAATCTGCCACCACCAATTCTGAATGTCATCAAGCACTTCAGAGAAGGACCAATCCTGCCCCTTGCAGGCCACTGAAAGCCATGCCAGATGCAAATGGCCACTACTGGACTGGTGTGAACAGTAGACCAGGGCTAGTGCTTCAAGAATAGAATTGTGGTTAAAAAATAAAAAACAATGATAACAGAGCCCTGCTCAGCTGAGGAACCAGCACTGAGATCCAGACACCTCCATGAAAGGAACAGAACATCTCTCCTCTCAACATACCTGATTCTCAGCCAACTTCTGGTGCTCTGAAAGGCCACAGCTGGCTTGGTTTCATTTCCTGGAGCGGGCTAGAGGTGTGAGGAAGAGTTCTGGGATGAGGGTGAAAGAAATTATTATTTGGGTGGGTCACCTAGAAACAAACTAAAGCAAACCCAATATACAGAATAAAGCTATAAATTTTCATTGTAAAGCAAACTTTTTAAAGATTTTTAAACTCAAAAGAACAAAGTAAAGAAGAATTCACCACTGGGGTTGCTATTTATCAACATTTACATGAGCCCCCCCCCCCCCGAATCCTAATAGTAGGACCTTCTCTAGGAAAATATGAAGAGTTGGCAAGACAGCATTTGGATCTCCTATTCCCACCTTTCTCAAAGCCAAAGCCAATTACATGATACAAAAGAGGATGTTTCTGAAAGAGATGGAGACAAAGGAAAAAATGAGAAAGTCATATAAGCCTCACCAGACGGGTTCATGCCCCTGAAATCCTCACTGGACTTACTGGAGCCTACAGGAGAGGAATAGAAACCCCCAGGTCAGAAGGGGAGAGCTTCTCAATAGGATCTCAGGAAGACTCATCTGTCACTGTCCAGGAAAAGAGTATTTCTCCCACAGTAACAAGGGAAATTCTTTATGATTTAAGAGAGTGAATCCCGCAGCTAGCCCAGGCCAGCACGGGTTAGAAACTTCTCTCAGGTGACAGATGAGGGCTTGGCAGGTAAGAATCCAGCTCCAGTCTGGCTGTGGCAGGCACAGGTATAAGCAGAGAGGGAGCTGATTTTTATATGGCCTGCCTCTTCTCCAAGATCCAGGGGCCCTTCTCATTATACTGTTTGATACTCTGCAGTAAGCTCCAACACCAAATTACACATGATAGGATTCAACGATTATAGGAGCAAGTATCTTCAGCACTTCTCCTGAGGGAAGTGGCGGGAAAGGAGAACTTAAGAGCCACAAGTTCATTCATAAGGATCACTAAGGAACTTGTTATAATTCACATTCCTAGGCCTTCTCCAGTACATTCTCCAGATGGGCCTGGGCAGAGGTGCTCTGCTCACACTTCGAGGGACCAAAGTATGGGCTACAAACAACTCAAAACTCAAAGCTAGAGATGCAGTCCCAGACCTGTCATAAACCAGGTGCCTCAAGCCCCTGATGTCTCCCAGCTTCAGGTTCTCTATCTACAAAATAGGTTGGTTAGGCTAGATAGGGACTTCCCTGAACATCCACACCCACCTCGCTTTGAACAGGGAATCCCTCTTTCCTTAGTCTAAGTTTCTAAAATGATGCCCAAGATTCTGCATTCAGAAGAATAGAAACTTCTTCTACTGGTCTTTAGCAAAACAAACTTTAAAAGACACTGGATTAGATGATCCCTTACATCAAATACAATCTAGAAGCCTGAGCAATCCCACAAATCTGTTTCATTATCCCAAGTCCCTGGTTTGCCAGGACTGTCCCAGTTTTAGCCCCAAAAGTGCAAGCGGATGGAAAAACCCTCCTCCACAGCCTAACAAGGAAGCTTAACATCACTCAACCCCACCATGTTTGTTTTTCTAAGGAAAAAGTATCAAGATTATCTGGCACTCTCCTCTGCCTTCTTTTCCTCTCTCTGGCTACTGTCAAGTGCTACAAAGTCTCGTGAGGCTATTTCTCCACATCTGTGCATCCTGGAAAGGAGGGCTGCTAGTTCCCAATCTTTAGTCTCCCCAGCTATTCCATTCATTTCCAAGTGCATTACCCCCACAACTTATATTTCTAGCACTGACTGTGATGAACAGCACAGGACAGGCTCAAGCTGTTGGAGAACAAGGTATGCCCTCTCTTACATACTTCCAGGGTAAAGAGCCTCTTAACTTCTGCCTCATGTTACATGAGCAAGATACGGGATCTTAGAACACCTGAGCAACTGAGCTGGCTTTGAAGTATCCCACACTCATCTCCTCAAAATGGGTATCGACTTAGAAGCCTTCATTAGTTAGAACAACGTTTACTGTCCTACATACACTAGTTTGGAAACCTGAATCTTTCACTCTCTTGTCATTTTTCATCTTTCTTTGGTGCTAGACCAAATGAGTCACAGAACCACTCAGTGCTTTTGCAAACATGATGAATCTCACTTGACCATCATTCGTTACTGTTCAGCTAGCTATCAATATTAATGAAGATGGTGAGCATGAACCCAAGTCATAATAATTAAACTCTTCTTTTTAAAAGATATTTTATTTATTTATTCATGGGAGAGACACAGAGAGAAGCAGAGACACAGGCAGAGGGAGAAGCAGGCTCCATGCAGGGAGCCCGACATGGGATTCAATCCCAGGTCTCCAGGATCACGCCCTGGGCTGAAGGCAGCACTAAACCGCTGAGCCACCGGGGCTGCCTGCCCCCAAGGGCATACTGTCTTCTTTAAAAGACATTATGATTCAGGCAGTTGGAAGGGGGGGGAGGAAGGAAAGAAGGAAGGAAGGAAGGAAGGAAGGAAGGAAGGAAGGAAGGAAGGAAGGAAGGAAGGAAGGGAGGGAGGGAGGGAGGGAGGGAGGGAGGGAGGGAGGGAGGGAGGGAGGGAGGGAGGGAGGGAGGGAGGTTAGACTACATAAAGGCTTTCTCACCTCAACTTTCTTTCAACTCAGCTGTGACAAGAAGAAAAGTTAGCATAGACATCAGTGCAAAATTAAATTGTTGATAGAGGATACTATTAAAATGTTTTTTTAAAAGTAATGGTCAAGTTTTATTTCTAGTATCCAAAAACTGAAAACAACTGATCAACGGTAGAACACGCAAATAAACTGTGTTATATTCACACAGTGAAATAATACCCAACAAGGAAAAAGAATCAACTAGTGATACGTGCAAAAACATGCATGAATCTTAAATTTGTTACTGAATGAAACGCCAGACACAGTAGAGTATGATCCCATTTACATGAAGTTTAAGAAGAGGCAAAATGAATCGGGGGTAATACAGCCAAGAGCACCCTTGTATTCTCATGGATAGAGAGATTTGAGGAAGAGGGTGTCCCTCTATCCTCTAAGACAGAAGGTAGGAATAGCCTGGCAGAGCCATAAGGATCCCTTGACCACAGAACGTCACTGTGTCTCTTCCCAAATTCCCTCCTCTGATAATGGTGCTCTCGAACCTAAATGTAGTTGGACTCTATGCTCTTCCCCAATAAAGGGTTGCTGTCTACATACTTTGTAGGCACCCAGCCTTAATCTCTCCAGCCTACAAAGTTCAATGTTGTTGCACTATTTAATAACACAAGTGAGGATAAGATAATAATTCATGGTGTAAGTCACAGCTATCGTAGTCAAAGGGCTTGGGTGGGGTGTTAGCAAACCCACAGCACGTAGCTGCACAAGCCCTATTCCAAAGTACTCATTTCATCTTTTCAGTTACCTGTGAGGTAGATATTATTATTTTCCCTATTTTCCAGGTGGGGAAACTGACACTCATAAGTAACTGACACCTATAACCCATAACCCATTCATAATCCATAAATGGGGCTCGGAACAGGCAGTCTGATGCCACGCTCTATATCCCTAAGGAGTATATTTATCACACTGCCTTTACTTTCTTGATACTTCTTTACATGTTCCTCCAACATCATACTCTATTTTCCTGAAATTTAACAACAAATCAAACCGCTTCGTTGTACTTTTTTATTGGACAAATTTTATCACTTTGTTCTTAATGCTATTAGAGTTATGAAAGATCTGGATTTCTGAAGCTCTATATCTCTTTTCATCCACCACCACCACCACCACCACCACCACCACCTCTTTTTCCTTTCGTTCTTATTGGGATAAATGGAAAATGGCCTTTTACTTTCCATCTTCCCATACCACTTTGATGAAGGCCAAACTTCCCCAGTCAGCCAAGTCTGGCATTTCCAGCAGTAATCTAACGAGCTATAAAATGTTTCAGAAAGATATTCTTTTACTCCTTGGAGTGCTGATCAAATTCTCCCCAACAGAATCCCAGTGCATTTTATACCAAACTGAGACCAAATCAGAAAAAGGAGTCGACGGTCTCTGGTTCAGCATAGAGTTATCTGAACCCTTTTTGTTTTCCCTCTGCAGTAAGGAAAAGAGTGCTTTAAATCACAAACATCATTGTCAATGAGTACTAGAAAACTTAATGCACCAGAGGGCAGGAAGATCAAAGCTTAGCACCTGGAGAGCTCCACATGGTGTAGATTAATAAAACAATGCCCTCCATTACATAAATCTTGAGCAAGGTTGCTCACAGACGCACACCCCCAAAAAAAATTACTGTAGGGGTCAGATAACTGATATACAATACATGTAGTCTCCCAATCAGGAAGCGTTCCCTCACCCTAGCTCAGTTGTTGACACAAAGCAGGGAGACTTTATTTTGTTTTAAGCTTCTTTTGTCTAAAATTGACATTACAGATTTTGGACCTGGACACAGCACATCTGCAAGCCAGCGGAAATACCAGGATCCTGCGCAGTGCTTTGATTGTTACATTTAAGATATCATATGTGCTACTAGCTCAGCTGCTGCAAAGCATTATAAGCCATTACTCTGGGCTTGTAAAGTACTTTAGAAATACTAGAGACCAGGATTAGGGAAGATGAGTATTCCACATGGTTTCAGGGGGGACGATAACCAAGGGCAAGGCTGTACAGTTAAATTGATCTATGATCAACATGTGGGAAGCAACAGCTTAAGAACCCTGCTGAAGGTGTAGATGCGAATGTGTATGTTAGTGGTTTTGAAATAAACATGTTAGTCAAGCTCTAGAGAAAGGGGGGGAAAAGTGGTGAATGTGGGGGGGGGATATATGTGTCCAGCCTCTTTGTAGGCTATGTGCATGTGTGTGTGTGTGTGTGTGTGTGTGTTACAGTCTGAAAGCAAAACCAAGACTGAATCCAAATATCCACTGCTGAATGTCACTTTGGAATTTGGCTGACAAGGCCTGTGGCTTTTTTATAAGTGAGAGGCAAATCATATGGAAGTTGTGAGTCGAAGTGTAAGGTAGCAGAGGTTTTGGTATTACATTCTATGTAGGAAACTTTACCATGTGTTGATAATGTCCTGGAAACTTTCCCAGCGATAAAAATAAGATAACTTTCATTTGTGTAGGCCATTTAATGCGGCTAGATCCCAAACAGTACATAAAAGTCGATGCAGGTATATCTAAGAATTACAAATCATCGATTCATTATGCTCATATGCCTTAAGCACACACGAGTTATTTATGTGTGATCCCCACGCAATAAAGAGGCACTGGCGCAGATCATACACACTGTCCATGTAACCTAGTAATGTCTCACAATGGTGGAGCATGGCTCCCCCCAATTGTTTCTCCTATCTGAATCTCACAACCAGTCTGTATGTCCAGAAAGAGAGATGTTAATAATTACACCCAAATTACAGGTGAGGAAACCGCATCTCAAAGGAATTCAGTGATTCAGGTAAGCTTTTATGATTATTAAATAACAATGTAACAAAAACCAAGTTGTGCTTCTCCAAGTCCAGCATAAATTCCACACCATCACATTAGGGGCACAGAAGGAGCTCCATCTGCTCAGCCGCCAAGCCATTCTCACGAACCTCTGGGATTTACAGATAGTATGAGAAATGGAAAAATGAGGGACTCTCTCAGAGTCATCATGTCATCCCTATCTCTCTTGGAAAAAAAATATATGTACACACACATAGACAAACACATATATATACACAACACACACACACACACACACACACACACCAACCCTTCCCGAGAGGAGTTTAGCCAGATGTGGAGGGTTGGCACACGTCCCATAGTCTTGGTATCCATCTTCATTCTGTGCAGAGGATCTGCATGCTTATTGTTTTTGTGGAGTCATACAACAAATCCTTCAGCTTATAGAATGCATAGATTCTGAGGTGTTTGGTGGAGAGGAAATGGAAGACTCAAGAAACGCCTATTCTGAATTTATGTTTATATTTTCACTGTCCATTTCCATAATGAAATGGCCTTATGAATTTACTCATAAGCCACACGTGGTCACTCCATAAAATTTGGAATATACAGAATATAATCATTCTATATATGATTTCATATACAAGCACAGCAAAATTATGAACTATTACCCACTTGATTTAATTTCAAAACCATCATTTCTCTTATCCCAGATGGAACAAACCCCAAATGGCCCAGTGGGAGAGGATTGGGTGCTGGGATCAGGGGCACTGTGAGGCTGCACCCAATTTCACAGTAGATGCTGCAGGTGGTCCAGGGGCTGCTGGACGATGCACACCCCACAGCCTCTCTCTTAGGCTTGGAGAAGGGGATGAGATGAAAAAGGAAGATTTAGGTTCTAGAGGAAAATTTAGAAACTGGTTTAGAAAACTAGGGAAGGGGACTAACAGGCAACACAAAGTTACACAACAATGTAACTTATTTTGAGGATGTATATGTTCCAAGATCTGTATTAAATGCCTTGTTTTATTGTTTTTTAACAACCGTTGAGGTAAGACCTATCAGCAACTGCACCTTACTGATGAGCCAAATGAGGTGCAGAGAGATCAAAGAGCCTTGCCAACACCATACATGCTAAACAAGGAACGTATGCTCGAACATGAAGCTAATTCTGAAGCCACAGAGACTAAACTCTTCAGAAAAACCGTCATGCATTTAATTTCATGATTACTAAGGCACACACATCACTCCTTTGCTTTTCCCTTCCCAGTCCTTTCTATCACTTAATCCCTATGCAACTTCCTAAAGTAGCCATCAGCCCCATTTTAGTGAGAAAAACGAACCCCAAAGAGAGTAAGTGGCTTGTCTAAGGTCATCTTGCTGTGAATGGTCACAGCTGGATTCAAACCCAGTCCTGATGGGCCCCAAAGCTTGCTTGCTTTCTTCAGCATCACACCTATTCTCTGGCTCACTCTGTGAGCATGGAGGAGCCGAGATCAAACCTTGTCCTAAGTAAGAAGCACTTTCTTTACATGAGTCAGCCAAGAAATCATCACTTTTTTTTTTAATTTTTTATTGGTGTTCAATTTACTAACATACAGAATAACCCCCAGTGCCCGTCACCCATTCACTCCCACTGCTTCCCCATCTTCCATCAATCGAAAGTCCATGATCACTACTGAACCCATTCAGATCCCACTGAACTGTAGCATGAATATGGAAGAAACCTAATGGAAGTATTTTAAACCAAACTCAACCATTCAGGCTGGGACTGTAATTGTCCAGCAACTGCCACTTCAGAAAGGCCAGGCATGCCTGCAGAAGGCCATCGAACTTTCTCAACAGCTGGCCTCTCGAAGGCAGACTGAGATGCTTTAAGTTGATTGCTTTGATCATCATTTCTTCAGTGCCTGGCCTCCCTCCTGTGAGTAACCCTCTCATTGAAGTCTATGAGAGCCTGGAACCCCTGGGAAAATAGGTAACATAGAATACAGCCCTTTGTTCTTTGGCTGGCCTGTCAAAATTCTTTAATTTAAAATAAATCCTTTTTCTTGCTTGCATTCAATTATTCCTTTTTGACTAAAATGTCTCTGTGAGTGTGTGTTATTTCCTGCTTAGTCTTTTAAGGTTTTTGTTTAAAAAAAAAAGTGGGGGAGGGGGAGGTCCTTCTATCTTGGAGAATAAGTGTGTCTTGCACAGTTTGAAGCAGAAACCATACTGACAAAAAGCTTTTTATTTTTTCAAATACATTAGCTGCGGTTATAACTTCAAACCCTGGTAGGGTTTCAATCACATTGGGATACATGCAATTTATGGCAAAATAAAATAATACCAGGTCATTTGGAATATAAGAATATTCCTAATTTACCTTTTTTTGCAATACTGTAAAAATATACCTTTGTGCATAAGTGAACATATCAAGTTTTAAAAGTTATTTTCTCCACAATCATAATAAGGGTCCAGGAGTTAGGGCTCAGAATGGCTTTTCCATGAGTTTTCAGGAAACTTGAGTTTCTGTCCAACAGTCAGCTATAGAGAGGTTTTGCTGAACGTGCTATATTTTCATCTGCCTCCTGCCTCTAAATTCTGAAGGACACAAATTACTAACTATAAATCTGCCTTCTCTACTAAGACCAAATCCATCAAGTGAAGTCACATCATTTTGGTGATTTTTTTTGTCGTCACTGGGTATGCTGTAGGCATTTCTTTCACTCACCTATTTAAAAAAAAATACTTCCTACTCCTCTAATGATCTCAATGATCTATGCATTGTTTTGCAATGTCATCTAGTCTTTCCATCCTGATTTGACTCCAATCCTCTTGTACAGAATACTGACAACAAATCAGATCAGTGTTTATCACACAAGTGGACATGCAACATTCAGTACTTTCAGACTGGTGATGTGAATTAATCAGGTTTATAATCCTATTTGGTATCTACAGATTTAGAGTTCAATATCGAGCAATAAATGCTACCAAATAATTTTTAATCTAGGGGCACCTGGGTGGCTCAGTTGTTGAGCATCTATCTGCCTTTGGCTCAGGTCATGATCCTGGGGCCCTGGGATCAAGTCCCACATTGGGCTCCCTGCAGGGACCTGTTTGTTCCTCTGCCTGTGTCTCTGCCTCTCTCTCTCTGTGACTCTCATGAATAAATGAATAAAATTTAAAGATTTTTTTTTAATCTAAACTCAGTCTTCTTTTTTCAATATGGTCAAAGCACAGAGGGGAAAAAAAGTTATGCAAGTGAATGTGTATGTCTAATATGTATCTGAGTGTGTACTCAGAAGCTATATATACAAACACAGACACATATTACATAGTTACACATATTACAATTACTAATACATGTATACACATAGAAGCTTATTTCAAATCCTCAGCCAAAGCTACCCATATTCTTTTACCCTTTTTTGAGCATGGACAGAGTTTTTTCTTATCCCCATAAGGAAAATTAAAGTTATTTCTCAGGATCTCACCATGAGGCTGTGTCTCCCTTTCATTTGCCAGCTGATCTCAGCCTCTGTTGAATCAGTGGACCCACCAAGTTGCCAAAATCCACTCCCTTCTGCAGCTTGTGAGGCATATCAAGCCACGAGCTCCAGTGATGTTGTGAAAACAGAGATGTAGTGAAAAAGGCAAATGTCTTGGCAACCATTTAAAATGTGTATAAAAAGCCCCTAATAGAACTTCATCAAATATCAACTCTGGCATTTGGGGGGGTGGGCTTGAAACTTGCCCAACATCATAATTTATTTTGCCAGGAGGTAAGAAATTGACCAGGGTTCAGAACGTAATCCTTCTTCAAATATTATTTCTGGGAACACTTTTCTCACCAAGCATGACCCCACAAATTGAATCTTGCCTTCCCATCCCAGATCTACATTCCATAAGTTCTGCTCTAAAAGTAAATTGTTTATACAGGCAAGAAAAAAGTTGAGTCTTATTATGCAGCGGAGAAAGATTTAGGATTTTTCTATCTGTTAGTTTTTCACTCATTTCCCCTCCCCGCCAACCCCGCAGATTACCAAAACAACTTTTACAGCTCATGTTTTAAGTAGATCTTGTTAAAAGCTGCCACCATACCAAATTCAGTGCTCTTTTAACTAATCATGAATAAAAAGGGTCAGGAAAGCATGCAAAATCACAATCCTTAGACAATACAAAGGCCTCCTTTAAGTGAATAATTTCATTGCTTTCCTTTTTCAAACTTGCTATCTTTTGACTAGCAGAGCATCTGTTCAAAAGTCAGTGTTGGCACAAGTATTTCAATTAAAACAATTGTTAGCATCAACACTGTTTCCTATTTGCCAAAGGCCCTAGGTTTTATCTTCTAACTGTCAGAGCCACAGTAAGAGAATTGATTATCCCCGTTTTACATGTGAGCAAACTGAGGCACCGAGATGTAGCTCACCTGCTAAGCCACACAGCTAAGCACATTATCCTTTAACCCAGCAATCCTATTGCTGGGAAAAAAAGTAATTCAAAAGGATGAAAAAACTATATATACAATAGATTAATGGCTTAGATTTATTAAAATACATGCCCCAGATCATACAACT
Source organism: Canis aureus (assembly GCF_053574225.1). Taxonomy (NCBI): domain Eukaryota; kingdom Metazoa; phylum Chordata; class Mammalia; order Carnivora; family Canidae; genus Canis; species Canis aureus. The sequence continues at coordinate 90,737,730 of NC_135611.1, read as the reverse complement.
AGGTAGAAGAACTGAGCTTTGAACCCAAGCAGGCTCCATTAGAACCATACGCTGAGTTGCAATGCTATACTACCCACTCCAAGCTACGGAGTTTATAACACTTGGCACTGTATGTTTAAGTACTTGTAGTACTTGTGTGTAGAGCACAAGGGATAATGTCAACACCAGGAAACAAGAGAAGACAAGGATGAAACGCATGGCAGATACTGTAGTGTGATTGGGTTGGACCATCCAGAGAAGTGAGAGGGCTGTGGGAGACACGCAGGCAGGACACTGATGAGTGACAACTGGGTAGTATTACCTTTTATTGGCCAGTTACTGTGTGTCTGGCCCATTTCTAATTGCTTTTTGTTTCCCAATTAATTTAATCTAACAAGATATAATCCATCTGCTCACAGTTGTCCCACATCTGGGGGAGGCGGGGGTTGGTTAATGTCACCAGCTCAGAGAACCAGCTTCCAATTTGAAGACTAAACCATAGGAAAAGACCATTACTAGAACCATATTGTATTTTTCTAGTGAAAAACACCTTTTTAGTAAGCCTCCACTCATCAGAGAACATTTTGCAGATGACATGGGAAAGCTGAGGAGAAAAAACAAAAGATGCTCTCATTTTTCAGACTCAAGCCAATCAGCCTTCTTAAAAAAAAAAAAGAAAGAAAAGAAAGAAAGAAAAAGAAAGAAAGAAAGAAAGAAAGAAAGAAAGAAAGAAAGAAAGAAAGAAAGAAAGAAAGAAAGAAAGAAAAGAAATCTGTCTGTGATCTTCTTTGCCCACTGGTTATGTATCCTCCTGGCTTCTTTTTACAACCACATTCACCCCTACACTTGGACTCATGGAAGATTGTTGGTGTTATGAATTTCTTCATAATCAAGGGCTATATAGATATTTTTGACATTAAGAAAGGTCCTCACTGGCCTAGTACGCTTAATAGATGCTTAAAAAGTAAACGCATTTTATCTTTGTAGAGCTGAATGTTCGATATAGTCCTATTCATTATTTCATTACATTAAAATAGTCTCTAAACTTATTTGTTGCTATTAAATCTGTCAGATAAAGATGTGCTAAAGGATCAACCATGATCATACCAGTTTCTCCTCAGGGTTCCAATTTTTTCTTCAACTAATTTTAGCCAACATTATTCCATACACAAAGATCACAACTGTTATACTTGCATTGTGGATTATACATCTATAAGTATAAAAGCAATGCTCTGTGCCAAGTTTGAATAGGACTCTGATGTTCAAAATTTGTGTTTGACAGCAAACCCAAATACGAGTGACTAGAACAATTAAGGCGTATTGAGAGAGGTTGCTGACTATAGTGATACAGAGAGCAGAAGACTGACATCAACCATCACAATGGAAAATAAAAGTCCCTCCCTATCCCGGATCTAATCCAGTTTGCTGACCTGAGGCTCAATCATACTAATGAATTCTAGGAGACCATACATAACCCACCTTGGGATTATCCCACTTAAGTGGTGAAGCTATCTGCAATCATGTGAGCAATGCCTTCAGGGCATTAATTCTCTGGCAGTTTGGGGTTTTGCTGTGCATGGACTATGAATACTCCCCCAAGATGTTAAAATGCCTCATTGAGAGTCATTGGCATTCACAGTAAACCATTTTTGGTGTATAGACGTTACCAGGGATATTTGGGCCAGGTACTTTGAGTGTTGGCTCTATCTGGTGACCTATAATGCTGCCAGATTTGAATCTGGCACTGGCTTCTCTTCTTTCAACTCAGTTTGTCCAGTCAAGATTGGAAACTTCAACAGCTCTAAATTTCAGTGTAGATTTTCAGAGTGGTGGCTTCCTACAAAGGCTGGGCAACTATTCAGGGAATAAGAGAAAGGCTTGGCTACTTCAGACACTCTCCCAGCAGCTCATCAGGGTTCAGTAAGACACAAAGATAACTGATTTCAGCTCCAGTCTCCCTTCTTCCATGAAAAAGCATCTATGGGAAAAGCTGTCAGCAAATCCAATGCACCCCTTCTGGGAAATGCCCTTAACGAGAATAAGAATGATCTAAAAAAACTAGTGTGGAAAAAGTTTCTGAAAGATTTCCAAATATCTCATTATTGGGGATCCCTGGGTGTCTCAGCGGTTTTACACCTGCCTTTGGCCCAGGGCGTGATCCTGGAGTCCTGTTATCGAGTCCTACATCAGGCTCCCTGCATGGAGCCTGCTTCTCCCTCTGCCTGTTTCTCGCTCTGCCTGTGTCCCTGCCTCTCTATCTCTGTCTCTCTCTCTGTGTGTGTCTCTCATGAATAAATAAATAAAATCTTTGAAAATATGTATCTCATTATTTTCCTGTCTTAGTGTTGAGAAGGAATTTGTGCTTATGAAGAATGGCTCTACTCATACCAACCTATAGGAGGCATTATGTGTTTTACTTATTAAATCTTAGTAACAATCTTACAATGGAGGTAATAGTAGGCCTATTTTATAAGCAAGAAATGTCACAATCAGAATAGGCAACAGGATCAGTATTCCAGCTCTGAGACTGGCAGCCCATGCTCAATCACTACATTGAAGGCCTCATCAGATGATGAGATTTCTGCCTGCTAAAATCATCTATTAGGTGCCAACCTCAGGAAAATCCTGTGCTAAATAGAACCTGCAGTCACTGGCATAAGCATGAAATGATTTTTTTGCCCTTCTCACAAAACCAAGTGTGATCATTATTCTTAACTTCCCAAGTACTTCACACATAAAAATTCCAAAGGCAGACAGTCACAGTCCACAGAGAAAGAGGTTCCTTCTAGAAACTTTGTTCTGCCATGGCTTCTACCTCACAATCCAGAACAGAGACCTTGAAATTGCTATGTCACTTCCAGAAAGGAAAATTGATGGAGAACTAGTCCCCCTGAGAAGGGGACAGCTGTGAGCTATTAGCTGCCAACTCTCTCTCAAAGGCTGGGGGAGGGGTGTCCCAGCCCAGCAAAGAACTGAGTAGGGCAGTACCAGTGTTCACCACATTGTCCACCCATCAAATCCACATTCTGGGCACCAAAAAAGGAGAAAGAGGTCCTCATTCTCTTTAAAAGCATTTCCCAGAAGGAGTATATACTACTCCTATACACATTCCCTTTTATCATAGGTTCATCACATGGCTACGAACACCTACAGGGAAATTGCAGGATACAGTCTTTATTATGGATGGCTATACACCCAGCCATAAATTGATGGTTCACTTATTTAAAACATTGGGAGATAACTGATCTGTATTCCAAGTTGACAATTTGACCTTTGCTGCTCCTCCCCAATAGCAAGGCATTTGCACTTGCCTGTGGACTTCCAGCTATTCTGGGCATCATTCCCACTGACCTGGCAATGGCTCTGGGAACCGCCTGGCAATGGCTCTGGGAACATGACTACTTTTATCTTCACTTATTGGGGGCCTTTTTATACTTTCAACTTACAGTCTTGACATATTTGTGCTCATGATCCATCTACCTCCCCCTGTCTCCCGCTTAGGATCCCATCTCTCAATTATGGTTTCTGAGTCGCTAAGACATTTCTCTTCCTCATATGATTGACGTAAAGATACAACATCACTTTTAGGGGTAAATGGCTCCTCACGCCTACTTTAATGTAACCTCACCCTAACTTGCAAACAGTTACCACAATTTAATAGAAATCCACGCTCAGAGTAATGGGACGGTGGTTTCTTATGCACGGAGATGGCCAGCAATGGTAAGGTTGCTCTGTGCATGGAGAATACTTTTTTCTCCTTAATTCTAAGATTAAGAAGTGATTTCCAGGCACTATACTCCACTAAGAAGGGGGCAGGGGCGGATACTATGCAACAGATTTTTTAATTATAAACTAAATTACACAAAGCTATGAAACCTTAATGGGAAACGAGCTAAGGATGTCAACAAAAGTAGAAATACAAATGGGCAATAAACCTATGAAGAAATATTCAACTTCATTAATCACCTAAGGATACAAATTATGATAATAATGAGACATCTTTATCTTCTGTCTGACTGATAAAGATTAAGGAGAATTATGTAGATAGAGGAAATGAGGCACCGTCAAACTTAACTGGCTGAGGCTGAAGCTAGGACAACCTGCTTTGGGAAGAGCCAACTTGGGAAAACCATCAAAAATCTTTTTAAAAATGCCTTGAACCCAGGAATCCTCCCTTCTGGGAAACGGACACATGTGAAAAATGTTCGTATGGGATTGTTCATCTCATATTTGCTTATAATAAAATAAACCCCAAACGTCTAATACTAAAGGCATGTTTAGAGATATGTAATGGAATGCAATGCAAGCCATTTGAAATCCTGAAGATGTGATATAAAAAAGTAGGTTACATTTCAATTTGGGAAAAACATGCAACTTCCAGAATACATGCTCTGTATCTAATGCCAGTTTTGTAAAATTTGTGTAAGTATACATTTATTTTTCTATATTTACAGCATAAATAGTCTGAGAGGACATATATACCAAAAATGTTCCTATGATTTTCTCTAAGGAATGGAATTTCTGAATATTTTATTGCTTCCCTCTCTCTCTCTCTTTTTGCTTTCCTCAAAGATTTCACATTACTTGAGAAGTTGCTTTTAAGTCATAAAACAATCTCAGAGAATATGGGACTGAACCAATTCCTTGCAGAAAAAATGACTTTCTAAGAAACATAAATCACAGAAGAAAATGACTGGTTATTATTTACCAAAAATAAGTTTGGGTATATCAAATAAATAAAATAAAAATAACAAGTCTGAAGAAAAATATTTGTAGTCATGCTTAACATCAAATTTCATATAGTGCAATCAGAAAAATACTATTTTAAAAGTTAATAGGAGGGGCACCTGGGTGGCTCAGTCAGTTAAGTGACTGACTCTTGATTTTCAGCTCAGGACATGATCTCAGGTCATGAGATCGAGCCCCATGTGGGAGCTCTGTGCTCAATGTGGAGTCTGCTAAACATTCCTTCTCCCTCTCCTTCTGCCCCTTCCACTCATGCTCGCTCTCTCTCTTTCTCTAAAATAAGTAAATCTTAAAAAAAAAAAAGGGAAAATAACATGAACTATGTAATAGACAATTCACAAAATGGAAAAGCCAATAAGAAACACACTAAGAAATCAATTCCAGGGGTGCCTGGATGGCTCGTTCAGTTAAGCATCTGCCTTTGGCTCCAGTCTTAATCCAGAGTCTTGGGATCAAGCTCCGCATCAGGCTCCCTGCTTGTTGAGGAGTCTGCTTCTCCCTCTGCTTCTCTCTCTCTCTCTCTCTCTCTCTCTCTTACGCTCTCTCCCTCTGCCTCTCATTCTCTCTCTTGCAAATAAAATCTTAAAGAAAAAAATAATTCCATTAATTTAATAAACAAAAATCAAAACACAGCTATAAAATTAGTAATTATTACATTAAGAATTGTGTGAAAGTGGCTGTATTCTACAATGTTTCTAGCTATATAAATTAATGCAATACTTTTGGAAAGCTATTTGGCAACTATCATCAGGAGCTGGAAAAATGATTATCATCTGATCCAGTAATGTCCTAGAGGAACAATCCCATTAAAGAAAAAGCTACATAGAGAAAAATATTTATAGTAGTATTTTTATAATAGTAAATTTGTGGGAAAAAAAAAGAAATGTCAACAAAGGCTGCTTAAACACATTACTGGTAAATCTACTAAACGGAATATAATGCAACTATTAAAATTATGTGTATGCAAATTATATATGTCTGATGAAAAATTCTTATTTTAAGTGCCAAAAGCAGGATACTGAATTGCATGGTATTTTCAGAGTTTGGATAATAAACACTAAGACAAAATATGCAGATATGTTCAAGCAATTAATAATTTTTTTAACTGCTATGGTCAATATTTTCCTTAAGGAATACATATTTTTAAATCTTCAATTTTAAGTGATGGCTACAAAGACCATGTAGCAACATGGAATGTTATATTGCAGTGTTATCTAAAGAACGTATATTCAGTTCTATGTACATATGGACTGCAACATAAGCAAGTTTTTAAGAAAACTATCTGCTAGGATAATAATTTTATGAGTTAATTTTTATTTTTCCTAGTCAAAACTGTATAATTAAAAAAAAACAACTTATTTAGAAATAAAAGCAGATATGGTACAGCATGATAATCTATCAATAAATGGACTTTCTGAGCCAAAAAAGGTATGTAACATAAAAAGACTAAGAAACTTAGATCTTAATTTACTGTCTTGCTTTCCTTCCTACGTTCAAAACCTAGGAGTTGGGGGATGCCTGGGTGGCTCAGCAGTTGAAAATCTGCCTTTGACTCAGGCGTGATCCTAGGGTCCTGGGATTGAGTCCCACACTGGGCTCCCCACATGCAGCCTGCTTCTCCCTCTGCCTGTGTCTCTGCCTCATTCTCTGTCTCTCATGAATAAATAAATAAAATCTTAAAAAAAAAAAACTAGGAGTCATTAATGAGCATTGACGTTACTTCAGTAGAAAATTGTTAGGCAATGGTTTTGACAAGAGTTGAGGAAAGCGAGAGTGACAGACATTAGCATCCTGCAAACTCCTGAGTAGCATGAAATACCTGAGCCCCTGAGGTGAGGAAATGAGACCAGACACAGTGCCGCTTCCTCACTCCTGAGAATTTCCAGCCTTCTATGATCTGTCTTCCACAAGCCTGGCCTGGATCCCAGAAAAGAAAAATACACCAACTTTTGACTTCCTCATTGGTCCACTATCCAACTCATGAAAAATGTCAAAAAACGATCTGGGCCTGCCGTCTTCCCTTAGTAAGTATTTCTCATGTGCCAACTGTTGACATATGGCTTCTACACTTTGCCCATCCATCCGTAATATCCGACAGGGTTTGCAAACTACTAGTACTTCCTGGGAGATGGGACTCCTCTTGCCCTGGTTCTCGGTGAGCGAGGAAGCATCTGTCGGGACAGCCTCGCCTGCAGGTGCCAGGGGCTATCTGCCTCCCCAGCCTCTGAGGGGAAGGACTCAAACACCAGGCATCCATGTACATTACTCCCTGAGCACCACACTTTTCAAGATACCCTGGAGAGAAACTGGACAGCAAGGAGCTAAGGAAAAAACTGGCCTCCTGATAGGTCAGCCTCTGAGTTTCATTAACAGCCATGACTTACACAACTGAGCTATACAATGGTGGTCACCTCCTCCAGAGGGCCTTCAGTAGGTTTTCAGTAGCTTAGTCAGATTTCGTCCCATGTGTTGATACCACCTCTGAGGGGCTATTTAAGTTCTCAGGTATTTTTCCAAGCAAACAAGTGACTTTCCTCCCATAGTACTCCAGCCCAGCAGTTCTCAACACTTTCTGAACAATGACACTGGAGACCAATGACTTCTGCCCCTGGGAAAAGTCTGATTGCCAGAACCTCTCCCTGCTCCAGAGTATCTGGCAGAGAAATCAAGTAATAATTTCCAATCCTAACTCTTCACAGTACCTCTAAGCGAAATACCAGCACCCTTTCCTCTCCCATTCAAGAAGACACACAGAACGTCAGCTGATCTGAGCGGCCGGCCCACCCCGCAGGTAGACCCCACCACAGTGTATTTGGCATGGAAGCAGAGAACACAGGTCCTCTGCAGAAAGGCATGTTCCTAAGAGATGAGGACAAGGCCAAGACAAGCATGACCAATTCTTCGTCCAAAATTTACTAACGGGATGAGTCTATTCATCTCCCCTAGGGTAGAGCAAGTAAAGGGGCTGTTAGCGTTCTCTCCTCAAGATGTTAAAAAAAAAAAAAAGACCTCAGTGAGAGAAAAGCATTCTCCCCAAGTACAGCCCATTTCAACAACGAAGCATTAGCACATACTGAAAAACCTGATTTGTAGAAAGTCCATGGAACAGGTAGAGGCAATGAGGGGACTAAGGGAGAAATCCGCCCATGTCTTACTTAGTCAACAAATATGAAAAGAATAAAGAAATGCAGTCATTCCTACTTCCAACCATCAGCATAGAGGTTAAGAACATTCAGGCCAGGTCCTCCCCTAACAAGAGTTTGAACCAATCTGTCTGTGTACACTCTGTATACATGACTAAAGCAAAAATATCTAACTTGTCCTCTGTGAAGGAGTTCGCTTTCAAACTTTCTTGACTATGGTCCACAATAGGAAATGTCTTTAAAAAGATGGACTTGCATGAGCCACGTATATAAATACATGTAAAACTGGAAAGGGTTTCACAAATCTTAAACCCTTGCTTCGTGGAAAGCATTGAAGTACTTCAGAGCTTTGTTTCGCTAACCCTGACCTGTCTGCAGGCTATCAGGAAGAGAACAATGTGGAAGCACAAAATCACAACAGATGCTATAGGTGGTCCACCTGGCTGGTCACTTAGTGGGCATGTGCATCCATCCACCAGCACTGGTGAGTGGTGGTTGCACCCTTGTCTGGGTAACTGCCCTTGGCCAACTAAAGCCATCACGATGAGAAATACTCCAGACATTATACCCTACCCCAGGCATAGCCAGTGACCAATGACTGATTGATGTGGGGTCAAAATCTCAGCCCAATTGCCTCAAGATGGGACAACTCTATGGTGCATCTCTCCTCCACAGCCTCTAGAAGTCAAGCTGAAGCCAGAGTAAAGTTAGCTTCTTGCCTGTCCCATCCTGCCTCCCCAGCTTGCTTAGTGACTTCTCCTGAAACCCTCAATAAATCACCTGCACAAGATTCCCCCATCTCAGGCTCTGCTTCTGGAAGGACAAACCTAAGACAGGCAGCAAGACATCAGAGAGGGGAAAAAGTATGAGATACTCCACTGACTCATAGCAGCTCTCTTATATGTTGGTTACCATCTCTATAGAATAACTCTCGCCACATTAAAGATACTTCACATATCATGTATAATCACCAGTTGGAGGAAGCAATGATTCCAATAGATGTATTGACTTAGTCGATTACATTCTTCCCTTGTCAATGAAGGACCCGTTGTTCAATTCTTCACACATTCCTTAAGTTAGAGAAGTATGCTACTGTCTTCACCTTCACATTACACTTTAATTTGGTTAGTTGACCATTTAAATTCTCCCTTGTTAGCAGCTTCCCTGCCCAGTGTAGAAAAGACAAATGACCAACCAAAGGAGAATATGGAAAAGGTCAGGAAAGCAGAAATTATGGCCATATTTCATGGAACAATGTATGAACTGCAATTCAGATACATCATCCCCTCTGTGAGAAGACTAGCGGCAGCAAATACATTCTAAATACATTCTTTCACATTCCAGTAATACCCAACTCATTTACAGACTAAACAAATGGAAACTCAGAACACCTGACAACCCCTACCCCCAGCCTTCCTTTACAGCTGAAATCCTGAGTTCTCCTAAGTGAGTAACTGCTAATGGGTGACACTGGTCCACATGTGAATGGTACCTAATATTTTTATTTTATCACAGGGATCACACCACCAATTAATGAGGTAGGATTTTTACTCTCAGAATTCGTCAGAATGCAGAAAGGTGACACTTTCTCCTTCACATCAAGAGCAAGAAGCTTATAGTGAGAGTGCCGGCTGTGGAGAGGAGAAGTCCTGGGTTCAAATTCCAGGTTTGCCACTTATCGGTTGAGTAAACATGGGTAAATTATTTAACCTCTCTGAGCCTTGCTCTCCCCATCCATTGAAATGAGGATAAGAGATACACTATTCTGATGTACAGAAGACTGACTCTCATATAGATAAGCCCTGAGTACAATAGCTGACACAAAGTGTTCAATAAATAGTATCTGCTGTTTACTTTTCAAGCCATGTGTTTAGAATTAAATTTAGTAATATGTAATCCCACTTTATAAATTTTTGAAAAAGTTAAACATAAGCTAGGTGAATACAAGTTCCCAAAGAGCACCAGTCCCAGTTACCACACCTGCCAGGGCTCTCCACTCATGTGCAATGTGATGGCATCCTGCAGCCGGTGTTTACATTGCCCTGTGTCCTTCCTCAGACCACAAGCATGGCAAGCCTTACCTGAATCAGTCCTGCTCACTGTTTATTCTGCTAAATTTCCTTCAGAGAACCACAGGCACATGTCTGAACCTGGCTATGCTATGGCAGATGGCTCCATATAACTTGGGCAAAAAAACAAAGCAAACTAGTTAATATGATAAAATAATTTAACCAAGGACTCAGTCAAAAATGACTATCTGAAATCATTGGTTTTTCAGAATTTTATATGTCTTGCCTATTCTTTTTCTTTTCTTATCCCTAATTCATTTTAACCCAGCGACTTCTACTCTGTGCAGTTTGCCACAGCAGGAAAAAAAAAAGTTACACTATAACCATGCAACAATGGCAGCTGATTCTGACTACTTGCCAGCATGATGGTGTGGCGCTTATTATTACTGCTACTCTGCTATCCTCGCTACGTCCTGTTTCTCCTCGCTCTGGGCCCAGGAGGGAAGCAGACCAATATTAGACTTCATGTTGGACTCCTTGCCCTCTAGCTTTTGCTTAAGTTTGGAAGAAGAAGAAAGAAAAGGAAGGAAGGAAGGAAGGAAGGAAGGAAGGAAGGAAGGAAGGAAGGAAGGAAGGAAGGAAGGAAGGAAGGAGAAAGAAAGAAAGAAAGAAAGAAAGAAAGAAAGAAAGAAAGAAAGAAAGAAAGAAAGAAAGAAAGAAAGAAAGAAAGGAAGCTGACAAACAACCAGATAGGAAGGGGGAGAATGAGAGGAGAATGTGATGCCGCATTTATTTCCCCATCCCCCTCCCTGGCAACCACAGTGAGTTGACTCTATCCCTCTGTTGAAGACCACAATTCCTGAAAAGTGGCCCTCTTCATCAAGCTTCCCCAGTCCCTCCTCTTCCTCCCTTCCCTTGTTCCTTCTCTCCCCTCTGGGCTCCAGGAACCAAAGGCCCTCTTCCCTCCTTGTGCCCAGAGATGAAAATGACTTCCCACTGTTACTAGCCTCAAGGTATCTCACCAGCTTTTCTGGCTTTCCCTCAATTTCACCTGTCCTTGTCTAAATCGGCCCTTTTTATTGGTCTCTTCCCAAGTTCTGCAATCTGAGTGTTCCACCCATTTCTTGCTGGAACTCTCACTGAACACATTTAAAGAAAGTCAGTAGAATCTAGTCTGAGGATCTGATGTATATAACACAATGATGGCAACTGATGAACTGTAATTTTCTAAGAGAGTAGAACTCAAGTGATCTCACAAAAATATACAGATATATAGGTATCTGTATGCTATATGTTTTAGAAAACAACATCTATACAGGGTATAGCTTAATTTTCATGTACGGAATTCATCTTAATTGTATTTCTAGATGTCCCAAGTCATTGTTCTTTTCCAACGTATGCAAATCTTTTCTCACCGTGGCTTCCAACAGTTACGGTAACCTTGACTCAGGAATTGAATCACATGAAGATCTAGTCTTCCAAATAGCTTTATGGTTTTTACTATGGTGGTGATAACTGATCAGTTTAAGCAACTGTAGTGAACATGAATCTCAGACCATGAAACTGAATCTAAAGGAGACAGCTCATCTTTCTTTTCTAGAAGTCAACTTTGAAGTTAGGCTGTTGTCAAACTGATAGGAAACTACCACAGGGGTTCCATGATCACCTCTCCTTCCTTACACAGAATCTCAAGGTAGAGAGCAGGAAGAGCTTATGGGTAACTGGTCATCTGTCAAGACAATTTGCCAAGGAGATGGCCACTGTCTTGTCCCTATGGCTCCCTGGGGCCCAATCTCTCTCTGCTGTTTCCGTGGTCCTATAGCCCAAGTTTCTATGAGAATGTCTCTGGTTCAAATACCCAGACATACCTTCTGGGTACGTACCTTCTGGGGTCTTGCTCCGTCTGCAGAAATCAGCCAGGATCCTCCAGTTCTCAAGGGCCTCTCTCATTTCCTCCATTCTTCCTACAGAAGAATATTCTTCTAGTCTGCAGCAAAACTCCCTACCCCTGTCAGGTCACTCTGCATCTTCCCTGAGAACCACTCTCTCCTTTTCTGGTCTTTGTTGGATGCTTCAAGCCCTCCTACAGGCTTTACCCTTTAAAACAAAAGCCAGGAGGAACTGACAACTAACTTTTTCACTTTTAACCCTGCTGTTAATGTCCATGGGGACAGGAAGTGACTGCATGTACATGGGAAAGGGTAAACAAATTAACCCAAATTAATATCTCAAAATACATCTAGTTGCACAGTCAAAATCAGTTAATTCGAAAGTCAAAACCCATCATGTGGTCTGTGACTGCCCTGAGCACCTCCACTTGAGTTTGCATAGACAGCATAGCTTTTACTCTGCCACACTGGACTGTCCCATGTAGGCAGTGTGGACCTGGACCCTGTGGTCCAATCATAAAAGCTTATTGAGAGATATAGACACATGGGGACACCTGGGTGGCTCAGTCAGTTAAGTGTCTGCCTTCAGCTCAGGTCATGACATCAGGGTCCTGGGATGGAGCCCCACGTCTGGCTCCCTGCTCAGCGAGGTGTCTGCTTCTCCCTCTGTCCCTCTCCACACTCATGCTTTCTGACAAATAATTTTTTTAAAAAAGAGAGTGAGATACAGACCTGACACCTGGATTAAACATTTTCTACTGAAAAGAAGAATTATAAAAAATATAATTTTCTATTCTATTAGTTTAAAATAATAATCTGCTATCACTTAATTTCTAATTGTCATTTACAAAACAATTTTAAAAGCAAAAAACTGGGGCACCTTGATGGCTCAGTGGTTGAGTATCTGCCTTCAGCTCAGGTCATGATCCTAGGGTCTTGGGATTGAGTCCCACATCACACTCCTTGCAGGGGGCCTGCTTCTCCGTCTGCCTATGTCTCTGTCTCTCTCTCTCTCTCTTTGTGTCTCTCATGAATAAGTAAAATTAAAATTAAAAAAAAAAAAAAGCAAAAGCCTTAGGTTCACGTCTCCAAAAGCTTGATTCTACCTCTCTTTGATGTCAAAACCCCTAAGTCCTTTTCAACCTAAAGAAAGTTGCTTTCCCTTCTCAAAAAGGCAGGATTTCATTGTGAAGTTGATTACCAGAATAATTAATAAATTACTGAATAATTAATCATTGCTCCAGCAGATTTCAAGTTCCATTCCATAATGAACTTCGAGCCCGAAGGAAACGGTGTCATTTTTTTTTCAGAATGCAACATTTTTAAAATAGCAAAAATGCTTAATTATAGACTTTCTAATACAGTATCACAGAATATATTATCCACACATACATCAAATTTTTAACTTTTTAGCAATTTTTTTTAACTTTTCAGCAATTGTACACTCTTAGTCTCTGCTAGCCACTGAGAAACACTGTTTTGTGGCAATAATAAAGTCAGACCCTGCAGACTCTGAAGGAAGCATGGACCGGCTGGGAAGGATTCTAATATATAAGCCCAGCAGGAGAATGTTAAAGCCTGGATCCCCCACAAGAGTGACAGGATTCCTTGCATTTCCTGCTGAAAATGCAACCTCCTCCAACCTCAAATATCCTGTAATCCTTCAAGTATTAAGAAAGCTCCTACTCTGGCCTTTTAATACAGTTGACTTAACCCACCTCCTCCCTTCACCACAAAGCCTTCCCAAATCCCATCACACTCCTCCAGCTCTGACTTGGAAGAGCAGAATCTGAGCTACACTTGAGTTAGGCTCAGAACCAAATTCCTAAATTCATTAAGAACCAACCTAGGGGCACCAGGGTGGCTCAGTGGTTGACCGTCAGCCTTGGGCTCAGGGGTCCTGGGATAGAGTCCTGCTGAGGATCCCCGCAGGGAGCCTGCTTCTCCTTCTGCCTATGTCTCTGCCTCTCTCTCTCTCTGTGTCTCTCATGAATAAATAAAATCTTGAAAAAAAAATGACCAATCACAATATAGTCCCATAGATCAAAACCCTTGAGATATAGGTAGAACCATCCAGGAAAAGCACCTGAACTCCACCTTCTCCTCTGGACTGAGTCGTCTGCTCATCTTCTTTATTTGTACTCTTAACAGGCAGAGTGCCGATAATATGTAGTACGGCTAGATGGTCAATGAACAACTAAGGATGAGGCTGCATAGGAACTGTCTTTAAACCTACAAATAAAACTGCATCCTTATTAAAATATTTAAAGTTCTATGGAATATCTGTCCAGCAGGATCCTTTCCTTACACAGGACATGTCTGCCTCTCTGTGTGTTTTATAACCTATGGAACTAGAGGCTATTATCCAATGATGCTTACAAACCCTAGGCTTTTTAGTGAATCTCTCTTTAACTAATGCCCTTTTGTTAGTTGTTCACTTGCCTGGAAGACAGGATAATTTGGAGTCTCTGAAGTCTTAGAAAGAGGCATTTACCAAATTCTTTCCACTTGTTTGAGCTTATTTACTGTTTAAAAAAAAAAAATCTTCTAAGTGTAACATTCCACAAACCCCACCATCGACACTCTTCTCTAAACACCTGGCTTAGTTGTCGAAAGGAAGAGAGTGGCTTGGGGCAGGAAGATTGAACTGAGTGAGCCCTGGCCTGTTTTCATTTATGAAATCCCTTCCACCAGTGAGCTGATGGAGAGGCAAGGCTACAGAGACTTCTTGAGGCATCAATCTGCTTGAATTAATGTGTTACTACCCAGAATCCGAATGTGGAGCTTAAGAAGCCTCATTTGGGGAGAAAATGCCATGTGTGTCTGGGTATGCAGTGTAGATTGACAGGGAAACCAAGGCAGGCATGTGGTTGACTTTACAGAGCATATCTGGGCACTATAAATCACCAGGTTTACACATGTTACTTAGAATATCTGCACAGGGGGAATGCAAGCATTATTACAATATTAGAACCATCTCCCCTTCTAGGTTATTTTATACCTAGTTCATTGAATTAATTATATAGAAGTCATTTTCATGTCTCTGGGTTGTTTGACTTATCATATTCTAAAATTACTTTATTTGCGTCTATCAATGTAGTTTTAGAAAGCACAACACTTTTCTTAGAATTAATAAATTTAAGGGTTTAACAAAAAATGTATATGCAAGATTTAATAGCTTTCCTACCACCCAAGGAAAAACAAGGAAAATAAAAGGAAAACTAAGTCTATTTATATTAACAATACATACTTCAGAATAACTTTAGTGATAAATATGAATATCCTTATGAAGAAAACGTTAAAACTTTATTCAGGAACATTAAAAATGTTTGACTAGATAAAGATGTATGTATATATATATATATATATATATATATATATATATATATATATACCACATTACTGGACGGAAAGAACAAGTATTCTAACAGGGTCAATTGTTGCCAAATGAATGTGAAGATTTGATGCATTCTCATCAAAACACCAATTTATTTTTTGTGAATTGATGAAGTGATCTTAAAGTTCATTGGAAGAAAAAATAAGCGAGAATAACTAAAAACTGACAAAGAAGTGCAATGTACATCAGTAGGAATTAAAATGAAACAGAACAAAAAATAATTATGGCATTAGCACAAAAAGGTAAAAAGTCATCAGAAATGAACACACATAGTGAAACAGATCCTCCCAGCTATACATTTTTTTTAAATGCAAATTTAACGTATGAGGAAGGTAACATACCAATCAATGATGAAAGGTGCTGGGACAATGGGTTTAAGTCACTTTCAGTCACTTGTGGTCATTCAACATTGTGCACAACTTCCCTATATATATATATATTTTTTTTTTAATTTTCCTATGTTGTGACTGCCTTCTCAAAATAATTTCCAGAAAATTTCTTCCCTATACAGATGCAGCCACCTAACACTTTTCTTCAAAAGTTAAGCAGGAAAACCAGCTCTAAACATAGCCTGGCCTCAATTTTGCTGGTCAGGGTGTCACCACAGGCAGGTGGCAGATGCCTCACCCGGCCAGTTCTGTGGCACAGCCCTGGGCATTACTGCCGGAAGTTAGCCCCCAACCCAGAGACTCTGCGCACCACCTAAAATCCTCAGAACATTATGTGTCTGCTTCCGCTAGCCCAAGGGGATTCTATTGTTTACAACAAAGGTGCTGATAAAAATTAGTTACTAATTCCAAGAAAAAGCTATGTAAATCCTCACCTCTACAGCACATCAGCAAACCTCATGCACATCAAGGAGTAAGTTTGTTTTAAATCAGACCATTTTTTTAAATCTAGAAAAAAAAAATGCATAGATGAACTCCGGATGGAACAAGACTCTGAAAAGTCAGAAAAAGCAGAAAAGAGAACAAGGAAAAGAAATATATTTTAGCACTTAAAATGTTATATTCCTACACTGCCAGGGCTGGGAAGTATAGAAACCTGATACATATAAGTTTGTTTGCTTGTGTATGTGGTTGTTTTATTTTTAAGCTCACTGATAATGTAAAAAAATGCAATGATGTAAGGTATTTTTACCTATTAAGTTGGTGAGGTTTTATAGTAATAATATTCAATTCCAATAAAAATGTATTCATTTACTCAAATGGCAGGAAAGCGAATTGGTGCAAACTTTTGGAATACAATTTCACAACATGCATATTAAGGAAGTAAGATATTTATGCTCTACATGAAGCTAGCACTTTTACTTCCAGGAATCTGCCTAAATTATTTATATTTTCTATATGACTTTTATAAGCAGAAAAACAAAGGTACTACAAAGGTACTAATATTAGAAAAAAAGCTACAAGGAACTCTTCCAGCAAGACTTCTTCAATATAATACTGCCTCCCCGTACCACCCCGCACCACCCCACACTGAGAATTGCATATGAATCAATGAAAGAAGGGCCTCTTTAGTCTCCAAATCGGAAGCTTATAAAAGCAAGGCACAGGGACACCTGGGTGGTTCAGTTGTTGAGCACCTGCCTTTGGCTTAGGTCATGATCCTGGGGTCCTGGGATCAAGTCCTGCATCAGGCTCCCCACAGGGAACCTGCTTCTCCCTCTGCCTATGTCTCTACCTCTCTCTGCATCTCTCATAAATAAACAAATAAAATCTTAAAAAAAAAAAAAAAAAAAAAAAAAAGGCACATCAGGAGAAAAATCAGTAGAGGTAACCACAGTGTCTCTGGAAGCAGGAGGGAAGGAAAGCATAGCTCTGGGCTGATGTGCCCCCTGTAACCCAGACACATGCAGGGAAAAAGTTGGGAAGGTTTTCGAGGCCTCTGAGGATCTCCTCTAGTCCTGGACTACGATGGGTGTTTAACCCACACTGCCCAGAAATACCATAGGGAAATTAAATTACTGAGAAAAAGTTTTATCTTTTCTGGGCTAATAATAGCCTAGAACATAATAATAACCCCACAGGTCTTTATCCTCATCTAAAGCCAAGACCACAACCCCTCCCTGGAAGCTAATGGCAGAGAAGACCAGGAAGCCAACTGGAACTCAAGGATCGGAAGGACCACGGGAGTGTCAGCATAAAGCCAGTGCCACATCAGACCGGTAGTCATCGAGAGACACTAGCTAGCTCAACTAGGGAACCAGGAAGATCAAAGAAGAAGTGGAGACTATTTTCGAAATTAGAATTGAGGACACATAATATAGCAGTTCCTACTGTACTTATAGAGACTGCAAGACCGATCTTTTCACCCTGGAACTATTCTAGAATACCCCATCATGTGGTCATGGTGTGGCCCTGAAACCTTCTCGATTTGTATGCAATGGCACGCAAAGCGGGCCTGTTCCAGGCCCCGCCAGGATGTTTTATACTGCTCAGATACTCATGGAGTTGAGCCTCTTAGTTTAGTCACAGATATAATTAGCTACAGAGTAAGATCCAAAATTTAATATAAACAGAAGGTTTGGAAGCAAAAACAAGCTAGTTCTGGATACACTGAATCCAAAATGTAGAGTGAATAATGGCCCTTCATGTGAGTTTTCATTAATAGTGATGACACAACCACTTAAATCTGGAAGTTACTTATTTCAGAAACTAGATATTGGCTAATTCTCCACAGACCTTCAGTAAATTATTAATTCTTTTCCCCACATGTAATTCTCTCACATATATTTTTAACCATCGTCCCATTTCTACAAGGACTGAGACATCTGGGTCATTTTCCAGATGCCATAGAATACCAGCATGAGACAGAGAAAGCTAGGATCAAATGGTTCAAAGATGCAAATAACACAAGTGGGACATGGGTGAGGCTGGGAGGTGAGCACGCACACAGCAGCAGACCCTGTGGTCTGAAAGGGGATGTGCAGTATTAGTCTAACCATACCCTTACGTACTGAAGTATCAGTAACCTCTTTAATATCCTCTGAAGACAGAAACAGATTTGAAAGGGTTTTGGTTTATTCATTTCTGGCAATTCTAAGTTTTCCAATTCTGAGTCTATCTAAAACTAGAAACATAATTGATATTTAATTATTGACTTTCAGTGGAACTCACCATGCCCACAGTGACAAGCACAAGTGATGAGAAATCCGAGCAGGAATCTGAGAGGGACCCGCCACTTCCAAGAAAAAGCAGCAGCACACAGATGACCCGCTCCTGACCTGGGTCAGAGAGAGACAAAAAATAATAATACAGGAGTCTGTCAAGAGAGAGACCAAGAATGATTCAAAATGCCAGAAGGTCGCCTATGGTATAACTGGGAAAGAATCATCATATTCTTTGTGACTATCCCAGGAAAGGACTACAGGGTTGAGTTGTAGATACATTCCAATGGGATGAGCCCTGGGTGCTATACTATAGGTCGGCAAATTGAATTTAAATAAAATACTTACTTAAATAAATAAATAAATAAATAAATAAATAAATAAATAAAATATTTAATAAGAAAGGAAGAAAGAAAAAATATATATTTCATTTATCTTTAAAACCCCATTTTAGTATTATTTGTGAACCTTTGAAATAAAAACCTATTCCACGTACACATAGGGGAGTTGGTTCATTATTTCATCAGCTAATGCAGAAATCAGCTCAGGTCAGGCCTTGAATCTAACATGAAGGAGAAAGGCTCCTCCCCTAAGAACAGTCCTCAGTCAAGGAAGATTTAAGAGGCGTGTTGTGAAAAAATGCAGGGCTGAAAACCAGACTATGGAGACCTCTCCCCTAACAAGGAACACTTCCCCTTCCCACTGTCCCATACTCCTCAGCAAGTTCTCCCCCATTCCCACACCCTTCACGGGCCCCAGGCTGATGACAAGGAGCCCGGCCCTCATATTGCAACCAAAACAAAGTAAAATCTCTGCTGTGAAGAAGATCCCCTTGTCTTCAAGGCCCTTCTTGGTATGGATGCTGCTTTGCCCTGTTTCCTATTTCATGTAGCTCTTCTAGCTTCTCGAAACTAATTCTCTAGGTTCCTGGCCCCTCTCAGCCTTTCCTCCAAGGCTTCTGAATTTCCAGTGTTACAGGAGTTACCTAGCGTTCAAACCACCAGTGCCAATCCAGGCTTTCCCCCTCCAGCCTACAGAACTCCAACAACCAGAACTCTGAGATTTCCAGGGCCAAGCCCAACTCCGGAGTCCACCAGGATGGAGACAAGGGCATTCGCAGCCTTGCTCCCATCCCCATCTGACAGAATCAAGAACTAAATCAGTTGTATACAGCCCAAGTGCCTACTAAGGCTCTTTATGAACCATAAGCTCCCTCTTGTCTCCTCGTCCTGGAGCTCTCTACAGGTTACGGTTTATGCCTCAGTTTCCCTATTTAGCACTCTCATTGCTCATCAGTACCAGAGCCATTCCCATCATAGCCTGGGCCTGAGAGTCTATATAGTTTTGAGTGGCCTGCTCACAGTGAGCTGGATCAATGATACAAAGAGACAAATTAATTGCCACTGAACTGCCACTGGCTAGGTTTGGCTACATGCCGGTGGGTATCTGTTTCCTGTCAGCCCAATTCACCCTCTGTGCCTTGCTCTGTGCCTCAGGAGCCTAAACTCACCAGTCCCCTCACTGCTGTCTTCACACTGGGCCTGACCAATAAGAGGCAGCAGGAGGACATGGGAGGGAAGGACAGGGGTCAGAGTATTTCATCTCCACTCTCTGCTAGAGTCTGAATATCTGTGCTCCCCCAAAATTCACATGTCCAATGTGATGGTATTACAAGGTGGGGCTTTAGGTCACAACCCTGGAGCACTCATGCATGGGATCGGTGTTCTTATCAAAGGGCCCTAGAAGGGAGCTCCTTAGCCCTTCCACCATATGCAGACATAAGAAGTCTGCAACCCTGAAAGGTACCCTCTCCTGACCACACTGGCACCCCGATTGTGGACTTCTAACCTCCCACATTGTGACAAATTTCTATTGTTTATAACCCCACTCAGTCTGTGACATTTCATCATAACAACTTGAACAAAGACGCCCTCTTGGTTTGGGCCCTATCATCCTACTACTGGCCAGGAAGCCCCTTCCCAACAAGCTTCCACTCTCACTGGGCTGCAGAAACATATCCCCCCATTTGTCCCTTCTGACATAGAGTGGAAGAAGCTCCCAGCTATGGCTAGTCTCTGAGTACTTCATCCTTTGCTGGCCCTAAACCCTGTCCACTCCTAAATTCTCCCTTCATCATAATCTCTTGAACCATATGAACTGGATTCTGTTTCTTACAAAGTCCCTAACTCATACCTACCACCATGTCAGTTCCTGCCCCCCTTCTACCTGCTGTGTTCCTCATCCACCTCCTTGGATAACAACCCTGCCCAGTGGACAAGGGGACTCCTGGCTTCTGTATCCCACCAAGGGTCCCAGTCATGCTAGACACCTTAAGAATTAGGCTCCGCTCCCTTCAGGACACTACACTGGGGTCTCTGCATATCTCAACTACATAAATAAGACACCCGTAACTTCACTGTCTGGACTGGTGCTGAGCTGTGACTGTCCCAATGTATACTGTGCATGCACACCCTGGTTGTGATCCAACCTCTCCATCAGTACAATGGATATGCCTCACTCTGGCTTCTTCCCCAGCTCTAATCTGACTGCTAGCTTCCAGCTGCTACTCAGAGTGGGCTGCTCCCAATATGACTCTCCATCCTATCACTCTAGTCCAGCTGACATTCCTCCTTATAATCTACAATGGGTCCAGCTTTGCTGGAGCAGGGTGGCGGGGGGGACTCTTTCTTGTCCTTCCATCTCTCCTCCTTCTGTTTCCCACTTGGCCTCATGCTTCATCTTCCTGCTGTTATTAAAGCTGTCAAGCCCTTCTTCCATTAAATAATGGTGCCACCATTGGAGGACCCTTGAATTCTGGCTACTTCCATATTCATAAAACTGAGCTATACTAGGGATATGTAGAAGCCTCATGGTCTTGAGTGACTTCGCAATTGCCAATAATAGTTACTCTGAGAACGCTATGGTTTTTGGACTTAAAAATTTCTTCTTCCAGCCACAGAGGTCTTCGTGACTAACTGCTAAATCCCTCCATTGTCCAGTGCCTGACCTCACTCTCTGGGAGGCCCACTCCACTCTGGCAGCATCTATCTCAGCAAAATACGACTTCTCCTGCTCCCTGAGAGCCTGCCTCTTTGCTCTCCAAGATGCCACTCCCTTTCTTCTGAACCTCCCAGCCCTCCCTTCTCCAGAACATCAGCCCTCATGCTTAATAAATAATTCTTACATCTTCCTCCAAAACTCTTCCTCTTTTTCCCTTGCTGCTTTCATTTACATACTGATGTCAAAAGGAGGCGGGGGTGAGGGAGGGCCGTAGCCAGGAGGGAAGAAGATACATTACCTTCCTGGCATTTTACTAATAGGGTCTTTTTTTCTCCTCCTTTCAAAATTTGAAGGGAGCTCCACAAGCTGGAACAAATTTCTTTCAAGCCTGTTTAGCCTTCCTTGTGCTTTTTCCATTATCATTTTTATAGCGGAGATTTCAGTGAGGATTCACAGTGAGTCATTTTATGAGGCAGCTCCATCTGTACCATCTGCAGGCATGACTTTCCCATCACTCTAGACATTACGTATCTCCTTATGGCAGCCCGGACAGGGGGTGGAGATTGCCAAGCCAGGTCACATGCCAGGAGTCCATCACTCATCTGAAGGGGGCGGGCAGGGTCTGCTTACAATTAGATTCAACTCCTGGTTCTGGATAATATGTCCCTCTGGCTTCAAATTCTTTCTTGCCAGCTCCCTGCTGGGCCCAGGAGGAGTTAGGGTCCTGCCTTCTTGGTTTCTCTCCCTCTCCACCTTGGATCCCCATCTCTCGCTCCTCCTTTCTCATTTCTCCACTGTCCCCAACTGTCTTCTTCTCTTTCCATCAATCATCTCTGTCTTACATAACTCTTTTTTCTCCACTACCTTTCTCTCTTTCCATCCCTCTAACTAACTCTCCCCCATGTGGCCTCATCCTTCCTCTTCCTACTGTTGGCTTTCTCTCCTTTCTGTTCCTTCTCACCATCTCTGGTCCTTTGCAAAGAAATCTTCATGTCATGCCAACAGAGAATACAGTGGTTTCTCACAATGTAACCAGAATGCCAGGATGCAGTACAAGAAAAAAAAAATGTTTTTTAAAGTTCATCTCCCCAAGGAGAGTATCTCACATTTAAAATTCATCAGGGCTTGTGTACAATGCTAATGTAGAGAAAACATATCATCCAGAGAATCATCCTAGTCCTTCTATGCCTTTAGGAGTAAGGTAGGAAAACCATTGTAAATTGAGGGTTGCACAGAGCGGTCACCACCATATGAGGAAGTTGGACTCAAAACAGTCATTTCAAAGCTAATTCATCAAAGATATAGCCCAAAATTTAATTCAGAATAAATTTCCTTAGTTTCAATCATCTCTCCCATATTCTAGTGCCTTCATCATAAAGCATCACAGCCAGAAACGAGGGGCTTAAGTAGAAACACCCCTGTCTCTCACATTTGTTTGCATTTACTTTCCATCTTACTTGTAAAAGTTATATAAATACACAAACAAAGACATCTAAATCTTCAACACTGTCAATTCAATTTACAGGAGGATGTCTAATGCTGGCAAAAAAGAAAAAGTCCATCTTTTAATAACTAGTCCAATTATCACTCCATTAAACAGATGAATCTACTCCATGATTTGCTGATACCTACCTACTATGGTAAATCTTCTAAATATCAAGGGGAAGTTGTGGTGGCTTTTATTTGTTTATTAGCCTCCCAGAGATACTTACACAGGTTGCATGAGAGATCAGACTGAAAATCAGTATCAAAATCTGTCAAATTCAAATCAATATACATTAAAATCTCTTCTTTGCCAGCTTGCCTGTTATATGTCAGTTACTTCACCTCTCAAAGTCTTGGTTTCCTCATCTGTCAACTCTGCACAATAATACCCACTCGGTAGGGTCCTTAGGAAAATCTAATGAAACACTCTGCCTCCTTTAATAAAACTCACTATTTAGTGTCTGACAGCTCTTCCTTTTCTCAATAAACTACTCTACTGGGTTCTATGGATCAGGTCTCAAATAAACAAAATCACTCAATGATGTAGATGAATGAATAACAGCATTTTAAAATTATTTGACAGCCCTTCACAAAATATATTTCATTGTCTCATCCTTGGAACTTCAGTACCATTAATAGAAACAGCTACTAACTATTTAGCTAAGTGCTAGGCCGGGTGTTGTACATGCAGTATTTCATTTTGTTTCACAACAACATTTTCAAGTAGAAACTAAAACCGCTCAAAAGCATAAAGTTGAGCAAAAATCAAAATGGCTGCACTAATGCTTCAGCAAAGCTCCATTTTTAAAGAACCTTTCTTCTCTCTTCCACAAACCTCCCCTCCTCCCTTCTCAGCCTTTTGTTTCAGGAACCCCCAGTGCCATTCTAAAGATTCTAAAGACGTGATGAAGGAGGCTGGCAGCAAGTCCACAATTCCTGTCAAAACCAGCTAGACCCTACATTTCCCTGTAAGCCCCCAGCCCCTCCCTCTGAGCAGGCTTGTGGGTTTTTTGAAGGCCTTAGCCTGCTGCAGTCTCCTTTGCCAAGTAACTCTGAAGCTATCTTCTTTGTCCCAAACTCTGCCTTCATTTTGTATTTTAGCTCCAACGCACAGAGGTTGGTTTTTCAAAAACAGTATCTTCCTCTTTTTTCACAACACTGAGGCTCCCACTTGCCTGGTATGACACAACAAATGGCACAACTGGTAATTTTCAACTCATGCTCTCATCTCTAGGCAATGGTAGAACACGGCGGAAGGGTGAAGAGTTGGGCTAACAATAAGGCTACGAGAATCATCCTATTCCTTCGCATTACATGGGAAGTACTGAACACTGGCACCACAGTTGTTTTGGCTGAAAAGTGCCTGAGGTGTTTTGTTTTTTTTTTTTATCTATGAACAATCTAGAAAATGAACAGCAGTGTCTACATTTATCTAATGCAACAGTGCTGCGTCAGCATTCTTCTGTCATGAGATCAAACATCAACTAGGACAAGATAGAAAAGCCATCTTAAACGGAGCCTGGAAAACCACCAAGGCCCTAAAGACTCCAGAAGAAATTGTGACCTGCCCTCACCAACCACCTCAAAGAATTTAGACAGAGGACCTATTCTAGGAAAAGAGTAATTGCCATAGATAATTACATTGTAATATAAATGAGGAGTGGAAACATGGAGGCATTTGCCCAAGTCTGTTAAAATTCCTCTCTGGGCCCCATTATTTCCAATGGCACAGCAAACATTTGTTTACTGAACACTCACTCTTCCTACGAATTGTACTCCTTTCTTTTGAAGTCCCAAGACTCTACCTCTCTCCTCCCCAGTTCAGGACAACATGTCTACCTCAGGGTGCATGATTACCTCTTGCATCTCAGGCCCGTGTGGCTTCCCCAACTGTAATGACACATATGCATGCAGCAGAGCCTGACTCCTAGGCTTGAGTCCCACCCAGCTCCACCTACAAGCTCTGTGCCTGTGGTGACGTCCAAGCACTTCTCCAATCCTGACTTTCCTCAACTTTCGAAAGTTAAAATAAAACTAGTATAAAAAGTTGAGGATTGAGCTCAACAGTGTCTGTAAAACCACCTTTTACATAAATGCAGAAGTATTTTTATTTACCAACACAGCTTTTCCAGAAAACAAACAGCTAAGCTGCCCTGAGAACAGTGGGGGGGCTAAAAAGATATTTGGTCTGCAGGCCACTTGGCCAAGACGAGAGCATCACATCTGCCATTATTTGCCTTGTAAGATCCTACCAAGGGAGAGGAGATGTTAGAACTTTAGACAATACGCCAGCAAGGAATAGAATGTACACATTAATTCATGACTGAGAAAGAACTGTAATTCATGGCAGGAAAAAAAAACTGTACTTTTCTATTCATTAACGTTTTTATACATTTGTATGTATACATTAACATCACACTGTCATTTACAGAGTTAAACTTGCAATTTACTCCAAGGCCTAGAAAAAGAAACAGAATCCCAAACTCTAGTGGAGTTTCATTCTCTTTGCCTGAAGATGGTTCATGTCCATCGACAAACTCTGGTGTCACTGATCTCAAGTGTTTGTTGATTCACCTGCTAGCTCTTGGGGTGGGAAGAAGAAGATAAAACACTTTTCAGTAACCCTTGTCTCTTCTCTCCTGGGAACCTCTAAAGGATTTGGGGTTCTACGAATGCCTTCTTGGGTCCCTTGTGGTGTATTATCATGTTGTCATCACCCATTCAGGATTCAACACTGGTGGGAACCTAATGGAGGAAACCAGCACACAGACAGTCATCAGAAAGCGCAGCTCTTCCTGTTCTTTCTGTTGGATCCAGGTGGAAAGAATTTGCTCTCCAAATCATTTCTCATCAATAGGAAAAGGATGGAAACTGGGAAAAGGATGAAGAAAAGAAGTGTGCTGATAACCAACTGGATGGAAAACTATTTTTAGATAGTATCTTCTCGTTGTAGAAGATCAGCACCCTGGAATTCCAGAATCTGATCTGCAACTCCCTGTGTGTCCTTGACAAAAGTCCCTGAATGCTTCTGATTTCAGTGGCCTCATCTGAATTACAGGAGTCAACAAAATGGTTTCTTTCTAAGTCCAAGACTCTAATAATTTTGGGGTCATTAGGCAAAAAAAAAAAAAAAAACTAAAACATTTTGATTATTGATGAGAGCTGTCTTGGTATTTACCCCCCAGGAAAAAAAAAAAAAAAGAAGAAGAAGAAGAAGAATCCTCCTTAAAAAAAAAAAAAGATTGAAAAAAACTGTCAGCTTTGAAGAGTAATGCTGATTTGCTTCATCCTACATAGTCCATGACGGACTTCAGAATCAGGACACTGAGTGTAATCCTAACCTTGCAATCAAACACACATTTAAAGCACCCGACACATGGGCAAATCCAAGCAAATGTTATTTCCCCTTACACGGTCTTTCCCAGAATCTTCAGTGTATCCCTGAAACTGAAAATGTTAAGCCTGCCTAAATATCTGCTTCCAGAAACACATCTCACCCATGTAGTGCCAGCAATAACAAAAGAAATCCCAATTTTAATGCAGATGTTGCAGACAGTCAATGCTGCCTTGCCATTGGCACAGCAACTGTGATCTGATACTTAGGGCATCATTTTTCCTTTGCAAAAGATGAGCACTGAGATCTTTGCTAAGCTAAATTGATTGTCTCTAGGATGGCATGCATGATTAAAAGAAAAACAACTTAAGTAAAGGGAGTTTCTTTTTGTCTTGGGGTAGTCTTAAAGCATTTATGTTCAAACTTAATTTCCCTAGTAGGAAGGGTAGTAGTTGAAATGTGAAAAGACTACTAAAAATGGGGGCCACTTTTTTGAAGCCCAAGTATATTAAAAACTGAGTCTTTTTTGCCCCCACTTTAAGAGAGAAGAACTCACAGAGTAGAAATCAGTGATCTTCTGATCACTTCCACATTGCAATAATGAGATAATTCAGTATCAGAATCCGTACAGCAAAAATTTCAGACCAACAAGGTCACTAGGATAACAAATTACAAAGCACAAAAAGCCAGAATCCAACAGGTTTCTCTCATCCCTAAGATTCAGAAGCAATGATTCATGATGCTGATGAAACCAGTATCTAAATAATATAATTTTAATAAGAAATGCAAAAGACCAATAGAAAAGAAAGCAGCCTCCCAGTACACCGACTTGTAGTCCTGGCCAGACAAAACCACTTATAGCAATAATGAAGAGGCCCATGCTGTGCTCTCAAGGCTGATAAAGTGGTCCAATCTCAGCTGCTGAAATCTAAGCCTCCTTCTGTTGGCATAGACCAGAATAGAAGAGGAACTTTCGGTCACCTTCTTTGCAGCCCAGGCTGACTTTCCACAGGTCCATTTGGTTTCAAGAGGCTACACACAGGCACCAGGGGACAACAGAACTGGTTCTGCTCAATAGTCCGTGAAGGTCACAGGAGCACAAACTGCTCAGGGGGACGCGCAGAAGACAATGGACCAAAGAAGACAAGGGAGTCTATCACTTAGGTAGCACCCCCTGCTTTTTTCAACATCATCTATGTTTACTACAGAACATAGAAATAGAAAATAGAAAAATGTTTTAAAAAGCAAAGCCACTCCTAGTCTTACCATCCAGAGAAAAGCATCTTTGCATGCTTATATATATACCCTTTTAGAACTCATTCCCAAGTGTGTATGTATACATGCATTTTATAAAAAACAGAATCACAGCATAAATATGCTGTCCTGCAATTCATTTTTTGAACTCAGTAATACATAATATTCCACGGTACTTTTTAAAACGTCAGATCTCCTATTTTGGCACACTTAGTATTTCCAACTTTTCTCAGTTACAATGGATAGACACATACATTTGCATGGCATTAATTCTGGAAGGGTATATACAAAAAAAAAACCCACTATGATAAAGATCTTTGAACATCCATCTATTCAATGAATATCCTTTTTCTGACATTTTTCTTTAAATTATTCCAAGAGGTAGAATTAGAGATGCCAAGTCTATGCACGTTTTGAAAGCTACTGAGACTTATCCCCAAACTGTAATGCATTCTTCTTTAAGGGAGATCCTGTGCTAGCATGGGGGCACGCAGGATGCCCATGATTGGATGTTAAGCAGCATGCAAATCCCAACTGCCATGAAGCCAATGGAAAACAAATTGGAACACTTTCTAAAGCATTAAGGTGATTATTGCTTAGTACCCAGAGATCTTTCAGCAATTTCGTATAAAATATTCCTTCATGTCAGACCCATAACCACCTTTTCAAAATTGTGCCGTAGAGAATCGTCGATATGTGTTTGGTGTGCAGGGCATAAATCTCTCAGCTCCATGCTGCAACCTGCAGAGCCTCCCTCCCACAGGAGAGGCGCTGCTCCAAAGCCAGCCAGGGCAGCTGAAAAGCATATGTTCTGGTCCTCCCCTCTCACCTCTTCCCCTGCACCCTCCCCCAGCTTCCTTCCACCTTTGGGCCTACATATTTCTCTTTGACAAATGCTTTCAGAAAAAAAAAAAAAATACTTTACAAGATGCTTACCTGTGCAAATCTGTGCTTCAAAACCATACCCATAATCAAACTTAAACACACAAAGACTGCACTTACTGGATGCCTAATGGGAACGTCAGAATGACCAAGGCTGTGGGAATTTGGTGAGTGCTGACTAGAGCCCAGCACCTTTCTTGCCTGAGTCATCTGAGCAGAGGAGGGGAATGCAGTTGCTTTGCCCTTCAATTAATGAGCTGTATGAACAAAGACAGGGTAGCAGGTGGATCAGACAAGGGTCATTTCCCTAAGAAGTCAGCATAGAAGTTGACATGTGCAAGTAGCCTCTCAGTCCTCGGGTGTTCCATCATCACATTTGACACCTCTGTACTAGGAAAAGAATAATCTAAGTACAAACAGCTTCCCAAGCCCTGAGCTAAGGAGTCTAGCTCCTCCAAAAGCTGCCAAGAGTCCCCATTCATGTTTCCCAGAGTTCTCTGCAGCCTGACAGGCTTGGCTACCCTCACTTACATCACCACACACAGTCTTGCCTGCTCCTGGCTCATCTGCATGCAGCACTCACTGACAAGGCAGCACATGAAACAGATCTGCTGTTATTTCCATTGTGATTGTGTGGCCGATGCCAAGTGACCCACAAACACCTGAAATGCATCCTGAGATCTGACATAGGAGGGCTATTTAAAGTCCATGTCTGTCCAGGACCTGGAGTATTTGAAGAAGGTCCCTAAATGCTGTGTGCTGTGGTCACTGCTTGTGGTCATTCTGAATTTATTATAGCTCTCAGATCTCAGAAGTGGTTGTCAGGAGAGGAGTTGCTGGTAAGGAATAAGCAAGGATCATAGCTGTGTTGTGGCAGCTGTACTAAGCTAGCCATTTTGTGGCAGTTGGAAAGGAAAGCAGGTCTAGGGACTTTGGAGGCTGCTTAAAGAAATACTCTATATCCCTGCCAAGTGGGCATCTTTCTCCAACCAGTCTCTCCAAAAGAGGAGAATGCTCCCAGCTGAGCAGCTCCAGAGCGATGAGAAGTTTATCACACTCGGATCAGTCTCAGGAGTCCATAAGCACCATTTCCTGAGAGTCCTGAACCCACAGATGAGTAGCTAGTATTTGCTACCAGCAGTGAAACAGCAATAATCACAACATCCACAGTGACAGCACCGGTAATACAGAGCACTACACATCATACATACGTCTTTGTAAATACAACTGCACCCAAAGTTATGTCATCTTCCCAATGCCATCATGAAGCCAGCACTGTCATTCCATCTTTTACAGGTGATTATCCTAAGGCTCAGAGATGATACAGTGACTGCCCAGGTCACACAGCTGGTAAGCGGCAGAGCTGGGTTTGAATCCAGATCTGACTCTGAAGCACCTGCTTTTAACCTCTAGCAGGCATACACTTGCCTGCTCATTTAGACTAAACTCCATGGTACCAGTGGTGCATACTAATAAATGAAGACCAGGACAGTCACTGTTAACAATTCTTGTTACTTCAAGTTAACCATCTTGTCTGTTGATAGTTCACCTAGGCCGTATCCCCAGTGGTTTACTGGACCCTGTCATTTGAATGCTCCCCCAAATCTACACGACCACCCAGTCTGGCCCAAACAAAATCATTCTCCTTCAGAGCACCTGGGTGGCTCAGTGGTTGAGCATCTGCCTTCGGCTCAGGGCATGATCCCAGGGTCTGGGATCAAGTCCCACATTGGGCTCCCTACGGGGAGCCTGCTTCTCCCTCTGCCTGTGTCTCTGCCTCTCTCTGTGGGTCTCTCATGAATAAATAAATAAAATATTTTTTAAAAATCATTCTCCTTCATCCAGACCCTTTCTTTCTTTGGCTTTGACCACAGAATCACTGTTATCCACATCAACCAGGTGTGAAACTATAAAATCATTTTAACAAACCCTTCTTCCCCACCTCCATGCAGTCAAATAAATTTTATTTTTTCTCCTTTAAATGGTTCTTCAAGGATGGTGGTCATTACTTCCTTATTCATAGCCTCAGACCTATGCTCCTTGCCTCCAGATTCTAGTCCTCTAATCTATCCTGAATACCACCTCCAGAATCAGCTTTCTTCAGCAGCATTTGTGCCATGTTATTACCTTCCCATAGACCCATAATCTCAAGACTAAATTCTTTTGCCTGGATATCAAGACCCCCTCTATACCTGGCCCCATCCAACCATTCACTATCCTTCAGTCACCCTTTGCCACGCTTTTACCCATGCTCATGGCAGTGGGCATTCTCTCTCCTGTGCTTTCACTCACACCAACCCCTGCTCAACAGCAAGACCCACCCTGCCAATCTATACCAGCCCAATCCACACCATTGTTCAAGCACTAGGGTGGATCTTATTTCCTCCATGAAACCTTTTATTTTTCCCACCCTCATTCCCCCAACTTTTCTCTGATAGGGACCCTGGTATACTCAGCACAATACACCACTGTCATATTTTCTCACAACCTTCACTAACTGCTTCCTAATTCTTGACCTTTTCTTCCCAGATGGATAGTTCTTGACAAGCAGAACTACATCCTTAATTTCTCAGAACTTACTAATGAAGTGATCAGTAACTTTGTTTTCTTGTTTTTCATATTATTCCATTTCTTTTTTTTTTAAGATTTTATTTATTTATTCATGAGAGGCATGGTGTGGGGGAGAGAGAAAGAGAGAGAGAGAGAGAGAGAGAGAGAGGCAAAGACACAGGCAGAGGGAGAAGCAGGCTCCATGCAGGGAGCCCGATGTGGGACTCAATCCCAGGTCTCCAGGATCAGGCCCTGGGCCAAAGGCAGGAGCCAAACCACTGAGCAACCCAGGGATCCCCACATTATTCCATTTCACACAGAATCCCACACACAGAGCTCAGTCAAAACAATCATTTCTAAATTAACTATGATAAAGTCAAGACAATTTTCCTGAATCATGAAGCTTGGCTTGACTTGGTGTGGAACAGATCTTGGCCTCTGGTTAACCATGAATTTAAGTGAATCAGTTAAAGGACAGAGCCACTGAAAAAGCCAATCCAAGGTAATCTGGGCCGGTGTCATCAGAAGCATGGTGCCCAGATTACCTTAAAACAGTCTGCACCAACCAAGTCACAACCTGAGTGGTGTGTGCAACTCTGAATACCCTGTTCAAATTCTGTGTACCACATGATCAAGCTACTGATCATCCACTACAGTGGGATAAAACCAAGGAGGTATATGGAAATGCAATGGAATATCACTGAAGGAATCCGTATGTTCAAAGGACAATCTAATAGAATGGATATTCTAACAAGGACAATTATTTGTTCCATGCTCCTCCATGGAGCAGAACCACCAGGTAGAATTTTTAGGTAAGGGAAGCAAATGATCCCAGTTGTACAAGTATTAAGTATATATACAAAAAGTTCTTTCCCAGTCATTGAAAGTGCTAGAGCATACATTAAATTTCTATGTCCAGAATGCTTTTAAAAGGATTTATACTTTGAGGAGAAGCTACTATAAGGTGGTCCAGTGAAGGTTCTAGTATTTCCTTTCTACTTCATTTTCTGAAATTGAGGAGGTCCGAGATTTCTTGTGTCCCCTATGGATAGGAGAGTCAGCTAATTCTAACATTCACAAGCCACACTTCTTCTTTTCTGAACCAGCCACAGTGAGCTAGAACAACAGAAAATTCAAATGCCTATAGGCAGGTTACTAATTGTTTCCCTCAGATTGAGAGTAAAATAACAAAAGAGAGAGTCCAGTATAGAACCAGAAGTCCATACACTGCTCAAAGGTATTCAAACTCCAGTTATTTTAAAATACTGTGCCAGATACAATGGAACCACCAGTTTACAATCCCTGAAATAATCACACTACAGAAAAAGATATGGAAGGATTTTGATTTATGTCATTTTTGCTATGGCCACAGAGTGTAGTGATTATTAGCATGGACAATGAGTTAGAATGGCTGGGTTTAAATAACAACTCAGTCATTTCTAGGTATTTCACTTCTCTGAGCCTTAATTTCCTTATCTTTTAAACAAGGATAAGAATACTTACCTAACTGGTTGCTTTGAGAAAAAAATGAACTAATGTTCATTATATACTTAGAGTACTACCTAGCACTTAGTGAGTGCCCAAAAATGAAGCTGTAATTAGAGGACATTCTAAATGTGCCCTTTGTAGAAATCTCCAAGTGGTACAGCTTACCTGAGAGCACCATTTCCTAAACCACAGTCCTTGAAAGACTTAAGAAATGTTCTTAACAAAGAGGGTCCCACGACTAATGAATTTTGAGAAATGGTAGTACTGAAATCCTCTGAAAATTTACAATATACATTAGCTTACTAACTTTACCAACAATATATTAATTTGGTTTAACTTGATGACCATAAACTTTATTTCTTTGACACACGCATCTAATATCCAAAGATCCAGTCTTTTTATGAACACATCTTAGAAATGCCTTATTGTGGGCAGCCCCGGTGGACCAGCGGTTTAGCGCCACCTTCAGCCCGGGGTGTGATCCTGGAGACCTGGGATGGAGTCCCAGGTAGGGCGCCCTGCATGGAGCCTGCTTCTCCCATTGCCTGTGTCTCTGCCTCTCTCTTTCTCTCTGTGTCTGTCGTGAATCAACAAATAAATAAATCTTAAAAAAAAAAGAAATGCCTTATTGTAAGTTTCCAATTTTCATCCTTAAAATACTTATTCTTTCACCATTTACACCCATTTCTATTTCTGAAAATGTTTTGAACCAAATTCTAATGGAGTCAAAGAAACTCATTTCTCTAGAAACCTCAACTTTCCCAATCTTCTTTCTTCACCAAACTTCTTCCCTTCCCCAAACCCACTCTAAACCTTCAAAGCCACCATTGGTATCCATTTCTTTTTTTCCCCAGTCCTATTGAGAACCAACAGACATGTAATACTGTGTTAAGGTGTTGATCTGATACACTTTATACTATAGAAGGATTACCACCACTGCATTAGTTAACACTTCCATCCTGTCACATAATCACCATCACTTGTGATTAGAAAACTGAAGATCTCTTGGCAATTTTCAAATATATAATACAGGATTGTTAACTATAACCACCATGTTGTACATTATATCCCCAGAACTTACTCATCTTATAACTGGAAGCTTGTACCCTCTTGATCATCTTCCTCCTACTTTTCCCACCACACCTCCCATAGCCTCTGGCAACCACCATTCTACTGTTTATGAGTTCAGCTTTTTTAATATTCTACATACAGGTGAGATCAAGTGGTATTTGTCTATCTCTGACTTATTTCACTTAGCATAATGCCTTCAAGGGCCATGTTGTTGCGAAGTGTAGCATTTCATTTTTCTTATGACTGAATAATATTCCACTGTTTATATATATGCCACCTTTTCTTTATCTATTCATCCACCCATAGATACTTAGGTATCTTGGCTATTGTGAATAATACTGCAAAGGATATGGAAATGCAAAACCTCTTCAAGATCCTGTTTTTATTTCCCTTGGATATATACATAGAAGTGAGATTGCTGGATCATATGGGAGGAATCTCCCTACTGTTTTCTATAATGGCTGCAGCAAAATCACATTCCCACCAACAGTATACAAGGATTCCCTATCGTATACAAGGGTTCCCT
The DNA here is from genome assembly GCF_053574225.1 of Canis aureus. Taxonomy (NCBI): domain Eukaryota; kingdom Metazoa; phylum Chordata; class Mammalia; order Carnivora; family Canidae; genus Canis; species Canis aureus. Next base: position 90,703,868 of record NC_135611.1, on the reverse strand, counting down.
ATCTATCAAAATCCTACCAATGCTTTTTCTGTCTCCTTGTTGAGGATAGCCATTCTAATAGGTGTGAGCTGATACCTCATGGAAGTTTTGATTTGTACCTGATGATTAGTGATGTTGAATATCTTTTCATGTACTTGTTGGCCATTTCTGGTCTTCTTTTGATATCCATCTATTATTCATCCTGGCTCAATAGTGTTATAGTCTATACATTCTCTGTCTAAATGATCACTTCTTTTGCACTACTGAATATCTAGGGAATAGTTCTCCCCTTTTCTAAATTCCCAGGCCATTTTCATACCTCTCTAGGGCCTAATTACTCCAACTACTGTCCTACAAGTTATAAAAGACACAGAGATAGTATAATACACATGGGCCTTGGCCTAATGGAGTTTACTTTAGACTGGAAGATTCAGAGCTAATCTCATGTGATAATCAGAGAGGTTCAAAATTCACAACCCACCTCTATAACAAGTGATCTAAGAGACCTCCCTTCATCTTGAGATGGACTTTCTACACTTCATTTTCAATGGGAAGATTTGAGAAAAGATTAATAGCATAAATAAGACAACAATGACCTCTCTCAGGTGTGATTAAAGAGCACATCAGACCTCCAAGCATCAATGATATGGTTAAACCTGTTTTGTCCGTGGCCTACTAAGAAACGTGAAAGGTCTTGCATTCCTGTAGGTCTCTATAAATAACAGCTTCCTCACATTTACCCAAAACTTGCTTTGCATCCAGAGGCTTAGGAGAAAACAGTTTGATGACGTGGTCTGGAAATCAACTGCGGAATTAACTGGACATGTTTAGTTTGGAGCAGTTTGAATAGAGTTTGGGGTGGTCCAAATTGAGTTTGGGGCATTTCCTGTCACAGTCAGCCTTTGAGACTTCTGGGGTTATGTGTGTGACTTTGGGGGTCAGGGGGGATCTATACAGATTTATACATCTGTATAAAGTTCATACATGAGTTAGAGAGCAGATCTGGCCCCTGAAAGTAAGCACGCTCAAGAACGACTGCCCTTCGGTGTGTGAAGATACAATGAAGGGTCTTGTAGCCCCCATCCCTGGGAAGACTATGCAGAGTGGAGACAAGCCCAGAATGAGAACACTCAGGACTCAGCCACTTCATGTGGAACAATTATTCAATGAACATTTTAAAAGGTGCTATGCAGCTTATGAAGCAGTATCACATGCACTATTTAACTGTCCCAAGTTTCCTGTGAGTTGGGATCCCTGTCTCCATTCTACAGATAGCAAAACTGCAGCTCAGAGGCAGAGGTAAAACAGTTTTCCCAAGATCCTACAGCTCATAAATGGCAGAACTGGGACCTAAAAACACATCCTCCTGGATCCAAATCCCATGCTCTTTTCTTCCTAACACTTAATACTTCTGCTTGCATAGCTGGTAGGAATGAAGGCCAGTCAAAAATTAAAAGTGAAAAAAAAACAGCAAAGGCTTTCCAGGCCCGCTAAACCACTGCAGCAAGTGACATTCCGGTATCAGCAACCAGACATGCTGTTCTCCAGGTCTGCCCTGTTGTGTGTGACATCCCTCATCCCCGAGGAATAAAACCACCACTACATATTCACATCAGAGCAGCACATCCAAACAGTGGAATATGATTCAGCACTAAAAAGATATGAGCTATTGGGCCAGGAAAAGACACACAGGCATCTGAGATGCATGTTACTAAGTGGAAGAAGCCCATGTGAAATGGCTGCATACAGTATGATTCCAACTACGTGACATTCTAAAACAAGGCAAAACTATGGAAGCAATGAAAAGACCAGTGGTTGCCAGGGGTTGGGGCAAGGAGAGATAAATAGAGCACAGAGGATTTTCAGGGCAGTGAAACTATTCCTTATGATACTATAAAGGTGGATACATAACATCATCTGTTTGTTAAAAAACCTAGGATGAACCACACCAAGAAAGCAGCCTATGTAAACCACTGCAAGTGATAATAGTGTGTCAGGGTAGGCTCATCAATTGGAACAAATCTATCACTCTTGTGGGGGTTGCTGACAGTGGAGGAGGTGTGCATGGGCACAGGCAGGAGACATAAGGAAAATCCCTGTACCTTCCAATTTTGTTTTATCTAAAAATTAAAGTCTTTTTTTAAAAAAATAGGTTCATATACCCACGTTGTTCCAAACATAAAGTTTTCCATGACTGACTTAATACGTCAGTTTTTAAATTCGAGTTAATTAAAAATAACATCTCAAATTCAAAACAAGTCATATGGGAGTCATCAAGAACCTCTCTATCTCTCTCCTTTTTTTTTTTTTGTTTTTTTGTTTGTTTGTTTGTTTGTTTTGTAATTAGAAATGTCCTGCAGTCCCATCTTCTCAGGAGCAAGAGCCCATTTGGAGAATCTGTTCCCTAGATTTGGAAAGTATTTCCCGAGTCCAGAGGTTGCATGTGAACATCCTAGCAAAAGTGAGCTGCTGCTGTTAGAACATCACCCAAGTATGGAACCATTCAGAGGTCCATGCTCCCCCTTCACAGCATCACCCCACATCCAAAGATTAGCAGGAGAATCTGCAGAACTGTCTTATGGAAGTGGAAGCACATTGCCAGTTGCATGAGTCATCCTGGTCCAGCAAGCATCTGCTTCTCCCACCAGAATATGGATTCTTCTTCTCCTCCCTCCCCATCCACTCCTGGAAAACACCTCCTAATGACTGTGGATAGTGCCCAAGAGAGGAGGAGGAGGGAGTCACCTTCCTGACCCGACAAGCAATCTGTTCACACCTGGCAATGCGAGCCTTGATTATCCTCGACTCAGGTTGTATAACTACAGATGTCTCTAATTTTCACAAAGCAAAGGAGCTCTTGTCTGGAATAAATGAGATAGATAAATTAGAGGGGGAAGGGAAAGAGTCAAAGGTGCCTCCCCCTACTTTTCATCTGTGGCAATCTGGCGCTCTAATCTATTGTACAAATGTCTGCACACAGCATGCCAACACTTGCTTGTAAACTCACAGGAGAAATATCACCTGGAGACAATGAATAATGTCTGTTTCATGCCTTTCGCCCCTAATATACTTTTTGTTTTGAAGGCATCATATGGATTAAGTTAGTAACACCCATCCTCACGTTTTCAAGACACTATCTCCCCCTAAATCATTTCTTTTTGGAACTTGACAGGTTATCACACCTTGTCTCATTTCATGCTGCAGCTTCCCACGAGAAGATTAGTCTTGCTTCACAAATCACAGGCTCCTTTCCTGAGTGAAACACCTTCAAAATTATAGCAAGTTTCCCCAGGGGGTATCAAAGTTCTTTCTGCCAAGGTCTGTGGTGTTCGACCATGGGGCTTCACTGCTCTGAAGCACCATACCTTGGATCACCTCCTTGGCTGAGGGTATGATAGAACAGCCAGAGGAGAATTCACCAAGCCCATGATAACTTCATCTCCCCTTTTAACAGGGTGTCCTCTGGGCAGGGCTCCAGGCAGCCTCAACATCCTGAGTCTTCAGAAGAGCAAGTATTGCCTGGAGCTGCTCTCCCAGGCCCGAGGTGCAAAGAGAGATGAAAAACAGACTATCGGCATCTTCCTTGTGGTTCTGTGATTCACGGAGTTCAAGCACAACTGCTTGCAACTTGCCAACTCATTCCAAACCATGGTTACACAACCAGATGCAGCAATATCCGTGTAAACAGACACCACAGAAGAGTCACAGAATTTGACTGCTTCTCCCCAGTGCTCCTAAGATATACTTTATACTTGTAGCAGCTGTCTGTTGTTTCTGCCTGTTTAATATCCGTTCCTTTGTCTTGTGGTATTGGCACCTCAGTTTCTTCTGGGGGAATCACATCTTAGTTGATACAATTTGCATGGGGGCCACCTCACAATCCTAGCACTGAAGGTGAACATCTAACCAGACCTAGCCAATAAGAGGAGTCCATCAGGGATTCAATCAGTGACAGACACATGATCCATACGTGAGAACTTCTTCAGGAACCAACAGGAAAGAGATGTTCCCTTTCCACAGGGGTTGCTAAACTGATAAAATGTAAGTCTGGACCTGCCAGTAGACATCCTGCCACCATTGGGTGGGACAGAGTAGATCCCATGTGAGAACGGTGCTCTTGAAGAAGGAAGCAGCACTGATAAGTGAGAAACATACAGAACAGCATTGATACCTAGATCCAGCCTTGCCTGAAGTTACTGCCACACCTGCATCATGAGAGCCAATAGACTTTCTTTCTTTTCTAATATAGTTTTAACTGAGTTTCTCTCTTGAACAACAAGAGTTCTGATCAATGTACAACTCAGTAACTTGAAGGAAATAAAAGATATCACTCATCCTGAATAATTCAAGCATTCACTTATTCTAAAAGGATATACTGAACACCTAACCTATGTCAAGTTCTGTGTTTGATGTTTGGGACCCAGAGACATGACACAATCCTTGCCTTAAAGATTTTACAAGCTAGCACCCAACTTGGCAACAAAATCCAGTCTCAAGACTTCAAATGGCAGTGGGGATTCTCAAGTTTATTTTTATGAAGTAAGTAAATAGCATGGATTGGCATAAGTATCTAGCAAATTTATATAACCCAGCTTGGAGTGCCAATGTTTAATATGTTTTTATTGCCTGCTTTTGTGAAAAGAGCTAAATGCCTATCTAATAAATTCTGGAAAGAGGAGACGGTGACCACAGGGTCCATTTCTTCTGACAATGACTTTGCAGAACCATTTCCACCATTACTTGAAGTCTTGGTGTGGCTGTTAACTCGTTAAGACTGCTTCCACTCCCAGATCATGGCAGGTCCACAGATACAAGTCGGTCCAATCAATTAGATTACTCCTTCTTGGTCCCCTTTGCAAGTCCTCCCCTCTCCCTGCATGCCGCATGCTTCCCTTTTCATTCTATGCTCATTCCCAACTCATGACTTCAAATTTCATATACTGTTATATACTAAATTACTATCTCCATCACAGCCCTCTCCCCTGAACCCAATGTCTCACACTTGCATGTCCAACTGCCCATTCCTGATACAGTCACCCAGCCTCACCCTTAACACACCCAAACCAAGCCCCAGATCCCTGCAAACATTTTCTTTCCTGCAGTTTTTCCCATCTTAACAACTGCTGTCAAAAGAACCCTGGCGTCACTGTTGATTCTTCTCTTTCACACTCCATATCCTGACTTCCTTCAAATCCTGACAGGTCTCCCTTCAAAAGAGATCTAGAACCTGATCGCTTCTCACCATCACCTCCAGTGATATCACTCTGGCCCAGGCCCAATCATCTCCCACCTGGATGATTACAGAAGCTTTCTCATTCATTGGTGGCCTGGATTCAACTTTTGTTCCCCTTCACTGTATTCTCAACAGAGCAACCAGAATGATCTTTCAAAAATGAGTTAACACTGTCCCCTCTTCTAGGAAACTCTATTCGAGTTAGTGATTTATTCCAGGACAAGTGCCCAGAAGAGGCCACCCTTTAGCAACTGCCACCTAGATCATCCGAGCTGTCCTTCTATTTTCACTGATGCTCAATTCTGCGTGTCCTTCAGTTCCATGAGCTACTGGACTAAAGCCACTAAGTTTCTTATTTGATGCAAGCCAGGATCAGTTTCTGTTGCCTACAGCCAAAGACTCCTGGTTGGTTCAAGGAGCCAAATATCTAGGCTCTTACTACACCACCATTCACTGTCATAAATGCATAGAGATATAGTGGTCTGGTGCCTTGGATGTCCTTTTCCACAAAAGAGATAAGGTTTTAACCTCCAAAAAGAGTTGCTTATAACTTAAAATCACACAAAAATAATAACAATAAATAACTTCTGTCTGGGTCTTTCCTGAAAAGAGCACAGTGTTATTTTAAACCAATAAGAACTTTACTAATTTATTAAATGCTTTTCTTCATAAAACAAAGATGTGTGCACAAATATTCTAAAACTGTTTCATAAGATAATAATGAACAGATTCACGAAGAGAACAGAGTACCTTCAGCTCCACTTTGGCAATGAGAACTCTCACCTCACTAAATCTGACAAGATAAAACATGAAGGATATGAAAAACAGCCTATGTGTCTTTAAACAGATTGATTCCAAGTTTCATGAAAAGAGAAAGGAGAAGGATATATACCAGAACATTAGCAATGGTTCTGTCTAGGTAGAGGAATGATGATCATTTCTATTTTCTTATTTTATCCCTTCCTTAATTTTTACAAGTTCTGCAGTTAACAGCATTATCAGTATTTGTTTAGGATATGAAAAAAAGAAAAAAATTTTTTTTTAGAAAAATTTTTTAAAGATAGGAGAAGAATCTGAGAAATTGTGTGCTCTTTGGTGAAATCAAATGAGATCCTCACCTTCCAAAACACCTTCCTTTCTGGAAAGCACCAGAACATTGGCATAGGGAAGAAGAAGAAATAAGGAGAACAGACTATAGGTCAGCACTTCTCAAATGACACTCAGAAAACTATCTGCAATAGAATCACCAGGGCACTTGTTAAACATGAAGGCTCCTGACAGCCATCTTGGACCTACTGTACCAGAGTCTCTGAGGGTCAAACCCAGGAACCTGCACCAGACAAATTCCCCCAGTAAATTTGATGCTCGCTAACATCCAAGAACCACTGGAAAGATGAAGGAGGCTACTTCGAGCTCCTTGAGGATTCACCAAGCCTCTGCTGTAATGATTTCAACTAAAATATAAAGCTTAACTCAGAAGGAAAAGAAAAATTCAATCAATCAGAACCATCACCAAGGTTCCCACTTTGCTTTCTATTACATCAACATAATCTACACCATATGCCAGTAACATAACATTTGCTATCCCAACCCCCATAAATCCATCAGCTAGTTATTGAATGATATAGTGGAGTCTTCATTATGAGAGCATATTAGACAAGTTCTAATAATTGATGCTTATAATAATATAATAATATAATATAATATAATAATATAATATAATAATAATCATGCTTCCCAGAACAAGACTAGCATCAGTGAAAGTTCGATCTAACCCAATTAGTCTTTAACATATTTGGGAGTCCTCTTTCCAGTATTCTCAAAGGATAGCACTTTACTATTTCACCATTTCGATGCTTGCTTGGTCTTCCTCATCTTTTCAGTGGACATTTTCAGCCAGAATAAATGACTCTCCACACTCTTCCATGCCTTGCTCCCTAGATATGGCACATACATTCCCACCTCTGTACTTCCCATGGATGGCTCTGTCTTCTCTTCTGCTTTCCTGGATACTCTCCTTCAAGGCCCTGTCCATTCAGATTTGACCACCTGGAGCAGAAACCCAATGACAGTGGCTTAACCCAAGAGGCACTGGCTTTTCTCACCCAGGGAAAAATCTGGAAGTACACCTCCCAGGGCTGATACAGGTACTCAAGGACATTACTTAGGATGCAGACCCCTTCCCTTCTCCTACTCTACCCTGCTTAGCATGTAGATTTCATCCTCTTAGCATGTAGCTTTCATTGATCCTGTGTATTTCAGACAAAAAAGATGGAAATGAAAGATACAGGCAAATGTCTTTTATGCTAGCTAAACCTGGCTCTTTTTATCTTTCTTTTATCTTTCTTTTATTAGATTGATAATATTTTATTTTTAGATTTCTTTATATTCATGTTATTTAACATATAGGGTATTATTAATTTAAGGGGTAGAACTTAGGTGATTCATCAGTTGCATATAACTCTGGGCAACAGTATGGAGGTTTCTTTTTATCTTAAAAATGAGGGAAGAAAGGATATGATCCAGCAAATCCTCTTCTGGGGACATATCCAAAGGAAACACAGTCACTATGTCTGCACTCCTGTGTTCACTGCAGCATTAATTACAATAGCCAAGACATGGACACAACCTAAGTGCCCATCTGCAAATGAATGGATAAAGAAAATGTGGTATATACGCTCAATGGATTATTATTCAGCCATTAAAAAAGGGAAATCCCCCCATTTACACCAAAATAGATAGACCCTCAGGGCATTACATTAAGTGAAGTTGGACAGAGCAAGACAAATACTGAATAATTTCACTTGCATTTGAAATCTAAACAAACAAACTCACAGAAAGAAGTTAGATTTGTGGTTGCCAAAGGCAAGGGTGAGGGGTTGTGGAATTGAGTGAAGGTGGTCAAAAGGTACAAAACTCCAGTTATAAGAAAAGTAAGCCTCAGGATATAATGTACAACATGATGACTGTAGTTAATGCTGCTATGTAGTATGTTGAAGGTTGCTAAGAGTAAATCCAAAAATTTTCATCACAAGGGACAAAACGTATTTGTAACCATATGAGGTAATGGATGGTAAGTAACTTCCTGTGGTCATCATTGTGCCCTAGATACATGTCAAAATGTTCTATTGTACACCTTAAACTTATATAGTATTGTATGTCAGTTATATCTCAATAAAACTAGGTGGAGGGGAAGCTTCCTGGGAGACATTTCTTTTCCATCTAATGGTCAGAGAAATATGCAACATTGCCATCCAAGCTGCAAGGGAACTGATTTGTTAGCTGGCATCAACTATTAACAAAGTAAGGGAGAGAGGATATAGGGGTGGCAATTAGCAGTGTCTGCTCCAAGTATATGCAAATCTGCAATGAAAGCCTTTTGTACTCCTTTTTCCACAAAGATCTGCCCCCACTGCAAAAATCCCTCAGCATTCTATCTGTTCCTCTCTCACTTGGAGCTCATCCATGAAAATGAATCTGATACAGAGATTTATCTACACACATATACAATAGGCATGAACTTCAACCTCTAAATTTGATGGACAAAATTATCTTTTTCCATTTTCTTTAACTCAGATTCAACCTGATTCTCGACTTCATCACCATGGGTATCAGTCATTATGTGAAGTGAAGGACACTCCTAGGTCACACCCAAAAGACACAAGACTTCATGTTCTATGAGTCATTCAGCCTGTCACAGTTCCGGCCAACAGCCCTATAGCCCAAGCCCAGTCTATTACACTGGGTTAGGGAGCTCTGTATGCAAGTCACATGTGGCTACTGGAATTCTCACGGAGGTAAGAGCACAGAGCCAGCCTCACCAAAGGTGCTAAGCAGTTACTTCCTCTAACATCTTGCACTGCCACAGAGCAGGAGATGGGCCCCACTGTCTTTTATTCACCTCATTTTTTGGTTGGGGGGGTGGGGCAGGAGAGCCAAAAGTCTCACAAAAATCTGTTTCCTTCAAAGTAATGCAACAGAAAGTTTTTTTTTTTTCCCATCCACTCCACTCTCCCATGAGCCCAGCATCTAGGCAGAGTAAAGGAAGCAACAGATATGTCTTTAAGTCACCCTCTGCACTTAGACCTGTAGGAGCCTGAGAGGGGCTTAATTACCTTTGCAGATCAGGTGATGGAAATATACAGGAGGAGGATGAAAATACAGCTCTTACTATAGTTTCCTGAAACATTGGTATGACTTGTAACCACACCCAAGGAGAAGTACCCAACCCCCTTACAAGACATACTTAGGTCTTTCATTCCTAACATGATGCCATGAGCCCAGCAACTTGCTCAATCCATGTTTATCCTGTAATATTAAACTAGCCACTCAAAGTTCTGCTCAGTCATATAAGAAATGATTATATATATATATATATATATATATATATATATATATATATGTAGTCTAAAGATATCGTAGACCTCTATTGATTGACACAATTAGGTCTTTGATGCACATTTTCTCAGATTCAGCCCTAAGTGTCAAGCACTGTCATAAGTAGAGGCTGGAAGTCTTAAACCCAGTGAGTAATGATTAAGGGGACTATGAATGAGGAAAAGGCCATGCAAAGGGAAACAAAGATGTGAAAACAAATATAAGCCAGGCCAGTTTTGTAATACAGAAAAAAGCACATGGATTTCAGACATCAGAAAGATCTGGCTTTAAGTTTCAGCCTGCGAATAAACTGCTGAACCTCTCTGATCCTGTTTTGTCGTCTGTGAAGTAAAGATAAAACTCTGAGCACTTGCAACCAGCATGTGTTACCTAGCTCAAAGGAGGCTGAATGTCATGAAGACTAAAATAAGAAAGCATGTAATGACACATGGCCCATTGCCCAGGAGTTGGTAGACGCCACAGGAAATATTTGTTTCCCTTTCTGCTTTTCCTCCTCCTGTGATTTACTCTGAGCTGGGGCTCCTAAGCAGTACAGGACACTGTCAAAATGAATGCCTTTCAATTCAACATCCTGTCTGATTAATATTATAAGCATCAAAACCAGCATTTCCCATTGAGATGAACCCAAGAGTCATCAATGGTGTAATTCCTCCTACCTCTGGGTACTTTCCCCTGGATGTTCTGGAACCTTCTGAAAATCGCCTCTGAAATAAAGCTTAGCAATCCTCTTCATCAAAACCCTCTTCTCAGATGAGTCCTTTTGCCCTTGGTCCCTCTTCTTACAGAGTCACCTGGGTTTTCTCCCAACCCCAGACACTGGGCCTGCCAGTTTTCCCTTCCTCAAATATCTCCTAGTTCCCTGTTCTGTTCATTTCTTTCTGCGACTTCCAGAATACTCGTTCCCTTCACCTCACAACTAAAAGCATTGCCAAAGCTTCTTTGCTCCTGATGATGCCTGATTCAAGAACGATCTTTTCACCATGTTCAAGTCTTTGGGCCTCGCCAGAGGAAAGGAAACATGTCTTTTACATCTCACCTGCATTTAGTGCAGGCACTTATGGTGCCTCAAGAAATACCTGATCGGTTGGTATATTCAGTCTGTGATGTCAGCTGTGCATTGAAGCGAGGAGCTGCACATACAGGAAGCAGTGCTTTCCGTTTGTATCACATTTGTCACAGCAGTTTGTTCACGAGGCCACAAGCATGTCTTCCAAAAATGCATTCTTTTAAAAATAAGTGTACCTTTCTTTGACAAATGATTCACATGAACTTCAAAAAGAAAAAAAATCTCTTGCATTTTTTTCGTCTGCTTTAAACTGGCAGTGTCCTATTTTAATCCCCTTCAAATGTAGTTCCAAATACATTCTCTCTTTCTCTCTCTCACAGTTCTATCCCTGCTCTTCACTGGTTAAGTTTTATGGATCCTGTGTAAGAACCAACGTGGGCAACATCTCTTTTCTCTTTGGGGAACATAAGGAGCCACTGCAACAGCCTCTGTATAAAATGCTACAGTTTGTTTTTTAAAATGCTCTTATGTTGAGGTTTTCCTTTTCCCTGATCTAAAATGTGAAAATGGAACTGGTGAAAAAGTCAGGTTCTCCCAACAACACAGGCAAAGTATCACTCGTTCATCTCCTTTTGCCTCTCAACACAAAGTCTGACCAGCCTTGTTACCTACAGTATGTAATGTTTGGGAGAAAAAGAAAATATTTGGGGGGAAGTTTGCTCTGTAAACAGTACATTGTGAACAACTTAAAAAAAGAGCTTAATGTCTATCCATAAACACCTCCTCTGTGATTGCAACAAGGGTCACGGTTGTAAGCAGTTTACGGTCGATTACTTGATCACGAGTCATTGAAATGGAAGGTATTCTGGTCTCTCTTTGTGCCTCTGTGCACCACACAACACTCCCTTCCCCAGCAGGAAAAAAAAAATGCCTTTTAACCCACAGCAGAGACTTGTTCACAAATGTTTCTAATTCAGCTAAACATCTTGATAGGAAATATCATAAATTATATATAGAGGCCTGTCAGTACAATTTTCAACAGGAGTAACATGAGTTCAGTTTGAAATAAAACTTCAGACCAGTTTTTTGAACTTACTACCCTAAGTTTTAATCCAAAACCCATTTGTGTAGAAAGAGAAGGCAAAATTCTAGTCCTCTTGGAAAAAAAAAAAACCTACCACCGAGAAAGATGCTGAAGGTGCATTCAGTCTTTGTTTTATACTCTTCCAGTAGCTAGAGGAAAAATAAGCAAAAGGCATATAAATGTTCAGGTAGAAAAGCAGACCTAGCAAGACCTCTGATGTACTTAAGTATCCACTGCATTACTTAAGTTCATGCTTGGTTTCCCCTTAAGGGGTCTTCTGGACTTTCTCCACCCTGGACACTTAGAAAGGGTCACCAAGGGCAAACGTGGGTGACCCTAGTGGACACTAAATATGGAAAAAGGAAGGGACAAGCAGGATTAGGGCCGACGATCTTGAATCTTAATTCCTTCTCCAAGTTTATCTGCACTAATACAGAACAGTCAGCACATAGGAATCACTCTCCTTGTGGGATTGTCCAGAGAGAGAATGAACGTACTAACAGCTACTTCTCTAGAGCAAATTCAACCAACCAGAAAAGCAGTGCAATATATAAACACAGGAAATACATACTTGCCTTTTTCTCTTCCTAGTGCAAGCCCACATTCTTCTGCCTCCTTATATTTATGCATGTGGTAAGACTTCTTCCAACAACGTATTGCTAGAGGATAAACCTACATAACCTATATAAATGGGTTTTGTTTTTCATTTTTTATTATTCACGTGTAATTAGTTAACATAGATTGTATTTTTAGTTTCAGGGGTAGAATTTAGTGATTCATGAGTTGTATATAACACCCAGTGTTCATTTCATCACGAGCCCTCACCCAGTTACCCTATCCCTCCATCCACCTCCCCTCCAGTAACCCTGTTTGTTTCCTAGAGTTAAGAGTCTTTTATGATTTGCCTCCCTCTCTGATTTCATCTTATTTTTCCTTCCCTTTCCCTAGGTTCATGTGTTGTTTCTTAAATTCTACATATGAGTGAAATCATATGGTATTTGTCTTTCTCTGACATATTTCACTTAGCCTAAAACCCTCTAGTTCTAAGATAGAATATATAAAGTGAAGAGAAAAGTTTAGATGAACAGGTTATGGCCATATAAACAGAGTTGCTTTACTTTCCATTTTCACTCACAGACAAACCTATGTTAGAAATCATTTTGGGGCCATTAAACTAAAGAGCTAAGATTATATAACCAAAAAATCCATCCAAGGAGATGCAGTATAATTGACACCAATATTTTCTTTCCTCAAAAGAACATTTTATATTACCTTTGGAATTCCAGTATCACAAGTTTAATGTATCCATATGAACAACAGTACAACCAACTTGTCATTCCTCAAGGAATGACATCTAATCAAGGAAATTAGATTTAGTCTTAATTATATAATGTTTGTTGCATGTATAGTAAAAACCTATCAATTAAGAATTTATTGGTATCTAACCTGCAGTTGGGGGAAAACTGAAATGTACTTTAAAATATACATGACACCCTGTATGATTCTATTTCTGTGACATTCTTTTTTATTTTTTATTTTTTTGCATTTATTCTGTGCAGAATTTACTCCCAGGCTTTAAGTTTTTGTTTCTTCGGTTTTGTTCTGGGATATCTTTTTCTTCTGTGCAACTTCCTCTTCTGGTTTAGGAACGATCTGCTCTTTTTCAGTAAGGATCATCTCAATGTGGCAGGGAGAGCACACGTATGGGTTAATCCAACCACGAGCCCTGTGAGTTCTATGCTGAGTCCTCGGGGCTTTGCTCACCCAGATGTGCTCAATGCCCAAAGAATCTACATCTAGACACTTAAGTTCAGCATGATTCTCTGCAGTTCTAAGCATGTGCAAATTCAGCACTCTCCTTGGGCCGACCCTGTGTCCAGCCCCACTGCTTGGAGTGGTGGAATAGCACACACTGCTTCTGCAAAGTGGCATCTTTCAGATACTTGATGGCTTTTTGGACCTGCATACCCTTGATGGCCTGGGCAATTTCATATTTGTTCTTAAAGCGAACACAAAGATTTGAACCTCTTGATTTGCATGATTTTGTGGGGTTTTCTGGGCCCAGTGAATAGTGAACTATTTCCAGAGGTCACCTCAGGCTACTTAGAGGAAGTTCTGTGACATTCTAGAAAAAGCAAAACCATAGGAACAGAAAGAACATGAGTCATAGCCAGGAGCCAGGAAGGGGGAAAAGGCAAGTGGGCACAAAGAAGCATGACGGAAATTTTAGGGGGTGTGGGAACTGTTCTATATCTTGGTGGTGATGGTAAAGTGAATAAACAGTTTTATCAAAACTCTTGGATCTAGGGACACCTGGATGGCTCAGTGGTTGAGCATCTGCCTTTGGTTCAGTCCTAGGAGACTGATGCAGGACTCGATCTCTGCATGGAGCCTGCTTCTCCCTCTGCCTGTGTCTCTGCCTCTCTCTCTCTCTCTCTCATAAATAAATAAATAAAATCTTAAAAAAAAAACTCTTGGATCTATAAATCTACATACTGTATGAAAATTATACTTCAATAAACCTGGCTTTTGAGAGTATTTATTGAGAAAATAATTGAATAGTTTTAATACAAAAGATTGTACAATGAAAAAATTACCCAAAACTCTCAAGCAGATTAGTAGCAATGCTTGCATACTAACAGTGAGACTCACTGACATGGGAGTATAAGGAACGGAGATTAGGTTATCAATGATACATGCTTATGACCATGTATTATTCCCTTCGAGAAGAAACTCTACCAACAACCAGAGATTAACATACTCTCCCCTTGAAGCACATAATTAGAAATTAAGGTAATGTCGATTTTAAAAAAAAACCACAGGAGCACCTGAGTGGCTTAGTGGTTGAGCATCTGCTTTTGGCTCATGTCATGATCCCAGGGTCTTGGGATCGGGTCCCGCGTTGGGCTCCCCACGGGAACCTGCTTCTCCCTCTGCCTATGTTTCATGAATAAAAAATAAAATATTTAAGAAAAGAAATAAAAATAAAAAATAAAAAAATTGTAAAACACTGCAATACTTGCATGAATTGGTGGGGGCTTTAGTCCAGGTCAGGAGTTGGCCAACTTTTTCTGTATGGACTAAATGGTAACTTTGCATCTACCCACCAAACTGACCATAGAAAATAATAAAGGGGAGAGTGTAGCTGTGTTCTAAGACTTTTATTTATGGATGCCAAAACGTGAGTTTCACTTAATTTTCATGTGTCAGAAAATCATCTTATTTTGGTTCTTCTCACCCATTTAAAAATGTAAGAACTATTCTTAGCTCCCAGGCACGCAAAAGCAGGCAAGGACGATCCTTTATCGAGGCTGTCAGTAGTAACCCTAATGTCTTCGTTGACATGTGGGTCTCTCGTGTACTATGGGACTCCTTTCTGCTATGGCTGTCCAGCCCAAGAGCCACTGGTTTAAAGTCACAAAACTGTGTCTCACACACACACAACTACCCAGACTGCCTTGACTTAAATATAAGAGGCAATAAAAGGTGAGGAGCCTCTAGAAACAGAGACCATGGAAAAGAAATTCTGCCTGTGATAAAAAGAAGCAAAACAGCGGATCCACACCCTCCCAACTAAGGTTTTTCAGACTGTAGACTCCAGCTGTCTAAGGAAAGCAGGTCTGGTTTGGCCCCCCAGTGGTAAGGGTTTAATGTGACCTGTTTGTGTAATGAACTTGATGATATTAATATTCTTTCAAAGAGTGTTTCAACTGACTATAACTTATGAATATATATTTTTAAATATACAAGATGGTTGGGGGGGTGCTTTGAGGTGGGGAGGCAGAGGCTCTGTCTTAGCGAGGACAGGAACAGGGCACGTTTATCTGAAACACATTTGTGTGATGGAAACATTTCCAGCTGCACAAATGCTGTAACATCTACGCCCAAATTAGCTCAGGAGTCAACAGATCTCGTTTGGTTATTACATTTATTGCATCTATTATCTACAAATGAAATACAGCTGCGTTGTCAGTATCCCCACATCCAAGCATCTGCTTAATGAGCTTGCAAGGTAGGACAGATCAGGAGCACTTGCTGACAACAAATAAAGAGGAAACCCAATCCTCCCGCCCTGGACAGACACTGCCCAGCTGAAATTCCTTTCCTTTATGGGCAGCAGTAGTCATATTTTAAGAGACTCTAATCAGGTATTTATCCTAAACACAAGCAGCAGTACATTCAGTTTATTTGCTAAATATTAATTGGGTAAATCTGGCATCCAAATCATAGTCCTCACTTTGCCCGTACGGTCCAAGGTCACTTGGGTCATCTGGGGGCATACGAGGTTTGGGAGGGGGGAGGGGAAGGAAGAGACACAAGGCAGGGGACAAGAGCCACATTTCCAGCTGTGTAATGCCCAGTCTGACGTTTTGACAGAGTCTCTAATCTTTTTCACATTTCTTTCTACACAACAGGATGGTGGAACCATATGCTCCAAGTTTCCCTGCAAGTTTTTTGGATTATGTTTTTTAAGAGAGATGAGGCTGGAGGCCTGGATCTAGGAAAGAGTCAGAGCTGGGAATTATCTCCATATTTCTACCAGTTGAAAGAATCTCCAAGGATCTCCCCCATTGCCAGTATATATTTTATAGGCACTGGGTACACACCTGTTTTCAATCGCACCTTCACATCAGAAGAGCCCTCTAGGAGTGGCCTGCAAGCACCAGCCTGGCTGAGAGCAAAGGAACAGTTGCCTGCCCAAGGCTGTCTTCTCTCTGCTTTGTAAATGATTTCTGAGCCACGTGTGGGAGAAAGGCCTGCCCGGGCTCTCGCTGACATCACGCCTGTGGAACTCCAGCCTTGCCATAGGAATGCTAGAGAGGCGGACATGTGTTTAAGCTGCTGGTCAGCCGGGGTCTTCCTCATTGCAAATGGATTTGGGCTCATAAACTATGGGAGATTAGTTTTAAGCCCTCACAGTAGACCTTGCTTAGCTGACTCCAGGTGACATGAAAGGCAGAGGAGGGGCAGAGAGTCAAGCCCAGCCCCTCACCCTCTTCCAGATGTCTGGACTCAGAACCCAGAGTGTGGAGAAGGATGTTCAAGGCAGCTGGACTGCAATGATGTTGCCAGGGCAGGTCCCACCTAACAGCACCACGTGCAACATGCCTCCCCGCAAAACACTTCACTGAAGACCAAACCTTTCATCTCAAGGTAGAGATGGGATTGTCATCAAGGAGCCAGGCCTCCTCCTCTGGTGGGATCTGAGAAATTCCTTGACCACCAACTCCATTAAGATCAGGGAAGAGGATTACAGTTTTAGAGAAACCTGTATTCCAATCTCACTTTCTAGGTCTGTGGGTGAAGACAAGCCCCTTTCACAATCTCTAAACCAGTACACTAATGTTGATTACTTCCTGCAGACATGTCATAAAGATGGAGTCCAGGTGGGAGCTCAAAGCTCACAAATTTCCCTTGTGCCAAGCAGATCCCAGCAAATGCTGGGTTTGCATGACCTTGAATGACATGTGGGAACTTGTGGGGTTATCCTTCCCATCTTCCCACCTCCCAGCCTGTCCTATTGCCAAACCCTGGACTCAACTCTCCTGTTCCCCACACCCAAACTCGGTTTCACAGCTTTGGTTAGGTTCTACAGGGAAAGCTTCATATAAACCAATTCTGTACATCGCTGAGAATAGCTGACTAGGATGTTTGCAGTAGACCAAGGGAACACCTCAATCTCAACAATGCACAAAACCACAGCTTAAGTCTTCAACCAATGGTGGAAAGGGACATGAAGAGGGAGTCCAAGGCCTTGCTGAGAGCCTTCTCAGGTCCTCCTCTGTCATCTTTTAGATAAGTCAAGGACAAAACAATCAAAAACTCAATTTGCAAGTGGTCAAGACAGAGAGACATGTTCATACTACAAACCTCAGAACAAGAAGACCATCTTCACCATATCCAGGCCTTCCCCTTATAATCCTTCCAGAGTCAGGAGGGCTGTGGAGTCAACAGCCCTCCTGTGGCAGTATCAGAAGGGGCAAATAAGAGAATTGCTGCCCTGACATCCCAAATCCTGATGATACAGCAGTAGTGACAGCTTCCACCACCTTTTTTCTGCCCTACTTTTTCAGACACTGGACTGCTTCTTCCCACGAGGGAAGATGAGGACCTGAGCCTGGGATGGATGTACTACAGATTGAGTGTCTGTGTCCCCCCTGAATTTCTATGTTGAAACCTAAGCCCCAATGTGATAGATTTGGAGATGGGGCTGGGCATTTGGGAAGGGACTGGGTCACAAAGGTGGAATCTTCATGAATGGGATTAGTGCCCTTAGAAGAGAGACCCCAGAGAGGTCACCATAAAAAGACAGTTGTCTATGAACCCGAAATTGCAGCTCCTCCAGACACTGAATCTGCCAGCACCTTCACATTGGGGCTTATCCTCCCAAAGTGTAAGAAAGAAATTTCTGTTGTTTGTAAGCCACCTAGCCTATAAGATTTCTGGCACAACAGCCTGAACAAAGACAGAAGGCAAAAGGCAAACTTCATGGTAACTGAGCCACTAACATTATTATCTGCTGCCTCTGACCAAGCTTTCCCCCATGCTCTTCTCAGCAAGATTTGTCTTTGTTTTTACCCACCATTCACGCCCTGCAAAAAAAAAAAAAAAAGAGTGGGGAAAGAAAGGCCCATGCCGGAGGCTCGGTAAACCTGAAGGGCCATGGCTCAGAGGGAAGTGTGTAACTTGGTTTTCACTGACACCCATGTTAAAATGTCAATTACCGACAGCAAAACACTTCATGATTACATTCCTATTCACATTATTCCTGATAATGTTTTCCTTCCTATTATCAGCATTTCATAGTTTGTAATCCCACTCAACTTAAAAAAAAAAAGTTATTTTGCCTTTATTTGATCTGTCATCATGGGGTGGTTCTCTTCTCTCTCCCACACCAAAGCACCCCCCTCCATGCACTCACATGCATGTGTGTACACACACACACATACACACACACACACACACACACACACACTTCAATGTGGGCCCGCCTTTCAAAAGCCAAAAACAACAAGATCAAAAAGTTGTTAGTAGAGCAGATGTCAAGTGGTCCCCCTGGACTCCTACTTAACCCCTTCCAGAGATCTGACTGGACCCTGACAAGGAATTGATTTGGTGAGGAAAGCAGAAGGCTTGGTAAACACAGCCCCACCTCTCCTTATAAATCTCCAAAAGGAAGGACATTACAACCATTCTTCCACAATGCCATCTGCTCCCAGGGAAATATGCACACAACTGCTTTTCCAAAGGAAACTTTAACTGTGAACATGCTTTGCTAATTGGAGTTGTTTATGACCCAATGTAACAAAAGTTGATGTTGGAAACTGGAAGCATTCTCCTTGTTTTGTTTCTTTAGACCTTCCTCTCTTTCTACTCTAGAACTGTTACCTAAAACCAGGTGTGTGACATGTCTGAGTAAAAGTTAAGTAATCGGGGCCTTTTATCTACATGACAAAGATATATGGGGAATTTCAAGACCTAATGATTACAAATGGACAGGAAATTAGCATGAAGAAACTTTTCCTTATCTTACCTCTAAACACAGCATGCATCACTAATTTATCATATTAGACTAGGGCCATATTGGGATGACCTGCAACTCCTTCATAAGTAAAAAAAAAAAAAAAAAAATGCCAACTATTTTGAAAGTCTTCACAGGCATCATCTCAAATTGCGGCTATTTTTTTTTTTTTTAAGATTTATTTATTTGAGAGAGAGAGGAAGAGAGAGCGCATGTGCACAAGAAGAAAGAATCTCAAGCAGACTCCACACCAAGCATGGAGCCCAACTCAGGGCTCAATCTCACAACCCCAAGATCATGACCTGAGCTGAAGCCAATAATTAGGATGCTTAACCAACTGTGCCACCCAGGCGTCCCTCAAATTGCAGCTCTTTCCAAACCTAGGGAATTATTACCCAAATTGTATATATATAATAAGATGAAAAGATGGACATTTTCTGAAAGTACTGGAACAACTTTCCAAAATATTGACAGTAAATCAGAACAATCAAGTTATTTTCCTGTAATCAGATAAGTTTGACTTCAAATGAGTGGCCACTTGGTAAAGAACTATGTTTGCAAATCAAATGTAGATTGTAATGTAGCATTGAACCAATTTTCAACTCCCGGAACTGAAGTTCTAGTCATTAAATAACCCTCAGAGATGTAAATAACTTCTGTGCCTTAAAAAGAAAGAAAAGAAAGAAAAGAAAGAAAGAAAGAAAGGAAGGAAGGAAGGAAGGAAGGAAGGAAGGAAGGAAGGAAGGAAGGAAGGAAGGAAGGAAAGAAAGAAAGAAAGAAAGAAAGAAAGAAAGAAAGAAAGAAAGAAAGAAAGAAAGAAAGAAAGAAAGAAAGAAAGAAAAAAATAGTAGAGGAAAATCACCTTCCATGTGACTTTAGATTCATGCTCTTCTTAATCAAAAGCATTTGATGGTCATTAATTACATGTTTGTCAGAAACTCTAGGCTGTTTCAAACATTGTTCTTTGAACTGGAGTATCACGTTCAAGTGCACTGCCAGTCGACAGTGGGTTTTATTGCACTTTTACTTCACCTCTTCCCTAGTGTCAAGCGATTCAGGTTGCAGAGGAGCTGACAAGCATCAGCAATACAAGGTCTGTGGGGGATGATAGACAGCGGGGTTTGTAACTTTCAAAGATGTGGGCTGCCATATTTTAGGGGGTAGGCCCCAGTGACAGGTCTGCTTTCATTTACTTGTGCGTGAATGCTTTTGTCCCAGGGCTACCTTATGGACTTTGACATCTCCCAAGGTGCTCCAGAAAGCCATTTCCAGGCAAAAATGTGCCAAACGACAACTTAATCATAACCAGGAGATGCAGCATTATGCGGCTGGCCACCGTGTGCACCCCATTCTGGAAACCCAGGCTGCCACCACTGTTGTTTGCAGGAGGCAGAAAGGAAGCCCACAGGATCAGGCCTAACATGAAGGAGGCCACCAAGATCCAGGTTCCAAGTACAACAGAAAGAACTTCCTGCATGGAATGAGAACGACAAGGTACTCAAATCCTAGACTGTGTCCTAACCAGGTTGTTTCAGCTTCAGTCTCTGTTCCCTTAGCTGACCCTGTGGAAAACAGTAAGCATGGTCCCTGAAGATCCTGCTAACAGCTCCCTGCATCTTCTATCCTCTGTGCCTTTGCTCAAGCTCCTTTCTGCTGTTTAAATCCAACCCTTATTTCTAGGTCCCAGATCTCTCCTGATGCTCTCTTGAGAGCTTTCTCAGCATCACACAGATGTCATCTGGGTCTCCTTCTCTGCAGAGATGTAGTTAAACATGACCTGGTCTCTAGTTCCCCATCCTGGGATAGCATGAGGTTCTCCTCCTGACAGCCATGAGTTCCCATCACTTCTATCTTCTTGTTTCACTCTCCTGACTGTATCCCATAATGTGTGTCCATTCTTCCTCACTAGAGCCAGAACACACAACTCAGTCCAGTAAATGAATTTTGATTACGCATTTAACCATCTCTATAGGGACTACTGAAGATTAAACAGTTCTTAGAGAGGAATCGCATTGAGAAGCATGCAATTACCTCCTGGCTCCACGTCAAGCTTTCTCTCCCTCCCTCCCTCATTCTCTCCCTCATCTCTTCCATCTCTCCTTCCTCCTCTCTTCCTCTGTCCCACAATCAACACATTTTTTGCTCTGTCCTAAGTATTCATGACACTTCCACCCACAACTATTTGTCAAGAAACTTGAAAAAATAACATTCTTGAAAATGAAAACATGTACTCTGAACAAAATTCCTCTGAAAACCATTTTTACCAGTTGTGTTCCCTTCAGAATTAATATCCCTTCCAAACTCCCATGTTATATGTTTGTATGCCACGGCTCCTTATATAATAAAATCTATTTTGTATCTGAGCTTTTTATATATGTGTCTTATTCTTCAGTTATTTTGACGGTCCTGGGAAGTACAAACCATGCATATTCATTTTTGTATTCCTTTAAAGTAACTAGCACATTGTTTTGGCCCTATATGATCCTCAGAAATTTCTGAAATTATACTAGAAAATGTGTGAAATGGTGTATCATTCTTCCTAGTAACATCCAACTAGTTGAGTTTTCTTGAACTGGCATTCTTAGGAAGTAAGCTCAAATACCACCCACCATCAATGCCATATAATGAGAATCCAAGAAGACAGACTAGACATAGATGTGCTTTGGAGAAACTAGTCAAGTCTGCTATTAAACACAATAATAGAGTTTTTATATTTCAAATGATTCATCTTCCAGATGCAATCCAAACTTGATTATTTTTTGTACTTTAATATTCCCTCTACAAGCTTTTAAATTGGCCTTTTATTTCTTTACAATAAACACTATTATATTTTATGCCTAAAAACTCCAGTATCTGACATTTTTCTGGTTCCATTTCTGCTATATGTTATTTCTGTTCATTCCTACTTATGATGACTTTCTCCTTAAAATGTTTAGTGAATCATGACAGTAAGTTATTTTCTTGAATGGAATGAAAATGGTTTCCTCTGGAAGAGATTTACCTTTGCTTCTGTCTGGAGCTTGG
Organism: Canis aureus; assembly: GCF_053574225.1. Taxonomy (NCBI): domain Eukaryota; kingdom Metazoa; phylum Chordata; class Mammalia; order Carnivora; family Canidae; genus Canis; species Canis aureus. The sequence goes on along the minus strand of NC_135611.1, from coordinate 90,681,622 downwards.
AGGTAAAAGGGCCTACAACCCTGGTACCACTTAAAACTAAATTCTTAGGTTTTTGTCAGACCATGCAAGTAGTGTTGATTCAGTCTGCAAATACAATTGAGGGGTACTGTGGTTACAACTTTTCAGGAATTTTTATCTTTCTTTTTCTACAGAGCAACTAAGCAATTTCCTTTCAGTTCTCAAAGGAGGGATGAGAAGTGGATTGGGAACAAGGTTTATTTTTAGTTCATCCTTACACACCCCAAGCAGGATAATTAAAAAGGAAACCACACTTAGATAGTACAGAACAACTAAGCCTAAAAGAAGATCTTAAAAGCAGTCAGAGAGAAAAGACTAACAATAGTCAAGGGGGTGGGCTGTTAGGCTGAAAGCTACCATGGAAGCCAGATAAAAGTAACATATCTTCCATGAGCTAAAAGCAAACAATTGCCAACTTCAAATTCCATACCTGACAAAATATCCATCAGGGATGAAAGTGAACACTTTCAGACAAATAAAAACTTAAGAGAGTTTGCCACCAGCATAAGTAAATTCTAAAGGATATAGTTTAGGTAGAATAAAAGTGATTCCAGATGGCAGATTAGAGATTCAGGAAAAATAAAGAACAAAGAATGTAACAAATACATGAGTAAAATTAAATGAACATGAACCATATTAAATAAAAATATCTTTTGATAAAAATAAAATATACAACTAGAGTATGTAATTTAGGGATAGGGTAATGGACTTAATGTATTCTAAAGGCCTTGTTTTGTTAGAAAAGAAGATACAGACTGATTTGCCTTAGCAAATGAGATATGCAGGTACTGGGATGCCTGGATGGCTCAGTGGTTGAACATCTGCCTTTGGCTCAGGTTGTAATCGCAGGCCTTTGGGCGAGTCCCACATCGGGCTCCCCAGGGGGAGCCTGCTTCTCCTTCTGCCTATGTCTCCACCTCTGTGTATCTCTCATAAATAAATAAAACCTTTAAGAAAAAAAAAGATATGCAGGTACTAATTTCACAACTAATCACTAAAAAAACAGAAACAGTCCAATAAAAGAAAAACACGCAATGAAAATATGAACTCAAAAAAGTCAACGAAGAGGGGAACCTGGATGGTTCAGTCAGTTAAATGTCTGCCTTCAGCTCAGGTTCTGATGTCGGAGTCCTGGGACAGAGCTCCAGCTGCATCAGGCAACCTGCTCAGCTAAGCGCGAAGTCTGCTTCTCCCTCTCTTTCTGCTCCTCTCCCACTCTCTCCCCACCACCCCAAATAAACTCTTTTTTTCAAAAGTCAATAATGAAAATTATTTTTTTAAAGATTTTATTTATTTATTCATGAGATACACAGAGAGGCAGAGAAATCGGCAAAGGGAGAAGCAGACTCCTTGCAGGGAGCCTGATGTGGAACTCGATCCCAGGATACCAGGATCACGACCTGAACCAAAGGCAGGTGCATAACCACTGAACCACCCAGGTGCCCCTCAATAAAGAAAAGTAAAAACAAAATATCAGACTAATAGATTATATAAAGTCTACAAAATATGATAAATTCAAATATATCAGTAATTACAATAAGTATAAATGAACTATATGATCCAATTAAAAGAAATATACAGACCATATTATTAAAGCAAAAAGATTTAAACATTTTTTAAAAATTCCTTTGTTAAGTAGGCTCCATGCCCAGTGTGGGCCTTGAACTCATAACCTGGAGATCAAGAGTCAGATGCCTTACCAACTAAGTCAGGCACCCCAACAAAGACATTTTCTCACTCATTATATTATCAAAAGAAAGAAGAACTAAAATTGATCTATGATTACACTTTTTAGAGAAACCACACTCAACATTTTTTTATCCTTTTAGCTTTTGTCACATAGGCAAATACACATCTTTCTATAAAAATTGTAATTTTTACATATTTTGTAACATTTTTCTCTTAAAAGCATCATGAATATATTTTCATATAGTTAAAGCTTTCTCAAAAGTTTTACAATGAAACTAAGTAACATAATATATATAAAATAGATGCAGAAAGCCTGTACACTTATGGTCATGTGTATAATGTTTCATCATAGAGAGTTATATTAAGTAGTCTATCTACAGGACATTTTGGTTGTTTCCAATCTCTCGTGTGTGTGTGTGTGTGTGTGTGTGTGTGTGTGTGTGCGCGCGCGTATCCTATTTTTAGGGCTAAAGATTGACACATATACTTTTATAACTCTATTTTTGGGCTACATTTCCTAATATATACATCAGATGCCCATTGCAAAATCGCCCTCCAAAATGTTTACAAACATTTAATCTTCATCAAGAAATGTGTCTATTTCCCTTTGTCCAAAGGGAGTGATTATTTCCCTTACATTACTCACAATTAAAGAGGCAAATCCAGAAAATCTTCTAGAATGCTGGATTTATTTAATCCCTCTAGTGTGTCTAAACCTTTAACTGTCAAAAGTAATACACACAACAGAACTGTCAAAAAGCAGCAAAACTCCTTTCTCAAAAAAAAATTTTTAAGTGATCCCCAACTTCTTTCCTGCTTCATTTTCTCATATTGCCTCAAATTAAACATATTTGTTTAAAATCAAGAGGTGTTTACCTTTATTTCTTAGAGTCCTATCTAAAGCAAAGCCAAAAAGATAAATTTCAAAACCCATACTTCACATCTCATAGTTCCATGGACAAAACCCAAGTGGCATTAGCCCTTTGTCCTGATGGTTACCTTTCCCTTCTCTCTATTCATCAGCTTATTCTGTGAGATGACCTGTCAGGAGCACATTTTTAAGTTAGAACAGAACTTTAAGTCCTTGATTTACCATTTTCTAGTTGAGAAAGCTTGAATAACTTAACCTCTCCACCTCTGTTTGTTCCATACAATGTATGTCCCATACAACATACTGCTTATAAGCAGATTCTATAGTCAAAGATAGGTGTTCATAATCACAGGCCTACCCTCTATTAGTAGTGTGTCTTTGAACAAGATTAATTATTCTACAGCTTCTTCGTCTGTAAAAGGAGTTTATTAGGAGGTTTATTTGAAACCAAATTTCTTAATGCAGTATTTGGATCACAATCAAGGAGCCAGTAAATGCTATACAATTGGTCTTTATCACTGTGGATTTGGTATTTGCAAATTCTCTCACTAAATAAAAATTTTTGTAACCTCAAAATCAATACTCATGGCGCCTTCATAGTCATTCTCAGACATGTGCAGACCAGAGAAAAATTTGAGTCAAAGCACCTGTTCTCAGCTGAGGTCATGCTCAGACTTTTTGTTACAGCTCTTAGACTGTAGATAAGAGTCCTTTCCACAATCTATTTAGTACCATGTTTTTCACTTTATGCTTTTTGTTGGTGATTTCAATGTTCTACATTCCTCCCCAGCCCAGTGCTGAAGGGCTATTTAATGTTCCTAATAAGCACAAGGTTTTTATATACATTATGGAGAAAATGCATGTATTACTGAAAGCTATAAAATATTAATTAAAGAAATTAAAGCCTACACAAATGTTAAGATATTCCATGCTCATGCATTGGCAGAATATTATCAAAATGTCCATACTATCCAAAGCCATCTATTGATTCAATGACATCCCTGCTGATGTTTCAATGGCATTTTTCACAGAAATAGAACAACCCTAAAATTTACCGGAGACACCAAAGAGCCAAAGCAATGAAAAACAAAGCAGGAGGCATCACACTCCCTAATTTCAAACTATATTATAAAACTACAGCAATCAGAAGAGTATGGTATTGGCACATCAAGAGGCACCTGGGTGGCTCAGTTGGCTAAGTGTCTGAGTCTTGATTTCAGTTCAAGTAATGATCTTGGGGTCATGGGATCAAGCCCAATGTCTGGCTTCAGGCTCAGTGGAGAGTCTTCTTGAGATTCTCTCTCTCCCCCTCCCTCTGTCTCTATCCCTCCCCACCCCACACATGCACACTCTCTCTCAAATAAGTAAATCTCTTAAAAAAAAAAAGTGACATATTGATTAACAGAACAAAAGAGAAAGCATGAAGTAAACTCACTCATATATGGTCCATTTACAGCAAAGGAGGCAAAAATATACAATGTGGAGATGATAGTTTATTCAGTAGACTGTGTTGGGAAGACTACACAACTATCAACAAACAAATGAAACTGTACTCTATCAGACACTATACACAAAAAGTAACTCAAAAATGGATTAAAGGCTTGAATTTAAAACCTGAAACCATAAAACTGCTATAAGAAAACATATGCAATAAGCTCCTTGACATCAATTTTGGTGATGATTTTTTAGATCTGACACAAAAAGTGAAAATTATCAAGTAGGACTATATCCAATTAAAAAGCTTGTGCATGGCAAAGGAAAACATTAACAAAATTAACAGGCAACCTACTGAATGGGAGAAAATATCTGAAAGCTATTTATCTGATAAAGGGTCAATATTCAAAATAGATAAAAGAACTTAATGAACTCAACAGCAAAAAAACAATCTGATGAAAAAATGGGTGGAGGATCTGAATACCCATTTTTCAAAAAAAGGCATACAGATAACTGACTGATATATGAAAAAACAATCAATATCCCTAATCATCTGGGAAATGCAAATCAAAACCACAGTGAGATGCCACTTCGTACCTGTTAAAATGGCTATTATCAAAAAGACAAGAAATAATAAGCATTGGCAAGGATGTAAAGAAAAGAGAATCTTCCTACACTGTTGGTGGAAATGTAAATTGGTGCAGCCACTAAAGAAAACAGTACAGAAGCTCTTTTTTTAAAAGATTTTATTTATTTATTCATGAGAGACACACACAGAGAGGTAGAGACACAGGCAGATGGAGAAGCAGGCTCCCTGCAGGGAAGCCCAATGTGGGACTCAATTCCAGCACTCCAGGATCATGCCCTGAGTCAAAGGCAAACGCTCAACCACTGAGCCACCCAGGTGTCCCCAGAAGCTCTTTTAAAAAGTAAAAACAGTACCTTCATATGATCCAGCTAGTCCACTTCTGGGTATTTATACGAAGAAAACAAAAATACTAACTCAAAAAGATATATGCACTTTCATGTTCACTGCAGCATTATTGACAATAGTCAAGGAACCAACCTAAGTGTCCATCTATGGATGAATGGATAAAGAAAGTGTGGCATATAAATACAAAGAAATATTACTTGGCCATAAAAAAGAATGAAATCTTGCCTTCTGGAACAACATGGATGGACCTTAAAAGCATTATACGCTAAGTGAAATAAGTCAGAAACATAAAGGCAAATATCATATGATCTCACTTGTATGTAGAATCTAAAAGAAAGTTTTTTTTTATTTATTTTTTTTTAATATTTTATTTATTTATTCATAGAGACACAGAGAGAGAGAGATGCAGAGACACAGGCAGAGGGAGAAGCAGGCTCCATGCAGGGAGCCCAATGTGGGACTCGATCCCAGGTCCCCGGGATCATGCCCTGGACTAAAGATGGCACTAAACCCGCTGAGCCACCAGGGCTGCCCTAAAAGAAAGTTTTTAAATAATTTTTTAAAATCTCATAGATACAGCTTGTTGGTTGCCCAAGGCAGGGTAGGGAGTAGGCAAAATGGATCCAGGGGTCAAAAGACATAAACTCCTAGTAATAAAATAAATGAGTCATGGGAATGTAATGTAGAGTAGATGACAATGGTAATAATACAGTACTATGTATCTGAAAGCTTGCTGGAAAGCAACTTGTAAGTGGATGTACTACGACTACACATTTAAAAGGAGTCCATCCTTCATCTTGAGTCAAGACTTCACAGTTATGCCAAGAGAAGAGCTCTTATTCTACTCCCAAAGAAAAGAAGTATAAGGAGCACTTAGGTGGCTCAGTGGTTGAGTGTCTGCCTTTGGCTCAGGTCATGATCCCGGGGTCCTGGGATCAAGTTCCACATCGGGCTCCCAGCAGGGAGCCTGCTTCTCCCCCTGCCTGTGTCTCTCATGAATACATAAATAAAATCTAAAAAAAAAAAAAAAGAAAAAGAAAAGTAAGAGAAAAAGGGTAAGCTGGCAGTCCCGAAATACTAACACTATAAGATAGAGAAGAATGGCAAAATCTGTTGCCTTTGTCATACATATTCTTCAGATCAATGTGATGCTTGAGCTTTTATGGTTAGCCATTTCACTATGGCCAATGTCTAGCTTATTGCTTCAACAAATGAGAAAACAAGTCATTGTTTATGTGTTAATAAAATATGTGAACTTAAGAAAAAACCTGCTTTCACCCTTATCAGCACTTTCCTCTTCCTAAATGATAAAATCCAGACTGGTTTAAGTTAACTACACCATGGTTTCAGCCCACCCATCCCACAGCTCCCATATAGGAATGCTGATACACATACATGACCTCCTCATTGGGCCTCCAGGCATATGTTCTCCTGGCCTGCATTTAGTCATCACCTTCTCCACCTAGCACACACAATTACATTTCCTCTTCATGCTGCTTCAATTGTTCCTATCAAGGTCAAGTTTAAGCCCCCATTTCCTCCATAATACTTTTCCCGGGATGCCTGGGTGGCTCAGTGGTTGAATATCTGCCTTCAGCTCAAGGCATGATCCCAGTGTCCTGGGATCGAGTCCCACATTGGCCTCCCCAGAGGGAGCCGGCTTCTCCCTCTGCCTGTGTCTCTGCCTCTCTCTCTGTGCCTCTCATGAATAAAAAATAAATAAATAAAAGTCTTAAAAAAAAACCCTTTCCCAATTGTACCAATGCGCTGGCAGTAGCCAGACAGGGGAAGACTAAGGCAAAAACCAAGAGAGTATCTCTAGATCTATGAAAAGAGCAAGACAGCAAGAAAGGGAGTAGAAAATCTGCCCAATTTAAATTTTCTGGTATATCTATGTCTTGCTCCCCAACTTGGCTGTTCATTTTTTTCTTTTTTTCCCCATGGATGGCTCCCTTAATTTTGTGTCTTACAATTGTTAAGTTTTTTAGTAACTAGATGGAAATGAGACCGCCAAGGCAAGCGAGGGTCCAAGAACAGATTTTATTGCAGGCACCCTCGGGCGAGGTTCCACGACTCACGGGGGAAAGAGAGTGAGTCGAGGAAGTCGCGCCAAGACAAGGTGGTAGGGGGTTTACATAACGTTGTAAGGCAGAACGGTTTCCTATTGGTTGGCTCATATGCAAAGGAAGGATTGCAATCCAACCAGTCAAAGGTGACTTCCTCCTCTGGGGTTTGAAGGGCATTGGGTTCAGTTGGGGAAGTCCAAAGGAGAGGTGTAAGGGTCTGCTCAAGCTGTCAGCAGGTCATTGGTCCACTGGCGTCCCAAGTGGAGGTGGTGACAGGAACCTCAGCCATTTTGGCGTATCCGCCATCTTGAGGAGTTTCCCTTCCCTCCTGGCCCCAACAACAATTGCTTACTCTGGTTGTGAATATCTCCATTTGCTTTCTAAGTACTCAACCTCTGCCCTCACTCTCTCAATTTCTGCTCTGTGGTATGCCCACTTTCCCAGCCCAATATTAAGAGTTCACACAGAACCGGAGATTTGGACCACATGGTATCATCATATATTATGGAAAACCCCACAAGCTTAAGCCTTATCAAGTAGATTATACATTCTTTCAAGATAGCTCTTTATGTCCCCATAGTTTTTAGACAGTTTAATGATAATGATGACATTAATAGAATATAAAACATTTGACTTCTTGCTGTGTTGCTGAAACCATGCCAAGAGTTTTTTAAGCATTACCCATCTAATTCCCACAGCAAACCCTCACAATATTATTTAATCTTTGTTTTCTTTTTTTTAATGTTTTATTTATTTATTCAAGAGAGACACACACAGAGAGAGAGGCAGAGGCATAGGCAGAGGGAGAAGCAGGCTCCCTGCAGGGAGCCGGAGGCAGAACTCAATCTCAGGACCCTGGGTCACACCCTGAGCCAAAGGCAGATGCTCAACCACTGAGCCACCCAGGTGCCCCTTATCTTTGTTTTCTATATGAGATAAGAAAACTGAAGCCTAAGAGTAAACAATGCACAAAAGAGACATTTAAATCTAGTCATAAAGCCAGTTAAATCTAGCTAATAAACATTTGCAGTGAAATAAGAAAGAAATAATATCAATTTTTCTTTCAGGTTCTCAAAGAAAATATATACAACCTTGTAACTTTTTTAGCTCCTTCTTGATATTTTCATAAAATTATCAGAGTGCCTAAAGGAGAGGGATTCATCTACCACAAGAATTTCAGATTTTCTGAAAAAGTAAACTTTACAAAACTGTGCCAAACCTCAAAATACAAAAGAAAAAAAAAGAAAAGTCTCTAGTCACATAAGGATCTTTACAAATCGTATATATGTTTAAGATTCCATTACTATAATAAGAGTTTTTATTTTGCCATTGAAATGCAGAAAGCCTGTGCCACAAAGTAGTGCAGTATACAGTAGTAATAATAATTTTAAAGAGATGTTCTCCACATTCCTCAATGGGTATTAAAGAGAGTTGTTACAGACAGAATTGGGTCTTCCTCCCTTCCCCCCACCACCACAAATTCTTAACTTGAAGCCCCAAACTGCATTGTGACTATATTGGAGATAGGGCCCTTAGAGAGCAAACTGAGGTTAGATGATATCATAAGGGCAGAGCCCCAATCCAATAGGACTAGTGTCCTCATAAAAAGAGGAAAATGTATTGAGTGCACACAGGCATCCAGAGAGGAAAGGTCGTGTGGGACACAGCACACTAGACAGACTTCACCAGAAACCAACCCCACTGGCAACTTGATCTGGGAATTCCAGCCTCCAGAACAGAGAAAAGGTACATTTCTCTTGCTTGAGCCAAAGAAAGAGAAGCAGAAAAAATAAAAAGAGAGAGAGGGAAGGGAGGGAGGGGAGGAAGAAAAGTATGCAATGCTTATCAGGTTGCTTTTCTGGCAAAGATAAGCCAAAATAGCTATTTGATAAGGAAATGCTAGCTTTCAGGAATGCAAATGCCATTTGGTTTGTGACTCTAGAGAACTCCTTCCCCAGACACAACTGGACTACCTATCTACCTACAACACTTAGGTCTTTGGTAAAGGATGCTTTTCTTATGCTTGAACAATACAATTTCTTTTTGGTCCAGCATGAAGCTTGAGAAGAATCGAGGGGTTGGAGATACCCCTAAAGCTAACCAGCCCAGTGGAATCAGCAAGAAGTGACCATCATAGCCTCACAGTGACACTGGCTTGGCACTTGATGGTGATCATATAGTACTCATTACTGAAGCCAGAGGGGCTATTGTTCCCATATTTCACTTAAAATGAAGATTTCCTCCAGGTACTTCTAAAGACAATGCCAGTAAATCCTGGAACATATCACTTCCAAGCTTTTATAATAGAAAGACCAACAAAAAAGTTTCAGAATCAAAGGTGAAAAGCAATTCCAGCATACACACAGCCCTGGCCCACCACATTGGACCAGGGTACTCCCAGAATATAAGAGGCATGTCCTCAGTATTCAGGTGAATGCTGGGAACAATGAATCCTGTGTGACCCAGGATATAACCATAATTCTCTTCACACTCAGAAGGATGAGGGAAAAATTAGTAAAACCTGAAGAATTTCTTATCAAGAAAAAAACTCAAGATTTTGTCCTCTATGTTCTAAGTCAAAACTCACCAAGTCAGTTTACTCATAGGTAAATTCAAAATCCAATTTCAGATTTGGCAAGAGCAATGTAAAGTGGACCGGTGAGCTCTTATGGGTAAGTGAGTTGTACTCTGCTCTCTCCCCTCCTGAACAAACCTGTAGTGGTGGTGGTAAGTCAATCAAATGGGCCTCAGCAAAACAAATCAACATTTCAATCTCCTCCCCAATGTGTGGAACCACCAATTTGATCACTCGGTAGTTAATTAGATTTGGTCATAAAATTACACAAAGCAGCCCAATGATTATGTCACCATTTGCCATTAATATAGCCTTCATTTCTCTACTACAAACTAATGACACTATCTACTTCTTCAGGATAGCAATAAGCTAGTTAGTAATGGTGTGTGTAACAAGCATTTCTTATCTGCATTAAGTCTCAAAAAATTATATAAATTGTAGGTTTGGAATCAGTGTATTAAACTCCCACCAGATCTAGACACAGAGCCTGGCTACATGTTACTTCAAATTTCAATTTATTTGTTTCAAAAAACTTCTGCAGTTAGTGTGTTGTGAATAGAGTGACCATGTCTTTCCAGTTTTCCTGAGAGTGCCTTGCTTTTAGCATCACAAGTCATGCCTGTTTGATCTCCAGTTAGGGGACCAAGCTGACCCAGTTTGTCTGAGACTGTATCAGTTTTAAAACTCCAACTCCCAGACATCCTCTCAGTCCTAAGAAAACCAGGATGGCTGATTAACCTAATTGCAAAACACACACACAAAAAATAAATAAATATATATTATAGTCCTTCATTTTATGTGTTGAATAATCTGTGCTTTCCTGGTACTTATAAGCATATATTACCAACAATAGTCCTAGGCAAACACAGAACACACAACAAACCCTTATAGTCTTGTGTGTGTGTGTGTGTGTGTGTGTGTGTGTATAATCCTCACAATAAGCTTGTAAAGAAGATAAGCAATGTAATTTTCCTGTTTTGCAGATGAGACAACTAAAGGTAGAGAAGTAACTTTTTGAAAGTCAACTTATTAATTAGAAAATAAGCTACAGCAAGTAATACAGTGACTCAAAGATAAGACAGATCCATTTTCTCCCAGTTAACAGGACAGAGACAGCAGGTGAGCGAGGAAACGTGAAAGGCTCTGCATCACGTGATCATTCAGGGACCCAGGTTTCTACTATGTTGCAGTCCCCATCCTGGTGGCAGCAGCTGGTTCCACACTGCCAGCCCATAAGAATACCTGTATGCACAGGTAAGGGGTGAAGGGCTGGTGACTGACTTTAAGGAGATAATGCTAGGATTTCACATGTCATCTTCACTCACATTCTAAAAGGTGAGAACTTCGTATTTGGACGATCTGGGAAATACAGTCCCATGGTGAAGAAAAATGTGCCTCATTCTTCTATGTATGAAAGAAAGAAGAGGAAATGAAGACTTGTGGACAATTAATTATCTCCCGTGATCAAATAGCTGGTGTTTGTGATTGCTGGGATTGAGACCCAATTCTGTCCTACTCTAAAGATCACCACATTTCTTACCCCATGCCCTGCTACTCCTACAACTCTTTTTTGTTGTTGTTTTGCCAGGAAATATGTCATCCAAGAAATGTGCTTCTCAGAGCTTATCTTAAAGAAAACAAGACATTCTAAGCACCTTGAGGCCACCTTTCCTCCCAAATTACCCTGAATAAGGCTTAAACAAACCACATCTTTTCACTTAAAATCTGACAGAGCTCTGAGTCTTGAGTGTGATGTGAAACCCAAGGCCTGTCAACTTTAAAGTGTGGTGTTTACACAAAGATGTGAGCAACAGAACACAGAGGTTGTGCTGAAAAAAAGGCAAAATATGGTGGACAGTTTCTCTAGCCAAGTCACTCGAGATAGGCATGGCAGTGGGTACGCCCATGAAACAAAGCCTTCCAGAACCATCAAAAAGAGAACAGCTTAGGACTCAGCTCTTGCTGGGTATGTTACCCAGAAAGAATATTCCTGATTTGAAAGTGTGTTAGGTTACTTTTTTAGTTCTTTCAATTGCTTTTGAAGGTAACATGAGCCTGAAGATGGAAGTTCACTTTGAGTTTATCCTAGCTTCTGTTGCTCAAACCTAATTACACAAGATGAAGCTGTCTGTTGTCACTGTTATTCTCACTCCACTTGGTTTTCTCATTATTCAGAGCAGCTTCCAGCTCCTCCCCTGCACGCTGGACTCATTACTGAACCCCTTAGACTACAGCCTCTAACACCCCAGCTTTGCAAGGTTGCTGTAAACAAGCAAGGACTCAGTAAGGATGGGCCAGCAAAATGATCATTCCTTTAAAAAGGACAAAGAAAATCATAGGTTTGTTCCTGGGAAAGGTATCAGGAAAGAGCATCACTAGCTGAATTTTTTCCATTTAAAAATAACATTGGTTTCCAGAGCCCAATGGAATAAATGTATATTCTTTAGAGTATACACACACACATGCACAACCAGATAACTATCAATTCATCCTAAATACTCCAGAAACTGACCCAAAGACTGACAGAACAAACTCCAAAACTAAAGAGAAAGAAGAGGCCACATCAAAGAAGGCAGGAAGTGCAGAGACATAGTTTAGGAGAGAAAGGAATCATGGCTGCTGTGGAGGGAGGGGAGTCATGGTCATGGAGAAGGGTGAGAGATACAGAGAAAGGAGCACACAAGGAGAACATTTCCCCAAAGCCAGTGGCTTGAATTAGGAGAGAGTTGTAAATTCTTGAGTTGTTGCAACCAGCAGGACTCAAAGCCTGCCCTTTCAAAGGTCAGGGGGCTGGCTGGGAGAGAACCCAGAGGGCATTATGCTGCTCCTGAAGAGAAAGCAGGCCAAAGAAAAACCAAAGGCAAACAGCATGGAAACAGCCATCTGAGGAGTACCTGGACACACAGGGAGGCCATTATTCATTCTTCCCTGATCATGTCCCTGAGAGGCAACGTTCATGCAGACACCTCTCCAGGAACAAAGGAGCTGGCCAGTGCCATTTCCCTCCTCCACCCCTCAGCATAAACACAGAGCCAATGAAGAAAGCAGCACAGTGCTAACACTGACTGCCTAACTCTCTTACACCAAGCCCCACCCCACTGCACTCCAGTAGAACTGCCCTTCTCAATCACATTTACCTCAATCAGCCCAATGGGCTCCTACCCCAGAAGCAGACTCCTGCTAATACCATGTCTCCCAACTAGACAGTTCTACAGGGCCTTAGTTCTGGTGCAGATGGCTTCAGATCTCATTTCACAAGCAGATGAGAGTAAATCTATTCAAATTCATCACATTCAAGCCAGGGACTAAATGCTGCCCACAGCAAACAAGGAGAGCCTCTGCAGACAACTGGCCTGAAGGACAGAGTACCCAGAATACAATAGCAGAGGACATGCAGCACACACAGACACACTCCCTGAAGCACCAGATCCTGGGCAGTATATGACATCTTCTTCCTAAGACCATAACTGGCCTACCTACCACAGATAAGAAGGTGGAGACTTAGACAAAACGTGAAGACAAAAATTTATCCCAAATGAAGGAACAAGATAAGGCCATGCCCAGAGATCTAAGCAAAAGACATACAAGTAACATAGCTGATGCAGAATTTAAAGCAATAGTCATAAGGATACTCATTGGGCTTGAGAAAAGACATTGGTAAGACCCTTACCACAGAGGTAAGAGTTTAAAAAAAATCAATCATAAATGAAGAGTGCAATAAATAATAATAGAAACATGCTTCATGCAATTAACAGCAGGCTAGAAGCAGCAAAGAAATGAATGACCTAGAAGACAAAATAATGGAAAGCAATGAAGTTGAACAAGAGAGAGAAAGAATTATGCAAAATGAAAACAGACTTAGGGAACTCCGTAACTCCATCAAACATAATTAACATTCTTATTATAGGAGTCTCAGAAGTAGAAGAGAGAGAAAAGGGGGCAGAAAATTTATCTGAAGAAAGAAAAGCTGTAAACTCTGCTAATATGGGAAAGGAAATTGACATCCAGATCCGAGAGGCACAGAGAACTCCCATCAAAATCAACAAATGCAGGCCAACACAGCAAGACATATCATAATGGAATTTGCAAAACATAATGATAAAGACAAAACTTTAAAAGCTGCAAAATCAAAGATGTCCTTAACTTACAAGAAAAAAATCATAATGCTAGCTGGAGATTTTTCAACAGAAACTTGAGAAGCCAGAAGAGAGTGGCATGACATATTCAAAATGCTAAATGGAAAAAAATCTGCAACCAAGAATACACTATCCAGCAAAACTATCATTCAGAATTAAAGGAAAAATGAAGACTCTCTCACACAAAAGCTAAAGGAGTTCATGACCACTAAATCAGCCCTATAAGAAATATTAAAGAGGACTCTCGAAGTATAAAGGAGAGACCAAAAGAGTATAAAGGCAGAAAACACAAAAGCAGTAAAAATGAATACTTGTGTACAAATCAGTCAAGGAACTCACCCCCAAAAAAGGATATAAAATGTAACAACATATACCTAAAATGCATGATGAAGAGGAGAAAAGAATGGGTTTAAACTTGAATGACCTAACTTACTATAGATTGCTATATACAGAAGAGATTGTATACAAACCTAATGGTAACTATATATCAAAAAAACATTAACAAACATGCAAAGAATATAGAGAAATAAATCCAAACATATTACTAAAGAAAAACAGCAAAACACAAGAGAAAGACAACAAAGGATCAGAGAAAATCTGCAGGAACAACTACAAGTAATAAAATGGCAATAAATACATATCTTTCAATAATCACTTTGAATGTAAAGGGACTAAACATTCCAATCAAAGGACCTAGGTGTCAGAATGGATAAAGCAAGATCCATCTATATGCTGCCTACAAGAGATTCATTTTAGACCTCAAAACATTTGCAGATTGAAAGTGAAGGGATGGAGAAACATTTATCATGGAAATAGACGTCAGAAGAAAGCCAGAGTAGCAATACTTAAGTCAGACAAACTAGACTTTAAAATAAAGACTGAGGGTGCCTGGATGGCTCACTCAGTGGAGCAGACTCTTGGTAACAGGGTTGTCAGTTCAGACATAGCATGAGTAAATACACTACTTAAAAAAAAAAAAAAGATAAAATCTTTATAATAAATAAATAAAACACTTTAACAAATGACAAAGAAGGGCACTATATAATTATAAAAGGAATAATCCAACAGGAAGACTTAACAATTGTAAATATTTATGTACTCGACATGGGAGCACCTAAATATATAAAACAATGACAAACACAAAGTAATTGATGATAATATAATAGGATACTTTAATACCTCATTCACATTAACAGATAGATCATCTAAGTAGAAAATAAACAAGAAAACAATGGCTTTGAGTGACACACTGGACCAGATGGACTTAACATTCCATCTTAAAACAGCAGAATACAAATTTTTTTCAAGTGCAGATGGAACATTCTCCAGAATAGGCCATATTTTAGGTCACAAAACAGGCCTCAACAAATACAAAAAGAATGAAGTCATGCCATGCACCTTTCCTAACCACAGTGCCATGAAACTAGAAGTCAACCACAAGAAGAAATCTGAAAAGACCACAAGTACATTAAGGTAAACAATATGCTACTAAATAATGAATGGGTAAACCAGAAAATCAACGAACAAATAAAAAATACATGGAAACAAAATAAGAACACAATGGTCCAAAACCTTTGGGGTGCAGCAAAAGTGGTCGTAAGCACATATTTATTAGCATGTATATCAATACAAACCTACCTTAAGGAAGAAAATCTCAAATTAACCTAATCTTACACCAAAAGAAGCTAGATAAAGAACAACAAAGAAAGTCTAAAGCCAACAGAAGAAAGGAAATAATAAAGACAATAAAGAACAGAAATAAATGATATAGAAACCAAAAAAATATATACCAATAGAACATATCAATGAAACCAGGAGCTGATTCTTTGAAAAAATAATATTGATAAACCCCTAGCCAGACTTATCAAAAAGAAAAGAGAAAGGAACTAAATAAATCACAAATGAGAAAGGAGAAATAACACCACAGAAATATAATTTTAAGAGAATATTATGAAAAACTATGTTGATGAATTTGACAACCTAGAAGAAATGGATAATGTCCTAGAAACATGTAAATTACCAAAGCTAAAACAAGAAGAAATAGAAAACTCCAACAGATTTTTAACCAAAGAAATTGAATCATTAATCAAAAAACTCCCAGCAAACAAAAGTCCAGGATTGGAATGTTTCACAGACAAATTCCACCCAACATTTAAAGAAGAGGTAAAAGCTAAGAAGAATAGCTTTTTCTTAAACTATTCCAAAAAAAAAAGAGAAAAGGAAGGAAAACTTTCCAATTCATTCTATGAGGCCAACATCACGCTAACACCAAAACCAGATAAAGACCCACTAAAAAAATAAATATAGGCCGATATCTCTAAAGAGCATAGATGAAAAATTTTCAGCAAAATACCAGTAAACCAACTCCAACAATACATTAAAAAAAAATCATTCCCCAGGATCAAGCACAATTTATTCATGGGTTGCAAGGCTGGTTCAATATTCACAAATCAATCAACGTGATACATTATATTAATAAAAGAAAGAATAAGAACTATATTATTTCAATAGTTGCATAAAAGGCATTTGACAAAATACAACATCCATTCATGATAAAAACCCTTAACAAAGTAGGTTTAGAAGGAATATTCCTCAACATAATAAAGGCCATATATGAAAAACCCACAGCTAATCTCATCCTCAATGAGGAAAAATTGAGAGCTTTTCCTCTACAGTCAGGAACAAGACAGGGATTTCACTCTCACCATTGTTATTTAACATTGTACTAGAAGTCCTAGTCACAGCAATCAGACAACAAAAAGAAATAAAAGGCATCCAAATCAGAAAGGAAGAAGTAAAACTTCCACTATTTGCAGATAACAAGATACTATACATAGAAAATCCAAAAGACTCCACCAAAACAACTGCTAGAACAGATAAAAAATTCGGTTAAGATGCAGGATACAGAAATATGTTGCATTTCTATATACCAATAATGAAGAAATAGAGAAATGAAGGAAATAACTCCATTTACAACTGCACCAAAAACAGTAAGATACCTAGGAATAAACTTATCCAAAGAAGTGAAAGACCTGTACTCTGAAAACCATAAAATACTGATGAAAGAAACTGAAGATGACACAAAGAAAGACATTCCATCCTCATGGAATGGAAGAACCAGTATTGTTAAAATGTCTATACCACCAAAGCAGACTACATATTTAATGCAATCTCTGTGGAAATACCAGTAACATTTTTCACAGAGTAGAACAAACAATTCTAAAATGTGTAGGGAACCACAGAAACCCTGAAAGGCCAAAGCAGTCTTGAAAAATAAAAATAAAGCTGGAGACGTCACAGTTCTGGACTTCAAGTTATATGACAAAGCTATAGTAATCAAAACAGTATGGTACTGGCACAAAAACAGACACAGAAATCAATGGAACAGACATTGTTTCCTTGATGTAGGAGAGGCTGCTTTGTTTTTAAGAAGATGGGGGAAAACAAGAAGTGGGGACAAGATGTACTAGACTAACCCCTTGAGAATAAATGCACGTTCTCCTAAAGAACAAAATCCCTGGGGATCCCTGAGTGGCTCAGCGGTTTGGCACCTGCCTTTGGCCCAGGGCACGATCCTGGAGTCCCAGAATTGAGTCCCACATCAGGCTCCCAGCATGGAGCCTGCTTCTCCCTCTGTCTGTGTTTCTGCCTCTCTCTGTCTCTCTCTCTCTGTCTCTCTCTCTCTCTCTCCACGTCTATCATGAATAAATAAAATAAATAAATCTTTAAAAAAAGAACAAAATCCCTCTATCTGAGAGAGCCAGGCATCCCTTGGTAACTTAAAAACCATATTCAATCCTGCAAACCTCACGACTCCAGATTTCGGAGATATGACCAGAAAAATACGTACTCAAGGATATATTGTCCTTGAAAGATTTCCATACCAGACACAAACTTATACTCATTCTGGTTGTGGTAAAAGAATTTGGAAGATGCCAGGAATTTGTGCATTCAAATTTTTGTTTGATTTCAAAGGTCTGGGGTTTGCAGCCTTTTCAAGTGTCTTCTGTTTAACTATGATGTGGTTATTTATGATTTATTGGAGTATTTTTTCTTTTTTTAAGATTTTATTTACTAATTTATGAGAGACAGAGAGAGTGAGAGAGAGAAACACAGGCAGAGGAAGAAGCAGGCTCCCCACAAGGACCCCGGGATCACACCCTGAGCTGAAGGCAAACACTCAACCACTGACCTACCCAGACATCCCTATTGGAGTAATTTTGAAGAAATGACCTTTGGTAAGTATGGTGAAGTGAGAGAGAAGAAAAACATAGTCTGTTCAATATTGTAAGGCTATGAATTATGTCCTGGGGTGGGTGCTCCCTCCAAGAACTGCATTTCCCCCAAGTGTTTAAAAGTAAAACCATGGCACAAGGAGTTACTTGATAAGACGACAGTCAACAAGAGTGTTAGGCCCTGGTTCTTTTGGGCTGAGTCTCAGTGCCCTAGGATTCATCTCCTTTTTCTGCCCTAATTCTCCCAACACACATTATCTGACACGTTAGCAGACAGGGTACCTGATGCTTCCAGGGAAATAAGAGCTCACAGGTACTGCTGCAGAACAGATTTGTAACATATAAAATAAGCAACTCTCTGAGGAAAGGCAGGAGAAAAGAATAAAGAGAATGATAATATACAAGAGCATTTTAGAAACTAAAAATAGAATTACCATATGATCCACTAATTCCATTACTGGGTATTTACCCAAAGAAAACAAAAGCACTAATTTGAAAAGATACATGCACCCTTACATTTACTGCAGCATTATTTACAAAAGCCTACTTATGGAAGCAGCCCAAGGGTCAATCCACTAATGAATGCATAAAGGAGATGTGGTCTATATATACAATGGAATATTACTCAATCATTTAAAAAAAGAATGAGATCTTCCATTTGTGACAACATGGATGGACCTAGAGGGTATTTTGTTAAGGGAAATGAGTCAGACAGAGAAAGACAAATACCATATGATTTCACTCATATGTAGAATTTATCAAACAAAACAAATGAGCAAAGGAAAAAAAGACACAACCAAGAAACAGACTTGAAACTACAGAGAACAAAGAGTGGGTGGTGGTTGGGGAGTTGGGCAAAATACATGATGGAGATTAAAGTGTATATTTATCAAGATGAGCACTGAGTAATGAATGTATGGAATTGCTGCATCATGATACTGTACACCTGAAACTAATATAACATTGTTAATTATACTAGATTCTTTTAAACATATAGCAAAGAAAGTATTTTAGAGATAAAGGAGAAAAAATACTGCTTTTATATGAATTATGGGACTTTTAGGAAGAAAGACAAAAAATAAAAAGGAGAAAATAGAGATAAATTTCCTACAAATAAAGTTAAAAGACCTGAAATTTAAAAGGTCCATAGAATGCCAAAAAGAAGATACAAGTAAAAGTACTCCTCTATCTAGCGGTGAAATTTAAGATTATCTAAGACAAACTTCTAAAAGCTTAGAGAAGGAAGCAGATCATCTCTAAAGAAATTAGAATCATATGGTATTTACACCTCTCAACCCTAACGCTAAACACAAGAAATCAGTGGAGTGATATTTTTGAAGAATTAAATAAAGATATATTCAGGGGCACCTAGGTGGCTCAGTCTGTGAAGCATCTGCCTTTGTCTCAGGTCATGATCTCAGGGGCCTGGGATCAAGCCCTACATCAGGCTCCTTACTCAGTAAGGAGTTTGCTTCTCCCTCTCTCTCTGCCCCCTCCCCACAGCTCACACTCCATCTCTCTCTCTCAAATAAATAAATAAAATATTTTTTTAAAATAAAGACATATTTAAAACCAGACTTTCCTAGACAAACTGTCATTCCAATGTGAGAGCATGATAAAATATTCTGGGGCACATAAGTCTCAAAAGGTTTGCTATACAAAACCCCACATGTTAAGGAAATACATTCAAAAGTTCAAGGGATATAGGAAGTAATGGGGTATCACTTCTCTTGATAAGGTATCCCATTGTCCAAATAACTGTAAAGACTAAAGAAGAGAAAGTATACTTGCAATGAACTAGAAGTAGGATTCTTAACAATATAAAGATGACAGAGCCAGCGGGGAAGACAAAGTATAGAAGTAAAGGTAAATGTATTGTTCTTGTTAAGGGGACTATATATATTGATGCCTTTAAGGAGTTGATAAAGGTAAATAAGTATGAAGCATATGATGAAGGCAACTACCAAAAAGACCAAAAATAGGATATATAACTTTTCAACAAAGACAGAAACAAAAATTCCACCTATTCAATGGAATACCGTTTTGGGGGGAGAGGGGGAAACAAAGAATGGAAAATCCAAACCCATTGCTCTTTACAGTTTACCAATAAGTCATGTAATACTCCAAGGCAATGCATACATTCTCTTCAGTTAATTTCTAGTAGCTTTTGTGCTTCATACTTAAGACTTCAATCCACCTAAATGTAGTACTTGTGTATGAAGTGTGGCAAGCACCAAGCATTTTTTTTAACATGGAAAAAAAAAAAAAAGCATCAGTAATTGCAAAGGTCACCTGATCCGCCTTGCTCTCCAGTGTTACCTTCACTGTAAATCAAATGACTACATATAAGAATATTACCTGGATGTTCTATTCTGGCCCAGTGGTCTATGTCTATCCTTGCACCAGTATCATACTGCCTTAATACCGCAGTTATATGGGCAGCCCAGGTGGCTCAGCGGTTTAGCACTGCCTTCAGTCCAGATCCTGGGGACCCAGGATCAAGTCCCACCTCAGGCTCGCTGCATGGAGCCTGTTTCTCCCTCTGCCGATGTCTCTGCCTCTCTCTGTGTCTCTCATGAATATATAAATAAAATCTCAAAAAAAAAAAAAAAGATACTGCAGTTATATAATAAACTTGATACCTAATAGAGTTAATCCTCCTAACTGTATTCTTGAAGAATGTCTTGGCTATTCGTGGGCCTTGGCCTTTCTTTTTTTCTTTTTTTTTTTTTAATTAGCTTGTCAAGGAGCACCTGGATCACTTAGTTAAGAAGAACATGCAACCTTGATCTTGGGGTCATGAGTTTGAGCTCCACACTTGGTGTAGAGATTGCTAAAAAAAAATACTTTAAAAAGAACTTATAGTGAAAACGCTCTCTCCAGTTTCCTTTTTTTTTTAATATTTTATTTATTTATTCATGAGAGAGAGAGAGGCAGAGCCACAGGCAGTGGGAGAAGCAGGCTCCATGCAGGGAGCCCGACGTGGGACTCGATACCAGGACTCCAGGATCACACCCTGGGCCAAAGGCAGGCGCTAAACCACTGAGCCACCCAGGGATCCCTAAAAAGAACTTATAAAATAAAATTAACTTGTCAATTTCTAACACACATGCACACAAGCATAACACATTTATAAGGATTCTATCTTTACATTATTGAGACTTCCAATATACATGAATGTGATATATTTCTCCATTATTTAAAACTTCTCTAATTTCTATTAATATTTTTAGTTTTCTGGGAAATGTCTCATAAGTTTTGGTTAGATATACATCTAGATAGTTTGTTTTGAAAATTAAATATTTCATTTTCTAATTAATTATTATCAAAACATCCAATATGCAATTAATTGTTTTGTATTCACCTTGTGTTTGGCACATACATGTATTCATCTAAATAATCTATATGGTACTTTGGATTTTCTATGAACACTACTTATAGGCTTATAGGCTACTTTATAGGCTTTGTCTTTTGTTTTTTGTTTGGCTTTATTGTACTGGCTGGCTAGGCTCTCCAAAATGCAAATATTGAATATAAAATGGTAGGAGTGCATATACTTGTCTTTCTCATTTCAAAAAAGAGAAAGCACTTTTAATATCTTACTACTGAATATAATGCTTGCTGGATGTTATTTGTGGGTACTTGATCAGATTAAGGTGGTTTCCTTTTGCAAGGGGGGAGGGGGGCTCAGAGAGAGTGAGAAGCAGAGAAAGAATCTTAAGCAGGCTCCACACCCAGCACAGAGCCCAACATGGGGCTCCATCTCACCACCCTGAGATCATCATCTGAGCCAAAAATCAAGAGTCAGACACTTAACTGACTGAGCTACCCAGGCACCCCAAGTAAGTTTCCTATTTCCATCTTATAATGTTTTAGTATCTAAAAGGATATTAATTTGTATTAAATGTGCTTTTCATATCAAGGGAGATAACCCTAGGACTTTCCTCCTTTGTCCTTTCATACAATGATTCACAATTGGTTGATTTTTGAATGTTGAATCAGCCTTACATTTCCAGCTCCAAAAAAAACTTGAACTTGACATAGTATCCCTTTTATGTATTGCTAGATTTGGTTTCCCAATATTTATTTTGGATTTTTTTAAATCTGTATTCATGACTGAAACTGGACTGTCATTCCACTTTTCTACGTGGCCATGGTATCAAGATTGGATAGTCTTAAAAAAATGAGTTCAGCTGATTACAGGGAAAATGCTTCATGTCCCATGGAGGAACCAACAGCCACATAACTGAGGCTGCTTGATAGTGTGAGCCTGAGGAACACCCAGCTGTGCACCAAACTGACTGAATGTTGAGCCAGCTGGTGGCAGCAAGCAGCTGGCCACATAGGTAAGTGTGGGCTACGGCTATGGGGAGGGGAGCTGGCCAGGGAAGCTGGCTGGGGCATGGACTGCTGAGCACCCACTGTGACATTCTTCTCCCCTTTTCTGTATAGAAAGTGCCATACCCTCTTCAGAATAACAGCTTTTACTCTTTCAGGGCTTCTTTTGTCATAGAAACCAGCACAGTTGCAATTCTTCATGTGCCAGTCCTGAGCTGAGTAAGAAACTTCCAGCAGAGACTATAAAAATGACAAACTCTGAAACCTTCTGAGGTCATCTGCCAAATTGTCACTAGATCTCCTGCTTTATCCTCAGCAAGGCTCATTTAGCAAACCACACCATACTGATAGCCAAGTCCTACCATGTTGGTCAACACCAAGCCCACCTCTCTAACTGGATGAATGTGGGCTCTGGCCCAGCAGACAACAGTCCCTCTGCCTAGTTAACATGTGCAGCAGAAATCGATTGTGAAAACTGCATAATCCCTCCTGGTTGGAAATATGAACCCACTTTTGAGAGCCGTCAACAATAGAAGAGATGAAAGTTTCTCTAAGAACTAGCTCACATGTTCAAAGACAATGGTTGGGATTGAAAATTTTCCATTCTCCTTTGAATACCATTCTTGTAAAAGAGACTGTAAACACGATGCAAACAAAGGAGTGCTCTGCTTGCCAGTGTTTCCTAAACTTTAACCTCACAAGCTAGCAGCAAAGCTATGACCCTCTCTATGATTTCTCTGGTTCCTCTTGACTAAGGTGTCCCCACTTATGTATCTCCTCATTTGTGAAGTTATTTATGAAATCCCTAATGACCTTTTTTCAAAACACTAATGTTTTGGAAAAATAATGATGCAACTGATGCTTCATCTAAACATGTTTACTCAAGTTGAGCACCAAAATGAGAATTCCTAAGGCATATATGGAGTCTCTTCAAAAATGTCTACCACTGCCCTTTATCAGGGTGAAGGCAATGGAATGTTGGTAGTTCATATTATTGTAAATTAAGTGGGTATTCATTTTGTAGGTGAACTGCTTAAGTTACAGTGCTCATTTAAGTATCTTCCAGAAGCTATGACTAAATTAATAGATCAAAGGTGTTTTTTGCTAAAGAGAGAGAGAGAGAGAGAGAGAGAGAACCTCACTATTTTATAAAGGTTATTAATGGAGGAATGTGTCTAATGGAGGAATGTGTCTTTTTAAGCAATGAAGTATCTAAAAAATGAATAGTTGTCATAAATGCCCACATGGAGATGTAAAGATGCATTCATTATTAAAGACACATTTATTGGGGCGCCTGGGTGGCTCAGTGGTTCAGCATCTGCCTGTGGCTCAGGGCGTGATCCCAGGATCAAGTCCAGCAACAGGCTCCTCAGAGGGAATCTGCTTCTCCTCTATGCCTATGTCTCTGCCTCCCTCTCTCTGTCTCTCATGAATAAATAAAATCTTTAAAACAAATTTTAAAAAGATACATTTGTCTTTCATTTGGTTACTGAAACTGGAAATCGTATCTTAACGGTGCAAGTAACTTTATGGCTATTTCAAAGAAGTTCCAAGACAACCATCAGTTTACTTGAAAAATACTTTTTTTTGCAAATCAAAGGGGCTAGAACCAAAAAGAAAATTAAAACTGGATGGGTGCCCAGGTGGCTGCTCAGTTGGTTGAACATCTGCCTTTGGCTCAGATCATGGTCCTGGGGTCCTGGGATAGAGCCTTGCATGGCTTCTCCCTCTCCATCTGCACCACCCCCACTCCCTGCCCTACCTCATTTTCTCTCTCTCAAATAAATGAGTAAAATCTTTAAAAAAAAAAAAAAAAAACTTGAAATGACCTAGGCTTTATTGAATATTTTCAGAAGGTTAAAATTACAAGATAGTTTTAAAATTTTTAAGTGAATCAATATTTTATTTGCTGGATTTTTTTTTTTAAAGCTGAAGGTATAAATTTTCTCTTTTTCTACTTATTAGAAGAGACTATATAAAACTGGTATTGTTTCTTAAGGAATTGGTAAAATTCATCAGAGAAGCCATCAAAGTCTAGAGTTTTGAGTGAGGGGTTTTAATTACCAAAATAATTCTTTTTCTTAATTCTTATAGAATTCTTCAGATTTTCTTCTTAAGTTAGTTGCATTTTTTCTATGGCTTTTCCTTTTCATCTGAATTTGGCACTTCTGTATTTAATGGTTTGTACATTTCATCTAAATTTTCTAATGTTTTGCCATTAAGTTGTTCATACCATGCCAATTTCATTTCATTATAATTTTATTTCATGTCTGTACGATGTATACTGAAGTCTTATTTTTCACCTCTCCCTTTTTGTTGCTCAATTTTCACAGTGTGTTTATTCAGTACCAATTACTCATTTAAGGAACCTACTTTTGGCTTCAATAATCTTTTCTATTGTCCATTAGGAAATCTTTTCATTAATTTCTGCTCTAATCTTCATTATTTTCCCCTTCTATGGGTTTAACTTACTGTTCTTTTTTTCCTAACATCTTGGAATAGATGTTTAGATCATTTACCTTTATCCTTTTATAAGTTATATGTTTAAAGGCCATAAACTTCCCTTTATGCATAACTTTAGCTGCATCATACCAAAAGCCATCAAAATGTCATATTTTCATTTTTATTTAGTTGGAAATATTTTCTAATTTACATTGTGATTTCCTTTTTGACCTATAGCTGTTTAGAGGTATAAAGCTTAACATCCATTAACATTTGGGAAGGTTTCTACTTATCTTTTGTTTATTGGGTTTTTTCCCCCCTGGCTTAAATGACACAGTTCATATAATTTTAATCCTCTGAAATTTGTTGAGACTCATTTATTTTATGACACAGCATATGTTCAACTTCAATGAATTTTTCATGTGTATTAAGGAGAAAAAAATGTGGATTTTGCAGCCATAGGGTACAATGCATGTATATGCCTATCAAGTTTTTCACTGTGTTGCTCAAATCCTTGGTATTTGTGTTTAATTTTTTCAGATGTTCTATCAGTTACTGAGAAAAAGTAAGATGCTAAAAATCTCCCACTATGATGGTAGATTTGACTTCTTCTAACTTTGTCAATTTTTGTTCTATATATTTTGAAGCTAAGTTATTAGGTACATGTAAGTTTAAAACTGTTGTACATTCCTCTTGAATACAACTTTTATCATTAATGTTCTTCTTTGTAGCAGTACTTTT
The DNA here is from genome assembly GCF_053574225.1 of Canis aureus. NCBI lineage: Eukaryota > Metazoa > Chordata > Mammalia > Carnivora > Canidae > Canis > Canis aureus. Next base: position 90,656,143 of record NC_135611.1, on the reverse strand, counting down.
TCTTTACAATGACCTTTATTTGTTTGTGTTTTGTTAGTTCCCCTGTTCCATGTTCTGATTTCTGTGCTTTATCTTCTATTAAATTAGGTAGTTTATATTATTCCCATTTTTCTTCTCTATTAACTGATTATATATTCTTTGCTATTATTTTAGTGGCTACCTTAGATATTACGATGCATCTTTGATTTCTTAAAACCCTTTACCATTTCCCCAATGCCAGGACAATACTTTACCTCTATTTACTACCCACGTGTCATTTACTTTAACTGCATATATTATCTTTATATCTCCAATTTTGAAAGACATTTTTAAAGAATATAAAATTTAAGTTGTAACTTTCCTTCAGTACTTTGAAGAGATCATTCCATTCTCCTGATTTCTACTATTTGTTTTTAAAAAAATCAACTATCAGCATCATTATTCCTCTTCTGATAATAATATAGCTTTTTTCCTTTGCCTGTCTTTCAGATTTTTTTGTCTTTGGTTTTTAGCAATTTTTAATATACCAAGACATGGTTTTATTTTTATTTATCCTGCTTGGTGTTCATACTATTTCTTAAATCTGGTTTCCTATCATTTATCAGACTTGGAAAGTTCACAGCCATTATCTCTTAAATGTTTTTCCTGCTGCATTCACACTTTCTTCTCCTTTTGGAATTCCAATTTCAGGCATGTTACATCCTTTCATAATAATTCATATTATTCTTCATCTCTTATTTTCCATTGTTTTATCTCTCAATGTTCTATCTGGATGATCTTCCTGACCTATCTTCCAATTCACTGAAGTTCTACTGCATCATTAATTTCAATTATCTTATCTTTTTAGGCCTAGAATTTCTGTTTGGTTCTTTGCATAGTTTCTAATTTTCTGCTGAAATTTTCAATTCTATCTTAACTCCTTAGGCATGGTTATTTGCAAGTCTATGCCTGATAATTCCATTACCTGATGCCCTAGAAGGCTGTTTCTATTACCTATCGATTCCTTTCATTTATAGTCAAGTCTTGTCTACATTTATGCCTGATTATTTTTGCTTGATTTTTGATTACTAAAATATAGATGAATTGAACCTTTGGATAAGTTAACTTCCTAGAGAACATTTAACTTTTTCTGGCAGGCAAGGAAACTGGGGCATTAACAATCCCAAATCACTATAATTCAGTCAGGGAATGAGATTATTCAAATCTAAACTTCAGTTTCTGTAAGGCCTGATATATTTCTGATCCACCCTTACTCATGTAGTAATGCTAAACTCAGTAACTTTAACCCAAAGATTGAAGTTTACTTGGATCCCTTCCTTTCAAAGGGCACTAAAATCCAATTTTTGGCATTACAAACCCATGAATCTGTTGAAAGTTCTGTTCAGCTCTTCATCAACAAGTGAAATAAGCAAATGCCTCTTAGGTAAAATTAGTCCCAAATGCTGGACTCCTCTTCATGGCTTCTTTCCCAGATCCTGGCCTTGGAATATTTCAGTACCTTTCTTATAGATTTACATAGCCTTTAAGAAGGTTTTTAAAATATTTGTCCAGACTTCCTGGTTGCCCTAAGTGGGAAAGTAGGTCAAAAGCACATTGTATGTCATTGTATGTTAGAAATAGAAGTCTCCCCACTGTATATATTAAATCTCAAATCTCTCAATAATATCCTTTGATGCCATTTATCTATTTTAAAAGATTTTATTTATTTGAGAGAAAGAAAGAACATGAGCTGAGGGGAGAAGCAGAGGGTGAGGGAGAAGCAGGCTCCCGGCTGAGCTGGGAGCCCAAACTGGGACTTTATCCCAGGAATCCAAGATCATGACCTGAGCTGAAGGCAGATGTTTAACCCACTGAGCTACCCAGGTGCCCTGATGCCATTTATCTCTTAAAAGATTTCACATATTTCATGATGTCCATTTCTTCACCTCATACAACTCAACCCAGTCCAATTCTTTACCTCAACAATCCACCAAAAAATATGCTAAAGTCATCAATGACCTCTTATTTTACTAAGTCAACCTGAGGTTTTTTTAGTTCTCTTCTCTGACTACTCAACATTTGTCCTAATTAATATCCCCTTTTCCCTTCCTGAAACATTCTTTCCCTTTTTTCCATGTTAATTTTCTCTTTTGCTAGCTCAGCCTCCTCTGCCTAGAAAGTGTTTCATTGCTCAAATATTGAAATATAGCCCTCTCTTGCTCACACTTGAAACTTAGAGAATCCCATTCATCTAAGCAGAGTATCTATTTGCAAATAACTCATATGCTTTTATGTCTAACTCAGATCTCTCTTCTGTGCTCCAGATGCATAAATTCAAGGAAATACTTGCAACTTCTTGAGGATCATAATGGTACTTCAAAATCCAAAGTACCAAAATCAACATCATAATTACCCACAATTTAAAAAAGAGGTATCTTCAATCCAGTTGCTCAAGCATCAAATCTAACATTCTCTTTATACCTTTCTCTCTTATCCCATATATTGAGTCTACTGCCAAATACTAAGTTAACACTCAACTCCATTTACTTCTCTTCATCCCTTCCACCATTGACCTAGTTCAAACTACCATCCTTTTTCATCTGGACTATTGCACCAGACTTTTAACCAATCCACCCATGTCCCCAGCTGCCTCCACTATTCCAAATAGTTACCCACACTGCAGTTAGAGAGACCTATTTTATTGAGATATATATCTCACATTTAACTCCTTAAATCTTTTAATAGCTTCCCATTTCTCTTAGGGAAAAACGTACTTTTTACCATGCCTGTATGGTCAGAAACTTGTTACCTGTCCAGCCTCATCTTCTACCCTGTGCCTCTTCACTGTTTGTCCTCCAGCCACTCTAGCATCCCTTCAGTCCCTTCTCTCCTACTAGAGGAACTTTGTTTTGCCTCTTTGCAAGGAATGCTCTTTCTTCCCCTCTTCAACTGATTAACTACTACTCATCCTTCAGATCTGTTTCATCTTCCTCAGGGAAGTCATCCACAATCTCACTACGTCAAGTCACCCTAATATAAGCTCTCATAATACCTAGTATCTGTCCTTCATAGAATTTGTAACAGTTCCAATTTTACATTTATTGTTATGATTTTGTAATTGTCTGTCCCCTTGAGTAGATTAGAAATCCCTTAAGGCCAAGAGACATGTTTATTTTCACTTATCACCTATCCTAACACCCAGCTCTGTGCCTGGCATGTTTTACAAACCCTCAACAGTATTTGTTGGATGGATGGATGGATGGATGGATGGATGGATGGATGGAAGGATGGATGGATCGTATGAAGTCCAAAAAGGACAGGAGGAGAAAATCTACTGAAACAAAAATGTTTACATATGCATAAAATACCTCTGAAAAAAACACCTAAGAAACAGGTAACCCTTGGTTACATTGGTGAGAACTGGGTAGCTGAGTGAAAGAGGACAGAAAGGGGCTTCTTATTATCTATGCTGCAAATTTTGAAACAAGTAACCATATCACCTATTCAAAAATAAATAGGTTTTATAAGAAATAATACCAGTTATAATTCTTTTTTTTTAAGAGGGATAAAGGCAGAGGGAGGAGGAGAGAAAGAATCGTAAGCAGGCTCCACACTCAGCATGGAGCTCAATCTTACAACCCTAAGATCATGACCTGAGCCAAAATCAAAAGTCAGATGCTTAACCAACTAAGCCACCCAGTGCCCTGGAAGATAGTTCTTTTAGCTCAAGATTTTGAGCAGTATGCATGCAAATACCTCACATCAACAGCAGGTTTATGTGCTTTCTTACTTATACTATTTCAACTTACTTTCCAGTGAGACAAAGAGAAGCAATTTTCAAAGTTCAATTCTGTCTACAACTTCTTCCATTGACATGTCCTAGAATAAGAATGCAAATGTGAGATGAGGATCTGCTGTTGCTCTTCAGTTCCTGTGCATGTCTCCTGGTATCAGTGTATCACTCCAAGTGGAATCCTTATGTTTGAAAATACTATCTATGCCCTGGACAAATATCTCTAAAACAAAAGCACATTAATTCATTTTGTTCAAAGAACTGTTCTAACTCAGATAGGGAAAAAATATATCTGTGCTGCACTTTTTGTGGTACAGTGTATCTGTTTAAAAGCTTTATGATGCCAATAATGATTTAAGGAATTTTTGGTCACTTAAGGACCATATCCCACAATATATAGCATATTTGCACCATAATTACCAGGAATTTGTACATTCAGGCCAAGAAATACTGAGTGCTTAATATTTGTTAGGAACTTTATGGTACTAGGGTCTCAGGAAGCACAGAGATTTAATATGAAGCTTAGATATAAAATAGAAGTTATAAACCAATGTGATTAGGGCTACACTGGTAGTCCATAGAAGGCTGTCAGAGGCAGAGACACCCCTGCTGCTGACAGCTTTTGTTTCCTATTATAGTGAAGCAGCTCACTGCCTTCAAAGATCAAGAAATCAGTCACAGTTGCCCTCTAAGTTTGGGGAACCCAATGCTGCATTCCAATATATATAAGAGCCATTGAAATGAGAGACTCACTGAGCAGTACCTGGATTCTGGAGCTCTCAAACCACATGTCAAAGTGCTGCATTAAATACTCTCCTTGAGCTCTCCTGCCATGTGAATCTACAGCGACCAATTTCCTGTTAGAACCCTCCAATAAGAGGCCCAGTGGGAAGTCTGCCCTATCATAGAAGTCTCGTAAAATTCGTATTTAATTCCCTCCTTTCTCTATGTCTGGCAGCCACCAAATGGCTATCAAGAAGTTATTCTTTTACTGCCCCTTTACCTATGCATTGTCAAAAAGGGAATACTGGAGGCTCCTGGGACGAAGACACAAAGGCAGGTCCTCCCAGGGGTCATTTCTGCCCTCATATCTTCACTGAATGGGTCCCTGATGCTGGGCAAATTTAAAGAGATCCAAAGCAAGTGGCTCAGATTCTCGATGTCAATATAATATCCTAATATTTGCGCCCTGCGAGGCAGTACAGAAAAGAAAGAAGTAACTCAATCTGAGAAGAGGAGGGGGTATTTAAGGATCTGAGAGAAAAGTTTTTCTCAGATGAATGTTAAATATGCTTAAGAGTTCACAAAGAAGATGGAAGTTGAGGAAACAACATTTCAGGCAAAGTTAAGTCATGGACAAGGCCATGGAAGAGTGACAGAAATGACAAATAGAGATTCTTTTTTAATATAAATGAAATATATATCATTTTATTTTTATTGGCAGGTGACACGGAGTGGAAAATAAGCAGGTCAGAGGATACTTTAGAGAAAAAGGTACTGGACAGAGATACCAGTATTCATTCAATCCATCCACTCTTCCATTTTCCCAAGTTTCTGCCAGTTTTCCACCCAGGAAGTTCAGCAACGTTCCTAAGCGGCCCAGGACTGACTTGTTTCCTGCACATGGAACTGTCAGTGCTAAAAATCAGGACAGTCCTAGGAAAAATCAGGACAGTTGGACACCCAACCATCCAGCCAAAGCCCAAGGGGGCATGACCTCCCAATTCTATTAAAACCCCAGAACAAACAAACAAACAAACAAAAAAAAAACTCAGAAAAAAGGAGATAGTTATGCTTATGCTAGCAAAAGTTGAGTCAATTTCCCACTCAACTTTTCAATTTTCACAATCAGCCTTCCAGGAGTAGCTTTAAGGAAGGAAAGAAAAAAAAAAGTAAACCAGGACAAAAATTCAAAGATAAGGAGACCGTCTAGCAGAACACAAATAGAGGGAGGCATTAGAAATCCTCCAGGCTAAGTATTTCTGAATTATTATTATTAACAGTATTATTTATTATTATATTATTATTATTATTATTACTACTACTACTACTACTACTACTACTACTACTACTATCACTGATTTTGGGCTCTTCCATGTTATTCCTGATCCCTTTTTGGGGAGTGGGTGAGGAGGGAGTATGAGTAATTATTTCATTTGCCCATTTAAAAATTATTATAAACCAGCAATTTAGTAACGTACCACTCATATTTTCCAAACCCATAATGCTCTCTCATTTGCTATTTGGACTACCCATTCTAACACATGGTCCTGCATCTCAAATCGGCTGGGGTCTCTCCCCAGTATCTTCTAAGGGGATAGGAAGCTGCCAGTTTCTTTTCAGCAATGCTCCAGAAAAATGAATCATACAATACAGCTTCTGCTCTCCAGTTTATGATCTCACTGAGAAGGCATGACAAAAATCACTTCAAGGTTTGAACAATTCAAAGCAGCATAAATACAAACACATACTTTCCTTGCTCTGCTATTTAACATTTAGCTTCATGTAGTCCTGTTCAAACTGGCTTGCATTGTACCTCAGATGACACTGTGACAGTTTATTTTTTAAAGCGTCACTCAGAAAAATACAAGTTGAACATTCCAAGGACAAGGGACCTCAAGTTCTACTCATCACTCTACCAGTTTGCCCAGCTAGAAAAAAAAAGGGGGGGGGGGTGACAATTACCTATAATCACAGATATTTGAAGATTATTTTAAATATAACAAGAAAATTATAGCATCTGGTCTGTCCCTTCCTATGACTCAGTTGGACATGAAAAGTGCAGTGCACTGGTCCAGAGCGAAGAAAAAAATTATCTATGTAATGGGAACAGATCCAGTTTCAGAAAGTTCAGCATGATAATGGAATATGGTAAGCTCTGAATCTGACAGGGGAGCAGGATAAACAGAAGAGGAACTACTAGCTCTCACTTTGCAAAGGTTCAAGTAGGCAGGTAGATTCTGCAAGCAGATATAAGACTCAGGCACCCAAGTTTAGCTAAGTGATAAAACTCCAGGTTTTGGATGGGGTAAGTGCTAATTCATTCATTTATCCAGAAATTGGAGCCAATTCTGTATAGGCCCATGTACAAGGACCTAAAAAACTGCAGTAAGTAACACAAGCCTGGTCCTTGCTCTTACAAGAAATTTGTACTAAGTAAAGGAGAACAAAACTAAGAAACAAATGAAATAATTATAAATTGTCCTTAGTATATCTGGAAAACAACCAATAAGGCACTGAGGTAGAGAATATGGTGGGAAAGAAACCTACTTTAGAAACAGAAGTCAGGGGGCACCTGGGTGGCCTAGGCGGTTAAGGGTCTGCCTTCACCTCAGGTCATGATCTCAGGGTCCCCAGACTGAGCTCCTCACTCAGAGTGAGTCGGCCTGTCCCTCTGCCCCTCCCCTAGCTCTAATAAATAAATAAAATCTTGGAAGGGAGAAGAGGAGAGAGAGGTCAGGGCATGTTGCCATGAGTGGCCCCATTTATGCTGCAGCACAAAGGATAAGAAAGAGCGAGCTCCTTCATATGAAAGGACAGAGGGGCAGCATGTGGGAATGTCCTGAAGTAGGAAAACAGGTGGTGGGTTTACGGTTCAAACAAGATCAGCGTGGGTGGGGCAAGGTGAAAACTGCAAGAGCATATCTTAGGGTCTAGAAGAGACCAGCTCCTGAAGGGTGTCAGGTCTAAGGAGCTCCAATTTTATTTCAAATTCACTGAAGGAGTCGCCAACAAAGAATTTTATGCAAAAGAGGCTCACAATGTAATCCATAGTGTGAGAACATCACTTTGGCTGTTGGAGAAAGAACTGGCCAGAGGAGATCAAGAAAGTGGAGGGGATCCCTGCGTGGCTCAGGGGTTAAGTGCCTGCCTTTGGCCCAGGACCGAGGGTGGGAGACGGGAGTCAGGGGAATGGTGGAGTTGCAGGTAAAGGAATAGATTTAAGAGATCTTTTTGGAGTTTGAATTGAGAACTCTCTGCAAGATGGACTTGGGATGTAGAGAATTAAGGATGACTTTGGATGTCAGGTCAGAGAGACCAGATCATTGTCACTATCGATTTCCATGCTGAAGAACATTAGCAGGATGAGAGAGGCTTGGAGGGCAAAACCAATATGCCACCTTTGGAGTATTTGTAAGACCTCCAAGTGGAGGCACCACATTGCTTTGTAAATCTGGTGCTTGGATGAGAGGGCTGGCCAGTGATACAAATGTAAGGATAAGTAGTCAGAAATGGTATGAACAAGAATACCATGATGAGAGAATTAGGGGCAGGGGAGGAATCAGAGATGAAACCCTGAAAAATCCCTCAAGGTAAAACAGTTCTCAGCCTGACTTGACATTGGTTATTACAGGAATCCCTGATGGTCCTGTAACCATTAGCGCCCTCTTTTGGTAACACCCGGTCCTTGCTTTGGAGTTCCTCTGGATTAAGGTCCCAATAGTTTGATCCCCAAAACAACTGAAGTCAGAGAATGGCTATTTGAAGACATCCATATTTATGATGGCTTTTGCAAAGAGAACTTCAGTCCTTGGCTTTAGAGGATTTGGGGGTATTGAGTGGGTTACTAAGAGATCATCCACTTTAATTAACTTACTTGGCATCAAGACTTCCATGGAACCCTGGCAGCTCCTTAAACTTCCCAGTCCTGGGTCACCTGGGTGGCTCAGTGATTGAGCATCTGCCTTCAGCTCAGGGCGTGATCCCGGAGCCCTGAGATGGGAGTTCCGCATTGAGCTCACTGCTCATTGGGGAGCCTGCTTCTCCCTCTGCCTGTATCTCTGTCTCTTTCTCTGTGCCTCTCATGAATAAGTAAGTTAATTTAAAATATAAATTAAATAAATAAATACATAAATAAATAAACAAACTCCCCAGTCCATTTTTTTTTCCTTGATTTTTGATTTTCTGAAGCAGTTGTAGACTAGAAAGTCAGGCTGCCCAATTTAGCAAGCAAACATACAGGACACTGGTGAACCAGTGTGAGTCACCTAGCCAGAGAAAGAGAGACACAAGGAGCCTCACTGACAAGTGGCTCTGCCCTCCTTCTTTGTATTATCTACATATCCTTGTTTTCTACATGCTTAATGCTTTGACACCTAAGGCCTCAATATCTGAAGAAGGACTATCCCTCCCAGGATTAGCTAATCCCTAGAGAGAGTTTACAGCTCACCCAGGAGCAAACCTTTCATACGCAAAGTAACCAATCCAAAACCCAAACCCCAACCACTTCATTAATGGAGCTCTCACAGCCACCCCACTATCCACAGCCCTGATCACCCCAAGGGGATGGTATCTGATAAGTAGGAACAGCTCCTCTGCCCAAGAGCCTACTGAAATTATCCTACCTAGCCAGTTTGCTTACCCTGCCTTGCCCTTCCAATGTAAACCACAGTAAAGGCTGTTGCCCCCTTGCTCCTTCTGCCTCCTGGCCAACTCTGGTGCCTCCCAAAATATCCCTGCAGGGAGGAGTGTGCTTTCTTTGGGAACTGTGAGAAAACACCTTTTCAATTGTTTCCTGATTTGGTAGCCTCCAACACGTGAATAGTAATAAAACCTACATTTTAAAACATTCTCCAGAGGAAGACATAGACATGGCCAACAAGCACATGAGAAAATGCTCTGCATCACTTGCCATCAGGGAAATACAAATCAAAACCACAATGAGATACCACCTCACACCAGTGAGAATGGGGAAAATTAACAAGGCAGGAAGCAACAAATGTTGGAGAGGATGTGGAGAAAGGGGAACCCTCTTACACTGTTGGTGGGAATGTGAACTGGTACAGCCACTCTGGAAAACTGTGTGGAGGTTCCTCAAAGAGTTAAAAATAGATCTGCCCTATGACCCAGCAATTGCACTGTTGGGGATTTACCCCAAAGATACAGATGCAGTGAAACGCCGGGACACCTGCACCCCGATGTTTCTAGCAGCAATGTCCACAATAGCCAAACTGTGGAAGGAGCCTTGGTGTCCATCGAAAGATGAATGGATAAAGAAGCTGTGGTCTATGTATACAATGGAATATTACTCAGCCATTAGAAACGACAAATACCCACCATTTGCTTCAACGTGGATGGAACTGGAGGGTATTATGCTGAGTGAAATAAGTCAATTGGAGAAGTACAAACATTATATGGTCTCATTCATTTGGGGAATATAAAAAAATAGTGAACAGGAATAAAGGGGAACGGAGAAAAAATGAGTGGGAAATATCAGAGAGGGTGACAGAACATGAGAGACTCCTAACTCTGGGAAACGAACTAGGGGTGGTGGAAAGGGAGGTGAGGGGGGGGCTGGAGGTGACTGGGTGACAGACACTGAGGGGGGTACTTGATGGGAGGAGCACTGGGTGTTATGCTATATGTTGGCAAATTGAACTCCAAATAAAAAAAAAAAAAAAAGAGTATGGCAAAAAAATAAAAAAAATAAAACATTCTCCTCTACAGGTGTTCAAAAACCACCCCAGAGGGGCACCTGGGTGGCTCAGTTGGTTAAGTTTCTGCCTTCAGCTCAGGTCGTGATCTCAGGGTCCTGGGATCGAGCTCCACATGGGGCTCTCTGTTTAGTTGGGACTCTCTCTCTCTCTCTCTCTCCCCCCACCCTCCTTGTGCATGCATACACACTAATCTCTCACTCTCACATAAATAAATAAAATTTTAAAAATAAAAAACACCCTGGAGTGATTTAAAAACAATACAATGTTTTCTTTCTTGTACAAAATGGTCAACAAATTAGCAAGTTTTAAATTTCATTTCAAGTTGAAAAGTGATTCCTTAGACTCTGAGCAGATACACAGAAAACAAAGAATTCTCAACAGAAAAATTATTTCAGAAAAAAATGGAGAACCTCGACAAATCTGCCCCCAAGAGGGTTTCAGAAGGTTTGCAGACATGGCCTTTTAAGATCATCAGTAGTCTTGAGGTTCTACAGGAATCTATGTTGGAGTAAAAACATTTTAAAAGAGATTTCATCAGGGGCATCTGGGTGGCTCAGTCAGGTAAGTGTCCAGCTTCTGGTTTGGGCTCAGGTCATGATATCAGGGTCCTGTGATCAAGCCCTGAGACAGCCTCAGCATTCAGCCTGGAGTCTGCTTGAGAGTCTCCCTCTCCCTTTTCCTCTTCCTCCATCTCTACCCCACCCCCACCCCACCCTCTCTCTCAAATAAGTAAATAAAATCTTTTTTAGGGATGCCTGAGTAGCTCAGTGGTTGAGCATCTGCCTTTGGCTCAGAGTGTGATCCTGGGGTCCTGAGATCAAGTCTCACACCAGGCTCCCTACAGGGAGTCTGCTTCTACCTCTGCCTGTGTCTCTGCTTCTCTATCTCTCTCTGTGATAGATAGATAGATAGATAGATAGATAGATAGATAGATAGATAAATAAATAAATAAATAAATAAAATCTTTTTTAAAAATCTTTTTTAAAAAAGATAGATTTCAGGATGCCTGGGTGGCTTAATGGTTAAATGTCTGCCTTCAGCCCAGGGCATGATCCCAGAGTCCTGGGATCAAGTCCAACATTGGGCTCCCCACAGGGAACCTGCTTCTCCCTCTGCCTATGTCCCTGCCTCTCTCTGCATCCCTCTCATGAATAAATAAAAATAAAATCTTAAAAAAAAAAAAAAGAGCGAGATTTCACCAACAGGGTAAAACATACACCTAGATCCTAATCAATTTGAAGGAATAATTAAAGCATTGCCTACACAAGTATAAGCATTCAGCTAAAATTTAAGACCTAAAAGCCTCTGGATCATACTGCACAGAAAAACCCAGCAACCATGTGAGAGTAACATCTAACACTCGTCAAGTGTTTTTCACATGGAAATATTTTTGCTTGACACACATGAATTCAGCTAGTCTTTGCAAGTACCTTTGACACAGTTACATATAGTTCACATTTTACCAATGAATAAATGAACACACAGAGGAATCAAGTTAATGTCCACAAGTGTACACAGCTCGTGAAGATCAGAGATTTGACCCCCGGCTCTCTGAACCTGGACATACAACCACGACCTGCCTTTGTGTCTTTAGTAAAGAAGATGCTGAGTTGACTGCATATAAGCCTCACAGCATATAATTTAAAACTGACTCTGAATAGCATCAGACTATCAGCTTTCTTTCTTTAAAAGGAAAAAAAAAAAAAAACAGTTTTCTCTTTGAGACAGCTTGCTTTAAAGGCTGTGGTTCTCCAAGCGTGGTCCTCAGACCAGCAATATCAGTATTCCTCCAAAACCTGTTCTAATGCCAATTCTCCACCCTAACCTAGATCTACTGAATCAGAAATTGGGGGGAGGGATCCCAGCAATCAGAATCCTGATTCTCCAGGTGATTCTGATACATGCTGAGAACAACAGTCATAAGGATGCTTAGCTCATGTATTAAGAATGACTTCACCCTTATTACACGGCTTCTGAGAATCTTTTTTTTTTTTTTTAACTGACTGTTTGCATTCAGTTTAAGAGTGATTTTCTAGGGAAATTCCAGGGATGGTGGTGGTGATGGAGTTCCACACATTCTAGAAAGGAGTACAGTAGCTGATATTCAGTACATACTGGTGCCCAAAGACCTTATATGGTTCCCAGAGTCCAAATCAAAACCTCAAAAAAGGAATAAAACCTCCACAGGGACAATGTCATCCCAGCCTTTTAATTGCAGAAAGCCATAGAATACACAATTTAAGATTAACTTCTTGTATTTGAAGTTATCTGATTTCTTCTTTTAAGCCCACTCACTGCCATCCCCCTGACTTGACCCAAACATAGTTTCTTTCTCTTGAGCCTTTGAGCTTCCTGAAGACAGTAACCATGACTTGGTTTTGTTTTTTATGTACCTCTGCACCAAGAACAGTGCCTGGCTCCTATTTGGTGCTCAGCAAGTAACCCCTCAAACATAACTGCAGCCTCCAGTCACAGATGTTCCACAGCCTGTTGTAAATCAAGCCATGAAATTAGCATTTTTTAAACCCACATTTACCTTTGGTTACTTTCTGTCCCCAGGGAAGGGAACAACTACAGAATTCACAATTTAACTTGGGAAGGAGACTATTCCTTCACAGGACACAAGTGAAGTTCTGGCCAAAGGTCTTGATTTATTGGGCGCTAGGAGAATCTGATCACTGCATATTTATAGCAGTAGCTAGAGATAAGTATTCAGGAAAGTGTTACTGAAGTGTGTTTCCTTCATTTCCTTGACAGCAAAAGGAAGCAATGAATGCTTTAAATCACAGAAAATATTTAGAATATAAAAGACAAATGCAAGTCACATCTCTCTCAACCTACAGAATAGCCAATATTTTATAAGGTTCACCAAGAGTTTGTGGGAAACCTTGATCCCTCTTCCCACTGCTTCTAAAAGAACCCATGAAGACCTAGTTCACTTACTAAGGCACAGGTAAGAAGTCATCAACTAAAGAGATAGATTTTTTTTTAAGAGATACATTTCTTATCCAATAGATGGTCACTGCTTAAAAATGGATTTATTCTTCATACTTCTCTTATTTTTCAAGGACTTGAGATTCTTAAAAGAAACTAGCCCACTGTTCATTTTATTCTTGATTCACCTGTCCAACCTTTGAAACTACATTTGTTTAAAAAAAAAGATGGGCCTTCATCCTGAGTTCTGCTGTTTTTAATTTTTATGACAAAGAATTCAAACAATACTGAAATATACCAAAAAAAAAATCCTGGGCCCCCTTTAGACTCTTACACTCAAACTCTTAAAAACTATTAACAAGTTAAAATGTACCTTCCTAATTTTTTCCACAAATATGTTTATGTATGTAGACTTTTTCAGACACCGTATCAATTTATATACATTTTCCAAATGCCATTATTAGTTTTCAACTACATCATGCTTTTTTTTCTCACACATTTAATTTTATTTTAAAAACATTTTTCACATTGAAGTTTTTCCCAGCTTTGAGATGTAACTGACATAGAGCACTGTATAAGTTTAAGGTACACAACAAGATGGTTTGATCCATGTGTAGCTTGTGAAAGGACTACAATAAGGTTAATACAACATTCTTCTCAAAGAATTATAACTTTGTGGTCAGAATATGTAAGATCTACTCTTAGCAATTTTCAAGTATTCAATACAGTATAAACTATAATCACCATACTGTATATTAGATCCCCAGAATTTATTCATCTCATAGCTAGAAGTTTGTATCCTGTGACCAACATCTCCCCATATCTCCCAGCCCTTGGCCCCTGGCAATCACCACTGTACTGTTTCTATCAGCTTTTTTTTCTGCTAGATTCCACATATAAATGAGATCATACAATACCTACCTTCCTCTAACATGTCACTCATCATAACATCCCTAAGGTTACCCATTTTTTGTGTGGTCACAAATAGCAGGATTTAATTTTTTATGCCTGAATAATATTCTGCTGTATATACTCAGTACATCTTCGTTATCCATTCATCTGTTGATGGACACTGAGGTTGTTTCTGTATCTTGGATGTTATGAATGATGCCACAATGAACACAGGCATACAGATCTCAAGGTCTAGTTTTCATTTCCTCTGGATATATACACAGAAAGTGGGACTGCTGGAACATATGATAGTTGTATTTTTTTTCTTTTTTTTTTTTTTTTTTTTTTGAGGAAACTTGACAGTGTTTTCTATAATGGCTGTACCAGTTTACATCCTCAACTGGGCACAAGGGTTCCCTTTTCTCCTATGCTTTGCTGGCACCCATCTGTGGTCTTTCTCATTCGAAGAAGTGTGAGGTGGTATCTCACTGTGATTTTGATTTCCACTTCCCTGATGACTTGAAATGTTGAGTATCTTTTCATGTACCTGATGGTGATCTGTCCTTTTAGGAAAAAAATGTCTATTCAAGTCTTCTGCTCACTTTAATTATTTGAGTTAGTTTTTGTTTTGCTATTGAGTTATACATGAATTTCTTACATATTTTGGATATTAACCCCTTACCAGATAAATATTTTCTTCCATTTTGCAGGTTCCCTCTTTATCTTATTGACTAATTTGTTTGCTGTGCATGTGCTTTTTAGTAAGACACAGTCCACCTATTTTTGCTTTTGGTGTCATATCCAAGAAAGCATTACCAAGACCAATGTCAAGGAGCCTTCTCCCTATGTTTTCTGAGGTTTTTTTTTTTTTTCTTTCAGGTATTACATTTAAGTTTTTAACTGATTTCAAGTTAATTTTTTTAGTGGAGTAAGACAGTGATCCAATTTCTTTCTTTTGTATAGGAATATGCAGTTTTCCTCATAGATTTTAAATCTTAATAGCCCCAGTCAAGTTCAACTTCCAAAAAGATATATACCAATTCATAGCTCCACAGACTGTGGATAATTCCTCTTTTCCCCCACATTGTCACTACCTGATAGACACATGATAGACACCTCGTTGTTACTTTTAATTTACATTATCACCTGAACTGTTGGTTCATTTTTCTTGTTAATTTGTAGAAGTTTTCTTATTATCAGTTCTTGGTGTTACATGAATTCTTTTGGGGGTTTTGTTGATATTTTAAGGCTTACTGTAAACAGAACGTCTGTATTTATGTAATATTCTCATCTGGAAACATAGGTATCTTTTATTCAGTGCTTTTTTTCCTGTCTAAGAAACTATATCATTTTCTTCATGTAAGCCTTATATTCTCCAGTTTATTACAAGACATTTGAGGGATTTTTGTTTTTGCTGTTTTGAGTGGGAGTTTTTTTCCCTGTTTTCTTATTAGCTTTTGTTAAAAATGTAAGAATGCCATCAGTTTAAACACATTAATCTTATACTTGGACATCTGAAACTCTCATTAATTCCAGTAACTGCTCATTGGTTGTCCAGGATCTTCTTGCTATACAGTCAGTTAATATGTAAATTTAATTTTAATCTTATTTTCACCCCCCCCCACTCTCATTGACAAGTACCTCCAGAAAAATGTTGAACTTTGCCTTATTCTCTAATGACAAGGTTTCTATTAATCCCTTAAGTATGTTGCCTACTATAGATTTCTTATATATTCCTTTTTACCAAGTAACATTCCTTCTATTCTTAGATTGCTGGGTGTTTGTTTTAATGGGGATGAGTTTTGAATTTTAACAAATGCTTATTTTATGTCTAGTGTGGGATCGAACAGTCAATTACATCAAGAAGTTTCCCAACAGTGTATTCTTAGGACATGTTTGCATTGGCTTCTGACTCAGCGTAAATGTCAGTACAGGGCAGACTTAAAAAGAGGACATGAGAAAATTCTCCACCCCGCATTTGGAAAAATGCATTCCTCAGGACTCAAGAAAGAATCAGAGTCTGCAATTAGTCTGCCTAATTATACCAATTTCAGTTACACCAACTCTTCCATGCTCCATGTCCTGGAGTAAAGCTGAAATAATAGGTCATGGGCCTACTTTACCATTAAATAGTGTTATCTTGGGAAAAACAAGGGGGGCAAGTAATTGCCATTGGAAAACTTGCAACAACAGAAATCATACCAAGAAATCACTCAACTTAGAACACTGCTTGCTCAGCTGTCCTTACTACTATAACCAGCACCTGTGAAATTTCACCCCCAGAAACATTCTATCCCATCTTACTCCCCATCAGGTCTCTTTTCATCACCAAGCTCCCAATGGACATAGATCAATTTCTAACTTTAAGAAATCAAAAATGTAAACTAGTGACAAAGGATGCTATTCATTTCAAGAGATGATGGGCTCAGAAATGAAGGTAAAAAAAAATGACCCCAGGGTATTTCTTCTCAAAGCCAAGGAGGTAAAACAACCATGGATAGAGTACCTTGGGACAAGTTAGGCTAAAGTAGCCATATTTAGCTAATTAAAATATAGAATGTTCTGGTTTCATTGACCCATGAAGTATTTGGGTCATACTACTTGCACTAAAAAGAAAAAATTACATATTGTTCATCTGAAACTCAAACTTAACTCAGTGTCCTTTATGCTCTAGCTTTTGCTAGAGTGATTAATTGACTTGTCTGAATTTCTATCCTGATCCCTCCACTTAGTAGCTGTATGATTCTAATGTGTTAGAAGCCCATTCTAAGCCCAGTTTCCTCAATGGTAAAATCCATTATATTGAGGATAAAATTATTTGAAGCTCATGAAATACTCAGCATATCCCTTAGCATTTAGGAAACAGTCAATGGCAGACAAACCTTAGGGTTTAAGTAATGGTTACACTAGGAGCTCAGGATGCAGAGGCAAGAGTACTAGAGCAGGGAGTGCCTGGGTGGCTCAGTCAGCTGAGCAGCCAACTCTTGATTTCTGCTCAAGTCATGGTCTACATAAGGCTCTGTGCTCAGCTTGGGTCTGTTTGTCCCTTGCCTTCTACTCTTCCCTCCCCCTCGACTCATGCTTTCTCTCTCAAGTAAATAAATAAAAACTTTTTTTTAAAAAAGAGTACTACAGGGAATCCCTGGGTGGCTCAGCGGTTTAGCACCTGCCTTTGGTCCAGGGTGCGATCCTGGAGTCCCGGGATCAAGTCCCACGTCAGGCTCCCAGCATGGAGCCTGCTTCTCCCTCCTCCTGTGTCTCTGCCTCTCTCTCTCTCTCTCTATCGAAAATAAATAAATAAATCTTATTTTAAAAAAAAAAGAGTACTACATCAGGAGTTGGGAGACATATTTCAGTCCTGACTATGTTTCAAATTAACTGTGTGCCCTTAAGCAAGTCCTTTAACCTCTCTGGGTCTCCATTTTCTCATCGATAAAATAAGAAAGTTGAATTACATGGTCTCTTCCCACTCTTAAGTCTCTCTGATTCCTGAACCCCTATTGCTTGGATTTTGGAGAAATATCAGTGTTGTCAATTCCCTTTAAATAAATTCTTCCCATGGAGCCATTTGTGATTAATATCTTTTGAATACTACTGAGAGTAAAAATATGCTGAGTTGATATTTTAGTAGCTTTTGCTTTGAGGAATACAGGTGCAATTGGTCATACTTGTTCTCAGACAAAAGTCCATGTGGTTTCATGGTTTCACCTTAAGTTATAAATCAATTCCTGGAGCCTGAGCCTAATCCAATACCCTGAATGGAAGTTACACTATCTTCAGCATTAGTACTATGAGCAATATGGTATCTGGGTTGTCACTGTACTGTGCTTTATGGCAGACAGAGGAATACATTGTGGGGTTTCCAAATAAAGAGACACAATATACCTTTCTAACAAAAACTATCCTCCAGTTGTACTTTAATTTAGAGTTAATTTTCCCCCCTCCTTAAGCCATTAAAAAGCTTTTGATTTTTCTGGTGGTATTGTTACTGCTGTTCAATAGGCCAACAAGAAATTATTAACCTCTACAACTGAAAAGCCATTTAAACCCATGTGCTTCTGATTTTCAGAACTGAAAACCACCTTCCCATATATTATGTCTATAGAGCAAGCCAAACATACACATGTACATTCAATGTCTCCATCAAAATTATTATTGAAAAGTTTACATTTTTTTGGATCATGTAATGTTAGCACAAGAAGGAAATAGGGATCTAGTCTGACTCTCATTTTACAGATAACGAAAATCAGATTTAGAGCAGTTAGATGAACTCTCCAATATCAAAAAGCAAAAAATCCATCTTTTCTCTGATATTCTCTTTACTCTCATACACTCTGATCACTAGCATTTAAGTTGTTAGTCAATAGATGACAAATAATAGTTTCTGCTGACCTACCCCAGAAGTCCATGACCCTCTAAGTAGCTACTTTATGCTGGGCACTATGCTAGGCACAGGGATGTTAATAATGAATAATCCAAGGTCCTATCCTACTTCCTGTTAACTGAAAAATCTCTAAACCAAGCCACTTGTCCATTTCACATTGACAGCAATCTCATGACATGGACTCAGGGTACTAGGCTGTGAGGTCCCAGAGTTCATGGGAAACCACTGGAAACAGCATTCTAATGCATTATTTGAAATCCTATTCCTGAAAGCCAAGTTTAATAATTCAGTAGTTTCTCCTGAAATTATAATTTATGTTGTAGGCATGTGTCCAGATAGCAGAGCAAAGTGGGAACAAATGTGGGTTCTACTCACTAACATGTCAATAACAAACTGGTCAGTTGGAGTAAATGACTCAACTTCTTTGGTTACCAGTCCTCCATCTATAAAATGAGGAACTTGATCAACAGAACCCAAAGTCTCCTGCAAGTTAACAATAATCTAAGTTTCTACAAGAATGCAACAGATACAGTCAGCATAAGGCACTGAATGGAGAAGAATCAGGAAGCTTTCAGTGGAGCTCAGGATGGAACTAGCCAAACCTAAAATTCCAACTTGGGACACTGAGGGTATGACATGTAATTCCTTCCAAATCTCATTCCAGAAAAGAGTTCAACAATTAGAGAATATTCTTAGGTCTAAGCAAGTATGTGTACCTCCTTCAGGATCCCAGAAGTAGTTGGGGACTTATTAATGACACAGTTGGTAGGGAGAAGGCCACTCTTTGGGCAAACAGCCCACAACACTTTACATTTCACTTTAGCACCTAGCCAAGTATGCTCAACTATCATATCATCCAACCAGTCCCTTCAGTTGGGGTTTCTGAAGCTGTTCTCAAAGTTTCAAAGATTGTCTTTGATCTAATGGACGAAAACAATGGTCCTGGATAGCAAGCAACACCACCCCAGATGACAATAACTATACATACTGGAAAGGAACAATTTGCCAGAACATTTTCCTCTTTGTATTATTATTCCAGGAAGGTATCTGATATTTCCAGCTCCTAACTGGCCAAGACCAGTAAGTTCTTTGCATCCTACTTCAAGCAATGGCCAATTTCAGAGTGTCAACATAGTGCTGCCTTTACAAACCTGAGACAATCACATTTCACATTGAGGAGGCTAGATTTCTTGTTGGTTGTTTTTAGATCCAGGCAGGGAAATCCTTCTAATGGGGAACCAATTTTCTATGCATCACTAAAAAAATTTCATCCTCAAAAACATTGGTCTACATAGAAAAACACACCAGTCTGAAGTTGCAAATATCAGGTGCTATACTAATAACAAATCAATTCTTTGCCACAAGATTTATAGTCACTTTTATTAGTTATGGGGCTCAGAGGCAAGAGAGATCAGCACTGGCCTTGAGGTCAGGGAACTTGATTCAAAGCCATGTCTGGAAGCAAGTAGCTTTGTGACTTTGCAGGAGTCATTTCACCTCTCGGATCTCAGTTACATGGTCTGTTAGGAATTGGGCGACATAATCTCAAAGACTGCCCCTACCAACTGCTCCAGTACTCATGTTTTAGGATCCAACATTCTTTTCTCTCAGTTGCTGGCGAATTACCTGCTTTGGAAGATGTATTAACTCTCTTAGGCCACTAGGGTACTATTTAACACATTCCTGATCAATAAATCAACAGTCCTTCTTTCCTTTTGCATTAACCTTGCATTTTTATTATATTACTCTGGCCATGGAGGATTACATGTGAGCAGATGCCTCTAGTATTAACAGCAGGGCAAATCCTGGAGCAGGAACCTCTGATATTGGCACACTCATCAGTTTTCCAGGTGAACTGGAACCACTATTCTGAACCTTAATTGTCCATAAAGCCAGAACTGAATTAGTCTTCTTAAGATGTCACATAACACCCCAACAGGAGACATGAGGATGTGGTGGCTTGCGGTCTATAAAAGGGCTTAGTGCCTTTTCATTCATTCATTCATTCATTCATCCCTTCCCCAATGCCCAGTACTGGCTACATAATTTTTGGTACCCAGTGCAAAGTGAAAATGTCACATCCCTTATTTAAAAAAAAAAAAAAAAAAGGTGGAGGGGAGAGAAGAAAAACCATTAACATTTCTAAAATAAAAGTCTAAAATAAAAGCCATTTTCTCTCCATGGTCATTCTCTTGACCTAGCATGGTGTTCTTTATTTGCTATTTAAGGTCATACTCCCTTGGACAGGGAGAGTTGAAGCCCACACAGGTGCCAGGGCAACTTGGAGCATGCACAGCCCCTGGCTGCCACTTTTCCCTTCCACCAACACAGGACTGAAGTGCCACACCACAGACCTGGTCTGGAAAGTCAAACCAGGCACTTCCCCTTTCCACAACCTGCAACCCCAAACTACGGTAGATGGGCACCCCCAAGACCAGGATGTGCTAAGTATCTGGATCAGATGTGGTCAAGAGGCTAGGGATGAAGAAAATGTACCATAGTGCTGCCAAACCAAGGCAGGGATGGCCACCATTATGCCCCGCTCCAAAATATGGTAGGACCTGTGTATTTTCTCCAATCTTCACAGCCTACATCCAGGTCCCCCACTGGGGCAGGGTGGCACAGTGCTCCTTAACTGGAGGAATGTATGGGGAGTGGGGGGTCCGAAACAAGAGGTGGGAGGCAGATGGACAAGATTATTCCCTTTTAGGGAACCCTCTTGCACTGTTGGTGGGAATGTGAACTGGTACAGCCACTCTGGAAAACTGTGGAGGTTCCTCAAAGAGTTAAAAATAGACCTGCCCTACGACCCAGCAATTGCACTGTTGGGGATTTACCCCAAAGATACAGATGCAGTGAAACGCCAGGACACTTGCATCCCGATGTTTCTAGCAGCAATGGCCACAATAGCCAAACTGTGGAAGGAGCCTCGGTGTCCATCGAAAGATGAATGGATAAAGAAGATGTGGTCTATGTATACAATGGAATATTCCTCAGCCATTAGAAATGACAAATACCCACCATTTGCTTCGATGTGGATGGAACTGGAGGGTATTATGCTGAGTGAAATAAGTCAATCAGAGAAGGACAAACATTATATGGTCTCATTCATTTGGGGAATATAAAAAATAGTGAACGGGAATAAAGGGGAATAGAGAAAAAATGAGTGAGAAATATCAGAGAGGGAGACAGAACATGAGAGACTCCTAACTCTGGGAAATGAACAAGGGGTGGTGGAAAGGGAGGTGAGAGGGAGGGTGGGGGTGACTGGGTGACAGGCACTGAGGGGGGTACTTAATGGGATGAGCACTGGGTGTTATGCTGTATGTTGGCAAATTGAACTCCAATAAAAAATAAATTTTAAAAAAAGATTAATTATTCCCTTTTAGGGAGGGAAGGTAATAGGCTATGGGAGGCAGGACCAGAGTGAGCCCCTTGCACATATTCTTCTGTCACACTGACTTCACTCACAGAACACAAATCTAAAGAAAATATTACTGCCAATCATCCACCAAACCCATGAGATCATCACCTCTCCTGTGAGGCCTTTCCTGCCTGCTGTGTACTAGGGAGCCCATTGTACTCTTCCTTCTACCCCTATCTCAGGCATACTTCTAATATTATCAAGCTTTATTTTCATTTATTTCAGTCTGTCATCCCCCATGAGCCTAAGAAATTTAAAAGCCAAGGGTATAGTTTACTCACTTTTTATATCCCAAAACATTGTAGGTGCTCAGCTTTCTAGGTCTTATCTGGACTTGGCAGCAGTCAGGTCCTGTGTTGACTTGGTCACTGGTCACCCTATGGGTATCTGCTGATAAAGTCTATGGCCAATGAATTCGAGGTCTCTTCTCTCTGTTTTATCAGGCCTAGCAGATCTTTTCTGCTAAAGTGGCCCCCCCTTTTACCTCTTGCTAGCACAGTATATTCCCCTGAGGTCTACACAGGACTTCCACTTGATTTCTATTTCAGAGTTATCCCACAGCCCCTAGTTTCCATTTTATCAAGCTTGGAATACCCATTCTGAAAATGCTTCCGGCTAGACCCATCAGCCACCATACACATAACTCCACAAGGCAAAAAGTAAGTTTCTGGACATTTCCATACCACACACAGAAGACAAAACAGACTCAAGAAAGCCAACTCAGACCAGGACCACCACAAAAGACAACTCAAAGAGACAAAGCATTCACAAAGTCTAAGTGTACAGTGACCTTTGGAACTGTGCAGCACACCACCTGCAGAGCCACATGAGAGGACCCTGACTCAGGTCTTCCTCTGCCCAATCCCACCACAGAGACTGTTTTCTATGATATGAAGGGCAACCTATTCCACACATCTGTTGACTACAAAACTTCTTCCACTGTCCTTCCAATGTATTTACTATGTTCTTTGGGATTTTAACCTTGGTCAGCAATGAGGCAGTAAGTGTAGAGCCAGTGATTCAATGCCTTTCTCCTTTTGCCTTCCTCTTGCTCCTTCCCACAGACTTCCGTGGAAAAAGAGACAAACTTTTTATTTCTTCCAACAGTAATCATTCTACACTGTGTCCTTTTCTTTCATGGAGGTCCTAGCCCTTAAAAGTAAAGGGGTAGCCTCTCTACATTACAAAGATAATCTCCAGTCTCCAGGCTTAGCTCTTAATACGTCAAAAAGGACATTGAGAGATTCCTTCTCTAATACTGCATTATTTAAACACGTCATTATGCTCTGGACTGATAAAATCCTACTCTGCATATAGAAACTGTTGAAAGGCACACGCTAAGGCATAAGGATAAGCAGTAAACTTTGGTCAGGCTGCCCGGTTTCCTGCTTTTACTGTACCTTCCTTGTAAGGCTGCTGTGAAGAGTGAATTAACCGATGTATAGCTCAGAGAGCAGTACCTAACAACCAGTAAGCACTACAGACATGCTGGCTGCTATTACTGACTCTTTCTCTTAGCATCTCTGTCCTAACTTCTCCACCCATCAGAGGCCAGTAGATGTCTGTGACAGAATAGGAAGAGCCATACATTCCAAATAATATTGTTATACTACACACATGATCTCACCATTTGAAGAGTTAAAAAGCAGGGACAGAGCAGCATAATGGAATGGTCAAGAACAGAGATACTGAATCCTATGCAACAGAGCCATAATAAGAGCTTGTCACTATTCCATAACATCTCTTTTGTCCACAGCCACCAAGAAACCAACAACGGTCTAAAAGGAGAATTAAATTATTCTGGTAAAGACCACTTTTGTCAAGATGTTCACCTAGGCCCAGATCTTTCCACATGATGGAAATGAAGTTGAGAAACATAATACAGAGAATGTGACAGTCGGGGTAGCTCGGTCTGACACAAAGTGGGGACACCTCCATAGGAACGTGCTGCTGTGTCTTTAATTTCCAGGTTGTCTGTTGTGATTCCTCCTTATAAAAAGATGGTTTCAAGTTGGGACATTCATGCCCCTGGAAAAATTCACTTTGAAACAAATGCAAATGGATTCTTCTCTCATAAACCCCAAGGTGCAACGTGTCTTGTGTCAGGTGATGGATTAGAATTTTCTAGCATGGGTTTATGTTGTCAGCCCCTATCAGTACAGCACACATCAGAAGAGATTAGTCTGACATTGTCAGGATTCTTGTCCAACAATCATAGCTTAGAACTTAAAAGTGTGCTGTCTTGCCTTATATCAACTTCACTGTACAGTAACAGTGAATCAACAGAGAACTGTAGACAGAGAATAATGACATGCAACTTTAAATTTAACAAAGAAAGCCTTTTAAGATGTCACTGCATTGAGCTACGAAAACATGTCTTTTATCACTTTGACCATGTGGATGTGGACATTTAAGTATTCAAAAACCTCCTGGTAAAGTTTCTAATTTCTTTAAAGAAGACATTATTAACTCATGAAGGAGAGAAATTTCACCTTTCACCAACTTAATCCATGTGTGCTTTAGAGCATCTGATACTTTCATTCATGATCTTCTTAGTCTCACCTCCACAAAGAGCAAGGGAAGTATGTACCTGTACCAACAGAACTTGGGTATCTTGTTCCATGAAGTTCCTTAATCCCTTGGAACTTCAGAAGGTGAACTCTGGCTCCTTGAGGAGGCTTATTTGGGTCATTTCACAAGTCCCTGTCCAGACATAGCCCAAAAAAGTATCTTTTATTCTGGCTACAGGAGAAAAGAGACTTCCCTCAGTTGCTATCATCCTGACCAAAAATCAGCCCTGAGGTTTTGATCTGGTTCAACACCTTACAGCATTAAAAACTTCTATGGTGGACAGCCCGGGTAGCTCAGCGGTTTAGCGCTGCCTTCAGCCCAGGGTGTGATCATGGAGACCCGAGATCAAGTCCCACGTCGGGCTCCCTGCATGGAGCCTGCTTCTCCCTCTGCCTCTCTTTCTGTGTCTCTCATGAATAAGTAAATAAAAATCTTAAAAAAAAAAAAAAAAAAAAAACTTCTATGGATTTTTTGCCCACAGGCTAGGGTCTAACCTCCTTAACATGCTCTAGAATGCCCCTTGTGATCCAACCCCTGCCTCGCCTCCTACTGCTTCCCACCCCCATTCTTCCAGGATTCCTGTATTCTAGCCATAGCGAATTGATTATTTGTTTTTCAAACATCTCCATGATCTTTAGCAGCTTCTCACTCTTGTTCTCTCTTGCTAAAGTTCCCTTCATCTACTTCTTCAGCATAAAGGTTACATCCTCCTTTAAGAAAGCTATCTTAACCTCCTTCTGGAGAGTATGTATATATACACCCACTTACACACATCTTCACACACCCCTCTCTCAGGCAGTTTGAGTGTTCTTCCTCTCAGTAACCGAGAGCCCTGCCTAAGCTTCTAATACAGCTGTCACGCTGTGCTGTAATTTCTCTGTGCCTCCCTGGAATCATAGGCTATATATCTTTAACTCCCAGCACCCAGGAGAGTACCACTCAGCTGTTCATTCAAAATGTTTCTTGGGGCACCTGGGTGGCTCAGTCAGTTAAGCATCTGACTTGATTTGGGCTCAGGTCATGATTTCACAATCATGCCATCAAGCCTCAGGTCAGGCTCCTCACTCAGTAGGGTCTCCTTGGGATTCTCTCTCTCTTCCTCTCACCCCCTCCCAGTCCTCTCACATGCGTGCATGCTCTTTTTCTCTTGCTCCCTCATTAAAATAAATAAATCTTAAAAAAATTTTCCTGGCAGCCCCAGTGGCTCAGCGGTTTAGCATTGCCTTCAGTCCAGGGTGTGATCCTGGAGACCCGGGATCAAGTCCCACGTCAGGCTTCCTGCATGGGGCCTGCTTCTCCCTCTGCCTGTGTCTCTGCCTCTCTCTCTCTCTGTCTCTCTCTTGGTCTCTCTCTCATGAATAAATAGATTAAATCTTTTTTTAAAAATTTCCTAACATCTAGGGGCATCTGGCTGACTTGGAGGAGCATGCAGTTCTTGATTCTGGGTTCATTAGTTGGAGCCCCATGTTGGGTGTAGAAATTACTTAAAAATTTAAAAACATTTCTTAGTATCTATAATATGCCCTGCTCAGGTCTCCAGGGTCATCCTGAAAATTGTAGGCTCCACAGTGGGTCACATGAATCCCCTCTTCTGGACCATGTGTGGTAGAAACATCTGCTTAAACTGAACAAGGTAACCGTGGAAATCTTCCAGGCTAAAATTGGTATTAGGAATTGTTTAGGGTCACCCAACTCACATTATAAAGATGACAAAACTGGGGCCTACAGAGAGGAAGCAACATCCTCCAGATCAACAGTGAATTAGTGCCAGTTCTAAAACTGTACACACATCTCATGGCTCCTACTAGGTTCAGGTTTTCCCCCTCATTCCACCAGAATGACTCTTCCCAATATTACTGAGCCATTTTTTTTAAGATTTGTATTTATTTATTCATGAGAGACACAGGGGTGGGGGCAGTGACACAGGCAGAGGGAGAAGCAGACTCCACAAAGGGAGCCTGATGTAGGACTCGATCCCGGGACCTCGGGATCATGCCCTGAGCCAAAGGCAGGCGCTAAACCGCTGAGCCACCCGGGATGCCCCTACTGAGCCACTTCTAAACATCAAATCTGCCCTTACAGGATGAAAATGCTCTCCAGATTTGAAAGGTTGTGCTTCCAATTCTATAGTCACTTCCAAGAAGGACAACAAAGAATATCATGTCTGTCTATGAATTAAGGTTACCAATTGTACACCAAAGCAGCAGATCCTAGGTGAAGAATATGATTGAGAGAATACAAAGTGGCTCACAGAACTCTCAGGAATTGTGGATCATCAGTCTCAAAAAATAGGAATAATCAGGGAGTGACACTGCTGCTAGCACCAGCCACTACCTAGTACAGATGGCACCACTGCTGTACTGCCCTGGACAGTGGATGTTGCTACAGCCGTCCCCCTCCACTTTCTTAAGTTCCCCCTTGCCCTTCCACCTTGACATCACTTGTCTAGATATGAAATCTAGGTAGAGTGTCTGATAGACCTAGCTTATGTACACTGGGTAAGTCATATACCCAGGCCTTATGGCCAGAAGGAGAGGTACTCTTGTTATCAACTACTTTACAAAGAACCCCCACCCCAGCTTAGTGACTTTAAGAATTTATCTGTTCTATCTCTGAGGTTTGACTGGGGTCAGCAAGGCGCCTTCACTCAAGGCCTCTTGTGTAGTCAGATGTCAGCTGAGGCTGAAGTCATCTGAAAGGTGGACAGGATGGACACTTAAGGTGGCTCCCTCACATGGTAGCAGTTGGTCCTAGTTGTCAGCCAGAACAATAACACATGATCTCTTGATGCTGCTTGGGATTCTCACAACATGGTAGCTGGATTCTTAGAAAAAGCATCCTTAAAGCAAACCTTCCGAGAGACAGAAGCATTCCCACACTGGGAGGCATGATTCACTGGGGCTCATCTTTTGAGACTAGCTATCACAGAGAAAAAAATCAAGATCTGATTCTCACAGCTTTAATGGGTATGGGGGGGGGCACATAGGAAAGTTTAGCGCTGAACAACAAAAAATAATGAAGTCATTTAATTAATATAACTACAGAATTTCTCAAGGACATAGGGGTTCTGATGTATTTGTTAAAAGATCAGCCACAGGGGATCCTGGGGTGGCTCGGCAGTTTGGCGCCTGCCTTTGGCCCAGGGTGCTATCCTGGAGTCCCGGGATTGAGTCCCACATCGGGCTCCCGGCGTGGAGCCTGCTTCTCCCTCCTCCTATGTCTCTGCCTCTCTCTCTCTCTCTCTCTCTCTCTCTTAAATAAATAAATAAATCTTTTTAAAAAAAATATCAGCCACAGAAAGTCAGAGCATCATCACAAAGAAGAATCCTAGGTCCACTTTGAACAGGAATTAGGAAAGCCATCTACACCCCCACACACCTACTGCCTCCCTGAGAGTGATCTATTCTCCAATACCAAAGATCCCTCCAAAAATCGGGACTCTAAGCACCTTCCCCAACTTGCTCCAAGCAAATCCAGCCCCTCTGCAAGGACTGTTGGATCCTCGTATTTGTCCTGAGGAATCTGAAAACATGATCCAAGAAGACTCTACCATCTGCACATGGAAGGCAAAGGAGAAAAGAACAAATATGGAGGAGGGAAATTAGAAAAGAGGTAAAAGAAAAATTTCAAAGGCTTATTTGGAAAGAAAGTGGGCTGAGAAAAATCCAGCTGTCCTCCTTTATTTGTCCCTACCAGCATTTAATTTTCTTGAATTTTCATTTTCAGCCTCTTTTGATAAAATTATAGGAATATTATGAATACTGCTTTCTTGGAAACTTTTTTCATAAAAGTCATCAAGGTGGTATTTGGAAGAAGCAATCGGGAAGAGAAAAAAAAAATCCATGTATCCCTATCACCTGGGTACTGTTTCTACTCTACTGCCCACTACAATGGAGTTTCCTGGCCCGAGTGAAACTACACTCCCATTTCTATGATGACAGTTGTTCATTCAAAGAACACTTATTTGATAACAGCATTCTGGATTCCCAGCCGTGTTTTGGGTCCTACAGGCAAAGACTGATGATGAGTCAAACACCCTTGACAATTGGCTGGGAGAAGGGATATCTAATAGTCCAGGGACACTCACACTCCTGATAAAGATTCCTACTGAGTTTACACAAATCAGCAAAAACAAACACATGAAAATCCCAATAATAGCTACTTAGGACAATAGAATTATTCACAATATTGCCTTTACCAATGTTAAAAGTTTCTGAAGTAGATCATACCTGAAAAGATACTTTTGTTATAGATTGAATAATGTTCTCTAAAAAAATAAGTGAAAATCCTAACCTCTAGTACCTGTAAATGGGATCTTATTTGGAAGTAGCGTCTTTGTAGATATTCAAGACAAGATGAGGTCATTGGAATAGGCTGTAAGTCAACATGACCCTGTCATTATAACAAGAAAAAATTTAAACACAATGACAAGCATAATGGGAAGACTACATGAAGACATGAGAATATTACCTACAAGCTAAGGAGGACCAGAGGCAACCAGCAGTTGGAGAGGATCAGAGAACAGATTATCCCTCACAGCTATCAAAAAGAGCCAACTCTACCAGTATCTTGACTTGTAGCCTCCAGAACTTTGAGAGAATATATTTCTATTATTCTCAGCCACCCAGTCTGTGGTATTTTGTTATGGCAGCCCTAGGAAACTTCTAGAGTTTTCATGATTAAATCTTGGTAAATCTTGGTAAAGATGAGGATTTTTTTTTTCTCAACAAACACCTATTAAGAAAGCATCTTGAAAAGCAGAACATTTATTTTGGTTGGAGATTAGAACAAGAAAGGGAGACTGAGCAGAGAAAGTGGAAGACTAAAAAGCTTTGTAGTTTGTATTAAAAGTGTTCACAAGGTGGGGCACCTGGGTGGTGCAGTCGGTTAGGCATCTGACTCTTGGTTTCAGTTTGAGTTGTGATCTCAGGGTCATGGGATTGAGCCCCACATCAGGCTGCACACTTGAAGTGGAGTCTGCTTTATATTCTCTCTCCCTCTCCCTCTGCCCTGCCTGTTCATGCTCATGCTCATACTCATACTCTCTCTCAAATAAAATATATCTTTAAGAAAAAGTATTCCCAAGCCAGAATAATTTCAAGATTATAAGAAGGCAGATGGCCTCGTTAGGTTTGTGTTTTAGAAAAACCAGTGTGCAGAGGCATAGATTCAAGAAAAACAGGACTAGAAGCAGGAATACCAGTTAGGACACTACAAAGATGAACTAGACAAGCCATGATGATGGCTTGGGTTGGGTGGAGTCAAAGAAAATGACAAATAGATAAATATGAAATATATTTAGGAAGGTAAATTAATGAAACTCAGTGACTGATAGGTCATGAAGTGACAATGTCAAAAATGATACCCAAAGTTTTGGTCCTCAGAGCTAGCTGGGTGGCAAACCCATCTCTTCTATTTCTACTACTATTTCTGTACAACCAGAATACTCTCTGTTCAATACACATAAAGAGATCCTACTGCTAGACCAAACCTGTCACTCACAGTCAGGGTCCAAGTCTCCCCCTCTGGGGCATACCAGTGAACCTCATTTATCATTGTCCCTAACAAAATCAATTCTGAGCAAGAGTTACATCAATTAACCCATCACAGTCTAGAGTCACATCTGGCCAACCTGCCCTAGCATGCTGCACAGATGCTGGATCAGAAGTCTGAGTTTTGACATCTGGCTCTAGTAGTGTAGAACCTTGGGCGAGTTACCCAACTTCTTTGTACCTCAGTGATTTCCACTGAAAAAAGGTAGTGATTGAATTCACCTCACAGCTGATGTTAGGAAACCATTCCATATATGCAGAATAGAACTATGCCTGACTCACACTTAATTCAGTAAATAAAATTGGTCAATGTTGGTAATGATCATGAATTTGATATTGTTGGTATTACTAACATAAAGCTAAAGTTACCAAATGCTGATCGGTAATGAAGTTTACCAGTCTACTACAAAACCATCAGTTTAACATTTCCAGCTGTCTTTTCTTTAGGAAGAACTATTATGTCTCTATGATTATGTCCTTTCTATTTGGTCAGAGTTGAGGTGGTAAAAATATCCTTTCCTTTAAAAAAATGATGATAATGGGGCCCATGGGTGGTGCACTCAGTTAAACATCTGACTGTTGGTTTTGGCTCTGGTCATGATCCCAGGGTTGTAGGATGCGCTCAGTGCAGAGTCTGCTAGAGATTCTTTCTCCATCTCCCTCTGCCCCTCCTACTTTTGCATGTGAGCACACTTGCTCTCTCAATCTCTAAAATAAATCTTTTTTAAAAATGATATTAGTAGAATACAGCTGTTTTTAAGTATGGACGTTAAAAAATACCCAAAGTAGGGCAGCCAGGGTGGCCCAGTGGTTTAGCACCACCTTCAGCCCAGGGCCTGATCCTGGAGACTCAGGATCCAGTCCCATGTTGGGCTCTCTGCATTAAGCCTGCTTCTCCCTCTGCCTGTGTCTCTGCCTCTCTCTCTCTCTCTCTCTCTCTCTCTCTCTCTCTGTGTGTCTTTCATGAATAAATAAATAAAATATTTTTTAAAAAGTATTATTAAAAAAACATCATTTAAAAATTGAAAAAAATTAAAGGAATTACTACATTACATTAGAAAAATTCACGTAATACAAAAGAACAGAGTAAAGGATGAACAGAGTAACAATGATGACATGAAGTACAGAGAGAACAAAAGAAAAATAACATGTAAATCTAACCATACTAATAACAGTAAGTGGAATTGAACTACACTGTCTAATCAAAAGGCAGAGAATATCAGATTGGGGCCAAAAAGGTCATGACCCAACTATAGGATGTCGACAGGAGATGTATATTACTTTCAAATATACAAAGAGGATGAAAGTTAAATAATGGAAAAAGATATGCTATGTAAACAGAAATCCTAAGAGTACTGGAGTAGATAAACTAGTATCAGACAAAGTAGACTTTAAAACAAAAATTTACTAAAGATAAAAACATTTCATAATAAGAGTTAATCCATCAGGAAAACATAACAGTTATAAACATATATGGACTTAAGCGACCCTAAAGCACACACAACAAAAGACAGAAATGAAGAGAGAAACAGAAAACTAAACAAAAGAACTGAAGATTTAAATACTCCACTTTCAGTATTGTGTGAAACAAGTAATGTAAATATCAAAGTGGAAAACTACTTTTGAGTCATTATGAAGCACCTAGAACAACAGATATTTAGAGACACCTACAGTACTATATCCAACAAAACATATTATTCTCAAATGTACCTGGAGCAACGTGCAAATTCATAAAACAGTTTTCAGTAATTTTAAAAGGGCTAAAATCATACAAAATATATACTCCAACCACAATGGAATTAGAAATTAAAAAAAAAAAAGAAGTTTGAGAAATTCACAAATACGACAATACAACACCACACTCCTAAAACCACCAATGGTTCAAAGAAGAAATCACAAGAGAAAGTGGAAAATATTTTGAGATGAAAGGAAACAAAGATACAACTTGCCAAAATTTATTGGACACTGATAGAGTAGTGCTTAAGAGGAAATACATAGTTGCAGCAGACTATATTGAAAAAGAAAAAAACTCAACTCAACAATGTTAGCTTCCACCTCAAGAAACTGGAAGTAGAGTAAACTAAACCCAAATTCAGTAGAATGAGTAAAATAAAGATTAGTATAGAAATGAGTAAAAGAATTTTAAAAATAGCGAAAGATCAATGACATTTAAAAGATATTTGAAAAGAACAAATTTTATAACCATTGAGCTAGACTGACCAAGAAAAAAGAATGAAGACTTAAAGTACTAAAATTAGAAATGAAAAAGGCAAAATATTACTGACAAAAATAAAGAGGAATTAAAAGAATCCTATGAACTGTACACCAACAAACTAGACAGATAAAATGGACAAATTCCTGCAAAGATTCCAACTACTGAAATTTTATCAAGAATCAGAAAATCTGAGAAATGTAAATTATTAATTTTAAAACAACCCACAAAGAAAACCCCAGATCCAGATGGCTTTACTGATAAAGTCTATCAAATATTTAATATGTATTTCTACCAATCCTTCACAAGCTCTTCTAAAACACCTAAGAGGGAAAACTGACCAACTCAGTGTAAGAAGCCAAAATACCCAGATGTCAAAACCAATATCAAAGATATAATAAAGAAGAAAACTTCAGGCCAATATCCCTCATGAATATAAGCATAAAAGTCTTCAAAAAATACTAGCAAGATGAATCCAATGTATAAAAAGAATTTATACAATGATCAGGTGGGATCTAGCCCATGAATACAAGATTGTTTAATATCCAAAGTTAATGTAATGTCACAATCAATAAAGGAAAAAATGCATGATCTCAATAGATGCAGAAAAAGCACTGACAAAATTCAAAATACCTTCATGTTAAACACAGTAAACTAATAAGAAATGTAAGAGAATTTCCTCAATCTGATAAAGACAATATACAAAAAAAAAAACTATCATTTTTACTTACTTATTCATACTTAATGGTGAAAGACTGAATGCTTTCCTCCTAAGATTAAGATCAAGACAAAAATGGTGAGCAACTTCTATTTAACACTATACTAGAAATTCTAGCCAAGGTAATTAGACAATAAAATTAAATAAAAGGCATCCATATTGAAAAGGAAAAAATTTAACTGTATTCATAAAGGATATGATATTATGGGCAGACTAATCCTGTAGTAGCCACTAAAAATCTATTAGAACTAATGAATGAGTTCAAGTTTGCAGGATACAAGATCAATATATAAAAATCAATTGTATTTCTACACAGGTAGCAATGAGCAAACCAAACATGAAATTAAGAAAATAATTCCATTTACAATGGTAACAAAATTAACATAGATACTTAATAAATTTAATACAAAAAAGTATACAACATGTATTCTGAAACTTCAACACTGTTGAAGGAAATTTAAGAAGACATAAATAAAGGGACATTTAAGATTAGAAGACGTAATATTGTTACAACGGAAATACTCTCCAAATTTATGTATGGACTCAACACCATCTCTACCAAAATTCCAGCTGTCTTTGCAGAAACCCACAATTGATTCTAAAATTCATTGGGTAATGCAAGGGACCCAGAATAGCCAGAAGAATCTTGACTAAGAACAAAGTTGGGAGATCAGACTTACCAATTTCAAAACTTAAGACCAAGCTACAATAATCAGTGTGGTACTGGTTTAAGGACACATAGTTCAATGTAACAGAATTCATAGTCCAGAAATAAGTGCTCACACTTATGGTCGACTGATCTTAAACAGGAGTGTCATGTCAATTCAACAGAGAAGGGATGATCTTCAACAAATGGTATGGAGATAACATGAAAAATAATGAAGTTGGGCCCTTACCTCACACCATATAAATAAAACAAATCCAATTAGTAAATACTTTAATTGGTCATTTCATTAGTTCTTAAGGGTGATGTAAATCAAAACCTCATCACACCTATTAGGATGACTAAAATTTAAAAAGACACAATAGTAGAATGTGTCAGCAAGGATACAAAGGAATTAAAAACTTCATTCATTAGTGGGAGGGGAAATGCAGTTATTTTTAAAGACAATCTGGCAGTTCTTCAAATGATTAAACAGAGTTGCCATAAGATGCAACAACTTCACTCCCAGGTATACATCCAAGAGACATGAAAATATACATCTATACAAAAACTTGCACACAATAAAAATTTAAAAAAAAAAAAAAAAAAAAAGGGGATCCCTGGGTGGCGCAGCGGTTTGGCGCCTGCCTTTGGCCCAGGGCGCGATTCTGGAGACCCAGGATCGAATCCCACATCGGGCTCCCAGTGCATGGAGCCTGCTTCTCCCTCTGCCTGTGTCTCTGCCTCTCTCTCTCTCTCTCTGTGACTATCATAAATAAATAAAAATTAAAAAAAAAACTTGCACACAAATATTTATAGCAGTTTTTGCAACAGCCAAAAGATAGGAACAACCCAAGTATCCACC
This sequence comes from Canis aureus, assembly GCF_053574225.1. Classification (NCBI taxonomy): domain Eukaryota; kingdom Metazoa; phylum Chordata; class Mammalia; order Carnivora; family Canidae; genus Canis; species Canis aureus. The sequence goes on along the minus strand of NC_135611.1, from coordinate 90,621,761 downwards.
ACCTGATGAATGGATACATAAAATGGGGTACACACATACCATGGGATATTAGGCAATGAAAAGAAATGAAATGCCAACACATGCTACAATTTGGACGAACCTTCACAATGTTATGCTGGGTGAAAGAAGCCAATCACAAAAGGTAATTCAAAAAAAAAAAGGTAATTCCATTCCTATAAAATATCCTAAATAGGCCAATCTATAGGGAAGTTATATACCTAGATATATATATAGATACAGCCTGCTAATGGGCATAAGGTTTCTTATTGGGGTGATGAAAATGTTCTCAAATTGTGGTGATGGTTACACATTGAATATACTTTTAATAAATTGAATTATATACTTTAAATTTGAAAATTGTAGGATATTTGAGTGTTATTGCCTGTTTGTATACCCTCAAAATTCATATGCCAAAGCCCTAACCCCCTGGTATTGGAAGGTGGAGCCTCTGGGAAGGACTTAGGTTCACATGAGGTCATGAGAATGAGGCCTTCAATATGGGATTAGCATATTCAAAGGGATTGGCACCCTTTGAAGAAGAGATACCAGAGTGAGCATGCTCTCTCCACTATGTGAGGACACGGTGAGAAAGCTGCCTTCTTCCAGCCAGGAGAGTTCTCACCAGGAACAGAAGCTGCAGACACCATTACCTTCCAGCCTCCAGAATGGGGAGAAATAAATGTTTGTAGTGTCAGCCATTCAGAATGTAAAATTGGTTGTAGCAGCCTAAACTAGGAGCGTGAGTTATCTCCATTAAGATTTTTTTTAATGGACAAGATACCACTTGGACAGAGAGAAATGAAGAGAAGGTGTCTATGCAGAGTTTTCAAGCAAAGACACAAGACAGAAACACCCAAGGGACCCACAGAAGTAGCAGGCCATTAGCAAGGAAGACCAGTAGCAGGAAAGGTTGAAAATATGAGTTCGTGTCAGATTGGAGGCCCTCAAACGGCAGGCAGAGATGTTTTGTGTTTTCTGGTCAGGGAAGGGGGACAGGTGGCTGTTGCCTTCTCTCTGCAGTATTTCCTCCCCCAAATAAACTGAACACTTTGCTTTTGAAGGCCTGAGACCAAAAGCTGTAACTAGGGTCAAATGGTCTTTCAGAAATAGAGTAAAACCATTTGCCTACGGACAAGTACATTCCCATAGTTGTTTTTGATTTATTTATTTCCTTTTTACACAGCTGCCCTGTCTCCTAACCTGTTCTTCTCCCATACAGGTCACACTTCTGGACCTCTTGCTTTGAGCACCACAGATTTTATTCGCACTGAAAATGGCAGAAACAAAATATCTGGGTGAATGAAAGAAACTTGCTCTCTATCTTCCTTTTCTTCCCTGCCCCCTAGTACTAAGCTAAACTATATTGGCTTCATTTTCTTTTACCTCCCCTAAGAAATACCACCAGTCGTAAATATTGTAGCTGTCCCCAAGACTCTGGCTGACATTTCATGCAAAATTCATTTTAAAGAACATCCACCTTTTAGTGATTTATAACCAGAGTGTTAGGGATTTCAGAAAGCCCAAGATTTGAAATACTACCAAACAAAGACCTCACCTTGTCAGTCACTGTGTGCTCTTTTTCCGGTGGGTGGTGGTGCATTAGAAACTTATTGTTCTGAAATTAGAAACAGAACAGAACAAAACCTCTATGTTCTCGTGGAAAGGATTTCACGGTCATTATGTCCAAGATAGAGAGAGGAAAATGCCTGCCTTGCTATCAACCCAAGGGCTGAATATTTCAGTATGGGAGGGAAATACAAAATCTTAAGGGTACCCCAATTTTATAACTAGGGTACGATACAACTACAGTAAACTCAGTGGGACTTTCCCCAAGAGTCACTTTAATAGGAGTCCAGGTGGAAAGGCAGGGGTAGCAACTGCAGATGGAGCCTGGAGCCTCAAGTCTAGGACTTCTTGTTTCCTTTTTTTTTTTAATAAATTAATTTTTTATTGGTGTTCAATTTACCAATATACGGAATAACACCCAGTGCTCATCCCGTCAAGTGTCCCCCTCAGTGCCCGTCACCCACTCACCCCCACCCCCCGCCCTCCTCCCCTTCCACCACCCCTAGTTGGTTTCCCAGAGTTAGGAGTCTTTATGTACTGTCTCCCTCTGATATTTCCCACACATTTCTTCTCCCTTCCCTTATATTCCCTTTCACTATTATTTATATTCCCCAAATGAATGAGAACATACACTGTTTGTCCTTCTCCGATTGACTTACTTCACTCAGCATAATACCCTCCAGTTCCATCCACGTTGAAGCAAATGGTGGGTATTTGTCGTTTCTAACTGCTGAGTAATATTCCATTGTATACATAGACCACATCTTCTTTATCCATTCATCTTTTGATGGACACCGAGGCTCCTTCCACAGTTTGGCTATTGTAGACATTGCTGCTAGAAACATCAGGGTGCAGGTGTCCCGGCATTTCATTGCATCTGCATCTTTGGGGTAAATCCCCAACAGTGCAATTGCTGGGTCATAGGGCAGGTCTATTTTTAACTCTTCTTACACTGTTGGTGGGAATGTGAACTGGTGCAGCCACTCTGGAAAACTGTGTGGAGGTTCCTCAAAGAGTTAAAAATAGGACTTCTTGTTTCCAATTGAGATTCAAAACCCTGTAACAGGGCAACCCGGGTGGCTCAGCGGTTTAGCGCCACCTTCAGCCCAGGGTGTGATCCTGGAGACCAGGGATTGAGTCCCCCGTCGGGCTCCCTACATGGAGCCTGCTTCTGCCTGTGTCTCTGTGTGTGTGTGTGTGTGTCTCATGAATAAATAAATAAAATCTTTTTTAAAAAATGACTTTTAGCACTGGGTGTTATGCTATACGTTGGCAAACTGAACTCCAATTTTTTTTAAAAAAGGGAAAAAAATGACTTTTAAACAAAAAAAAAAAAAACATGTAATGCTTGATTTCTAATTAACTGTCCTGGACCACAGTGGAATGGAGATCATAAAACTAACCCAGCTTATACCACACAGAACAGTTTCGAAAAAAAGAAAAAGCACAAACATTCAAAAATCTGTACCAGTACAAAGGGGCTACATCCTATGAGGAAGCTTTGAGCAATACTAACACACACCTCAGAAAGAGTCGGGGGTGTAATGGGATTATTCCAATATACCAGAACGTACCCACTCTCACCCAAAGCGTTTCAACTAGGATGTTCAGAAACCACTGGCTATGAATGTATTCTCACCGAAACTTCTTCACCTTGACTTGACTGTCACTTTAAATATTTAGCCACTTTTTAAAAAGCTCCTGAACACCTGTGGCACAGAGAGACCATTTCATTTCCCTACCAGAAAAACAATCAAGCAAATTTAAATAGATTGCCTCAATGTATCTCCAGCAATGACCCAGCTGCCTGGTTATTTGTCCCTGACTTGCCATGAGATTTAACTTATCCCTCCCGGGTCGATTTATCTAACAAAAGTACCATGTGTTGTGGACATGCATTGTGTCTGAAAAGCTGCACGAGGGGGGAGTGGCTTTGTGATGGTAGCTCGAAAGGAATCTCTTTATAGCGATCCCTAGTTTGCTGTCCCTTCAACCCTCATGCACAATGGCCCAGCACCTAGCCCCCATCCCTCAGTCCACACGGTTTTCTCTCACCCACACTTTTTTTCTTTAAGATATATATATTTATTTATTCTAGAGGGAGGGAAGGTGCTGAGGGAGAGGGAAAGAGAATTTTGAGCAGACTCCCTGCTAAGCACGGAGCCAGGCCCGAACCCAGGACCTGGAGATCATGACCTGAGCCAAAATCAAAAGTCAGACGCTTAACTAAATGAGCCACCCAGGCACCCCTCGCCTACATACTTTCAACAATGCTGTCATACAGGGGTAGGGGTTCTCTGTGAGGTACCCCCAAACCAGCAGCATTAACATCACCTGGGAATTTATTAGAAATGCAAATTCTCAGACCTCACCCAAGATTTTCTAAATCAGGACCTCTGAATGAGACCCAAAAATCCATGGTTTAACAATCCCTTCAACTGATTCTGATGCATCCTTCAATATAGGAACCCCTGGTACAGGAAAGAAGAGAAAGAAAAGAAAGAAAAAAGAAAGTAAAGAAGAATCCTCACATCTGCCTCCAATCCTCCTTCCAGAATGCTCACATATTAAGCTTACTACCCTGAGACCATTGCAAATCACCTTGATGGGGAGAATTTTGTTTGCACTTGTAAAGCAGTCATACACCTGCTCAGAAGTCTAAAGCTAATTGGGTTATGCAGGGTTTGGGGCTGTTTTCCTAGTTTTGTAATTAGGCTGTCACATACGCTAAGCAGAGATATCAGGATCCCGTCACAAGAGAGGAGGCTGAGTGAGATCCTCACATGCCCTCTCTCTGAGCATTAGGCACAGAGTCATTTCTTTAGGATCTTGCCACTTGAGCATCTTCTCAGCAAGATGTGGGCCTGGGACGGAAAGAACAGAGGAAGCCTGTACTCTGGAAAGCCTATTCCATTCACAGGCGTCACCTAGTGGGCATTGCAGAGAGGGAAGTGGCCTTGGAGGCACACACACACACTCCCGTCTGGAGACCTAGCTGCAATCACCGAGTTCACCCTGCAGCAAAATGACTCCAGTTAAGCTGGCTACAAGGGAGTTCTAATCAAACAGCACTAAGTTGCTCTGATATTAACTGAGACAATGACAAAGTACTTAATATATTTAAAATTCCACATTAAAAGCAAGATCTGAGAAGTTTTTCATCCCAACCTTTGGATTTCAGAAGGAAGAACTATCACACACATCTCTTTTGGCTCGAGCCAAATCACAGCCCTGGTTTTCTATACATATTTGTCCTGTAAAAACTGCTAGAGTGGGCTGGCCACTTTGTTCTTGATTTTTTAGGATGCCATACCCCCCCACCAACGTGCCCTGATGTATCAATCCATGACTCCTAGGCCCCTGTGACCCCTAAACATGGGCTCCACCTTCTGCCTCTCTCTCTGGATCTGTTGCCGGCTCCAGCTGCTGCCCAGACCTCTCCTCCGTGACTCATCAGCGCTATAAACTCAGTTTTACAGTACCACTCAGACTCTACTCCAGTCATGTGGACAAGGGCAAAACATTCTTGAGTGATACAGCATGGTTTTATGGGAAACTCTGGTGTAACTCTCACTCACAGAGGTGAAGACAGGACTTCAATATGGCCAGATGCAGGCCAATGGGGGGGGGGGGGGGGCGCAGTGTCTGCGTGCACCATAGCTTGTTTTGATCATGGATAGTCATGTCAATTAGAAGGTGACCTAGCATACTAACAGGTTTAATTTTCTGGGCTGTGAAAGTCCATTCTCCTTCCTCCAAATTTGCAAGTTAGGAGGAAGTGAATGCTTTGAGGGTGGGTTGTTTTTTGTTTTTTGTTTTCTGTTTTTTCGTATTTGAAGGAAAACAAAAGGGGGGGGAAGCATTTCCTAAAAAGGTGGCTAAATTTTAGCAAGCTAGAATAGAGTTGTGACAACCTATTATTGGGTGACAGGGTGAACCCCGACATGGAAGGAGGACTCCAGGATGATCAACAGGAACCCTGGAAACAACCCGTGACCCAAACTGCCTCACACTTCAGTGAAAGGAGTGCAGGTTTGCACAGAAGGGGACTGGGTGCAAATCCCAGCTCTACACTAACTTGGGCAAAGGACTTCTAGCTTCCACTTCCTTATTTCTGAGAAGAGAGGCAAGTTACCTTGCAGCACTATTGAGAGGAATGATAGATGCTTGCTCAATATCATCTGTTATCTTTAGTTGTTACACATCAAGTATTACCAAATTATTTTAAGGACTAGAATACCAATAAAATAAACACTAGCATTCAGCCTCAGGAAAGAAGATTAGCAGTACCTTTGCAATGAGCTATGAGCCTTTCTCCAGCCTAAAAACCTTAGCTATTCTACTTATGCCCTGAAATCTAACCTCATCAGCCAGATTAACCATTTTAGCACTTTAAACACAGGCACCTGTTTTTTTCATTGACCCAGAAAAAGTCATTAGAGCCTTCAAAGACAGGCCTCCCTGGAGCTGTGAACTCCCCCGTTCCTGGGCACCTCATCCCCAGGGCATCCCAATCTTTCTGACCTCCTGCCTCATTTTGAGCCCCAGAGTCAATGTGTTCCTTGATTTCTGTCCTAGGCTCTAGGCCCTTCTGGCTCCAACCTATGCCTGGGTCTGGCTTCTCCTCTTTTATTCCCAACTTTCCTTCAGTTTTTCCCGTGTTGAATCCAGGGCCACCTCTATCCAAGGCCTGAATATGATGTGTATCAGAGGTGGGTGAGCTCTTCCCCCAGGACAGGTGATGACGATAAGGGACAGGGTGGGAGAAACAATCCTTGGAGAAGAGATGAACCCAGGGACATAGGGATAAAATCCCCCTTCTTTAGGGTCTGCTGGTGTGAAGACAGTAAAAAGTTAACCAGACTCCAACACCAGTAAGATAGCCCCATCTCTCTTTGCATCTCTCTCAAGCCAACAACTCACTCATATGTCCTTGGGGCCATTTATATAGTGCCAAGTCCACGGAGCCAAATGAAACCATCTGGACCACAGTAATGAGAAGCCTATTCTTAGCATCCCAGAAAACACCAAAGGAAGGGGGAGAACTGGCCTATGCCCAAGAGATGTTTGCAACATACCAGAGATGTGATAAGCCTAACTAAAAATGAGTGACGACACAAACTATGGAGGAAATACTTTATATGAGACCAATTACAGTTGTGTAGTTGTTAAAACCTATGGCAAGGGTTCTCAAAATGTAGCTCCCAGGCCAGCAGCAGCAGCAGCATCTGAAAACTTGTTAGAAATGCAAATTCTCAGTCTCCTCCCAGACCTACTAAATCAGAAATCTGTCAGGGGCCAATCTTTGGTTTAACAAGCCTTCCCGGTGATTTTGATGATCAGTAAATATTACAGGTCAGACAATTTTTATTAACGGTGCTGTCCTATGTATCACAGCATGTTTAGCAGCATCCTTGGCCAATCCCCACTAGATGCCAGTAGCAACCCACAACGCAGTCATGACGATAAAAAAAAACTGTCTCCAGACATTGTGAAATGTTCCTGGAAGGCAAAATTATCCCCACTTGAGAGCTATTGCTTTATGGAAAAGTGTTCCCTGGTGTGATTAGAATTATTATAGGCGATATAGTTATGGAGTAACGGTGCACACTGCAAAAGCATACAGTTAGCCTTTTCTATAATACTGAAGGGAGACAGAAGTCTGCAAAGACTCTCCCAAAACAACAAATCAACGCCAGCTCCTGGAAAAGCTCTAGTTTCTGGTAATCTTTCAAATATGGAGATACAGGTAACTTATCTTATTCTCTGTAAATTTGTTTCCAACTCTTCCACTCCATGTATTTGAATGATAGCAAAACAAAGGACTTAAACACTGCGATGTTTTTTCATCCAAATACTCCTTCCTTGACTTCAGTTTAGCAAGGAAAATAGAAGCCTAGAATGGCATTTGTACTTTCTGGCCAAATCTGCTCTCATCTGACACCTAGAGAGATAAACTCACATTTGTCCGCAGTGTTTTATAAGTCATGCACTACATTCACAGGTCTCATCTTATGGGTTATCACAGTAATTCTTTAAATAAAAAATAATAAATCCATCTTATGGGTTATCACAGTAATTCTTGGAGCTCCAAGTTCCCTCTACCACCGTTTCAAATCTTTAAAGTCAAATAATTATTTCAGCCATTTCCTATGCCCAACACCAGGATCATTTTCTCCAACACAACAACTAAAAAGCTTTGCTGGTTTGGGTTGCCCAGCTCCTAGAACAGACTTAGAGCCTGGACTAGAGTGTGGTCGCTAGAGCAACAGCACTGACAGCCCCTCAGGGACACCTGGGACCTAGGTCATCATGGGGAGATCCCCAGGGTGCACATTCAGGTTTGACAATCACTGGCTTGGACCACTGAACTGGTAATCCTCTAAAGGCAAGTATCAATATCCGCCATCATGAGCACATTTGGTGCTTGTTCAACATGTCAGTGTTACTACTACTAGCGTTGAGAGCTACCCAAGCTTCATGGCTTTGAGAAAAAAGAAAAAGAATAATTAATTGTCTTACAGTTCTGAAGGCCATCCAAAATGGTTTTCATGGGGATCCCTGGGTGGCTCAGCGGTTTAGCACCTGCCTTTGGTCCAGGGCGTGATGCTGGAGTCCCGGGATCAAGTCCCACATCAGGCTCCCTGCATGGAGCCTGCTTCTCCCTCTGCCTGTCTCTCTCTCTCTCTCTCTCTCTCTCTCTCTCTGTGTGTGTGTGTGTGTGTGTGTGTGTGTGTCATGAATAAAAATCTTTTAAAAAAATGGTTTTCACTGGGTTAACATCAAGGTGTAAAGTCAAGGCTGCCTTCCTTCCGTAGGCTAGGCGAAGGAATCCATTCTCTTTCCCTTTTAGTTTCTAGAAGCCAACTGCACTCCTCGGCTTGCAACCATGGCTCCAATTTCCACGCTCTCTCTCTTTTTTTTTTTTTTTCTTTTTTTTTTTTTTAGTATTTTTTTTAATTTTTATTTATTTATGATAGTCACAGAGAGAGAGAGGCAGAGACACAGGCAGAGGGAGAAGCAGGCTCCATGCACCGGGAGCCCGACATGGGATTCGATCCCGGGTCTCCAGGATCGCGCCCTGGGACAAAGGCAGGCACTAAACTGCTGCGCCACCCAGGGATCCCTCCACGCTCCACGCTCTCTTGAATCTCCAGCTCTTGCGAGTCTCTCACTCATCCTTATTAGGATTCTGTGACTACTCTGGGTCTACCTCGGTAATCCAAAATACTCTCCCCACCTCCACATCGTTAATCTAATTACATCAGCAAAGTATAAAGTAGCATATTTACAGGTTCAAGGATTAGGACATAGACGAAAAAATGGGGGACAAGAGGGGCATAGGGATTATCCTACCTATGACAATAAATGTTTGCTGAATTGGATTCAAATGGAATAAAATGATCTACGGTGATTCACTTCCTCCCAGATTGACTTTCTCAGGAACATCATCTCCCTTCTAGGAGCTCGATGCTTCCTACAAGTCACTATACCTTTCTGTCTCCTCTGCTCTCCTGCCTGGACCACCACACCTAGACCTGGCCCCCTTCCGCTGCCCACCATTCACACCCATCAGGCCCATCTTTATAGATTATCACTGTCACCACTCATTTCCTCTCACTCCTAGCTCATCTGCCTAGGCTTGCTCACTGGCCACTGCCTATATTTCCTTCTTTTTTTCCCCTTCTTCCCACTGTCTTCCCCGATACCAATGCCTGTGATCAGCTTGTTGACCCAGCTATAGCTTTCTCTCTTTCCAATCACCCTGAATATTTATTAATTTCTTCAAAAAGACATTAAATGTTAACTTCCTGGTAAGACTTTTCTTTTTCTACTTACTCCCAGCTCAAACTCACAAGAAGAAATAAAAAAGAGAAACCACAAATAAAATTTGTGGAAATATCATTTCATGTTTACAGAACACATTTCCAATTCTCGAGAACACATGAGCTGGACTTCATTATTGCTTCTACCTCATGGCCAGTGGATTCTAAGACTAAGAAAACATTGATCTCTGGCTGAGAACAGACTGAAAAACTTGTCTGTATGATGACAGCCCAAGTTCACTTTCGGGATTAACCTCTTTTTTTTTTTAAGATTTCATTTATTTATCCATAAAAGACACAGAGAGAAAGACAGAGACATAGGCAGAGGGAGAATCAGGCTCCCTGTGGGGAGCCCAATGGGGATCCAGGATTCTGGGATCATGACCTGAGACAAAGGCAGATGCTCAACCACTGAGCCACCCAGGCATCCCCAGGATTAACTTCTTAATATGTCTTTTGCATAAATTGATCCATCTAATGAGCTTGATCACCGCATAGTTCCCAGGGGCAATGGGACACAGAAGCTAGGATTTTCACTAGGAAATTTGGAAAGCATACCCGTTTCTGGGAGAGGCCAAAGTGTGATGACAGGCTACAGAAACTGAGAGGCAAAGTGGATGCTCAAGATATATAAGGGGAAAGCAAGCCACTAACCCCATACATACCAAATACAGCAGAAAGGACCTCCAAAGTGACTCAGAGAAACATCTGAGCCAAAGTGAGTGAAAGCAATCTCAAGTTTCAATCTGCCACACACATTAAAATAATAATGACAAAAACCACAAAAAAAGAATATCAAGTTATATCAGAAGAATAAAAGAACACAGACCAGCAGTTTTCCCCGTGGTTGCCTCACTACCTTCCTCTGAAATCACTAGAGGCAGAACAAACTTAGAAGCTGGAGTAGACACATTCCACCTCACTAGCAAAACCCTAATTGAGTTTGGGGTAGCAATATACCCCACTGAAACATCTCTCGACCATACTGGAAGCTATGAATAGCTAAGGGATAGCTCTGCATATTGAGATATTAATAGAAACCTGCTGAAATTTTCTGGGAAAGTTTTGTTTTGCTGACATAGACTGACCTTTCCTCCTTGTCTTTTTCCATTTACACCTGTGTGGAAAGTAGATGTGATGGCTGGACCTGCAGCAGCAATATTTGCATGTGCCAGAAAAGGGCAAGAAAACTGCAGCGCTCGGTACAGAAATCCTTGAGCCATGGAATCGATACCAATAACTTTCGACCTCTAGATTTCCTGTTGCATGAGAAAAAAATAATTCTTTCAGCAGATATTATGTCCATTCATAGACTGTTTCTTCCTTGCAGCCAAATGGAATTCTTTATTGATAGAGAAGCCTCAAAAAGGAGCTAGAACCTGTCGTGGGCAAGCTTGCACATTATGTAAAATCACTTTCTGACACCTTCCCAGCTTCACTCCTGATGTCCTTCTCCTTCTTTGCAATATCTCTTCTCACTGGCCCACTTCTTTGAACACTCAAGTCTCAAAGATGTTAGTGTAATCTTGGAAAGTACTACTCTGTTGGATTCCACTGTCTATTTTAGGAGACCATTCTGTCTTCACATGATCAAATTAATCTCTGGCATTTCACAATGTCTGAAAATTGTAGGAAATTATTTTACTTGTGTCAATCATCTCAATCCTAAGACAAGTCCTTAGAGCAGTAATTTTCAAAATGTGGTCCTTGGGCTAGCCACATCAGCATTACCTGTAGAAATCCAAATTCCTGGGACATGCCCAAGATCCACTGATCTTGGAGGAGGGCAACTGCCTTATCAAATCCTCCAGATGATTTAGATGTGTGCTCAAGTTTGAGAACCACTGCTGTAGAGTATTATGTACATTTTTCAGAAAAAGAAATAGAGGCTTTTATGGGTTAGTTTGACTTATCAAAGGCCTCCCTGTAATGTGTTGGAGACAGGCCTTCTGGCTCTAAGCTCAGAGCTGTTTTTACCACATACAAGTATTTTCCATTCAGACACATTTGTTAACTGCTTCATTCTAGAGGGAACTGTCATTTTGGAGGAGAAAAAAAAGATCACTATAGAGTATTTGCATCTGATAACATTTCTGTTTGTCCTCCTCAAGGGAATTTTAAAAGAAATGCAACTCAAATCAACATGGAGATACCACCTCATGCCCATTAGGATGACTGCTAGCAAACAAAACAAAACAAAATAACAAGTGGTACAGAAAGATGCGGAGAAACTGGAGCCCTTGTGTACTGCTGATGGGAATGCAAAATGGTACAAGTGCTATAGATAACAGTATAGCAGTTCCTAAAAAAAATTAAAATGGAATTACTATATGATTCAGCAATTCCACTTCTGGATATACACCCAAAATAATTGCAAATAAATAGGGACTTGCATCAATATTCCTCCTCCAAAATATTATTCAACAATAGCCAAAACATGAACACAACCCACAGGTTCATCAAAGGATGAATGGGTGAACAAAATATGGCATATATATAAATTGGAATATTGTTCAGTCTTGAAAATAAAAAAGTTGAAACAGGCTACAACATGAAGTAACTGTGAAGATATTTTGCTAAGTGAAATAAACCAGTCACAAAAGGACAAATACAGCATGATTCTACTTGTGTGAAGTACCCAGTATGTCAAATTCATAGACAAAAAAATAGAATGGTGGTTGCCAGGGTCTGGGGGAGAGAACTTAGAGAGTTATTGTTTAACAGGTACAGACTTTCAGTTTTTCAAGATAAAAAGAATTCTTATGGGTAAATGGTGATGATGATAACACACAGTCTGAATGTACTTAATGCCACTGAGCTACACACTTAAAAATCATTAAGGTGGTAAATTTTATATTATGTGTATTTTATCAATCACCATTTTTAAATGTATTTTAAAGGGAAGAAAAGAGAACTACAACTCAACTTATAAAATTCCTATTCACTTCTGATAAGCAAAGTATTAAAGATAACACAGTCAGAGTGACTTCCTTAGTACCACTTAAATCACATCCCAAAAGTGACTCTGAACTCTTCACAGGGTTTTGGAGCACAGTTTGAGATTAAAGATTAAGTTTGGGGATCCCTGGGTGGCGCAGCGGTTTAGCGCCTGCCTTTGGCCCAGGGCACGATCCTGGAGACCTGGGATCGAATGCCACGTGGGGCTCCCTGCGTGGAGCCTGCTTCTCCCTCTGCCTGTGTCTCTGCCTCTCTGTCTCTCTCTGTGTGACTATCATGAATAAATAAATAAATAAAATCTTTAAAAATAATAATAATAAAGATTAAGTTTGTTTGTTTTCAAGATTTTATTTATTTATTTAGAAAGAGAAAGAGCACAAGCAGAGAGAGAAGAAAAGAGAGAATCGCTAGCAGATCCCACACTAAGCACAGAGCCTGAGAAGGGGCTCCATCTCACCACCCTGAGATCACAACCTGAGCCAAAACTAAGAGTCAGATGTTCAACTTACTGAGCCACCCAGGTGCCCCAAGATCAAGTGTTTCTTATGTCTCCTCAGGCGCAGAGTATCACCGAGGGGAAATCTCTTAAAGATTATTGTTATGAATACATCAAGTTGGGAAACAGATATGAGAGTCTTAGCAAGATTGAAACTGTTAAGCTTGGCGTATACTGTGTTGAGTAAAGGAAAGATAAAACCCCCTATTTAGCAAGAAATGCCTCATTTCCTTATAATAATGTTTCTAAACTTACAAATAAAAGAAGGCAGTTAAACCCACAAGGAGGTCTCTGCTCCTAATAAGTCCATCTTAGGAACAAATAGGACTTTCAGAAGTGCTATTATTCCATTCTTTTGAAAAAAGAGAGATGGCAAGGGTCAAAAGTTGGTTGCCAAAATTTGTCAGTGTTTGTGATAAAGGGCCATACTGACAAATTTCTACGTTTCCTTTCAATTCTGAAATAATGTCATACTTACTGAAAAGATTTAAAAATCATAGAGAACTTCCATGTTCCCTTTACTCAGATTCATAAATTTTTACCCTATTGACATGTTGGCTTTCTCATCCTTCTACCTATATACACATCTTGACTTATATCTTTTCCAAAACACAGGAGAATGCCTCCTTTCCTTAATATTTTGGTATATATCTCTTAGAACAAGAACACTCTTTTACAATGCTATAACAGTTACCTAAATCAGCAAACACAGATATAATATTTTTATCTCATCCACAGTCCATAATCCAGTTTTGCCAATTGTACCAATTCTACTTTTTATCACATTCCCTTCTCCAGTACAGGATATTATCAAGGATCACATACTGAATTTTATATCTCATATCCTTTTAATCTTTTTAAATTTGAAATAGTCCCTTAGTCTTTCTGCAGAGGCCAGCTCTTTTATAAAATGCTCCTCAGTAAAAAAAAAAAAAACAAAAAAATTTAAAAAAAATAAAAAAATAAAATAAAATAAATTTTAAAAAATGCTCCTCAGTTTGGGTTCTACTGATGTTTCCTTGAGATTAGATTTGCTTGCATATGCTCAGCCAGAACACTAATGTAATATATTCTCAAAGCATCATACCTAGAGGCACACAAGTCCATCCTTTGTGATGCTTATTTTTATTACTAGGCCTAGGTGTTGTCCAGGTTCTGCACTGTATATTTACTACTTTCTTCCTTTACACCTAATAAATAATCTATGGAGAGACATTTTAAGACCATGCAAATACCCTGCTCCACATCAGAATTTACATTCTGGATTTAGTATCCATTGATGATTCAAGCCTAAACCAATCTTTGAAATGATGTTTGCAAAATAGTGATTTTTCCAACTACACCTCTTCCCTTCAAGTTTATCAGTTGGCATTTTTGCCTTAAGGAAGAGCCTATTTTCTCCCCGATTTTGATTCATCTATTTATTATCAGTACAGACTTGTGGGTTCTTATTTTATTCAGTGGATTATTATTAATTACTGTTCTTATTTCTTTTGAAACTCAACTTTTTCCAGATCTGACCCATTCAAGCTGGTTTCCATATCCTCTGTCAGGTCCCCATCATTTTTTATGAGGACTCCTTTACTTTCTGGCATAATAACATGTTGCAAGCTCATTTGTACCTACACTGTTCCAGTCCTGGAATCACTCATTTCTAGTTCATTTTCCTTTCTCTCAAATTTGTAACATATTGAGATGGAATTGTTTTGTTCTGTTTCTGATGATGGACCAGCTTTCATTTTCGTATCTTTTTCATATTATCATCAGAGATCTTTTAAGGAATCCAATAGAGTATATAGGAAAGTTGTGCTCTTGGGAAAGAGACCCAAGTTTGAATACTGGCTCCATCACTTGCTAGCCGTAAGAACTCGGGCAAGTTAACTAACCTCTTCAAGTATTTGTTTCCTCATCTTTAAAACAGGTAAGGAAATATGCATCTCAAAGCATTATTATGAGGCTTAAAGGACATTAACAGCTTTAAAATGACCAACTCTTACATTGCTTACCTCAGAGCCTGACACATACTAAATACTCAATAAATTTAGGTTACTTTTTACTCTTTCAATCACAGTATTGTATAATTTTAATGGGATTTTTTTCTTCTCAATTCAGTTGCTTCCAATGAAGCCCTGGAGAACCACAGATGATCATCTCCAGCATTGATCATTGAAATAATCTCCAATTTTCCCTTTAACCTATCAGGATTCCTTGGCATAGGACAGATGCATAATGATCCCACCTTCTCTTCCCTTCCTCCTGTTTCATAGAGTGAGAGACAATGTGGTACTGAAGGTAAAATTCTATTCATTATTGAAGAACAGAGAGACAATGCATGCTGTGCTGGTAGTAATGAACTAGAAAATAAGATGCCATTTACAATAGTAACAAAACTGATAACACATCTATGAATTAACAAAAATAATGCATACAGTCTTTATGGGATAAACTCTAAAAATATCATCTTAAAGGACATAAAAGTAAGCCTGAATGAATGGAGAATATGCAATTATTTGTGTAGAGAACACCACATAGCAGTAATGATGTTAGTGCTTCCCAAACTAACCTGGACATTCAAGGCAATCCCATCAAATTTATAAGGGGATTTTTCATAGAATTCCATGAACTCATCCTAAAATTTATATGGGAAAGTAAACTGTCACCAATAACTAAGGCCATTTTGAAATAGATAACAAGGAAGGGATACTAATCACACCAGACATGGAAACATACTACAAATCCACAAAACAGCCTGGTTCTGAATCAGGAACAGACAAATGGGCCACTGGAAAAGAAAAGAGTTCTTACAGGTAGGATCAGATAAAGTCGGTACCATAAAACAATGGGCAAAGGACGGATGTTTGTAAATTGTGATGGAGGGGCAGCTGGGTGGCTCAGTAGTTGACTGTCTGCCTTCAGCTCAGGTTGTGATCCCAAAGTCCCAGGATCGAGTCCTACATTGGGCTCCCCACAGGGAGCCTGCTTCTCCCTCTGCCTGTGTCTCTGCCTCTTTCTGTGTGTCTCTCATGAATAAATAAATAAAGTCTTTTAAAAAATTGTGATGAAAATGTGGATCACTATGATGAGGCAAACTGAGACTGGACCTTACAACTTTGCTTCAGGTGGATTTTGACATAAATATGAGACGTAAACTTACACAGAAAATGTGGAAGAAATATGAAGAAACTAAAATAAAGATTTTAAAGAAAATGCGTAAAAGTACATATTTTATATAGGAGAGGAGGGGGATGTCTAAATAAAACCCTAAAAATACAAATGCTAAGATTAAAGATCAATGAATCTAATTCTGTCAAAATAAAGATCACCATAAACAAAAGGAGTTAAGATATGAGAGTTGGGGGGAAAGCATTTGTGACATACAATACCAGCAAGAATTCAATGCCCATAATAGGTAAGCAACTTTTGAAAATCAATAAGCAAAAAAAAAAAATTGGGAAACCCAATTTTATTTCTTTAAAGATTTTATTTACTTACTTACTTACTTATTTGAGAGAGAGAGAGCATAAGCAGGAGGCAAGCAGAGGGAGAAGCAGGCTCCCCACTGAGCAGGGAGCCAAATGCGGGGCTCGATCCCAGGACCCTAAGATCATGACCTGCGTCAAAGGCAGCTGCTCAACCAACTGAACCACCCAGGTGCCCTGGGAAATCAATTTTAAAATAAGTAAAGTACTGAATAGACAGCTCTCAAAAGGGAAGCCCAAGTAACTAATAAGAATATAAATAAATATCCAGACTCTTCAGTAAACAAAGAAATTCAAACGAGAACAAGATTATTAGAACAGAAAAAATTAAAAGGTAGTTAAATCCAGAGATGCTAGAATGTAGCAACAGGAAACACTGGTATACATTTGAGGAAACTGTAAGCTGTATAGTCATTCTAGAAAACTGTGTATCCTCTATGACTCCAAAAGCCCATTCTGGTTCTATATATCAGAGAAAGTCTTGCACAGCTTCCCAAGGTGATCTGTATGAGGTCATTTTTGTGTCCCTGAGACTTGAAAGCAACCTAAATGTCCATCAGTAGGGGAATAATAAAATACAGTGAATGCAGCGGTAGTTTCCAGGGGCTGAGGGGAAGGAAAAATAAGTTTTAACAGTTGCAAAGTTTCAGTAGGGAAGATGAAAAATCTCTGGAGGATGGTGGTGATGGTTGTAGATGTAACAATGTAGTTGTACCTAAAGCCAAAGAACTGTACACCTAAAAAATAGTAAAAATTGCAAATTTTATGTTATGTATATTTTGCCACGAATTTTTAATTATTTTTAAAAATGAAGCAAATGGGGGCACCTGGATAGCTCAGTGGTTGAACATCTGCCTTTGGCTCAGGTTTGTGATCCCAGAGTCCTCGGATCGAGTCCCACATCGGGCTCCCCACAGGAAGCCTGCTTCACCCTCTGCCTGTGTGTCTGCCTCTCTCTCTCTGTGTCCCTCATGAATAAATAAATAAAATCTTTTTTAAAAAAAAAGGATTGGTGATAAATTAAAAACACAAACATGTCCCAAACAACACTCCATAATTTACTAGGACATACACATCTTTAAAGACTCATTATCAACACATTAGTTTGGAAACATTAGTTTGGAGAAAGGACTGGGAACAGAGTTTGGGGATTAGGGGGAAAAATAATAAAACAAGATGGGTGTTACATGGACCAATGATGAATGACAATAAGACATTATGAACTGAGAAGTTTGCACCTTCAGCTAAAAAGAAATGACATCATACACGTGAAAACACTTTGAAAGAACATAAAGTTTAACAGTTTATAGTTTATTATTTCCTTCCTTTGAAGAGGAGTGAAATGAGCCGAAAAAGATTTGACTCCTAATTTTTTGGATCTTCAGTGAATTCTAAAAAATGGTGATTTACACATTGGCTAAGCATCACACGTTGGAAGTTCATCTGTATTTTATGAGCTCTTAAATATTTCCAGTGATCTCTCATTACCACAAATTTCTTCTTTCCTCTTTTTTATACTCTATTCCGCACTGAGCCAGATTAAGGAGTGGGTCAGACAGGAGTTGCCTGGAGTGCTAGTATTTAAGAGGTGCTAAAAATATCACTAGAATTATGGCAAGATGGAAAACATTATTTTTTTTCTACCACTCCTGTTACAGAGAGCACTTTGCAAGATTAGAAAGAATTCAGTGATAAATTGTGTGGGGTGGGGCTGTGTGTGTGGCCCCTCTCCCAGCAAAATACACAAATAATAATAGGAGATATTTAAACTCAGAGACGCAAGGCCACACTGTAGAGTGGTACACAACTCCAGAAAATGTCACTTACATATGATCCGCAGGACTGTCCACCATGGCCTGTTTACCACCCTAGGAGGGTTACCTAACCATTTGGGTGAACAAATATCCCACTCGATCAGAATGCAAAGGTATCACACATTGGGTAAGCATGTTTAGGGGAGAGTTGAACTGTTTAGGAAAAGAGAAGACAGGTTGAATGCTATCAAGGCACCAAATTTTTAGACTTCCCACAGAGTCACCTGTTCCTTTCTGGTTCTACTTCCAGGACAGAATTATAGAAATGCCTTATTTCTAGAATGTCGAAGCCTGACCATCACTCCCATCCTGTGCCAGGTCTTCAGAATTTAACCATGCTCACCATCTGACCACCCTTCCTTAAGTGGGAGGAAGGGGTAGAAGCAGGGGACTGTGGATATCAGATGGCTGTTGAGGGGTCCTCTAGGGATTCCATTTGTGAATGGAGTAAAGTTAGCATATGCATATGGCTATGCATGCCACCAGGCCAAGAATCTTAACCTGACCCTACAAACGGGTATTTTTGAGAGGAGGGACAAGTATCTTTATTTAACCCTAATTCTCAGGAAAGAGGGCTGGACCATTACTAATTTCTAAAGGCATTTTGGGAATATCAAGAGAATCATTTGCTCATTTGCTTACTTAAGCATACCTCTGTGGAATGTTTGGCAACCATAACTCTTTTAACTTCCATTCTCAACTTAATTTCACACCATTTAATCCAAGGTGTGATCCAGGCATTTTTAAAGAGTATTTTCTGACTGCTGGAGAATAAATTAAGACTATATTTCGAAGAATGAATTTGGACTGTATTTTCATACACCAATAAGAAATTATCCTGAAAATATCCCTTTTTTTGCTTAGTTCTTATATTAAGCTGTTTAATAACTTATGTCATGCATTAAGCAGTCACAATATTATGCCCACTGACTCTTCAGAAAGACCTAGAAGCAGTGACACAAAGCAAAAGCAATCTCTTTGGTGACACATCTTGCATCCCAGAGTTTCATGTGCCAACTGAACAACCCTTCATTGAGTGCCAGGCATCATAGCAGGTGCTGAATACACCTTTTGGGACCCTGCCCTCTGGGAGTCTGGTAGTAGTGTGATTTAACAGAAGCAGCACCAGTCTAGGACTCAAATATGTGCCTTTTTCAACCTCCTCTACCTGACATTCTTTGGGGATGGCCACTGCCCACCCCATAGGAGGAAGTTGGGCCAGATCCCTTCAAAGATATTTTCCAGCTTTTGAATTGGAAGTTTTGAATGAAACTTTAATACTTTACCATCTTTCTTATATGGAATGAGTTCTTAAAAAAAAAAAAGGCACCCATGTTGGAGAATGACATAAGCATTTAACACACATTATTTTCTTATTCATCCACCCAACAGTCCTGTGATGTAGGCATGGATATGCCCGGTGTTTGGAGCAGAAAACGAAGTACCTTCCCTAGGGTGACATAACTAGCAGAGGCTGGTTGGGGAAATCCAGGTCTTCTGGGACAGAACTGGAGACCTCACACCGTCTTCACCTTCTAAAACTGCCTCTAATGTTTGTCCCTAGTTATCTGTGGCATCTTTTCCAAGCCCTTACCTGTGCCCCACCAGCTGTCAAATCTTGGTGTTTTAGTTCTGTGCACCTTAACCACTTATTTCCACTCGTGAAATGAACAGACTCCTGAAGAGGATCTGTTTGCACAGTGCTCCAGCCAGTGGAGCCAGCCAGCCAGGAGGAGAGGCTCCTTCCCAGGATGGGTGGGAGGAATACGAGGATGAGGGACAGCCACGCCGCGCATGCTCCTCTCGGCTCTCCCCACTGAGCCACGAGACGCGCTCTCGTAATTCACACGCTCCATTTGAAATATAGATGCTGAAGCACCAGAATTATACATCTGTTCCCTTGACTTTTTAACCAAAGAGTGTTAGTTTATTGCTGAGCTTAAGGATAAAAGAAGCAAGAAATGAAAGTTGGGTTGTTGTGTTTTTTTTTTTTAAGTTTCCTCCCCAGTAAGTACAATCAGATGTTGGGTTCTCAGAGCCCGAAGCTGGGTGGATGGATGTTCACTTCACTTTGCCTCTCAGTTTATCAGCTCGTTTTCTGAGGTAACACTTTTCATCACAAAAGAAAACCGAAGGGCCCTATACAAATATTTTCAGTGAAATGCATCAAACAGCCCCAATGTTGTGGTGCCAGAAAAAATGAAATAAAACAAAACAGGAATGATACCGAAACTGATTTATGAGGCTTTATAGGGAAACAACTGTCCTTTCATCTCTGGATACACAGTTTATCTCTGGCCCTGGAGAACTCACTGGAATTCTGGGTGAAGGGCACCTATTCAGAAATAATCTATCCAAGACCTGAGGAGCTCCATCATGAACCAGAGATCAAACGCCTTTTATGTCCTTTCTGGTCCAGGATTAAAACAGCAGACCTACTACATTTTAATGCACAAATAAAGAATCGATCAGGGGAATCTGCTGCCTCAGCAAACACTTTCATCCAAAAGAACAAATTACTTGTGATATAAAATCCAACAAGTATCTCACTGAGCATCTCAAAGATGGAGAGATGGAAGGAGTCTTTTCAAAGGCAGTAAGGTAAATGAATGACTAAGCAGTCTGACATGTCTTTTCAAGGGGAAAAGAAAATGTCAACGTGCTCATGTTCACCCCTGCCTCTGAGAAATGTGTATTCCTTTAGGATGCACAGCATGAGAAATTTCCCTATTCCTTCCTCACACTTTCTCTTTTGGCCAAGAGAATCTTTTGCCCTGTGCCCAAGATTTATATGTGGTCTCCAGGTGTATCACCCAGAGTTCCACCAGGTTTCTGCACCTGGAGGTCAGCACAGAAGTGTATCAGGTGCACAGAGTGTTTTGCAGAAAATATAGAGATGCCTGGGCACCTGGAGAGACTATGATGGCACCAAATGGGCTGTGCCTGGCTCAGGCACCTCTTTTCTGGTCTCCAATAGCCTTACCTGTGCTTTGTGTCATCACCTGCCAGGCCAAGGTTTGCTAGTTCAGGAGTGGCACTCTACCCAAGCCTGACCAGAGTTCTCTCCCAGGACTTTTAACTGAGACAAGAGCAGTAATTCTGCATTCATAGGGGTAAAAAAAAGCTATGGAATACAAAGCTTGGGGAAGGACCTGGTCTGCAATGAGGGAGAATGGAGAAATGCAGCAAGAAGAGATGACAAATGACAGATGAAAAAGATTCCTGCACCCAGATAAAGGTCCTGGTTCTGGCAGTCCCCAAAGCTCAGATGTTTCCATGCTTTTTCTGAGATTTTATTTGTACATCCTTCTTCAATTATATATAAAAAAAAAAAAACCTGAATACCCAAAATTCTCCATTTCTGCTTAAACATAATGTTTAAAGGTTGGATTTCCATCACTTGCAACCCAAAGCATTCTTTTTCTCCCCAAGTTTTTATTTACATTTCAGTTAGTTAACATACAATATAAAATTAGTTTCAGGTGTATAATACAGTGATTCACACTTCCTTACATCACCCAGTGCTCATCATAAGGGCATCCCTTAATCTTCATCACCTACTTAACCTATCCTCCCAGCCACCTCCCTTCTGGTAACTTTCAATTTACTCTTTATAGTTAAGAATCAGTTTCTTGGTCTTCTCTCCCCACTCCCATGTTCATTTGTTTTGTTTCTTAAATTCTATGTATGAGTGAAATGATATATTTCCCTTTCTCTGACTAGCCTTTCTCTGACACACTTATTTCACTTAGGTAATACCCTCCAGTTCCATCTACATTGTTGCAAATGACAAGATTTCATTCTTTTTGATGGCTGAGTAATATTCCAGTGTGTGTGTGTGTGTGTGTGTGTACACCATATCTTCTTTAAGATTGTATTTATTGGGCAGTCCCGGTGGCCCAGTGGTTTAGCGCTGCCTTCAGCCCAGGGCGTGATCCTGGAGATCTGGGATCAAGTCCTGCATCGGGCTCCCTGTGTGGAGTCTACTTCTCCCTCTGCCTGTGTCTTTGCCTCTCTCTCTCTCTCTCTCTCTCTCTCTGTCTCTCATGAATGAATAAAATCTTTTAAAAAAATATTGTATTTATTTATTTGAGAGAGAGTGAGTGCACAGAGGCAGAGAGGGGAAGGACAAAGCAGACTCCCCACTGAGCAGGGAGCCCAAGGCAGGGCTAGATCCCAGGACACTGGGATTCTGACCTAAGCCAAAGGCAGACACATAACCAACTCAACTATCCAGGAACCCCTATATCATATCTTCTTTATCTATTCATCAGTCAGTGGACATTTGGGCTCTTTCCATAATTTGGAGATAGATATAGATATAGATAGATATAGATAGATGATATAGATATAGATATAGATAGATAGATAGATAATGGAACACTACTCAGCCAGCAAAAAGAATGAAATCTTAGGGATCCCTGGGTGGCGCAGCGGTTTGGCGCCTGCCTTTGGCCCAGGGCGCGATCCTGGAGACCCGGGATCGAATCCCACATCAGGCTCCCGGTGCATGGAGCCTGCTTCTCCCTCTGCCTGTGTCTCTGCCTCCCTCTCTCTCTCTCTGTGTGACTATCATAAATAAATAAAAATTAAAAAAAAATTAAAAAAAATAAAAAAAGAATGAAATCTTACCATTTGCAACAACATGGATTAAACTAGAGAGTATGACACTAAGTGAAACAAATCAGTCAGGAAAAGAAAAATACCATATTATTTCATTCATATGAGGAATTTAAGAAACAAAACAGATGAACATAGGAGAAAGGAAGGAAAAATAAGATAAAAACAAAGAGGAAGGCAAACCATAAGAGACACTGAACGAATTCTAGGAAGCAAACTGAGAGTTGCTGGAGGGGAGAGGTGGGGGATGGGGTCACTGGATGATGGGCATTAAAGAGGGTATGTGATGTGATAATCAATGGGTGTTATATGCAATGGATGAATCACTAAATTCTAGCCCTGAAACTAATATACACTATATGTTAACTAAACTGAATTTATTTTTTTAAGATTTTTTATTTATTTATTCCTGAGAGTCAGAGAGAGAGAGAGAGAGGCAGAGACACAGGCAGAGGAAGAAGCAGGCCCCTTGCTGGGAACCCGACGTGGGACTCGATCCCAGGACTCCAGGATCATGCCCTGGGCCAAAGGTGGCGTTAAACCACTGAGCCACCAGGCTGCCCTAAACTGAATTTAAATTTAAAAAATTTTTAAGGAATCATCAAATGTACTTACCCAAAATGCAGATTACTGGCTCCTGAATCAGAATCTCTAGAGCAACATCCTAGATACTGCATTAATAACAAGCACCAAGTGATTTTTATATACTTGAAGTCTGAATACCTCTAAAGATTCCAGAAGACTTTAAGGGTTGGGTAGAAAATTATATTTTCCAACTCTGCTTGCCTTTCCATTGATTTTTGCCTATTAATTATTGCTCTTGACTCATTTCTCTAAGTCCATGTAATCAGAGGATGGAAAACTACTCTCTTTTTCATTGCAAACAACATCATAGGGGAGAACTTCCCATTGGAACTGAGAATAACATCATCACTGTAACATGAGACCTGACCTGGTTGTAGTATGAAGTATGACACAGATAAATTTTGACCTGCCACCAGGTGATCTTGGCTCTTAAATTCTTTCATAAGGAGCCCCATGTTCCCTTTACACCTTGAACAAAGAGTGCTCCCTGAGCCACAATGCTAAACAGCTCTTCCCTCAGCTCAGATGCAAACTCAGGACCGATATTTTGGACAGTATCTCTTTCCTCAGCTTGCTGGCATCATCTCGACCTCTCAGGTGTCCTGGCTCCCAGCCTCCTTCCCTCACCTTCTATCAGTACTCCATTCCAGCATCCTCAGTCAGGCTAAGGCATCAGTGAATTGGAGACTTGTCAGAACCCTTTAGGGGTCTTTTCAGAAACATCCTGTCCTGGGTCCCTAATCTACTGCACCAGAATCTTCAAGGATGAGCCCCAGGAATGTGAGTTTGAAAAGCCTCTTAAGCCATTCTGATGGTTGGCAAGATTTAAGGGCTAACTTCCCTTCCAGAGCAGAAACCCCAGCCCATCATGTGCCTATAACAACCCATTTGGCCAGTCCATTCCACTTCTGGACAATGCCGAGATCAGCTATGAGAAGATTATTATCATAATCTTACTCTCTTGCAATGAGATTTCCAGATCTTGGTCACAGCTGTACTTGTTCTCTGGATATGCCCAGTTGACCATGGTCCTCCTTAAAATGTTGTGTCTGGTAAAAATATTCTTCTGACAAATATAAAAATATGATGGTTGACTTTCAGGCATTACCCTTCCTGGGGATACTTACTTTGTATCAAAGCTAGAGGTTGAGATTTGGGAATTAGCTAGCAAAGAAGAAAAACCTAAGAATGAGTTTGATCTTGTCAGCGCTCCTCCAAATCCTACAGTATTGGACTTGATACCAGGCCCCCAGGATCATGCCCTGAGCCAAAGGCAGATGCTCAACCACTGAGCCACCCAGGTGTCCCTCACTCTCTGATTTGTAAAGTTGTTTGACGATGTCTTCCATCCAAGAGACAAGATATCTGTGGCAGTAAATTAAGGACAACCAGCCTGACCCTTATAATACAGATGAGAAATGCAATGATACTTTCCCCAGATCAGGGCTGCCACAGAGTGAGAATGGCTCAGAAGACTTTGTCCAATGAATGGAGCACTTATCTAGGGAAGGGAGGAAGGATTCATAACAGGCTGAGAAGCCACAATGAAACTGGGTGGCATGTTCTATGGTTCAGAAGGAGGAAGTGGGAGGCTGGCCAGGTTACTTGGCAGATTTGGTTCCTATGGACATGAAGTCAGTTAGCAGTGTCACTTGAGAACACCTAAGTGCCTAGGCTTGTGCCACAAAGCTGTAATAGTCTCACCACACCTGTGACTTTGAACCATATCTCCTAGGGACTAATTTCCCAGCCACTCTTGCATCTCCCAACACAACATAATGTGCCTTTCCATCAAGACTCAACAAAGTCATTTCCTTAATTGAAAATATTTTACGTCTAGTCAAAACCTACTCACTTTACAAAACCATCTTGTCCCTCCTTTCGCAATGTCCCCTCCTTCCCCCCTGCCAGAGGGAGAGAGAAAGTAGCATGCAGTGCACAGGGCATGGATTTTAGAGTCAAAGAAAACCAAAATCCTTGGGCAAATTCTTGAACTACTCAAGCCCCACTCTCCTCATCTGTATTTATAACTCTCGCTATGACTCTTAAATGACTTAGCACATCCTAAGCAGTAAATAAATATTAGTTAACTTACTGGCCAAGATGTTCACACACATGTATATGCACATACCTACATCCCTGCATAACCTGATGATACAGAGAGTTCACTGAAACAAAAATCAAGGAATCTGCAAACTTGAACAATTCACACCATGTCTATGGGCCACAGTGTCCTCATCCACACAGTAAAATGTTGTACCAGCTCATCTCTAAGAACCTGTCCCAAGATGTGAAACCCAACAGTCTGAGTCAACTTTAAGGCAGCTTTCTATGAACTGGCATGGAATGTGTTCCACAACATAGCACTGAGTGAAGAGGACAAGTTGTAGAGCTGTGCAATGTCATTTCCCATCCATGCTATGTGGTCATTGACTATCTCTGGAAAGATAGATAAGGAACTGGCAGCAGTAGTTGCCTCTAGAAAGGGGTCACAGAAGGCATAAAGGAGACTTACTTTGTTCTGTATACCCTTTGTTGTCTCAAGGCATGTGCATTCTTTACCTACTTTTTTAATAATTTAAAATCTAGAAAAAAGGCCCAATTCCAAATAGATACAAAATAGCTACTTTTATCATAGCATATTTCCACCTACCTATTGCTTGCATTTATAATAATTTCATATTTTTTATTATATTTAAAAATTAAATGATACAGGCTGCAGTTCTATGGAATCTTAAGACAAAAATTTTCCATCTTAATGATTAGTCCTTAAAACCATTCAATTCTCCTTGTAGGCTGGTTAAAGGTATAGGCTCTTGGTGAGATCCTTCTTAACTTCCAGGGAATGCCATGGGTCAAAGGCAGGGAGAATAACTTAATTATGGATCAGAGACTTGACATACATTATCTCACTTAATCCTCATGGCACTCTTCTGTGCTATAATTTCTCCACCCCCCAGAAAAAGAAAAAGAAGCTCACAGAGGGAAGGTGACTTGCTTGGAAGGGCTGAGTTTTAAACCCAGGGTTAACTTGACTCCGTGCCATATACATTCCAATTTGCCATGCTGCCTTCTGGAAGCAATCGAGAAAACAGGTTCACATTAAAAACACTGATCATTTACATGAGTAGGGAAAGGAAGGGAAATGTCATATAAAATGTGGACTGGAGCTGATGTAGTTGCTATGAACCTTGTCTATTTCCTGGTGTAGGCTCCTCAGCATCAGGATAAGCTTCTTAAAACACATCCTCTGGTTCATGCCTCAGATGTCCCCTGGACAATTTATATCTATTCTACCTCAAGGGGATTTTTTTTAAAGAGTCTCTTTCCAGAGAAATAATGCTACACATGGAGCCCAAGCTAAATAGATTGGCCAGAGCCACCACAACTCTAATGGTTCCAGGGAGTCTTCCTGCCATGTGACAAGCATGTGGCTCAGCCAGGATTTAGACTCAGGCCTTTCTTTAAAAAAATTTTTTTAATTAAAAAAAATTAAAAACATAAAAATAAAATAAAATAAATATATAAATGTGTGTGTGTGTGTATTTGAAAGAGAGAGAGCAGGGGAAGGGGTGGAGAGGGAGGAAGAAGTAGGCTCTCCACTGAACAGGGACCCAGGGCTCAATCCCAGGACCCTGGGATCATGACCTGAGCCGAAGGCAGATGCTTAACCAACTGAGCCACCCAGGCACCTCTACTCAGACCTTTCAACTACCAAGTCCTTAAGGCTCATTTCATCTACTCCCCTTGTCTTACATATGGAAAAAGCTCTGAGGTCCAGAGAAGCAAAAGGATAGAGAGAAGAAGCACTGAGTCAGAACTAAGATTTCTCACCTCTCCATCCCATACCCTTCCTCCTACACCAAGATATTGCCATGAAAATGAGCCATGTTTTGGGCATCTGGGTGACTCAGTGGGTTAAGCATCTGCCTTTGGCTCAGGTCATGATGCCTGGGTCCTGGGATCAAGTCCCGCATCAGGCTCCCTGCCTGATTCTCTGCAGGGAACCTGCTTTCCCCTCTGTCTCTCATGAATAAATAGATAAAATCTTTAAAATAAATAAATAAATAAAATGAGCCATTTTTCATTTCTGGGAGATGGCATAAGACACTGGTTCCAATGGCCTGGCATTCTTCCCTACTCAGTCACTTTCCAGATGTACGGTACCCAGCTAGGTGCTTCGCTTCTCTAAGCCTGTATCCTTATATGTAAAGCGAAGGGAACAATTATACCTACTTTACAAGTTAAACTTTGTGCAGATTAAGTGAAATAATGCATGCAAAATGTCAAACAAAAACCAAAGGACATAATAAATGTTAGCTACTTTTACTATTGTTATTGTCTAACTTACAGTTGGAAGTGGATTTTGCAGAAAAACATTAAGCATATGAATGCTTTTCCTGAAGTAGGCGCTGAGCTCTTGGAGTGCAGGGACCATGTCTTACTCATCTATGAAATCAATTTGGGAGAAGGATGTAAATACAATAAAATAGAATAAAATATTCTAAGGGCCTGCTACATTCAGGATTCCAATGAAGGGTTTAATATGAGAGTTTGCCATGATTTATACCATGTGACTCAGAGGTCTCTGTACCACAGACACCAGGTGCAGGCATCTTACCTATAAGGCTTAACGGGAGTTAGTCGAATTCATCAGATCCCATTCTTAGGCTTGAATGAAAGGCTTGTGGTATGAGGGGACAACAAATGGTAAAGAAAGAAGCTAAAAGATGCACACAGAGATAATAGCAAAGAGAAGCCATGATGGGGAGGCACCTGGGTGACTTAGTCTTGGTTTCAGCTGAGGTCCTGGTCTCATGATTGAGCCCTCAGTCAGGCTCCCCACTCAGAGGGAGTCTGCTTGGATGTTCTCTCACTCTGTCCCTTCCCATGCTCATGCAATTCATTTCCCATGCAAATGAATAAATCAATCTTTCAAAGGGGGGGGGCACCTAGGTGCTCAGTAGGTTAAACATCAACTATTGATTTTGGCTCAGGTCATGATGTCAGGATCATGAGATAGAGCCCCACATCCAGCTCTGCACTCAGCAGGGAGTCTGTTTCACTCCCCTCTCCTTCTTCCTCTCCCTCTCCCCCTCCCTCTGTA
Source organism: Canis aureus (assembly GCF_053574225.1). NCBI lineage: Eukaryota > Metazoa > Chordata > Mammalia > Carnivora > Canidae > Canis > Canis aureus. The sequence goes on along the minus strand of NC_135611.1, from coordinate 90,593,310 downwards.
CCTCCCCACCCTCCCCAACCCTCCCACTCACAAGCACGCAAGCTCTTTCTCTCAAATAAATAAATTTTTAAAAAAGAGAGAGAGAGAGAGAGAGAAGCCATAATGGGAAGAAAAATAGAGAAAATACAGTGAGAACCAGAGGAAAAGCAGATGTGGACAAAAGATGCTTCATCAGAAAGAAGAGCCCTCCCTTATTGGAGGAATTATACTCAGCTGTTCACAACAAAGAGCCAATGACAATAGCTGACACTCATAAAAAGTTATTATCTCCCATAAAAGATGATCCAACAGAGGAAAGCAATTCAGAGCTGGCATACCAGAGCCTCATGTGAACAAACATCCTGGCTCCTTTGAATTCTCTGCTCCAACCTCCTTTGAACATGGCTGCCAACTCAGGTCATAAGATGGTACTAGAATTTCAAATTCCAGGAATAAAAAGGGTGAAGGGGGAAAAAAATCCAAAGGTAGTCCTCACTGTTGTGCTATCTCCCTTGGTAGAGAGTTCCTGAAGTCACCCAAGGCTGTGCACCTGTATCTTGATGGCCACACCAAGATGCAAATGAGGTAGGGATGTGCTGCCTTTTGGCTGCACATATCACTAGTCCGAATAAAAGCAAAACCTTGTTATTAAAAAAGAGAATGGATATTGAACAATAGCAGTTTCTGGTACTCTCCATAGGTCATGCCTTCACCTGCCAAGGGAACAACAAGGAAGTCAGTCAGCTCTACCAGGCTGAACCACCTTCCAGTGCCTAGACCATGTTCCAGTCTTTGTGAGACTTGCTGAGTATCAAGATTCCCATCTTCCTTATGTCTTTATCTCTCTTTAAAATAAACTGTTGTTTTTTTTTTTTCAAAATAAAGAGGCCTCTGGAGTTTTGGGGATTTTTTTTCCTACTTAAAAGAACCTAAATAACACATGAATCCAGCATCTGGCATGTATTTGGCATGCAGAAAATTCTCAGGAAATGTTCGGTAAACTGAATTAAATTCCACAAACAATCACACAGTCACATAGCTCTATCATTTACCCACCAGCTGGGTGCCCACCCTGAGTCTTCAGATGTATTATCTCAGAAGACAGGGCTGGGTTTTTTGTGTTTATTTCTCACTGGGACTTGGCCAGTGTTTTATGCACAGTCGTCATTACTAGCAAGCGTCTGGGTGCTTTCTGACTTGTGGATCACAAGTTAGTGTGTACAATGAAGAATGAACGTCCTTTGTTGATTTTAGGGCCACTGTCATCAAGCTGGAGTTTTTAGCAAATGGGAGTAATGGAGGCCAAACCCACTTTTTCCTGCAGGGAACTCCTTAGTCTACAAACCCTGATCAAAATAAAAAATAGAGGAAGAATAATTACAGAGCTGAGTCACATCCAAACAATCCATGCCTGAAATGACAGGAAATAACCATGGACTGTCTCCAAGGAGGGAATAGAGGAAGTGGGGAAGCAGGAGAGTTGCCTGCATTCACAAAATACAGTGGACAGAGAATTAATGAAATGTAATATAATCTCAAGATCATCAATTTTTGAAAAGCTATATTGTAGTTGTCTCATCTATCTTAGAGTTCAATATTACCCAGCCCACTTGTACGTGTTTAGTAAATGTTTGTTGAACTAAAGAAAATAGTACCCAAGTTTAAAAAATCAGGGCGCCTGGGTGGCTCAGTCAGTTGAGTGTCTGCCTTTGGCTCAGGTCATGATCCAGAGTCCTGGGATGGTGCCCCACATTGGGCTTCCTGCTCAGTGGGGGAGACTGCTTCTCCCTCCTCCCTGCTCATGCTCTCTCTCTCTCTCTCACTCTCTCTCTAATAAATAAAATCTTTAAAAAAAAATAAAAGAATCAGATTTATGGATCTATCCATACATTAGCAAGTAGAACTGAACTTCTACTTTATTATGCTTGAATAGACTCACACTTTATCTAAATCAATAATTTCAAATCCCTTTTGGTTTTGTTAACTATATTTAACATAATTTTCAATCAAAATTGACCAATTATTAAAGTAGCTGAAACAGAGAAGACACTTTTGAAATTCATTATTTGTTATCATACAGACAAGAATATTAATCCAATCAATCCCAAGATTTCATATATAAAATTAATTTTATTCAAAAGCAAATATATCGCTTATATATGTAATAAGACTTTGCATGTCATACAACATCAAAAAACACTCTCTTGGAATGAAAAAAAAATGTCTCTTGGAATGAAAAGAAAAGACTCAAAACATACCACATGGGAAAAAATCAACTAAATTAGGGCATTTATCCAATCTAGATATTTCTTAAAATTTCATTACTTACATTGGAATTATACGGAATAAAGGTGCAATGTTCTTATTCACAATGACGTCTGATTTAATATATTCAGTGAGTTGTATCTTCGTGCCATCTTTTAAATTAAAAGAACAAATTGGTGGTAGGATATTCTAAAGAGTTTGGTGGGAGAGGGGCAGCCCAGGTGGCTCAACAGTTTAGTGCCGCCTTCAGCCCAGGGCCTGATCCTAGAGACCAGGGATCGAGTCCCATGTCGGGCTCCCTGCATGGAGCCTGCTTCTCCCTCTGCCTGTGTCTCTGCCTCTCTCTCTCTCTCTCTCTCTCTCTGTCTCTCATGAATAAATAAATAAAATCTTTAAAAAAAAAAAAGAGTTTGGTGGGAGAGAAAAAATACTCCATGTAATCCTTCCACAGGAAATCTGTCATAAAATCAGGAATTATTGGAATTGAAAAACATTCTCCTCATTCAGCAAACAGTTCTTGACTCAATGGTGTGGTAGGATGTGGGACACAAAGATAAATGAAGCAGAGTCTCTGCTGGCTAATTCAATGTCATGCTCAATGCAAGGTTTCTCTTCCTGTGTCCTGTATGAAATCCTCCAAATGCATTCAATACAAGACAGACCAGTCCATTCATGGACAACTCAAACTGAAAGATAGTCTCCCTTTTATTAAGGTTTATTTCACTCCCTGCAACATACTCTTAGCTGTGATTGCGTCTTCTAGAGACTCCCACTGGCCCCTAATTAATAAATACTTTAATATGAAGACATAAATCAAGTGCTTTTCTCTTAAACTATCTCTTCTCCAGGTCATCATCTTCAATGTCCTTAACTGTCTATAGTTAGACAAGATGTGAACGTCTTTTGCCATCCTCACTCTTGGTTCTACTTCTTCTGTGGAACCAAGTCCATCGATGTGCCCATTAAAAATATAATGCCCAGGGGTGCGGGGGGTGGCTCAGTCAGTTGATCATCTGACTTTGGCTCAGGTCATGATCTCAGGGTCCTGGGATGGAGGCCCATTTGAGTCTGCTTCTCTTTCCCAGTGCCCCTCTTCCCCTGTGCTTGTGTACTTGCTTGTTCTCTCTCTCTCAAAAAAAAAAAATTAAAAATATATATAATTCCCAAATGTGATCTGACCAAGGGTGGTGCAGTGGTGGGAAAGAATACACAATAGTTAGCATTTCCCCTTGATCTGGAGACTCTATCAATGGAATCTGAGTTTGCATTAGTAATTACTTACAGCCATGACTCATTCTTGGTTCCTTTTGAACTTTGTGATCCCCTATGACTCTCAGATCGTTTTCACATAAACTAATGTCAAGTCAAATCACCCTCAACATACAGTTTCATAATTGGATGACAGATGTTTTCAAAAGTCACATATAAGATTTTTCCATTTGAGGTATAGTCCCAGTATAAATCCAATTGTGCCATTAACATAGTGGTCAGACCTCCCAACTTCAGTGTCTTCTACATATTGATAATATACCTTTTATGTTTTCATTTGCTAACCAGGATCCAAAACAAGAAGACCCCTGGGTCACAAGACTAAAAACTTTCCCAAAAATTGGAATTGATTTATTACTCAATACCTTTTAAAAGTAGCTGTTCAAACAGCTACAAATCCATCTTCATTGTTTTCCATCCACAATTCCCTACCATGAAAGATTTTGTTAAATGCTTTGCTAAAATGAGATACATTTGGCCTACAGCATTCCCTTGATACCTCTCTAGCAACCTTATCATGAAAGGAAATGCTATTAGTTCAGCCTGAAAGCTTCACAACATCTCAGGTACCTTCCTTTGGTAACTTTTCATGATGATGCTCCATAAAGGAAATGTGGTAACTGTTGATAGGAGAAGAAACCCTTTGGGTCACTCTACTTAACAATATCAAATGATGTCTTCATTAGTGAAATGATACTTCCATGCTTGCCAGCATGTTATACTTAATGCTCTGGGTCTCCTCTGGGGTAAATTAAGTCTTTTCTCCTGTTTTCTTTTTTGTTCTTAAAAACGCATATAGTTTTTAATCTAGTTGCACATATGAAGTAATCACACCATTACCCAACCCCTAGCTTGTTTCAACAATAACTTAAACTCTGATTGCAATGATCAAACTTAAGGCTATGTGGCCTTTGGATTGACTGCAACTGAAAATGAAGAAGATAATAATAAAATGTATGTTACATCGAAAGATGGAGGGAGCATAACTTACCTGTTTGGGGAGTTTGGGATTGGGAAAGCTGCCTGTTCCTCTCCACTTCCTTTCAAGACTCAACCTGCATGCAAGAAATAAAGACAATGAGTCACTCTCCGCATGCTGGGGAGATGTGGGGACCACTGCTAACTGTTTCTTAGGGTGGGTAATTCTACTTAATCCTGGAGCTTAGTATTAGAGATCCATCCCAGAGGTTAGTTTTAAAGATCAACTCAAGAAGTTGTCTTGCTCCTGGGTAGAAGTCCTTCTCAATATAACCAGTATTAAAGGTAGGTAAGGTATATTCTAATCTTCAAATGCCAACATTTTTGTCTTATTTTTTTTAAGATTTTATTTATTTATTCATAAGAGACAGAGACAGAGAGAGGCAGAGACACAGGCAGAGGGAGAAGCAGGCTCCGTGCAGGAGCACAACGTGGGACTCAATCCTGGGTCTCCAGGATCACACCCCAGGCCGAATGCAGCGCTAAACCCCTATGCCACCCCAGCTGCCCTCTTTTGTCTTATTTCTTGATTGAACTCCAGGCATATAATAGAGGTGCTAGTTTTTAGGCTCCTTAAGCTTCCATAATGAAATACTTGGATAGGGAGTCCCCTGGCCAAGGATGCCTTTTAGAGGGGTACCATTTCAGGTCAGAAATTGTTCCGTTCTAGCAACTGTGCTCTACAGTCACTTGCTGGAAGCAGCTCAGGAAAGCATGGCCTTGGTCTGAACATTGCAGTCGATCAGAAAATCTGACAGCTGGTGCTGTCCATCAATTACACCTGTCCAGTAGACTCTCTTTCTTGTTCTTTATCTCAATTGTTGTCACAACTCCATGAAACTGTGTGTGTGTGGTGTGTGTGTGTGTGTGTGTTACCTTATGAAGTTAGGATAGACATCCAAACATTGCTACATAGAGATAAAGGCAGTCATATAAGTATTATATGTATATAATATATTACATCTATCATATATAAAAATTAAATGCAGGGCAGCCCTGGTGGCTCAGTGGTTTAGCACCTGCCTTCAGCCCAGGGCGTGATCCTGGAGACCCGGGATCGAGTCCCACATCGGGCTCCCTGCATGGAGCCTGCTTCTCCCTCTGCCTGTGTCTCTGCCTCTCTCTCTCTCTCTCTCTCTCTCTCGAATAAATGGATAAAATCTTTTTAAAAAATTAAATGCAATTAACATTTATATTAAAAAATCTTTAAAAAAATAGATTAGACCACATCAACTCATGTTGTATACTGGGGAAAAAATTCTCCAAATTTGTGTTCATACACACAGATGTAGATTAAACTCTTTATATGGCCATTTGCCAATCCTATACAGAATTTAAACGAGGAAAAAAAGAGTTAATAAGTGTGAATGTGGTCTGTAACTTAGCAGGCACTAAACACATGTTAATTATTATTATGCACATTTACCATCACACCAATGCTAACCTATTTCTAGCTACCTCTATCTTTAAATATGTTTAGATATAACAAGTTAAAAACCAAAATAGCTAATGGTGGTAGAGTATGATAAAAGCTTGGTACAACTATTAAAATACATACAAGTGGACCAAAGTTTATTATTTCAGGATGCAGCCATCTAAAGAACTATCAGCCCTACAAATTGGATCCTAGAAGGAAATAAGCCTGAATTTACAGACCTAGAATAGGAACAAAAAAGTTAATCCAAAAATAAGTAAAATCAAGTAGGTAAGAATTCTACTCCCAAATGAAAACCCAGCCTTGATACTAAGTAATGTCATTATCCTACAGGGAATTATGGATTCTTTTTTCTTCTTCATCCTGATCCTTAGCCATTTCTTTGCTCTTTAGCACTCCTAAGACTCAGCAGAAGGAATTCCAGGAAGTTTCTTTATACAAGTTGATACAAGTCCTTCATTCCACAATTGGAATTACGCTTTTTAAATGCAAAAGATGTGATAACACACTCACTTAAAACACATCAAAGAGTGCATATCTGATATTGGAGCCTCTGGGCAGAGTCGGTGTTGCCCTGGTAAGGAGTAGAGATGATCCACACGCTGGGGGGAGGGGGGTGGTTAGTGTGGGAAAGATGTATACTTGAAAAAAAACTGAGTTCCTGAAGATGGGAAGAAGGCAAAATCAGGAAGTGAGGACTGAGTGAAGAGATATTTACACACCCATGTTCACAGCAGCACTATTCACAAAAGTCAAAAGATGGAAGCAACCCAAGTGGCCGACAGATTAATGTATAAACAGAATGTGGTATAGACACATAATGAAATATTATTCAACCTTAAAAATGAAGGGAATTGTGACATATGCTAATATAAACAAGCCATGAAGTGAAATAAGCCCATCAAGAAGGAAAATACAGAATAGTTCCACTTAATATGAGGTACCTAACATACTCAAATTCAGGGCACCTGGGTGGCTCAGTGATCCTGGGGTCCTGAAATCAAGTCCCACATCAGGCTCCCCACAGGGAGCCTGCTTCTCCCTCTGCCTATATCTCTGCCTCTGTGTGTCTCTCGTGAATTAAAAAAAAAAAAAGAAATCTTCAAATTCATAGAGACAGAAAATTGAATGATGGTTTCCAGGAGGTGGAGGGGAGTATTGTGTAATGGGTACAGAGTTTCAGTTTTGCAAGATAAAGAGTTCTGGAGATGGGTGATGGTGATGGTTGTACAACAGTGTAAATATATTTAATATCAATGAACTGTACCCTTAAAAATGGTTACAATGGTAAATTTTATGTGATGTGTATTTTACCACAGTCAAAAATATTTTTGTAAACCAAACCAAAAGATCTTCTAATTTTGAAAAAAGAGAGGAAAGCAATTTGTCTACTTTCCGACTATGCCTAGGTCTTGTCCTACTTCTTTCTGCCACCAAAGGGTTAAAAAGATTTTCTTTCAGTTGCCTTTATTTTTTTTTAGAATAGTTTTACATTCAGGGCAAAATTAAGAGAAAGGTACACTGATTTCCCATAGTCCCCCCAACCAACCCCAACACAGGCATAACCTCTCCCATTTACAAATCTCCCACCAGAGTGTTACATGTATTAAAACTAACAAACCTCTACTGACACTTCATCATCACCAAGCCCAATTTACAATATGATCTATTCTTTTTTTGTAAGATTTTATTTATTTATTTATTTATTTATTTATTTATTTATTTATTTATTCATGAGAGACCGAGAGAAAGACAAAGACATAGGCAGAGGGAGAAGCAGGCTCCCTCATGGGAGCCCGATGGGAACTTGATCCCACAACCCCCAGATTACAACCAGAGCAGAAGGCAGATGCTCAACCACTAGCTACCCAGGTGTCCCACAATCCACTTTTTTTTTAATTTATTTATTCATGAGAGACAGAGAGGCAGAGACACAGGCAGAGGCAGAAGCAGGCTCCCCGCAGGATCCCCCAGACCCTGGGATCATGCCCTGAGTCAAAGGCAGCCACTCAAACACTGAGCCACCCAGGTATCCCGTGATCCACTCTGTTTTTTTTGTTTGGTTGGGTTTTTTGTTGTTGTTGTTGTTTTTTTTTTGACAGACCAGGACAAATTTTAATTTGATTATGTTGATCCAGAAGACATTAGAAGATTGTGTCCTGGAAAAGCTGTCACAAGTAGAATAAAATACATATGGTCAAAAGTCCTAGGTGCTGTACTCAATGGGGAGCTGAACAGACATTGGAACAGACGAGGTCAGGGAAACGCCAGCAATGGTGTTGGAAAGGTTATCGATGGGAATTCAAGCGTTATCTTGGATCCCCTATGAGTGAAAATGGGAAAAAGTAGTGAGGAAAATTATCATGAAACTGAGAAATCTGCCCTAGAGTTTAGGATTACAGAAAAAAGTAATAGAAGTGTCTGGTGTCAATGGAAGTTTGGATGCCAAGTGAAGGGAAACCTGGGAGTCCGCTCAACACCTAAGCATCTTCTGATGGTCTCAGGGCTCCAGGACCTCCTCTCCAGAGGGTCTCCATCCTGGTGATGGCTTAGCTGAACTGTGGCTCCATGGTCCCCCGTTGCTCTCAGAGACTCAGTGGTCCAGTAGCACCCTCAGTCTGAGAGGTCCAAGCTCACTCATTGCTCCCTCGCTGTTTCCTGAAACCTCTCCCATGATCCACTCTTAATGCTGTACATTCTGCAGGTTTTGAGGGAAATTTTTTAAATTATTCACGTATATTAAATTATTTATAACTTCATTGCATTAGAATTCAAAATCCACAGAATATATTAAATGTGCATTGAAATCACAGAAATGAAAAAAAAAAAAAGAAATCACAGAAATGTAAACATTTACTACTCAAAGTCAAAGAGACCAGCAACACCAGTATCCCCTGGGGATTTTTGGAAAAGCAGAATCTCAGGCCCTTCCCCAGACCTATAGAAAATCAGAAACTGCATTTATCAAGAATCCCGAGTGATTGACTATCCAAGTTTGGCAAGCACTGTTGTAAACTATCCATAACTGCAAACTCAGCCAAAAAAAAAAAAAAAATGTTTGACCAGTTGAGATGGAAGGAAAATTTGTCCCTAAAGCTGCATTTTTTATCGTGAGTTGAATCAAGGAAGAGATCCATGTTTTATTCTCCTTTACATTCTTCAAAATAATTAAAGCCAAATCCATGTATTGCCTTGAACATAGAAAATGCTTACACTGAACCACACATTTGATTTAATGTCGATGACAGTGTTCTTTGAAGTTTCTACAGAATCGGATAGTAGCTTTGACAGAAGTGCAATGATGAAAAGAAGCAAAAAGCCAAGCACAAATCTCTCACTGAACAGCCGATGGTAGGTTTGAAATCCCAAGAACTCATTATAGCAGAACTAATGTATAATATAATAATCATTAGGGATCCCTGGGTGGCGCAGCAGTTTAGCGCCTGCCTTTGGCCCAGGGCGCGATCCTGGAGACCCGGGATCGAATCCCACGTCGGGCTCCCGGTGCATGGAGCCTGCTTCTCCCTCTCCCTATGTCTCTGCCCCTCTCTCTCTCTCTGTGTGTGTGACTATCATAAATAAAAAAAAAGACTTAAAAAATAATAATCATTATATTAAGTACTGACCCATATATATATATATATATATATATATATATATATATATATGTTCAAAAACAATAAAATTCTGGTCACCAGTGGGGCACCTGGGTGGCTCAGTCAATTATGCATCCGACTCTCGATTTTGACTCAGGCCTTGATCTCAAGAGTCCTGGGATGGAGCCTGAAACAGAGCCCAGAGTTGAGCCTCTCCTTGAGTTGGAGTGCCCTGTGCCTGCAGAGGGCTCGTACTCAGCAGGGAATGTCTTACTCTCCTCTCCTTCTGCCCACCCCCCCCTTCACATGCCGGTTCTCTCTCTCTCTGTCTCAAATAAAAAATAAATCTTTTTTAAAATGTGGCCACTGGTAATGTGAGAAAAAGCACTAATAGCCACAGTCAACTGGATTCACTGAATAAGACTAAAATGATAGAAGACCCGGCAGCCCAGGTGGCTCAGCGATTTAGCACTGCCTTTCGGCCCCAGGGCGTGATCCTGGAGACCCAGGATAGAGTCCCACTTCGGGCTCCCTGCATGGAGCCTGCTTCTCCCTCTGCCTGTGTCTCTGCCTCTCTCTCTCTCTGTGTCTCTCATGAATAAATAAATAAAATCTTTAACAAAAAAATGATGCCCCCAAATATTCACTGAATACAAAAGAGAAAAAAAATTGACCATTTTAAGTATTCAAAACATTCAAATAGAGTAAGAAAGAGAGAAAATCCATGTTTGAGTGAGAAGGCCTGCTCCTTAGGGATTTTTCTTCCTCTTGAGATTTTTTCCCATGGGTTTCTTCCGATGTGTCTCCCCCATTACCTCAGTGGCAGTCCGGTTGAATGCTAAGTTTACACTTAACACTGGGCACAAAAAATAAATCCCTGATAGGAAGACAAAAGTTAACAACTCTGTAGATAAAGCAAAGATGATTGGAGGAGCAGGAGGGGTGACTGGAGTGAGGTTCTGTCTCTGACACCACGGCATCTGTCGCTGGAAAACATACTTCCACTCCGTGATAATAATCTCCGTCATTGGGAGCTCTGCCCTCTTTCATTTTCTTTCCCTCTGGCAAACTTCCATTTGCTCTGGCTTTTGCTATAGTAAAAATAAGTAAATTTGACTCAATCAAACCAAGTATTCTTTTACAAGCACAAACTGGAAATCAATCTTAAGGTTTGGCTTGTTGTTTTTGAAATCGATTCTAATTTTAAGTCACAATTCGGAGAAACCCTGGAGGTTTACATGAGCTCATCAGTAGCAAAATCATTTTTAAGTAATTTTAAATGTTTTCCAGAGCAAGAAAGAAAATCTTTAAGGCTGCCAAGCTTCTTGGCACATTCCACATGCCCGACGAGCAGTTTTGTTCCCTAAGTAAGGGGAGAATTGGAAGTAACAACTCACTCCATCACAAAACTAAAGGTAGGATATTTGGCTCTTGGTTTTCTGGGTCGAAATGACTGTGGCATCTTAGAATTTCATCTGAGGTTCACAGATGAGGTCTCCAGAGATAAACTGAATACTCTCATAAATGTCTTACTCTCATTTTATCAAACCTATAGAACAATAGTTATTAACATTTTATTGAGCAAAACTAGAGGGTAATAAAGAATCAAAAATGAGGGGATAGGGAGGACATGGTTAAGACTCCCGAGGCTCGTGCTGTGATAAACATCTGCAGGCTTCGGCAACTGTCAGCTGAAGCAATTTGAATAGTGATTTTTTTTTTTTAAGCCTTTGGCACTGGAGACGATGTGGGAGCCTCCAGCTGATACCTGGGGACCAGTGGGTCACGACTGTGCCTGCCTCTCAATGCCTGTCACCAGTCCTTAGGAAACAGTGAAATAACAGAGCTGAGAGGGCTTCACCGACTGCACCTGACAAGGGAACCTGCTCTGTGACCCCTAGCAACCTAGAAATCATAGCAAGTTCAATCTAGAAAGGAAGCTGGAGGCTCCAAATACATATCCTATCAGGAAAGGAAACCACAACTCAGCCAAAAGACATCCATCCCAAGAACTCAGGTCATCATATAAATAAGATCTTAAACTTGGCTTTCCCGCAAATTAATTCCACTTTGTCCAACCATGTAAAATCACGATTCTATAGACATGCAAATCTGTGCTGTGTTCTTCTTAAAGCTACTTTTGCCTCAGTCTCATATAGCTAAGTGCACACACCCTCTAAAATGCAAAACCAAGGCACTTTAAACTATATCCCGTGGCCCTCGGTGACCATTAAGAGCACTTGAAAATATAAAGCACCACAGAAGAATAAGGCACATACTTTATGGATACTAGTGTTTCATCTAGACAAAGACAACTAGGTACTTCTGCAAATATTGGGTCTTTGAGAAGACAGTGTCAACTTTATTGCTTTTTGAAATGCTGTGTAAAGCATGGAACTTTACAGTCTGCACATAAGCAATCTCCATCTTTACATTTAAATATATTTATGTGGTGAGAAAAGGTACATGCATATGAATAGATATCATTTTTTTAGATCATCACCATTTACATTAGAAATTTCTTTACACAAACACCTTAGCTTTTTCTTAAAAAAAAAAAAAAAAAACTAGCAATGGGTAAGAACCCTCTGAGATCGCAGAAAATCCAGCTTTCCGTGCAAGCAGCCTTTCACTGAGAAACATGAGTGATGGCAGATGAAGGCCTCTTAAGAATCGACTCAACAGAAAATGACAGTGGTTCATTCACAGAGAGTTTTGTTCCAACTTGTTTGGCGACGAAAAGGTCTTTGGCATATCTGTCTATTGTAAATGTGTACTTCTGGTTCTCCTTGACTAAACATTCTCTGTGTTTCTTAGGGGCCTCTTCAAAGGCCTCTTTGACAAATGGTGTTTTCAACTCGGGACCTGATTTGTCATTAAGAGTTTGCTGGAATAATGAGTGGAATGGATTATGTTTAAGTGGCAGAGGGTGCCTGGTGCTTTCTTTGCTGATCCTGGTTAAGATATGCCCTTGAGCTGCCAGGGGGTCCGTGTCAACGGCAGAGAAATTCCGTCTGGGTGGGGAGAAAGCAGACCTCTCGGGGATGGCCTGGTGACCCTGAAGGTCACTTCTCGAGGTCTGGACCTCCGGAGCTTGAGGCAGCACCAGCGAGGCTTCTAGTTTGGGTGGCATGATGTCGTGTTCAGCGACAAGACCCTCCTGGACTCTTACTCCCTTCAGGTCCCAGCTGGCCCCAGGCTTCAGGGCCTGGACCGAGGTGGTGGTGTTTAGCAGGCACTGCTGATAGAGGAGGGTGTCGCTGATGGGGCCACACTTGGGCCAAACCAAGAATCTCGAGGAAAAAGGATACTGTCTGTACGTCGTGGCCACACTAACGTTGGAAGAGATGAGTTCCATATTCCCAGACCCCGAATACTGCATGGTGAGATCAAGGCAGGTGGGCAAAAGATTGCAGAAGTCTTTGTTTGGCGGTTCCACTGGCGTGGGGCTATAGGCACTTTTGTAGGAGTTATATTCAGGTCCGTGCACCATGCGATTGGGCAGGAACAAGGCAGCAGCTTGGGACGCTTCCAGCATCTCCCTCTCTTTATATTCTCTCTCCAGCATAATGTTCTCCAGCTCTTTATCAGCAAAGGCTCGCCTTTTCCTCATCCGGTCACTTACCGGGGGAGGTAGGGGTAAGCTCCCTCCCACATAAGTGTCTGCTGGAATGGGGCGGTAGCCTAAAACAAGCAAGTATTGCACAGGAAAAGAGATTAACATGGAGGGGAGACAACTCTGGAAATTCAGAAGGTAACAGAAACTGCAAATTGGCAGAACAAGAAAAATTTACCATTCTAAAACATTAATATTTTATACAGAAAGCAAAAGTGTAGGCTCAGTTTAAAATAGTTCTCTTTGGGGAGCAGGTGAGCCCTGTTGTAACTTTTGGTTATTGTTGTTTTGCTCTTACAGGTTTATTTACCTTCAAAGGCACTTCACTGGCTGAAACTGTAACATACTTCCCAGCCTCCTATAGTAAGAGACAAGTCTGCTCATCTTGCTTCAATCAACGCTTTCTTACTATCCGTATCATCTTTTTCCATTATTAAAAAAGATTTCGGGGCACCTGGGTGGCTCATTGGTTGAGCGTCTGCCTTTGGCTCAGATTGTGATCCTGGGGTCCTGGGATCAAGTCCTGCATCCGTCTCCCCCACAGGGAGCCTGCTTCTCCTTCTGTCTGTGTCTCTGCCTCTCTGTGTGTGGGTCTCTCATGAATAAATAAGTAAAATCTTAAAAAAAACAAAAAAAAAAAAGATCTCTATACCTAAAGCTGATGGCACTGTTATTTTCTAAAGATGGTTCATTATGTACACATTGTTACAGGTGTAGAATAATCCAAGGAGAACTAGGGAAAAAGAGAAAGTTACAGCAGATTAGTGGGGAGAAAAAGAGAAGAGACTTAAGGAAACACAGAAACACAGAAAATTGAAAAGAGCTGTTAACCAGTCAAACAGACTCTGCAGTGATTTAACCAAGCCCCTCCCCCAGGCCAGCAGTAGAAACAAACAAACAAAAAGTGAACCAGGAGAAAAGAGATCGGCAGCTGTATTGAAAATAACTGATCTAAAACATTTTTCCCAAGTTCTCATCATGTTGGCCAGGTACCAAGAGCAATCATTAGCATATAAAGTCACTGCACATTTTATGCATAAGGACTAAGTTTTTTTAAAAAAACGAAGACTAGCATAACATAAATAGAATTCCTGGCAGCATAAAATACTTTGATTATTTCACTAACCCCACGCACTGGCTGCTCTCAAATTTGTTTGAAGGATCCATTGGGATGTTTGTGTTTACATAGTGACAAACCCATCGTCCTCATTTGCAAATAAAATAAAATTTGAAAATTAATGTTTCCATCTCTACCGTACGTTTTGCCAGGAAGTTATTTACTTGAATTTACTATTCCATTTGGCCCTCCCACTCCTCAAGTTGCTTTGGCACCATTTCAATTTCTCCGTGTGGTCCCTATGGCTATAAATCTGTTTACCCAGTTTGCAAACAAATTCGTTTTTAATGCATGAGAAACCATTCTAAGGTCAGAAGCATACAGTACAGGGTAAGACACGAACAAACTTTAAAACCTGTGTAGAACCAACTCCATTCAGAAGCCATATAAGAAAACACCGAATTCAACTATCTTAAAAAAAAAAAAAAGCCTGCTTTTCAACCTGAATCTTTTGAAGAGACAGTGATTAGAACAAATATAAGCCTTCCTTTATTAAAATGATGAAAGGCAATCAATATATTATTTATCAGATCAATAAATAAATTTCAAACCCAAACAGAGGTGGTTTTAAAAATCGGCAACAATTAAGAAAAATTAATGTATCTTTAGGCTTTAGAGAACGTGAAAACGTGGTAGAGAGACAAAATTCACACTGGTAAAGTTCAACTTCAACCTCCACGTCTCTCGAGTGACATAAAACCTCTCCCACATTCCACAATCTTGACTGTCAGAAATGGTAAAGTGAGGTGTGGAATAACCGTAATTATGTAGCTAATCCAGGGAGGAATAAGGTGTCATGAAAAGGAGTGGTATTAGAGACTGGATCAGCCAGATGAGAAGTTCACCTCCTCACTGGACCTACTCTAGCTCCAGCTACAACCAAAGAATTTTTTTTTAAATTCATTTCCTTCCTCACTCCATAATCAGGTGGCAGTGGATCTTTGCACACCCCTCATGGTAGAGCAAATTGCAAAGGCACGCCATGTTAACCCCTTTAACTATGAAGCAGACACCAGCTATTGAGCAGACAGCAAAATTATCGCTGATGAAAACCTCAGGAGGTATGTGAGATCCACTTTCCTACATCCTAACTGCCTCCCTAGAGCAAAACTTCCTAAAAAAAAGCACCCTCCCCTCAAATTGCTCCTCCACAGGTTAATAAAAATGCCATATGTGTGAATAATGGGAATCCCTTAGAACTCGGTTTAAAAGGCTGAAGGGTAATTCTGCATTGCTTTACCTTCTAAAATGCTTTTGGCCAGCAAACTGGGTGCCCTGACTTGCCTCTGATACACAGCTTTGCGCTCGAAATTATTCTGCTTCCCAGAAAGCCCCTTCTTGTCCTGTAAACAGAAGAAACATAATCAACAAGGCCCTTAAAGAAATCATGGGACCGGAAGGGAATAAGAAGGGGTATCAGCAACCCTCCCCCACTAAATGTACTTATCTTCCCATCCCATGTAAAAATGATTCTAAGCAAGTTTACATCAGCACCCCTTAATTCCAGGGCTACAAGCTAGAAGCTCTGTCTGAAGCCACCAACTTCAGTCGATGGGGAGTGGGGCAGATTTTTTCTGAGGCCGCTTTGCTAAACTCGCCCCAGATTCATGGCGCAGCCAGAAGTTAGGGGACATCCCACAGGAGGGTAAAATCCACAATGGAGATCATAAAAGCCAGGCTCTGAAGGACAGCTTGGGGAGGGGGAGGGGGAGGGGGCAGCTGTGTCCCAGGCACCCAGAGGAAGAGCCGAAGCTGCCAGGGTCTGCCATTGTGCAGTGAGGTGGATCTGGTTTCTCCTCCTGCACGGCAGGTGCGATGGGGTGCAGGGAGTTGGGGGAGAGGTTTGGGAGTACCCCTCTCACAAATTGTCCCAAGTCTCGCCATAAACACCGGGAGACTGGCGTACAGGAAGACAAAACCCTCAAGGCTGCCTGGACGGGGGACTAGGGGAAACCCGACTTCCCTCCCTCCGTCACCACCAGGTCGGTGGTGTTCTGAGCGTTTCTGTGCCCAGAGTCCAGCCCAGGAGACCCCGGTGAAATGCACCCAGCAGGAGGAGGCGCAGCCCAGGGCCAAGGCCACCTGGGACGTGCCGCGCGCTCTCCGCACTCTCCGGGGCCCTGGGAAGCTAATCCGGTGGGGTCACCGCCTTCTGTGTGTGCGGTGACCCACTCCCCGGTCCCCCCTCGCCAAAAAGCAAAAGCAAAACTCTTCCCACGCCCTGAATCTGGGGGAGGGGTCCCCCGCGCAGCCCTCCCCGCGCAGGAACACGGGGAAACCTGAAATCCGGGGTTCAAGACGACCTTCACCTTGAAGAAAGCCCTAGCTCCCCCCACCGCGGGGGCCCACCCACCCCGCCCCCGGCCCCGGCCCCGGCCCCGCCCTGGTGCCAGGCAGCAGGGATGCCTCCACCGGCTTTTGGGGCAGAAGCTTCTGCCTTCGCGACCTCGGGGGCGGGCACCTAACTTCCCGTGCCGTGTCGGTCTCCCCTGTAAACGGGCAGCGCGCCCTGCCCCGCCACAGCCGCAGCTCGGCGCGCACCACCGGCCGCGCGGCTCCTTTCCGAGACCCCGGCTCGTCCCAGGCGGCGGCGGCCGCGTCCTCCTCCGCCGCCACCGAAGTTCGCGTGAGCACAGAAAAGGGTTTTGTTTTGAAGTCTTTCCCACAAAGCTCCGGGCCGCTCTCCGGGCCTCGCTGCCCGCTTGGAGCACGTCTTCCCGCCCCCCCCCCGCCCCCCGCGCGGCGGCCCGGGCCCGCGGCTACGCACCTCGGTGGCCTGCTGCCTCCGGAGCGCCACCTGGGCGGCCATGACGCGCTGGCGCTCCACCACCAGCAGGCAGTTGGCGCACTGGCAGTCGCGCCAGCGGCAGAAGCGCTTGTGGCCCTTGAGGCAGGACACCACGCCGTGGTTGCGGCAGCGCGCGCACTTGGGCGTGCGGCTGAGCTTGCGCGGCTCCGCGCCGCCGCCCGCGCTGGCGCTGCGCTCCGGGGGCCCGGCGGGCGCGGGCGCGGGCGAGGGCGAGGCCTGCGGCGCGGGTGCGGGCCCCGGCGGGGGTCCCGGCGGGGGTCCCCGCGGCTGCTCCGGCCGGCCCGCCGCCCCCGCGCCCGCGCCCGCCTCCAGGCCGTCGCCCTCGTCCTCCGCGTCGTCGTCCTCGTCCTCGTCCTCGTCGTCCTCGCCGTCCCCGTCGGCCGACGGCGGGCTGGGCCCGGGCGGCGTGGGCGGCGGCGGCCCGCGGCCGTCCTCCTCCTGCTCCAGGCTCTCCACGTCGATCTCCCAGTCCCCGGCCGCCGGGCCCGCCGCGGGCCGCTCGGCCATGGCCACGGCGCTGTGCGCTTCGCGGCGGCTGCGGCCTGCGCTCGGCCCGTGCGCTCTGCGGAGACACGAGAAGACCCCAACACGCCCCCACCGCGGTCAGGCACCGACCCCCGGCCCGCCTTCGGCCCAGGGCTCCTGGCCTACCGCCCCGGGCCCTCCCCTCCGCCCCACAGTGCCTTTCTTGTGTCTTTGCCGCCCCCCCCCCCCCCCCAGCCCCGAAATCCCCAGCCCAACAAGGTTTTTATCTACGGATTCAAAGTGCTCTGTGAGCACCTGACCTTAACCACAGACCTCTCTCGGGACAAGTCCCCGGCCCCGGGTAGCGCCCTCATCTCACACGCAAAAGGACTGTGTCCAGCTAGGCCGGCCTGGGCCACTTGTCAGGCGTCCCCATACCCAACTAGTATGGCCATGACGAATATGAAAACGTCGATGGGAGAGTCCTTTAGATCACAGAGGCCCTTAAGACTTCAGCGAAGTACCAGCCAAGCCTCTCAAACGCCTCTCATCCTCTTACACCACCACTAGGACCCCTTTTTGAAAGGTCTTCCCATGCTCCCCCCGCCCCAGCCCCAGCCCCAGCCCCAGCCCCAGCAAATGACCAACTCAAAAACTACAACTGTTCTTCTGTTCAGAGCCCAAGGACACTGGGCATGGAGCTGCAGATGCCCTTCCAGCATCGACTGCGCTTGAGCCGTGCAGGCCTTGAGCTGCGCGGTCTCCGTGTATATATATATCGGGCATGGTTTGCCTTCACAAGCAAGACGTGCAAGTAGAATTAAAAAAAGATAAGAAAGGGGGATTTTGCCCTCCCTGACACCCCGAGCAACATCACAGCACTCACCAAGACTCTGAGGCCCCGGGCTAGCAGCCGAGGCAAAGGATATCCAGCCTTGGGACCTGGCTCTCGGGCTGCTGGCTGTGCTTGCAAACAGAAATCGGGGTCGCCACACCCTGCCACGAAATCGGGGGCTGACAGCTGGAGGCCTGGAGCCCAGTGGATGGGGGGGGGGGGAGTAGGGGGGTGTAGGGGAGCAGGGTGGAAGAAGACGAATCAAGTCCTCAGCAGCCTCGCCCCGCACATCCCGGACTCTGCAAAGTTCTAATCGGTCCTTTGGCAGCCCCGAGCGCTTCACCTCGCTGAAGCTGCTTTCGGCTTCCTCTGGCCCACTCTGGGCGGGAAGGTTGGGCCGCCCCGGCCTGGCTCAGATCTCGGGCTTTCGGGGCGGGCGCACGCAGCCGCGCGCGGCGCAGCGCCCCTTGCTGCAATAGCCGGCCTCTGCTCCCTTTCCTAGTATTATGGGCTCGGGGCCCCGGGCTCCGCGCCCTCTAATTGGGCGGTCGTCAGGCGGTGTGCACGCTGATTGGCCCGGGCGCGCCGGCCTGGCGCTCTCCGCCTCCTCGCGCCCCTCCCGCCGCGCGGCTCCTCCAGGAAAATCCTCCCGCGCCGCGTTCGGTGCAGCCGGGTTGTCGGTCCCAACGTTACGCCCGAAGTGTGACGGCGTCAGCTGGAGTGGAGTCGCCCGTTATCTCGCGGACTATGGGAAACAGGCAAAAAAAAAAAAAAAGGCACACACACACACACTCCTAAACGCAGCGCCTTGTTCACAAGAGAAGGTAACAGTCAAGGCGGCGATCAGAAAGCCTGGTGTCCGCGTCTCCGTTATCAGCATCTCCAGTATTTCCGCGACTCGATCATTAACCCAGAGTGGGGCGCAGAGGTGAGGCCTGTCCCGGCCGGTGCACGACCGCATCCCGCTTTGTCCTGCAAGACTAAGCCGACGGTTACCTTGCACCACCGCGGCGCCAGGTTGGAGGCCGAATGCGCGGCAGATATTCGTGTGGCTAGCGCCGCTCATCCTTGAAGTGCAAAGTAGTTCCTCGTTAACTTTCATTATACCCGCGAGGCAGGCAGGTCGCCAAGTCACCTACGTCACTTACATTTCTCTCCGACCTCGATTACTCTTACAGTTGATCAGGAGAAAAACGGAAGTAGGTGCCATTAGGAGATTTAAGTGCAATATATTCACTGTAAGCATGTTTTTAAACAAAGCTGGGTTTTTTTTTTTAAGATGATTTTTGTTACTGTGCATGGATTATTTATAAAGAAAAAAAGACTCTCTACCGTCTGCCTCAAAAAACCCTTATATGGCACACCTGGGTGGCTCAGTGGTTGAGCGTCTACCTTCGGCTCAGGGTGTGATCCCGGGGTCCTGGGATTGAGTCCCACATCGGCTTTCTGCAAGGAGCCTGCTTCTCCCTCTGCCTGGTTTCTGCCTCCCTCTGTATGTCTGTCATGAATAAATAAAAATCTTTAAAAAGAAATTCACTTACACAAATGTTTAATAGTTAAATTTCCAACATGTTGAAAGAATTAGTCCCCTACTTCAGCACTCCATTTTATTTCTTGAAATGAATTTAAAACCACTTAGACGCAAAAACAAAACAAAACAAAAAAAAACACTTAGACGCCTTTCTAGTTACCCCTTTAAATAATCAATGCCTTTCCGGATCGGTTTAGGAGATAGATTGGGAAACTGAGTGCGCTGCACTGAGCACATAATAGGCCAGTGATAAATACGTGTTCAAGGAAGGAAATTGCTGAGCTGATTCTAACGTCTCTATTGTCAGAGGAGCCGGCGGAAAGAAGTTGACCAAGGTCTCTGAGTGGTGGAAAGGGGGCAGTTTAGGGATGACTCCGAAAGAGGTATTCTCAAGCCTTCCGCGGAGTTGGAAAGTTCTTCCCCGGTAACCAGACCCTGGGATTTCCCTTTGTGCTGGTGCTTCTCCACGGAGCCTCTTGAGTTGTGCTGTGAAGGAAGCAGAGACCCAATCCTGATGATTCCAGTAGGCTGCGCATTTCGCTCCGGGCGTCTCAGAGGGTAAACAGGGAGCTGTGCACGCTCAGACACGGGACAAAGCGTCCCGCAGACCCTTCGTGCCTCTCGCTTGGCACCACTAATAATACCGGTGAGTTTTATTGCCTTTTGCATAGTTTTTTATACTCATCGAAGTACATCTGTTTCCCTGCATTAGAGCGTTTGAATTCTTGACCACAGCAGAAATGTGTTCTTTTTCCCATTTTTTTCCAATGACGAAATGAGGTTCAAAGAGGAGCCCTGGGTCACGCAGTGGTCCCCCGGAGAGCAATGGGCCGGTCGGTCTGTTCTCTGAAGTCTCAAAAACCTTCGAGGAGCCCTTCACTCCCAACCACAAAGACTTACAATGGGTCCCTGTTGTTTTGTTTTGTTTTGTTTTGTTTTTGTTCCCCACTCCAGGTTTGATTTTTGTACCTCACATTATGACCGACTCTCCTGTAACAGGACCCAGCACGTCTGTATCAACCAGTCTGCGTCTATCCCTGCTAGATACGTTTCTGCATTTGCAAACACGCATTTCAGTGCTTCTCCCCTGCGACGTGAAAGTGAACTACAAACCTCCACCAGAGCTGGCTGTGTGCGTGTGTGCGTGTGTGTGCCTGCGAGGTTGGCACCCTGGGCTTTTAGTTCATTTATTGCTCTGGGGGGAGGGGGTATGAAATCATCAGCCCTTCACTAGTTACTGTGCATATTAGGAAACAAACTCCAGAAAGTAGGTTTGCTAATTTGGGGTAATAGATTGAGGGGAAGGGGGTCCAGGAAGGAACGGGAGGGCTAAGGGGCATTGAATGGCAATTTCCTAAACAGAAAATAAACCAGACAGCCCTTGAAATAGTTGGAGTCATAAAAGCTGCTACAGAAGGAGGAAACCAGAGGGATTCGTGTACAGTAAACCGTGCGGGGCCAAAGGAGGACGGGAGATGGGGGCTGGGGGTGTGGGAGGTAGGAGGACCCCAGGACGGTGGCGCCGCCGGCTTCTGGGACTCGGAGCAAACCGAGAGCGCGAGGTCCTGAGAACGTGGGTCAGCTGGATGGACGTGGAGAAGGCGGCGCTCCGGGGCTTGCTAGGGGGATTGGGCCCGCGGGGTTCAGGTGGGTGCGCCCAGGGCCGGTCCCTTCTCAGCATTTCCCCACCCCTGGCCGAATCCGGCGGGACAGCCCCCACTGCGCCCCTCAGACTTCCCGGCCCAGCTCCGTGCGTCCCGCTCCACCCCACCCCACCTGTCCTCCCACCCTCCCGCACCGCGTCCGCCTCTGGGAGGCCTGCAGCTGTAATCGCGAGCCAGTTGAATTACACTCCATTCCCTGGCCCCGAATGTCCCCCTGAGCATCACAATCCCAACAATCGCTTAGAAGTGAGGTATGTGGAAAGAGAATGGGAAAAGGATTTTTTTTTTTTTTTAAATCTCGGGATGCGCTTCAGGAAGTCTGAGGAACTCCGATATTAAAATCCAAATTATCTCCATTTTTCTGGGAAAAATTAAAAAGGAATCTAAGGATGCACACACGGGCCAGTAAATTAAACGTGCAGAAGCAAAAGGAGTCAGAGAGCCTAGGCGCTAAGCCGATGGTTCCAGTGACCACCTGATCTTGGTCAGTTCTCTTTCCGCGCCTCAGTGGTCTCATCTGCAAGATGGGAAGAGTGGCCTTCCGCCGCGGAGCCTACACCTACTAGGAACGGCTCAATGAACGTAGGTTGGTGGATCCCGGAGGCAGCAGCGCCTGCAGCTCCGAGAGGGAGGGCCCGGCCTCCGCAAGCCTCGCAAGCTCCCCCGAAAGGGAATCCAGCTCCTTTCTCCCAGCTCCTCTCTAAAAAGGGGTCAGGCCGAGACCCGGGGACCTGTTAGGTGAGGAAACTAGAGTCCTTTGCCTGGTAAACCGACACCAAATTACCAAGTGCTAGTCGGAGTCCCTCTAATAGATGACAAAGCAGCAGCGGGGCAACGTTGCTTCTGCGGGTCTGGTTTGGGAGGAGAGGCCCCCGCGCCTCTCCCTTTGCTTCCTTCTCCCTTTCCCCCAAATCCCTCTCACCCTAACAGCTGCCCCCCCCCAGTTCCGGCCCAGTTCAGACCTACCCGGTGAAGACACCCCCCTTTCGCAAGTCCAGCAGGGGAATTTGAACAACAAAGCGGAAGGGAGGGGGGGTCTTTTTCTTCTTTTTCTTGATAAAAGCGGCTTTTTTTTCCTTCAAATAACCCTCCAGAAAGAAAAAGGAAAAGAGGGAGGTGTGTTTCGGGTCAGCTCGGGGATGCGTGCAGCCCGGGCGTTGCAGCTGGGCCTCCCTGCGCCCCGCCCGCTGCAGGCAGCGCCTCCCACGCGCCTGGCCACGCGGGCTTGGGGGCGACTCGAGGGCGCTTGGCTCCCCCGGCCGGCCACCTCTCGCCCGGTTCCTTGAGCCCCCGGCCGCCGCAGGGCAGCGGGCCCTGGCTGGGCGCGGGCGATCCGGCTTGGAGGCCGAGCGCCCCGGGTTTCGGAGCTGCGGGACCCCGCTTCCCATGCGGGGTCGGCCTGTCCTCTGCTGGGCGAGAGCGAAGAGCACCCTTCACCTCCTTCTGCGCCTCGCTCCCCCACCTGCAGCGACGTGGCGCTAACCCTGAACCACAGGCCGCTGTAGATCCCCTGGCTCGGTGACCCGGCCACACTGGACCTGCATGCAGTACCTGGAACTTGTTACTTGTGTTAGTTTATGGTTGTCATTGTAACTCAGCCACCTAGCCTGCGGAAAGCCCGAGGCCGGGGGAAATTCGCCGCCTGACCTCCTCCCCACCCCTGCGGGCCCACTTTCCAGCTCCCGGGGCCTGGAGACGAGAGGCCGGGAGGAACCCTGCCCAGCACCACCAGCCTGATTCTCCAGCTCAGATCAACCTGCCGCGAGCTACCGTCAGGGGTGATGAATGACTTCTGGAGACTTTTTGGGTCTCCCCGAACTCGCTTGGCTGCAGCGAGGGATGGGCCTGGTGTCTCTGGAGATTTGAACTCGAGTCCACCTCCTCTCGCGGGCAGCTACTTTTAATACTGTATCGTCTCACAACTTTGACCGGCTGTGGATGCCGCGAAATAAATAATCCCAGATGGGATTGCAGAGATATGATTTCCCAATTTGCTTTGCGTAATCAAATATATGACCTGTCACAAGTCATGGGGCGGGGCGGGGGGGGGCAGTTTTGGGGAGATAACTGTTCTCCCTTTCCTTGCTCTGTGTGTCCAAAAAAGCTGAACAAAAGGATAATGCGATCTGGGTTCTCATCCCTCCTCCATATGAAGCAGTGTTGAAATCACAAGCATTTGAAACCGAGAGGGACATGATTAGTCCAGGCCCCTCGTTTAACAAATACAAAGGAAAACTGAGGCTGAGAGAATCCGTGGGATTTGCTAAGGAGACTTGCAGCTACCGTGCACGGGACCAAAGGGGCCACAGTGACTTCTCTGGCTGCCGATGCCTTCATACAATTAAAAAAAAAAGTGCCCTTTGCAGCGAGATCTGGAGTCTGATGCCTGAAATCTGAAGCAATCATGCCTCCCTTGCATATCTGAAGGGTCTGTCAGCCTGCCTGTCCCAACCCCCAGTCAGTATTCATGGTCCATGCTGGAAAACGTGGCTCAATTCACTGGAGGGTCATGTGGCAGCTAGGAGATGAGGCAACCACAGAACTGCTTCACTTCTCAGTACCCATTCCAAATGGTCGTCAGGGGACATATAGACTCAAGAATGATAGTGGAGCCTGGGTTCCACCCCAGGGGCAGTGCCATACTATGGAAGACAGCCATCAAAGAACATGCGGCTTGTTGCCACATCAGTAAGCCCAGTGCGCGCGCGCACACACACAGCTCCCACTTTAGACCTCCCACCGCCCCTAGGAGGCCTCATGACTATCTGAAACAGTAAACCCTTAACCCTGAGAACCTTCCACCACCACCCCTCCCATCCCATGTTGGACTTTAACATTTGGAGGGGGTAGATTTTATCCACGCTCAAATCACTCTCAATATTTTCCTGACAGTCCAACTATACCAAGGAGAGAGAAATCAAGAGAGAGACAGGAGGAAGCAAAGCAGGGAGGGGTCAGGCACTACGGTGAAAATTTAATTTCATCCATGTGTAGCAGACATTGGGCAAATTTTTTCACCTTGCTGGGCCTCAGATTCCTTGACGAAAAAGTGAAGGAGTCAAATTCAGTGCTTTCCAGATTCTCTCTCAACTCTTAAAGGCTACAACCAACTTTAACTTCTGCTGATGGGCTCATGGCTCATGGTAATAAGATCAAGGGCATGAAAAAAGTCCAAGGAGGACAAGAGGAAGAGGAGGAGGAAAAGAATTGGAAACAAACTTCAGTGCTGATTTTGACATCTTTGTGGCATTTCTGTACCACCATACTTGTAGTGTTGAGCCTGTCTAGTCAAAATGCTAGTCAAAAAATGTGAAAGCCAAACCAAAAAAATTAAAAATCTGTCAACTAGTGGAAGAGGGAAACATGGAGTAGTTGCACTAAAGAGTTAGTTCCCTAGAGCCCAGATCCAATGAGGATTCATTTGGGTGACAAAGAAGGTTCTCACAACTCATGAAGTTTCTAACTTAGGACTTTAAGCAAAAATCTACCCGGCCATTTAAACAGGCCTTTCTAGCCATGTTCTGTGTGATATGCTCATTCTGGGGTCTGAGTTTGGGCTTTGGGGAAAGCCAAACTATTTCCATTGCTGTTGGCCCTAGGCAGTCCCTCTGAAAACTGTCTCTACTGACAGGAGGGATTCCTCCTAATTTCCCCCCAGAAACATCCCTATGCTCAAGCTCCACTCCAACCTGGTAAAAGACTCTGATAAAGTAACTTGCACAGCTCAGATGTACCACAGTGTCTGTTTTGGATTCGGGGTGGGAAGGGACAGGATACAAAGAGAGCCTCAAACCGTACTTGGCTCTGTCTTTGCTTTCATGTGGATAGCAAGCAACTGTCCATATATCCCAGGGACTGAAGTGTGAGCCTGGAAGCCAGTTGGCGAAAACACAGGCTCCTCTACAAAGGACTTGATCTGCCTAAGATAGTTCTGGGATTCTTTCCGTCTGTGAAATAAGTAGTGGGGTGGAGAGGAGTAACAAGGCTCTCTAAGGATTTTCCTGTTCTATCCTTGGTTTTGCCAACTAAAGTCACCCTTAACCTTGGGGCACTTTGCTCACCCACCCTCCTAGAGGTTTCCATATGTTATTCTGCAAAATAAAAGCCCTAAAGTTGACAAATCAAAACAAATCACCTCTAAAGTTATGTCCCATATATTTTTTTATACTTCTAGGTGGGGTGAGAAAATGTGGGGGGAGGAGAAGGGGGAGCAGGGAGAGAGAAAGACCCGCTTGAGGGCGCGCCTCTTATAACAAAGTGCTACATAAACTTTAAGAGCCCGGAGAAAATATTCTCTTTGAAAACGCTGACCCCACAGAGTAGGCCGGTTTTTTAAAGGAGAGTGATGAGCAGTTCCAAGGGGGCAAGAAAGGGGGAGATGTCACTTGCTTCCTGCTGATTTAACGCGACGGGAGCACAGGTGCAAGACACTCCGGTCCCCTCCTCCGGGCCACCAGCCCACCCCCTCCCCCGTGCCTTGGCCCTCCACCCCTGCCCCTTCTTTCGCAGAAAAATTTATTGGCGAGGTGAGGCCGGGCTAACAAAAGTCTATCCCTGGGCGCTTTGGGCTCCACAAGAATGCTTTGATCCTCTCCCAGGGTCTTGTGGTCCCCAGGCGATTGCATTGCCAACCGCCTGCGACCCCCGGGGCCGGCTCGCTGCTCCGGGGCAGTTGTGCAGGTTCGTGCTCTCTGCGACAAGAGGCCGCGCGGGGCGCTGTGGCGCGGGCACGCAGACCTGAGACCCAGCGGGTGACCCGGGTGACCGGGTGACCCAGGTGACTGGGATCCGGGCCTCAGAACCAAGCAGCACCCGCACACCTGCGCCCCCGCCGCGTTACATCCTCAACCCCCTCCAGCTCTTCCAGGAGGGGCTGTGGTCCTAGCCAACAGTGGAGGGTCTGGAACTTTGAAGGGCCACTGGCAGAGGAAAGGAAGGCCGTGGGGGTCATTTGCTTCCCTGGGGGCTCTGGTTCCTCTCCTTCCAGCCTTTAAAAGTCTACTCTAACAACAGATTCCTGGGAGGATTTTGCCAAGAAGGAAAGGAGAAGAAAGAATCGCAGTTATTGAAGGTCCAGGTCGGGTTCTGTGCTGGACGGACCCTTCCCACACGGCATTCCTGACTTGTCCACAGCTCTTCCTTTTACATTTAAGGGGAGCCAGTTCCCAGGGGCTATACGGGTCGGGAGCACAGGGTGAGGACAACAGAAGCCAGGTCTGAATTTGAAGCCGCCCATTCTAGCAGGCTCCCCACCTGGAGCTAGCCAGAGAGGCCCTAATGAAAAGGGACCTAGATCCCAGGTGTTTCTGCAGGAAACCAGACCCTCCACGTGTCCATGCCCCCCACCCTGTTTTTTCTTCCAGGAGAAGTCAATTTGATCCCCACAAACACTAATTGGGCAAGGCCTCTTCTCAGAACTGCCCCAGCCCATACCACCGCCTCGTCCTTCCCTCCCCTACTCTCCTGACTCATCTTTGCAAATCTCTCCCTGCAGACATTACCCACAACCCCCCGAAGGAGCAAAGAGCATTTTCTTTTTTTTTTTTTTTGTTTTTTTTTTTTGTTTTTTTGTTTTGTTTTGTTTTGTTTTTTTGCAAAGAGCATTTTCAGTGAGAAACAGATTTTCAGAATTTTACTTTGTAGCCAGTGAGGAGGACTGAAGTTTGGCAATAGGAAATGACCCAAGATATCCACAGAATGTAAACATTATAGAAAGCCGTGGAGACCAGCACCCGCTCTGAAAGCACAGAAGACCCAAAATCATTTCTGGGACCCTTGAGAAGTTTTGAACAAGTCACGTAAACTGTCTAAGCCTCAACTGCTCATTTGTAAAATGGGGATAATAAATATTTTCCCTTGCCTTTATCAGTGGTTTCCTAAGTTCAGAAAAAATTGGGAATCTTTGAAAATCATGAAGCATTTTGAGCATAAGAGGTATTAATGAGGTCCCTCCCCCACCCCTTGTCTTATTTTGCTCACTTACAAATCAGGAACATCATGCCCTGGATAGCAAGTTGATAAGATCAAATAAGCTGCTGTCACTGGCCACAGAGGGAAATAACAGGTACTGTTTTATTAATGATTTTTAAAGCAATGCCCTTCTCGCATTAAGTAAGCTACCATTATATTCCTTCATCCACCACATAAAAAAATCCAGTGCCTTACCTCTCTTGTGGCCAACAGGGAACCAAGCTATCGAATGTTTACAAAGACTTCTTTACCCCTGCCGAAGCATTGAGGAAGAAATAGTACTCCCATTTTGAAAAACAGAGGAGATGCAGAAAGATAATAAAACCTGGCTAAATAAACAGGTTGACCCATATACTTTTCATTTCTCTTCCAAAGAAACTTTGAGCTGTTGTGCAGGAAAGAATAGGTTCATCTTCCACTCTCTCATCTCAAACTGCTAAGGCTGGTTTCCAGCAGGAACTATACGCTGAGCTGTTTTATTTCCCTTTCTCTCACTTATACTTTTAATAATGAAAAATTTAAACAGTACACAAAAGCAGGCTGAACAGTAAAATATCCATTAGTATAATCCAATTTATAATATCCATGCTATCTATATCTTCATTAACCAGAGTTAGCAGTTGTCATGGGCCGCTCTTTCTGCCCCTCCTTGCTCAGAAGATGCTTGAGAAAGTCTACTGCATTTTTGTCCATGAAAGCTGCAGCCCCACTGGCTGAATTGGATTACCAAATGGGTGGAATTTTTCAGGGCTCAGATCTGATACCTCCTACAATTCGCAACCTTGTGACAAATCATTCTAGCGAAATACTCATTAGTTGAGCAGGTGGCTTGATGCCAGTGGACTGGGCACAGAGACACCAGTGGCAGGAGTGAATCATGGCTCTAGTTTCTAGAGTCTAGAAACTGAATTCAGTGCAGCCTGATTTTCTAACCAACTTGAAGGTGTTCTTCTGAAACACACAGTAATTACTCCCTCAAAGGTTTAGGTTTGTTAGCTTTGTAAAGGCCTGAAAGTAGTTCCTTTTTTTTTTTAATTTTTATTTATTTGTGATAGTCACACACACAGAGAGAGAGAGAGAGAGGCAGAGACATAGGCAGAGGGAGAAGCAGGCTCCATGCTCCATGCACTGGGAGCCCGATGTGGGATTCGATCCCGGGTCTCCAGGATCGCGCCCTGGGCCAAAGGCAGGCGCCAAATCGCTGCGCCACCGAGGGACCCCGAAAGTAGTTCTTCTACAGAAAGTTTACCTCCTCCTTGAATTTGGAACTAGGCACCTGCTGGGCTCCTCCCCACTCAGGGAACTTTATTCCACCCACTAATAAAAACCCCTCCTGAGCCCAACCAAAGACATCTTTACCTGCACTGCTTTACATAAACAGACAACCTCCCAGGGTCTCAAAGAACAGGGGTTTTGTTGTTGTTTTCTTCTCTACAATGCTTTTCTTCCCACTTGCCCAGTGCATGCAGACATTTATACACTTAACTTTCATCTACTAAAGAGTTACAAAGTCAGTAGACTCCACTTATCTTTTCCAAAAGAATGAGATCTGGCCTCAGTCCACAGTCCAATATATGAAAGCACATAATCAAGTTCCAGTTATGGCACTCTCTATAGTATTCCCAGATGCTCCACGTCATTTGGCAAATCTATAATGTAATAAATATTGATGGCTCCCTTACATGTGGTGTTAAGATTCACTCAGCCAAATATTTCTTTTCTGCACTCTTTAAAAAATATGTCACTAGAGTTGTCGTCCTGAAATTTGTTTGTACTCTGGCAGCTTTATTTAAATGTCAACCAGATGCAGAGTTTCACTGTAATATTTTCCTTTTGTTTTTATTTGTCTCTGTGGATTACTGGTGTTTGAAAACTTTTTTCTTAAATCTTCCTAACATGCTGGTTCCTGACTAAAGATAAAAAAACTTTTTTTTTATATCAATGAACTTTCTTGCTCAACATGTTTTCATTGTCCTTTCTGACTACAGGATCACAGTTGCTGAATTTCAAACATTGTTCAAGTCAAGACACAAGTAGAGTAACTGCCTAATTGAGTGTAGCTAAAAGTTACTGGAATGATGACTTTCGCACCACAGAAGGGACCTGTCAATTACAACCTTTTCCCCCTCCACATTCAGCTACACACATGCCTTCATTCAAAGCCCTGTTTTCACTCCTTTCCAAAAATATTATCCTTCTGGGGAGAAATTTTTCACGCATAAACTCTGCTCAACCAATGACTTGTTTTAAAGACAAGCCTAAGAACACCAATTCTTAGCTATTTGAGAGAGGTAACACATACATTGGGTTTTCAAACCTGAATTTATGGATGTTGATAATTAAAAACTGAAAGAGGAGAAAAATCCATGCATTTAGCCTGCCATGAGAAAGACTCTTGAGTCCTTTGGAGCTTACCAAATACTTCATAAGAGCAAAAAGTGGTTTAAAAATCATTTTAGATTACAGATTCTGCAACAGGACAGAAGGATTTCCATTTTTCTCACGTTCCATAATTGTAAGCATTCATTGCTACGGGGGCATACATATTTGGTAGGCTCAGATAGATAGCTGTAATTTTGTTATCGCTGCTACAGGAAAGGTTTCTGTTGGTTTTCTTTTTTTAATAACTCCTCTGTTAAAAAAAAAAAAAAGCAAAGGGAAATAAAAGAAACACTGATCATCCTGTGCAGGACCCAGAAAATAAGTATCAGGAAATTTTTAGAGTATCCAGTTTAAAATCCAAATTGTGTATCAATGATATTTTCTAGAAAGATTAATTCTTAAGTGTGGAATTTTATCTAGAAATTTTGAGAAATTTACATCATAATGACATTAACCCCACATTTGTGTTTGAATGTTCATAAAGCATTTAAGTTTTAATAACCAAATGTTTGATACTTGATATAAATTAGAAATAGAATTTACAGGCTTTCTAAAAGTATGATTTGCTTTCACTTCCATGTAAAAACGATAAAGCTAATTAAACTGATGTGAAAAATATCTGTTGGTGCATGATTTGGGGAAGAAGACTTACCTCAGAGGTGATAACCATTTTATTTCTATTTCCCATTGCTTGCAAAATTTAAATGAAAACAGCCA
Organism: Canis aureus; assembly: GCF_053574225.1. NCBI lineage: Eukaryota > Metazoa > Chordata > Mammalia > Carnivora > Canidae > Canis > Canis aureus. The sequence goes on along the minus strand of NC_135611.1, from coordinate 90,562,682 downwards.
AAGGAGGCTACTTTAAATTACTCAATAATTACAGTACTCTCACAAAGGAAGTTGGGAATGCAATTTATCATGTTCACTGGAGTTATTCAGCAGTGACAGGCAAGAGATTTCTCATGTGATGCCGCTTACTTTATGCTACTGTGTTATATGATAGCCATCCTCAGGGACCATGGGCCCAGTCCTACCTTGGTTTTGAGTCTCATCCAACCAAGAAGTAATTAATCTCAATCCAAGTCAGCCCTACTAAGCTTCAGTGGAGTCATGGTGAAATTTGGGGCAGCTGTTTACAGAAAAACAAGAATGGAAGGAAAAGCCACCCATTACCCTCTACCATTCATTGCCTCCGTGAAAGCAGATCTTAATGGGCTTTCAAAGGCATTTCTGTGAATCCATTTATTTTTCCACTCTACTTACATTCCGATCACCCAATCTACTTAATACTGAAAAACTTTGAAAGAGCTTCCTTCTTTTGTACGCAGTGATTTCTTTTTTACTTATCTGCCAATGAAAGTATAAGAATTTCCGGGCCATATGTGATGGCTGTCCTGAATTCCAAGTCATAGCTACATCATTCTAATGTGTGTGAGAAATAAAATTCTATCCATCGCATAGGCTGTTACTAAAAGAACACTTGGAAGACATATGAGGCCACAAGCTATGAATTCAGAGACTCAGACTGTTCTGCTTCTACCACACGGGTTCCAGAACTCAGGGAGCAGGCCATGTCTCCAAACAGACATGAACAGACAATTCTTACAGGTATAAGCAGTAGTCCATTAGCCTGATAGGGCCTCAGCGACCAGTACAACATTTGTTTAATGCCATTGTTGTGCCTTGCCAGTGGGGCAGTATTAGCTAAACCCAACTGTGAGTCCTGCATAAGTCAGCTGAAACAGTTTGCAGGATGGCGCCCATCTCCATCTCTGGGCACTTGGGACTAGGGATGGGCAGGTGCTATGAATTCATCTTGCTAAACATGCAGTCTGATAAGACATTATAAAACATTAAAATTAATGTTCACAATGGGTTTTTTTTTAATGTTTATAAAAGCCTTGGACCCAAGTCTCTATCCCTCTGAAAACCAATTTTTAAATGGAGGTTGAGAAAGATTTTAAAAGACTAGGTTTCACCCTTCTTACCTAGTTCAAGGAGCCATAAGCCATGAAATGACCAAAGTGCTAAATGTTAACATAAAGATGAAAAGTGATATTAGAGCCTAGATAATGGCCAACCTCTCTAACCAGCCTCTGTGTATGTGCTCAAGAGTTTATTTTCAAGGCCAGCCTGAATTCCTGATGTGGGGCTCAGTCTCCCATGCCCTCAGCCTGGCCTATCTCCAAAGCCTTCTCTGCTGGCAAGCCTCTCCCAACTCAGCCCTCCTGCACCTATCAGAAGGTGTGTTGTCTGATAACATTGCCATGGTCCACTCTCCGAAGCCATCCCTCCCTACCCCGTGCCCCAGGACAGTGTCACCAGCCCTGACTCTTGTCCAGCTTGCAAAGCCATCCACAACTTCAATCCCCACTGTTGCCTAGAAGAATCCACCCACACTGGGCTAGCCAGTGCCCTCCCACATGCTTACAGGTCTTTATGGATGTTTTCTCTATAACCTTCCACTGGCACTTCCAGGAGTGCCAGCTCCTCAGTTCTCTGCCAAACTACCATCTCTTAAGGATTTGTTCAGATCCCTGATTTACAAAAAACCTTCCCTGCCCACCGTATCCAAGAAATACTTTTCCCCTTTGACTTCTGATTCATCTCAATGTCTATGCTCTTTATAATCGACCATCTTGCATTTTTAGTTATGTTTCTATCATTTTTAGTTTTTATCATTTTGGTGTAAGTCATTTTTCCAAATCTAGGCTGGATGCTTGTTAGGAGTAGGGTCCATATTGTAAAACCCTTCATGTTCTCAGTAGACCTAGAATAATACCTTTATTTATTTTTTTATTCATTTTTTTACATATTTTTTTAATTGGAGTTCAATTTCCCAACATATAGCATAACACCCAGTGCTCATCCCATCAAGTGCCCCCCTCAGTGCCCGTCACCCAGTCACCCCCAACCCCCACCCACCTCCCTTTCTACCACCTCTTGTTCATTTCCCAGAGTTAGGAGTAGAATAATACCTTTAAAAAAATGCATGGTCAGTGGATATTTGTTGATTAAATGATTAAGCTGTTAATTTGTGAGTGGCAAGAGTCTTTCATTAATTTTTTAATTTAAATTCAATTTGCCAACATATAGTACATCATTAGTTTCAGCTGCAGTTTTCAATATTCATCATTAATTTAACAGATATTTATTGAATACTTACCACGTGTTGAGCCCAGTTTTAAACTCTGGGGACACAATAGGGAACAAAACAAAGTCTCCCAGCCTCATGGGAGGAAGACGAACAATAACAAACCAGAGGGGCACCTGGGTGGCTCAGTGGATAAAGCATCTGCCTTCAGCTCAGGTCATGATCTCAGGGTCCCAGGATCAACCCCCACATCGGGCTCCCTGCTCAGCGAGGAGTCTGCTTCTCCCTCTGTCCCTTCCCACCCCCAATCATGTTTTTCTCTCTCTCTTTCTCTCTCTCTCTCTCTAACTCTCTCTCTCTCACTGTCTCTCAAATAAAATCTTTTTTGAAAAGTAATAACAAATAATCCAGATGGTATGTAATATATCAGATGGTGATAAGTTACATAAGAAAGAAAAAACCCTGGGTGAGAAGGATAAGAATGGCTGCAAGGGTGCTGTCTTATATACAGAGCCCATGCGTAAAGGGCATTTGAGCAGAGACCTAAAGAAAGCATTGATGATATCTATGGAAGAACATTCCAGCTGGAGAAAATGACAAGTGCCCTGAGGTAGGATCGTGTTTGGCATGTTTAAGGAACAAGTGGCAAGTGCAGCTGTATCAGAGTGAGTAAGGGAAACAGTGGAGGTGAATAAGTGTGTTTGAGAGGTGGGGAGGGACAGATCATACAGAGTCTAGAGGACCTGGACCCTCACTAAGAGACAGAGAACCTAAATAAACAGAAGTGTAAAACATTAACTCAGTTTACATCCTTCAGCATGAAACCCAGTATCTAAGATCGGACTGGCACTCAAGCTATTTGTGTAAAACAGAAACACCACACTCATCGAGCACCCACCTAGACCAGATGCGTGAATAGATTACCTAATAAATTTTTCAGAACAATGCTGTGAGTCAAGAATCATGTCTATTTTTTTTAGACTTACAGAATTTAAAAAACTTGCCCAAGGTCACATATATGATAAATTAGTGGGGTGGCGAGGAGAGGCTAGAATTCAAACCCAGGTAGATCTATCTCCAGAGCCCCAACTCTTACCCGCTGACTGTGGAAAAGGCAGAAACAGCCAAAATCCATTACACTGCAGTCCATGCATTTGCATACAGATGATTTTTGTATGAAATAGCCAGCGTCATCTGTATGAGCGTCCCCTTTCACTATGCCTAACATTTGAGAATCTGGATGTAGACTGCTGGCAAGTGGCACTACACAGGTAAGTGATAAATCATCCACCATTAATGTGTTACTAACAGTTCTCTCATGGAAGAGAGTTGCGTCGAGGGCCCGAGAGGGAGAGCTCTGTATTAAGAACCGCTCCGCATCCTGTTACTGGAGCCCCTCCACTCCTCTGGACAACACCCACAGAGGCAAACACGGGCTGCGCTCATCCCCTAGGACAGAGGTGGTCAACTTCCAGGACAGATGGGAACCACCTGCGAAACTCTGGCTCCTCCTTCCCCCTCCAAAAGGAGCGCTCAGGCCAGCTCTCCTACAGGTGCTGAACCAACAGGTCTGAAGTGAAAACCAGGCACTTTGATGCCCGGGGAAGATGAAGATTCATTGACCTATAGGCACAAATGGTCTATCAGAGCCACGAGAGCCAGCGAATTTGTCCAGCTCTGACTTAATAATTGAAAGGTTTGGGGGCAGCCTGGGTGGCTCAGCGGTTTAGCGCCGCCTTCAGTCCAGGCCTGATCCTGGAGACCCGGGATCGAGTCCCACGTCGGGCTCCCTGCATGGAGCCTGCTTCTCCCTCTGCCTGTGTCTCTGCCTCTCTCCCTCTCTCTAAGTAAATAAAATCTTTAAAAAATAATAATAATAATTGAAACGCCTGGGTGGCTCAGTGGTTGAGAGTCTGCCTTCGGCTGAGGGTGTGATCCCAGGGTCCTGGGATCGAGTCCCACATTGGCCTCCCCACAGGGAGCCTGCTTCTCCCTCTGCCTGTGTCTCTGCCTCTCTCTCTGTGCCTCTCATGAATAAATAAAATCTTAAAAAAAAATAATTGAAAGGCTTACTTGGCAAATATCTCTCCAACAAATTCTCCTTTTTCTTTTCTTTTTCATTTTAGAATCATAAAACATTGTGTCAGGCAGATGAACTTCTAGACGTAGCGTTTGGAGCCAAATATGTCAAAGGAGGGGCGCTCGACAGGTATACCCTAGTAAGCAAAAAGTGAGTAGGGAGTGTTGTCACTGCAAAAAAGAGGTACCCGCTGGCCGGGTGGATCCTGGAATCACCAGGAAGCAGTTGTAATCAGAGGCAGGATGGCAAATGGGTTTCCATTGCAGCGCCAGCTCAGATTGCCAGTTTGTGGCTGCCAGGATCACTGCGCCGTGACAGGGATCCCGAGGGTGGGCAGACAGAGCAGAGTGATGGATTAGCAACATCTGTCAGGAATGTGCACATGCAAGAGCATGCTTTATGTAAAAGCCAAGAGGGAGAATATTGCATCAGAGGAAGGCATCCTACCTGACCGCCCTCCCCAAAAAAATGAAGTTGCAAGAAACATCTGCATAGATGTTTAACAGGGGGAAAAAAATCCATCTATTCTCTACATCTTCATAGGGGTATCACAACTGAGATCTCAAGAGAAAGCCCAGTCTTTAATATTACTTATTAACTTAGCTTATAACATTAATGTTTAAGAGGAAGGATAAATTTAATTATCAAGTGGTTTATAAAACAAGTCATGGCTAATGAAGCTGTATTTCATTGTAGTCCTGCAGCTGGATCAAAGCCATCAACAATTAGCAATAATCAAATTGTCAATGGGCTGACATCACTATTCTTAACTTAATGGCTTGTTTATTTAACTGCTGGCTACTGTCTCTCTCACCAGCTTTTAGTTTCTTCCTCTGATGTTTTCCAAGTCTGACAGCGTGACGATGTTTGTTTTTTGTTGTCTTTTTTCCCAAGGTTTATTATTGATTTGCTGTATATTCTCTTAATGGGACAACTTGGTGGAGAGTCAAATAAATCCCTCAGCTGAGGATACGTGAAAAACATGCCACCATTTATCAACAACCTGATCTTTAAAAATATTTAGGCAGGAGGACACAATTTTTAGGTTGTCTTTCTCTCTCTACACAATACAAGTCTCCAAACTATTTTGATTTTTTTTCCTATTTGTATGAGACAATTTGTCATATGTAATATTTAAAATATTACAAAATTATATATGATGCATAGTTATTATTTTCTTTCATGTAACTATTAAGTATACAGGGATTTTTTTTTAATATTGAACATTGTACCTTCAGCATAACTATCATTTTTCCTACATTATGTGTCAGGCATATTTCAACATGAAAAGATTTGATTATGGATGTGTGCTCACACGGACATCTCCTGATTATGCTGTGAGGCAATGGAGACATTAAATTAAGAACTGGGAGAAACCTACCTGGCTCAGCGGTGAGCGTCTGCCTTGGGCTCAGGTCGTGATCCCAGGATCCTGGGATCGAGTCCCACATCGGGCTGCCTGCATGAAGCCTGCTTCTCCCTCCACCTATGTCTCTGCCTCTCTCTGTGTGTCTCTCATGAATAAATAAATAAAATCTTAAAAAAAAAAAACTGGGAGACACCTTAGAAATCATTCATTCAAGTGGTTTTCAAACATATTTTAGCTTAAGATCACTTTCTATCAAAGAAAGCCTCCTAGAAGGCCCCAGGGTGAAAACTTAAATCCAGAGCCACCCTGACTGAAACAGGCACCCCGTATTTCTCCACTTTTCCCAGCCCAGCTTGGTGGTCCCTAAATCATGGAAACTGAGGAAAGGGGGGCTTAGTCGGATACTATCTTATGCAGGATTTGTTTGCTGAGCATTTCAACACCAGACTTCGAGCGCTTTATCAGGTTTCCCTTGGATCACCCCTTTATGAGAGGCCCTGAAAGCACGAATTTGCCATGTTTTACATACCAACCACTGCTAGAACATGAGGCTCCACCACCAACGGGCTTTGAACATACCGTTCCTTTTATTTTTTTAAAACAATGTGTAGGCTTGCATTCATGGTCATCTTAATTAATGAGAATAATATTATCAGAGAATAACAACCACACAATTTGACATACAAGTTATAGGTCCTATTGTCATATTCAGCATGTTTCTGTCTCTTTTTTAATTTTTTATAAGATTGTATCTATTTATTTGAGAGAAAGCATGCCAGTGGTGAGGAGGGGCAGAGGGAGAGGGAGACACAGGCTCCCTGAGGAGCATGGTGACCAGCTCAGGGTTCGATCCCAGGACCCAGAGATCATGACCTGAGTTGAAGGCAGACACTTCACCAACTAAGCCCCCCAGGTGCCCTCTATTTCTGTGTCTTATTTCAATTTTAAGGCATTCAGATAGGTTTAAGTAAGGGATATAAGGCATAAGCAAGGGGCAATTTTTAGAACTTTTTAATTGACGGAGAATTTATAGCCAATGAAGTGTATAGCTATTAAGTGTACTATTCAATGATAATCATGTATACCCATGTAACCAACACCCCAAGTGAGATGTAGACGCATTTCTGTCTGTCTGACTTCGGGTGATGGGTAAATGCTTTGTGCAGGGTGCAGGTAAGCAGTCCTCAGGTGGAAGTTCTTCCTGAGAGGCTCATGAGCTGAGGACCTTAGAGAAGTATTCCTGGTCGAGTACAGCTGGAGAGCCCCACACCACCACCCTAGGAACTCAGGCGCTGGCGCTGAATCCAAAGCACCAAGTGGCCAGCGGGTACCATGGTTATCATGATGCACAATGGCATTTTTTTATTCAATGGGGCAGGACTAGCCAGGGAGAAGAGGCTGGAGCTCCGTTTCCCAACGTGGACTCTCGCTGGGTCAATAGTGAGATTGTTATAGAGGGTAACCCGAGCCGGGTAATGTGTGTAGGATCTGTGGCTTTATTGTGTCCCTGCTATGTTAATTAGTACTAGAAGCATGATGGATTGGCAACACGTGTGCGCTCTGAGTCTGAAACCAGCCCTGAGAGTTTAGCACTCCATTAGTTACACATCACAGAAACCCAGGGGATGTTTACTCAAAAAGAGGATCACTTACAAGAGGGAAACATGCTAATTCATTCCTGATACCGTCTGGGGAGAGGGACACCCCATCGGCCTGTGAGTGGTGTAACCTGTCATCCAAGACAGAGATGGAATGAGAGGCTGGCGGGAAAACACAGAAAGCCCCCGGCCCCCTGGCCTGGGAACCCTGAAATCTCAAATCCTCAGTTGTTCCTACACGAATCCCTCTGAGACAGAAGTTCAGAGAAGGCTCTGTGTTGACATTTCAATTCATTACCCTGTTCCAGAGGCGGGGAACCCGGGACCCGATGGCTCCCACACCCTTGCCAGGCCACAGGGAGGGGGACTGTCTTCCTTCTCACCAGCTTTTACACCGACTGCTGCCTCTCAGGCCTGGACCAGCTCTGTGTACCCCTACCTCAGCCTGACAGGTACCAAAAGGACTCAGAAAAGATGTCTAACATCCTGGTGCTCCTCCGAGGCAGGTGATTATTATCAGCCTTTTTTTTTTTTTTTTTTTTTTTTGGAAACTCGGAGGACTTTGAGAAGACAGATTCCACGTTCCTTTCCCATGGTAAGGTTCCAGAGTTTCAATGTTGTCAAAGCAATTGTGTCGACATGAGAAAACACAGAAATGGCTAGAAAATTTTTTTAGAAGTGGCTAAAATATTAATGAATCTATGAATGGTTCTTGCTTTAAATTAGCCTGTATAATTGGCAGGTGATATCTACTGAGAATATGGAATATATGTATATACCTTTGGGCAGTGGTGTGCTGGTAAATGTTTAACTGGCTGAGGAGGTCAGGGAAGCCCGGATCTGCGGTGCCTGGTAGTTTCTCTGTGGTAAACATTCCCACCACAGCCAATTTCAAGCTACCGACCTGACATCACTGAATGCAGAGCCAGGAAGAGATGTCTGCAGTTGTTTCTCATAAGCCAATAGGAACAGGCTCCAGTACATGGTTATAAGCTGAATAAATACATTTGAATAAAAACCATCTCTGCTCCTCATTACCTGTAATGCAGTCCTCTTCCTCCCTCTGCCACTGTCCACACATTTTAGGGGAGTAGTTAAGGTCTTGGGAACCAAGTCAAGTCAGCATATCTGGTTCAAATCCCAGCTGTGCTGCTGGTGTGAAACCTAGTATGTATTCCTTTTCTCTTTCCTCATCTACAAAATAGAGGCTTTTTATAGATTTATTCATTCATTTAGAGGAAGAGAGCATGTGGGGAGGGGCAGAGGGGGAGGATCTTTCAAGCAGACTCCCTGCTGAGCATGAAGCCCCATGCGGGGCTCGATCCCATGATTCATGAGATCATAACTTGAGTCCAAACCGAGAGTCTGATGCTCAACTGACTGAGCCACTCAGGTGCCCCCAAATTGAGACTTTTGAAAAATAGGTTCTCCTCCATGGGGATGCTGAGTGAATTAAATAACTTATTTAGCACACCTCACATAGTGATATTCACATTTCAGGATGCATCAGGATCATGTAGACTGCGTGCTAAAATACAGATGCCTGGGCCACACCTTCAAATTTCCCGGTTCAATAGATTTGGGTTGGGGTCTGAGGAAATACATTCCTAACAAGTTTCCAGGTGGAGTCTCAGTTTGCATTTGTAACAAATTGCCAGGTGATGATGACATGGCCAGGCCAGAGCCCACACTTGGAGAACCATCCTATAGGTTTCAATATCGTGCCCAGAACCCATTACATAGTGGCTGTTATTATTGTCGGTTTGAAAAGGAAAGCACTTATACTAATTGGTGAGGACAGAATGGCTCATAGCTCTTAGCACACTTAGCACCAGACCTGACTGATTCTTGAGGGAAGCACAGAATTCATATTCTGCATCACTCATTCTTTATAAATTTTGCATTGTGAGTTACACTTCACTTAAAGCTCAAAATTATGTAACCTCTTATATTCCTCTCTCATTACAATTACTAATTGTCATAAGCCCACTGTGTTCTCTGTATAACTGAAAGAGGAAGTACAAATGGTTAACCCTTCGTGCCTTTTCAGGTCAATTATGCTAGAAGATCAAGTCATTGTTTTTGGCTAATATATGTCACACAAGGCATATCGGCACATCTTGGGGTCAGGCCATAGGGCAATGGTAGCTCAATGCTTACAATAACACAAGGGAAAGCAGGACTCACAAGTGAGAAAGAGAATGTTTACGGCCCCTCATTCCCATGTGAACTCTCTGGACAGTAGTTCCCGGCAGTTGGGGAGTTGGCACACACGCTCTGCTTGATTATGGAACAACCAACAGCATCCCTGCCCTGCACATGGTGACCACAAGAAACACAACATAGAAAACCCAGATGGGAAGTCCTGGGGAGGCGAGTGCTTCAGGTTTTCTGTGGACCTAGCCTTCTGGAGCCTCCATCTTTTGATTTTTGGATACACCCAGAAGATGCCTGACCCCACATTTCCATCTGGTTTTAATATGGCTCATTTTCTTCTCTTTCCTATAGCAGTTTAACACCAGCATGGGCACAATACTCCCACCGTACACAGACCCCCTACTTCAACCCTAAAAGCCAGCTTTGCCTGAGCCAAGAAATACAGACTCCATCCTTCCTCTTCTTCATATGTCTTACTGAGAAGAGAAATGCCCTCCAAAGGCATTTCACTGTAATAATCCTCTTCCTTCCTCCAATACTCAACCCACCTGTGCTTCTCCCCTCTTGCCATCTCGAGTCTCCAGAAAGGGAGTGTGGGAGGACGAAGGAGAAAGTGAGCCTCTTAAAAAAAAAAAAAAAAAAAAAAAAGTGAGCCTCTTGCCTGTTTGTCCTAATTCCCATGGAACAAAAAGCATGGTGCCCAAAATGTTGGAACTAGATCATACCCTTCACACTAGGAACTAATCATATGACCCAAAAATTCTGAAAGTAAATATAGAGTGAGGTGTCAACTAGCCACAGCAACACAAAACTACAGAAGCTTTCCCACCTCATGTATTCGGTGCCTGTCTTTCCCCTGTTACTAGTATTTACAGTCTTATGGCATATCAACAAAGAAATCAAAGAAGATGAACAGATTTGAGTACATGAACATTAAAATAATGGAAGGAAGGAGGGGTGGAGAAAGAAAAAGGAAAGGGAAAACTGACTAGGGAAGATGAGGAAAGGGAAAAAGAATACACACAAGGTTTCACACCTATTTGCAGCAAATACAATAAAAGGGTTAATATCATAATTAGATAAAAGTGTTATTTAATTGATAATAGAAAATAAAAATGAACAGAAGTCACATAATAATAAATGCAGTAAGTCACAAATACGGAAAAATAGGCAGCCTCGTTGGAAATCAAAAAAATGCAAAATTTTAAATACCAAGCTACCATTATTCACCTAATAAAGTAGCAAAAAAGAATGTGATGTTAACATCCAAAGCCAGTAATGTAACATAGGAAACATTGCTGGGAACATCCAAAATTGGTACAACCCTTGAACAATGAAGTTTAGAGACATCAAATGGCATAATGTTGTTCATGCCCTTTGACCCAGAAATCCCACTTCCAAAAGGAAGTAACATGAAGCAAAAGCTACATACACAAATATATTGAAAGTAACATTATTTTTATATTTTTTTAAATGGAAGCAACCCAAAAACCCTGCAATATAGAACACCGGAGTAAACGACGGTACATCCATCCAGTCATCTATTCAAAAACCATTTGTTTAATTTTGTTTAAGATTTATTTATTTTATTTTAGAGACAGAGCATAAGGGGGAAGGGACAGAAGGAGGGAGAAAGAGAGAATCCTCAAGCAGACTCCCTGCTGAATGTGGAGCCAGACTTGGGGCCTGATCCCAGGACCCTGAGATCATGATCTGAGCTGAAATCAAGTGTCAGATGCTTAACCAACTGAGCCACCCAGGTGCCCCATTTATTCAAAAATATTTATTAATCACCTCCCCCATGTATTCCTTCTCCACTGTCAAAGTCTAAGAGTAATCAATAACAGATAAGAGAGATAATAAATACATTGAGGTGATTTCCCTTTAAATCAAGAAATGTCAGCCTTCAGCAGATCATTGGAACATATGTTATACCCAAAGCATCAAGGGCTAAAATGTCCAGTATACTGTAAGAATGGCTATTATAAATAATAATAAGATAATAAGTATTGACGAGGATGGGGAAATAAATAAAACCTCATGCACTGTTGGTGGGAATGTAAAGTGGAACGGCCACGGTGAAAAGCAGCATGGAGGTTCCTCAAAAAATTAAAAATATAACTACCATATGATCCAGCAATCCTACTTCTGGGTATTTACCCAAAGGAAATGAAAGCAGATCCTGGAAGAGATATCTGCACTAAGTGTTCATAGCGACTTTATTCACAAAGCCAAGATATGGAAAGAGCCCAAGAGTCCATCAATGAAAGAACAAATCAAGACCAAGTGGTCTATATGTTCAATGGAATATTACTCGGCCATGAGAAAGAAGGAAATCTTGCCATTTGCTACAACATGGAGGAACCCTGAGGGCATTATGCTAAGTGAAATAAGTCAGACAAAGATGAATACTGTATCTCACTTATATGTGGAGTCTAAAAAAGCCAAACTCACAGAAAGAGAGACTAGAATGGTGATGGCCAGGGGCTGGGGGTTGGGGAAAATGGGGAGATGCTGGTCAAAGGCACAAAGCTTCTGCTATAAGATGAATACATTCTAATGATGTAATGCACAGCATAGTGATTATATGTAATAATACTCTCTTACACACTTGAAAGTTGCTAAGAGAGTAGATCTTCAATGTTCTCACCATTGAGAGAAATGGTAATTATGTGACGTCACAGAGGTGTGAGCCAACACTACAGCAGTAATCGTTTTGCAATATATAAATGTATCAAATCAACAGGCTGTAAACTACAAGTTAGATGTCAGTCATATCTCAATAAATCTGGGAAAAATAAAATAAATTTTAAATATAATTCCCAGTATAAATATCAAGGAAGTTGATGGCACTCTTCTTGAGGTCCACCTGACTACTTAAAGGCGTTTGATGTGACCCTTGGGGAAATTATGAGAGTCAGCTATGCCAGGGGTTCCTAGTAGCCCAGAATTCACAGTCCACTGCTTTAAGAACTTGAAGTGAAGCGTACTGGAGCCCCAGGGCCTCAGCAACCACTTGCCTTCAAAGAGCCCTATAAATGTTGACGTGATGCCTGGGTCCTGGGGGCAGCAGAGATGACAGGCAGAAGCAGGTGATAAAGCAGCCTTGTTCCTCAGTGGAGCTCCTTTTCTCAAACCCAATCTCTCAGGCCTTCTGATATGCTCATCACTGTCCCTCCAGCTCTCTGGAGGCATGATGGGAGGGTAGCAAGCTTGCAGTCAAGGAAGCTGACTTGTTTTAGACCTTGGGCTGCTCAGGTTGGCCAGGCCAAAGAGAGCTCTTGGGGCTACCCCACTTGCCTCTGAGAGCAGACCCAGGTCCTTGGCCAATAGGGCTGCCCACAGCACTAACATTAGACACCTGCCTCCAGGCATATGCTAAAATGCCTCCCTCTAAAGGAACCACTTTTCTGGGGCACCTGAGTGGCTCAGTCGGTTAAGTGTCTGCCTTTGGCTCAGGTTATGATCCCGAAGTCCTGGGATCGAGCCCCAAGTCAGGCTCCCATCCAGCTGGAAGCCTGATCCTTCCCCTCCCTCAAGCTCTCACTCTGTCTCTCTCAAATGAATTAATAAAAAAATATTTAAGAAAAAAATAAAGGAACCGCTTTTCCACCACTCGCTAACACCAAAGATGTTTTTCCAAAAGGGATAAAAGCCTTCATTTCACAATTAGAGACAAGGCTAAAAACTGATACCATAATAACAGCAAATTAAGTATCAAGTATAAAAACTGTCATGTGCCAGCTATTCTAAGTGTTTTGCATATGTAATTCATTTGCTACTCACAACAAGCCTGTGAGGAAAATACTAGTACTTTCAATCCCACTTCACACAGGAGGGAATGTAAGCATAGAGTAACTTGCCAAGTCCACACACTAACGGGATGCCTTTCAACCCAGCCATCCCACTGCTGGGAGTAAATTAGCCCACAGGAATGAAAATCTCCATATACAAATATATTTGCGGTGGCATTAGGTAACATGGGGAAAAGTTGGAAGCAAGCTAGAGAGTAACATAGGACAGAATTGCTAAATAAGTGCATTCACTGAATAAGGGATTTGGACTCAGGCAGGCTGGTTACATTAACCACTATACCACTCTGCCTCCTTACAAACTTACACTATAGGTAAATGGCTGATACACAGAGGCCTTCCAGAAAACAGAAGGAGAAACCAATGCCTGACAGATGGGGATGTGGGGTGGTGATTAGGATCCAGGCTCAGGCAACACATTTTGCTCACCTCTCAGTTCTACCTATACCTGGTCTGGGTGCCCTGTTCTTTCCCAGAATCAAACTCCAAATTCTCCCTCCTCTTCACCTTTAAAATAAAAAATAGGCCAGCACTAATCTAGGTACTGACCTATTTAAAAAACAAAAACAAAAACAAAAAACAAAACAAAAAAAAAAGATGAGCACCGGTGTTATACCGTATGTTGGCAAATTGAATCTAAATTTTTAAAAAAGAGGAAGCAAAAGGACTAGAGTAGAACTACTTCAGAACCAAAATAAATGCATTCGAATTCATTGTGGGGAAAAAAGAAAATAAATGTTCATCAGTTTTATTTCTTAAATTCCACAAATGAGTAAAATCGTATGGTATTTGTCTTTCTCTGACTGATTTATTTTGCTCAGCATAATACCCTCTAGTTCCATCCACATCGTTGCAAATGGCCAGATTTTATTCTAAGGAAAACTAAAATAAGATGAAAACTGAGAAGGAGGCAAACCATAAGAGACACTGAACTCTAGGAAACAAACTGAGGGTCGCTGGAGAGGACGTGGAGGGGACGGGGTACCTGGGTGATGGGCATTAAGGAGGGCACGTGATGTGATGAGCACTGGGTGTTATATGCAACTGATAAGTCATAAATTCTACCTCTGAAACTAATAAAAAATAAAATATATAAAAATAATAAAAAACTGAAAATAAATTCAAAATAAAATTTAAAAAGGAAATAGGTGTGCTTTTATTCTCCCCAAAGCCTTAGAACCACCAAGCCAATCTAAACCAGAGCAAAACTTCTATGCACTGGTTAGGGCTGGTAAAGGAATTCATTAACAGCTTTTGGTGTGGGCACTGTTCAAAAGCCTCAAGCAGACTACCCAAGAGCCCAGCAGATTCCCACAATGGCAGGCTACTGATGAGGGCTCCCAAAGTGGGTTTCCCCATATTTAAAAGCCCTTCAGGCCAGGGCACAGAGCACAGCTAGGACTGACCTGCAACCTGCAGGAGATAGACACACACACACACCGCCTCCCCCCACCAGGGCTCTCGGATGTGTGGAAGCACATTCCACCTCCTACCCACCAGGCAAGCTCCTGAAGGAACCAGCATGCACAACACGTGTACTTTCCCTCCCCAGTTTATCTCCCTCCTGATTCCTCCAGACTCTTACTGCTGAAATGCACACCGTCCCCCAGGGTTCTGCTGAGAGGTATCTAGGGACAGGTACAGCCTTCCTGAGCCTCAGTTTCCATTACAGATGTGGGTATTTCCCCTCTTTTACTTCTTTTATTTAAGGTTTTATTTATTCATGAAAGACACACACAGAGAGAGGCAGAGACACAGGCAG
The DNA here is from genome assembly GCF_053574225.1 of Canis aureus. Lineage (NCBI taxonomy): Eukaryota > Metazoa > Chordata > Mammalia > Carnivora > Canidae > Canis > Canis aureus. The sequence continues at coordinate 90,547,659 of NC_135611.1, read as the reverse complement.
AGGGAGAAGCAGGCTTCCTGCAGGGAGCCCGATGTAGGACTCGATCCCAGGACCCCAGGATCACAACCTGAGCTGAAGGCAGACACTCAACCACTGAGCCACCCAGGTACCCCTCCCTCTTTTACTTCTGAAAAGACATTTCCTTTTTTTTTTTTTTTTCAGTTTCCTTGCATTTATTTTTTATAATAGATTTATTTTTATTGGTGTTCAATTTACCAACATACAAAATAACACCCAGTGATCATCCCGTCAAGTGCCCCCCTCAGTGCCTGTCACCCATTCACCCCCACCCCCCATCCTCCTCCCCTTCTACCACCCCTAGTTCGTTTCCCAGAGTTAGGAGTCTTTATGTTCTGTCTCCCTTTCTGATATTTCCCACACATTTCTTCTCCCTTCCCTTATATTCCCTTTCACTATTATTTATATTCCCCAAATGAATGAGAACATACAATGTTTGTCCTTCTCCAATTGACTTACTTCACTCAGCATAATACCCTCCAGTTCCATCCACGTTGAAGCAAATCGTGGGTATTTGTCATTTCTAATGGCTGAGGAATATTCCATTGTATACATAGACCACATCTTCTTCATCCATTCATCTTTCGATGGACACCGAGGCTCCTTCCACAGTTTGGCTATCGTGGCCATTGCTGCTAGAAACATCGGGGTGCAGGTGTCCCGGCGTTTCATTGCATCTGAATCTTTGGGGTAAATCCCCAACAGTGCAATTGCTGGGTCGTAGGGCAGGTCTATTTTTAACTCTTTGAGGAACCTCCACACAGTTTTCCAGAGTGGCTGCACCAGTTCACATTCCCACCAACAGTGCAAGAGGGTTCCCTTTTCTCCACATCCTCTCCAGCATTTGTGGTTTCCTGCCTTGTTAATTTTCCCCATTCTCATTGGTGTGAGGTGGTATCTCATTGTGGTTTTGATTTGTATTTCCCTGATGGCAAGTGACGCGGAGCATTTCCTCATGTGCTTGTTGGCCATGTCTATGTCTTCCTCTGGTGAGATTTCTGTTCATGTCTTTTGCCCATTTCATGATTGGATTGTTTGTTTCTTTGCTGTTGAGTTTAGTAAGTTCTTTATAGATCTTGGAAACTAGCCCTTTATCTGATATGTCATTTGCAAATATCTTCTCCCATTCTGTAGGTTGTCTTTTTAGTTTTGTTGACTGTATCCTTTGCTGTGCAAAAGCTTCTTATCCTGATGAAGTCCCAATAGTTCATTTTTGCTTTTGTTTCTTTTGCCTTCGTGGATGTATCTTGCAAGAAGTTACTGTGGCCGAGTTCAAAAAGGGTGTCGCCTGTGTTCTCCTGTAGGATTTTGATGGAATCTTGTCTCACATTTAGATATTTCATCCATTTTGAGTTTATCTTTGTGTATGGTGCAAGAGAGTGGTCTAGTTTCATTCTTCTGCATGTGGATGTCCAATTTTCCCAGCACCATTTATTGAAGAGACTTTTTTCCAGTGGATAGTCTTTCCTCCTTTGTCAAATATTAGTTCACCATAAAGTTGAGGGTCCACTTCTGGATTCTCTATTCTGTTCCATTGATCTATGTGTCTGTTTTTGTGCCAGTACCACACTGTCTTGATGACCACAGCTTTGTAGTACAACCTGAAATCTGGCATTGTGATGCCCCCAGCTATGGTTTTCTTTTTTAAAATTCCCCTGGCTATTCGGGGTCTTTTCTGATTCCACACAAATCTTAAAATAATTTGTTCTAACTCTCTGAAGAAAGTCCATGGTATTTTGATAGGGATTGCATTAAACGTGTATATTGCCCTGGGTAACATTGACATTTTCACAATATTAATTCTGCCAATCCATGAGCATGGAATATTTTTCCATCTCTTTGTGTCTTCCTCAATTTCTTTCAGAAATGTTCTATAGTTTTTAGGGTATAGATCCTTCACCTCTTTGGTTAGGTTTATTCCTAGGTATCTTATGCTTTTGGGTGCAATTGTAAATGGGATTGAGTCCTTAATTTCTCTTTCTTCAGTCTCATTGTTAGTGTATAGAAATGCCACTGATTTCTGGGCATTGATTTTGTATCCTGCCACGCTACCGAATTGCTGTATGAGTTCTAGCAATCTTGGGGTGGAGGCTTTTGGGTTTTCTATGTAGAGTATCATGTGAAAAGACATTTCCTAATTCCTTCTTTACTTTAATATCCCAGGATATGGACAAAGTTATTTCACCAAGAAATCAAGGGCTATCTTGGGTTAGGTAATGTGGCCTCTTGGCATTCCTAGTTTCAACATTCATGGTTCCAACTCGAGTAAATTTGAAGATCAGGACATATGGACATGAGCGATTTTTCTGGAGCACAAACTTGAATCAGTCTCAGTGCGTGGAGTGTGTGGAAATGAGCTCCTGCATTATAGGAAGTGAGCTTCGCTGAGCACCCAGTGTGTACTTCTCAGCTCAGCCATGTGGCTCTCTTCTCAAAACCTAGAACACATTTTATGGAAGAAGGAAAGATATTGATATGTATGGGGCTCTCCTAAGGTCCTGGGATGTGTCTGCAGAGCATCCTGGGTCAGCCTCCTCTCCCACTGTCATAAAGAAATCAGGAAATACACCCTTAGCATGGGTGAGGATAAGGATTTGGTTCAGTGAGCTGTGTTCACAGTACATTCTACATGGATCAGTCCAGGAAATCAGCATGTAAAGGATATAGAGACACCACCACCCTAACCCCCACCCCCTTGGGAATCAGTAATTCTGTCCTAAGCAAAAGAGTCCGAAAAGAGTAGGGCCCTATCCTTTCCTCTAGAAAGTTGTAGGACTAGCAGAGAAAAGGCAGAAAGAAAGAAAAAAGAAAGTGTAAGCTAGGGGCACCTGTGTGGCTCAGTGGTTGGGCATCTACCTTTGGCTCAGGTCGTTATCCTGGGGTCCTAGGATCAAGTCCTGCATCAGGCTCCCCGCAGGGAGCCTGCTCCTCCCTCTGCCTATGTCTCTGCCTCTCTCTCTGGGTCTCTCATGAATAAATAAATAAAATCGTTTTTTAAAAAAAGTGTAAGCTAACAACAAAGACTAAGTCCTTCTCCATGAAAGGGAAGGTTTTGGAAATATCTCAAACTCAGGTTTGGAGTGAGACCTGAGTTAATGTCCCAACTCTGCCGTATTGGTTACATAATCGCTCTAAGATTCCATTCCCTTCTCTGAGATCAGGACAAAGTGTCTTCTTCTTTGGGTTCTTATAAAATTCAGGGAGATCTGGGGTGAACTGTTCCTCACAGTGCCTGGCAACCAGTATGTGCTCGATGAACATTCAACAGTATGTTGATGACTTTATTACCTGTTAGAGAATGATGGAAAGGAGAAGTGTCCTGACTGCCTCCACCACCACTTTCTCCTTCAGCCACTTTTGGTCAAGAGGTTTCTTTTCCTGGTCTGATAAATGCCTTCTGGGTCCTTCTCTGTGAGGCTGGAGTGGCTTCCACTGTCTACCCTCTAGGCCTCCAGGAGTACATAGGACCTGCCTTGCAGATCTTGAATAACTTCACTCTTTGCTGGAAGAGAATCAAAGAGGTCAGGATGGCCCATCTGGTCAGACTGCTCACTCATAAAAGCCAGGAGGCTGCAGAGAAAGAGACAACTTTTCAGAAATGGGATAGACCCCCTTCTGTGAAGGACAAAACATCTGTTTGTTCCATCTTGTAGATTTGAGGATGCTAAGTCTAAGAGCTGTTTCTTCTGACAGCATTAGATGGAATACTTTTTCTATGCTCACACAGGGTGTCTTTTCAACTCCAAACGTAAACATTTAGCTCTGAGAGTGGACGAAATACCAGGTTGCCGGGGCAAGCAATTACCCTGTGTTTCTTTAAGGATCTCCTGGTTCAGAGCTACTTGTGGGCAAGTTAACTCCTGATCAACGCTCAATATTGCATGGGAGGAGCAAAAGTTTTAAAAATGAGATTGGAAGAAAGTGGCCATAATACATCTAGCTAACAAGGGATGTGCAACTAGAATACATAACAAACTCTTGCAAACAAAAGGCAAACAATCCAATTTAAAGAAACATGGATAAAAGATTTCAACAGACATTTCACTGAAGAAGACACACAAATTCTTAACATGCACATGAAAATGATTAGTCACCATGAAGTACAAATTAAAACCATAATGAAACAGTTTGGGGCACCTGGGTGGCTCAGTGGTTGAGCATCTGCCTTCAGCTCAGGTCCTCAGGTCATATCCTGGGGTCCTGGGGTCGAGTCCCCCATCAGGTTCCCCATAGGGAGCCTGCTTCTCCTGCCTATGTCTCTGCCTCTCTATGTCTCTCATGAATAAATAAATAAAATACTTTTAAAAACTAAGAAGAAAAGAAACAGCTCTATATAACTATTAGAATAGCTTTAAATTTTTTTTAATTTGACAATACTAAATATTAATGATATGAAGCAACTGGAACTCTCATACATCGCTGGTGAGAATGAAACCAGTGCCACTATTTTGGAAAACGTTTTGGAGGTGGTTTATAAAGTAAAACATGCACCAGCCATATGACCCAGCAATCCCACTACTGGGTATTCAGTCAAGAAAAAGGAAAACATATGTCTACATGAAAGACATGTACAAGAATGCTCATAGCACCCTTATTTAGAATAGCCCAAACTGGAAATAAAACAAGTGTCCACCAGCCAGTGAATGGATGCAAAATTTGTGACACGGACCTGTTCCTGCTGTGAAATACCACTCAGCGATGAAACGAAAGGAGCTGAAATCCACACCAACAAAGATAACGTGGCAAACATGACTCTGAGCAAACCCACTCAGACACAGAGGACTACACGCTCGAGGCTTCCACTGACATGACATTCTAGAATTAGGACGAACGTAATGTTGGTGACAGGACGCAGGACAGCAGTTACATGGGACTGGGGTTGGGGTCAGGGCCAGGAAAGGAACAGAAGAAAGTCAGTGATTCCCAATCTATGTCTCTGTTTAGCCGCAGGAACACGTTACCGGCATTCCTAAGCAGAACACTTCTTACCAGGGAAGACCCAGAAAGCAGCTGCTAATGAGAATTTAGTGTAAGAAGAGATTTTTCTCTGTTATCCAAGGAGAAATGGGAATAGAGAAAATGTGTGTGACACTTCTCCTGTGCCAGGGCCCCTCCTAGACACCGCAGGGATATAATCCGCCAGGGAATGTAGGAAGTACATACTGGTAGGAACCTCTCGGTTGAGGTAGAAAGTAGATGCCTCACGTAGCAGGAGTCTCCACAGGTCAGTGGCCGAAACAGGATTTGGACACAAGTAGTGCGGCTGCAGGAATCTGCTTCCTTAACCACTTTCCTAATAACTGCCTCTCAGAACGGGTACTATTTGGCCCCAGATCTCCCAGGAGCATCACTAAGAACAGCCCCAGTGAGGCACGTCCCAATGGAGATATACAGGTTTTTCCTATTTTTTGAGGGGGAATGGGCATCTCGGCACACAGGCAATTTTTTCTGGAGGCAGCAGATGGGATTCGAACAACATCTGAAAGCCCCTCCCCACCCCTTGCGTCTGCTGGAGGTAATAAGATGGTGTATTTGTGTGCTGGGTAAAAAGCAGACATGCACCGAGCCAACACTCTGAGTCCCAAGCTGGTTAATCCAAGGAGGGGCATAAAAACACACTCAAGAAAAAACAGTGAGAAAGGAAGGGTCCATCAGTTTCCCACGATGAATAAAACACAGAGAGGTGGCATCTTGGCAGCTCCTCTCTCTTTCGAGAGCAGAGGCAACTAAGAGGGACGAAGAGAAATAAATTCTCAAAGCCCACTTCAGCAGGAGCACACAACGCTTCTCTCTGGCTAATCCCTCAGGGCAGGGATAAGGGGAGGTTAACCTTGGCACCAGGCATCATCCGAACCAAAACAACCACCTGACATCGGAAATCTTTCCACTCGAGCCACACGTGAGGATGAATCAGCTCCTTCCCCGAGCAAACCGATAATAGGGGGACCTCCTTGGAGCCTCTGTTTCATAAATCCTGACTCACGACTACCTAACCATCCTTAACGGCCTCCTCCTCTCCAACCTGAGGTGGGGTCCCTATTTGGGTCACTTTTTTACAATCTCGGCATACTTTTCTTGCACACATTGCACATCTTTTCTCTCCCACTAGAACAAAAATCCTCGGAAGCCAGGTACCCTGATTAAATTTCTGTCATCTACTATACACCAACAATGGAGCATATCTGATGGATGAAAAGAAGGAAAGAGGAAAGAAAGAAAAAAAGGAGGGGAAAATGTGTGAATAAGTGCATGAAGCCATATTTCCCTAAAACACTAACACTAGTAACCAGAAGTGATATGAGGAAGCAAGCACACTTCCCCAGCGTGCTAAGGCCTCGGGCTTCAGAATGTTAAAACGTTCCTGATGGCTTTATGTCTTCTAGAAGCCCCATCGCTTCAGAACCAAGTGATAACTTCTGTTTCTGCATTGTTAGTTTGCAATCCCAACCCTGGCTAATAGATAACTCTTTGGATTGTCATCAGTGAATAATATCTTCCAGGTGCCAAATGTTGGATAAATACATTTGTCTTACTAGAAAGCTCAGTAGGTGTTTTGGGTGTTTTTTGTTTTGTTTTGTTTTTTGTTTTTGTGGGTTTTGTTTTTTTTTTTTTTTTTGGTTTTTCTTTTTTTTTCTTAATGGGAAACTATAAAACTCCAAAAGTGTCTGCTTCTACTGAGTCCATCCTCCTCGACCGTTCTTATCCTCGTTTGAGTAACAAGGTCCAGATGAACTGTAACGTTAGTTAATTTCTCTGCAAGCCCTGATTTCCTATGAGAGAGGAAGGTGAATGGCATTTCAAAAGAGCTTTGGGAGATTTATGCTTTTGTATCTGCGGAGGTCTTTCAAGAGCCTGGCATTTTCTCATAACTTGTGGAAGCTCTTTTTGTCTGTCTTTGAACCTATTTATTAGCTGGACAATATTTTAGGTGAATTGAAAAAAGAAATAGTTTTCAGCTAGATAGAGAGAGGGGTTAGGAAAAGTCATAAATCATGTACGGATTGCCAGCGGTAAGAACTGGTCTCACTTGAAGTGTGTCCATGTGCATAGACACGTGTGTGTGATGTGTGTACGTACAGACATACCTACGTGTGCACACACATATACGTGAAGAGAAAGGCATTTATCCTGTAGTACACTATAATAACCCTAGTTTTCCTAGATTGTGTTACAGGGAACATAGATACTCTATTTTTATCGGGCACAACAAAACAAACCTTTGAACCTAAAGTTAAGTGAATTCCTGCATGAATCACCATCACCACGCACCCTGCCAGGCCCCTGGGATGCACACAGCACAATGCTGTCTCTGGGAAGCATATAAAGAAACATAAGACTCTGGCCCTGCTTTAAAGAGTTTACTGTTCTCACGGAGACACGCAAGATGTGCATATAAAATCTGACCATATCACTCCCCTACTAAAAACCCTAGGATGGCTTCCCGCTGTTCTTAGGATATAAAGTTTAAACATTTAGCACATCCCCACTGCCTTTCAATCTCATCTCCTTGCTCTCTGCAGTTTCACCCAGGCACACTGGTTTCTTCAATTCTTCACAGGCACCAAGTTCACTCTGACCCCAGGTCCTTAGCATCTACTGTTCCCTCTTCTTAGAATCTTCCTCCCTCCAGGGTGACCCTTTTATTTTTAGGCTGTGGCAGATTCCGTATATTAATCAGAATTCTCTAGAATAACAATCAATTTTATATATATATAAAGAGATCAGTTATAGGAATTGGCTCATGCAGCCAACAGGTTGAGAACTCCTACCACCTGCCATCTGCAAGCCAGGAGAACCAGTGCTATTATTCAGTTCAAGTTCAAAGGCCTCCAGAACTTGGGCTGATGGTTTAAGCCTGTGAACCACAAGCACCCCAGTCTGAGGGCAGAAGGGCAAGAAAATTACATTTTTCAGATCAATCAGAGAGAGAGCACGCATTCACTTTTCCTCTTTTTTTGTTCTATGCAGGCCCTCAAGGAATTGGGTGATGCCCGCCCCCATTGGAGAGGATCCTCTGCTTTACTCAATTCACCAATTCAAATGTTAACCCCTTCGGGATCCCTGGGTGGCGCAGCGGTTTGGCGCCTGCCTTTGGCCCAGGGCGCAATCCTGGAGACCCGGGATCGAATCCCACATCAGGCTCCCGGTGCATGGAGCCTGCTTCTCCCTCTGCCTGTGTCTCTGCCTCTCTCTCTCTCTGTGACTATCATAAATAAATTAATAAATTTAAAAAAACAAACAAACAAACAAATGTTAACCCCTTCCAGAAACACCCTTGCAGGCATACCCAGAAATACTATTTTACTGGCTTTCTCTTGGCATCTCTTAGCCCACTTACACTGACATATAAAATTAACCATCATGCCTTGTTGGATCACTATGCTGCACACCTGAAACAAAGGTAACATTGTGCGCCAACTACACCCAAATAAAACAATTGGTTAAGAACATGAGCCAAGGGCAGCCTGGGTGGCTCGGCAGTTTAGCGCTGCCTTTGGCCCAGGGCATGATCCTGGAGACCGGGGATTGAGTCCCACATCGGGCTCCCTGCATGGAGCCTGCTTCTCCCTCTGCCTGTGTCTCTGCCTCTCTCTCTGTGTCTCTCATGAATAAATAAGTAAAATCTTAAAAAAAAAAAAAAAAAAAAAGAACATGAGCCAACACACTCAGAAAGCCTTCCCCAAATTAATCAGGCTCTTTGCTCTATCTTATTGCACCCCTATACTTTTTTCTTCATACTTATCAGTTTGTAGTATATCTGTATATATACTTAGATTTGTTTCCAGATTGATATCTTTTTCTCGATTTCCCCACTGGACCATACACCCCACGTCAGCTGAGCTCTTTGTCCCTTGCTATCTCAAGCACCAGGTCCAGCACACAGTAGGTGCACAATAAAAATGTTCTGATTGAATAATAATCGAATGAAAACGAAGCCTGACTGGAAGTTTCACCAGAAGGTAAGGTGCTAGATACACAGTAACCCAAAGGATGGTCTAATTCATCTGCATTTCCTCAACTTGGTACACAAAATTTATCTCAGGTTTTTGTTTTTCTTTTCATATACTTTAGAGACACAGCAACAAGGGACAGAGACCTCATTGCTCTGGTCACCGGCCTGCAGTGGCTGGGAGCCTTCAGAATATCAATGACCCTGGCACAGAGGGTAAGTCTTCCCTCTGGTGGCTAAACACTCCCTCCTAGTGCTAATTTTGCATTCTGTTTTTTGTTTTTTTGTTTTTGTTTTTTTTTAATAACACAGGGAGAGTATAGTAGGAAGGAGGATGAGGCCCTTCCTAACCATGAGGAGTTTCTGTGAATCTTCCAGAGAAAAAGCTATTTACAATTGTAAGCGACAGTTGAACGTGAGGCCGGGAAAGAAATGGCAGGAACACAGCACTTCATATGCATCAGGATCTATTTCATAAACAGTATTCAGGTTCAAGGATTCTATCCTAAATTAGAGGAGGGTAGTATTGTTTTTGCTTTATGCTTAAAGGCAGAGACTATAAATCCCCAACTTTCCAGAAGGAGAAATAGAAGAGGAACGCCTCAATGTGATGTGGAAATTTCTAGAAAGTATCAACAAGCAGACCCCCTCATGGATGGGCTTTGGACACCCCAGAAATCTTCAGGCACACAACATTCATGCCGCTCATTTTGCAGATAGAAGTCATTTGGCTCTAATGCCCTCAGTGGGCAGAGTTAACACCCCATCAGAACCTACAATGAGGGGAGAAACCCTGGGTGGCACAGCGGTTTAGTGCCTGCCTTGGGCCCAGGGCCGGATCCTGGAATCCCAGGATTGAGTCCCAGGATCAAGTCCCAGGATCGAGTCCTGCATCCGGCTCCCTGCATGGAACCTGCTTCTCCCTCTGCCTGTGTCTCTGCCTCTCTCTCTCTCAGTCTGTGTCTCTCATGAATAAATAAATAAATAAAATCTTAAAAAAAAAAAAAGAACCTACAATGAGGGGAGGGCTTGGATGCCTAGGGTTCAGTAGAAAGAGCAGAGTGGCAGGTGTCAGAGCAGAGCAATCTCTCACTGCCAGACCATGTGTCTTCGTCCACCAAAGGAAACTGGAGGGCCTCTTTTGTACCCTAGTAGTCTGACCAAGCCCTCCCACAAAATTACATATGTTCCTTACTCTGTCCTAAGTTATGAAGATGGCATAGTTAAAATTCTGGGCTGAAGGAATCTCTAATTTACTCTAGATCCTGGGGAAGAGTTGTATAGGAACTAATTGCATCATGAGGGAAATGTTGCAGGAATCACCAGTCCATGGGCAAGCACGAGGCCACAAGGGAGGAAGGGTCCTGGAGTCATTGTGGGGAATGTGATGAAGGGATTATGCAAAAGATGTGGGACAAATAACCCTGGGACAATGGGATACCTGTTTGCAAAAGAAAGAAGGGCCCCATCCTCACATCGTATGCAAAAATTAACTCAAAATAGAGCACAGACCTGAAAGTACAGCTAAATGTAAGAGCTTACACTGTGAAGCTCTCAGGAGAAAACACAGGAGGAAAGCTACATGACCCTGCATTAGGCAAAGCTTTCGTAGGTACAACGCCAAAAGCGCAAGCAACAGAGGGGGAGAGAAATACATTGGACTTCATCAAAATTAAAAACTTTGGCTTCAGACAATACCGTCAAAAAAGTAAAAAGTTCACAGAATGGGAGAAGATACTTGAAAATCGTCTATCTGATAAGAGACTGGTATCCAAAATATATAAAGAACACCTACAGCTCAATAATAAAAATTATCAACACAATTTTAAAATAGGCAAAAGATCTGAATAGACGTTTTTCCAAAGAAGATACACACAAATGGCCAAATAAACACCTGAAAAGACGTTCAATATCGACAGCCATTTAAATAAGTGAAAAAATGAAAATCACAAAGAGATACCACTTCACATCCACTGAGAGGGCTATCATTTTTAAAATCATAATGGAAAGGAAGTAGAGAGTTCTGGAGCCAAGATCCCAGAAGGAAATGTGGCATGGAAGGGGATGCCTGATGTTCAGCTCTACTTTTTCCCTCTGGCACTTTCCAATCCATAACTAGAGACCAAGAGGCTAGATGTTAAACAGTTTTTGAAGCTGGGGTGACAAAATTGGGGTTTAGGAGGAAAAGCTCTGTGAAACATCCCAAGCTTTGTTAGGACCCCTAAAAGCTACCACTCTAGGATTTAGGACAGTGGAAACAAGCCAGCTCTCACAAATACAGAAATGGAGCTTCTAATTACCTCAAATCCAGATTAGATAAAGTAGACTGCCCCCTGTCCACCAGAATCAGAGGACATGCTTTTAAAAGTTAAAAAAAAAAAAAAGAGATAAATAAACAGATAAACTACTAGAATCAATAACTGAATTTAACAAGACACCTGGATAAAAGCCTAAGGTACAAAATATTTACAACTGTACCATTTACAATAGCATAAAAAAATCAAATGTCTGGGAATAAATCCATCAGAAGATAGGCAAGACCTCTATCAGAAAATTACAAAATATTAATCAGTAAAGTTAGAGAAAACTTAAATAAATGGAGGGATACCTCCCGAGTGGGAAAGATGTCAGTTCTCTCCAACTTATCTATAGATTCGGTTTATTTCCAGTCACAACCCCAACAGGCTTTTGTTTTCCCCCTGAGGAAATTGACAATCTAAATCTAAAATTTACGTGGAAATAAAATGACCAAGAAGAATCAACAAAATCTTAGAGAACAAAACCAAAGGATTCATATGGTAATGTATCAAGACTATGAAGGTAATGTATCAAGATTACGAAGCTATAGTAGTTAAGACAATGTTATTGGCAAAGGGATAGCCAGAAAAAAAACATTGAACCTAAAAATAGTCCAGAAACAAACTTTTAGGTGGTCATTTATGATGAAATTGCAAGGCAGTGGGGGGAAAATGGTCTCTTCAGTAAGTGGTGTTGGGTCAACTGGAAATCTCTACAGGGAAAAAAAATGAATCTTGACCCCTACCTCACCCTATACACAAAAATCAAGTGCAGATGAATTGCAAATCTAAATATGAAATGTAAAACAACCGAGCTCCCAGATGAAAACACAGGATAGTACCTTTATAAACTTGGACTTCATTAAAATTAAGAAGTTCTGTTATAACTACATCAAATAATAGGCTTAAACTCAGGATACATAAAAACTTCTACAAATCAATTTTTAAAAAGATAATCCTATTTTTAATTTAAAAAACATGGGCAGACAGGACATAAAAGAGAACACCCAAATGGTTAATAAACATATGAAAAAAATGCTCAACATCATTAGTTGTCAGGGAAATGCGCATAATATTACAATGAGATAATCAGGGAACACTCACCAGAATGGCTAAAATTAAAAAGACTGACAGTACCAACTGTTGGCAAGAACATAGAACACCTGCAACTTTCATGCACTGCTGGTGGGAGTATAATTTGCTACAACTCCTTTGAATAACTGTTTGGCAGCATCTGCTTAAACTGAACATATGCATATCTGCCCAAGTAATTCCATACACAGAATAGATAAATGTACATGTGCTCACAAAAGACATGTGCAAGAAGGTTCACGAAAGCACTCTTAGGAGCAGCCAAAACCCAGAAATAGCTCGAAGGTCCATTATCGGTAGAACGGATAATTGTGGCATATTCATGCACTAGCATATAACACAAAATGAAAATGATCTACGACCACGTGCGACAATGTGGATGAATATCACAGATGGAAGTTAAGTGAAAGCAGCCAGTCACAAAAGACACTACACTGTGTGATTCCATGTTTTCCAAAGATTGGTTGATTGGTTGATTGGGGGGCATGGCAAAAAGGGAGAGGGAGAGAGAGAAGCCCAAGTCCACTTCCCACTGAACCTGGAGCTGGAGGCAGGACTTGATCCCAGGACCCTGAGATCATAACCTGAACAGAAACCAAGAGTCAGACACTCTGCTGACTGAGCCATCCAGACGCCCCTGCACAATTCCATTTTTATAAAGTTCAAAAAAAGGCAAAATGAACCTAGTGTTAGGAATCAGACTCAGGGTTACCTTTGTGGGGGGAGAAGACAAGTCAAAGAAGGAAAAAGAGGCGGTTCTGAGGCACTGGGAACATTTTAATTCTTGATCCAGGTGATGACTGCATGTGTGTCTTGTGAAAATTCATTTTGCTATACAAGGATTTGTGCTCTTTTCCATACATATGTTATACTCAAAATTTATTTTTAAATTGTTTCTTAAGGGGTCTGATGGGTTCAGTCTGTAGAGGATGTGACCCTTGATATCAGGTTCATGAGTTCAAGCCTCAGGTCACACATACTGCTTACTTAAAAAATAAAATAAATTGTCTCTAATCTGAATTTTACTAGTTTTCTTTGTATTTGCTTTGAGAACTACAAGGATTTGACGATGTCTAGTCATGTTGGCACATATTTAAATTATAATAAAAAATTAGGGACGCCTGGGTGGCGCAGTGGTTGAGCTCCTGCCTTGGGCTCAGGTCGTGACCCCGGGGTCCCGGGATCAAGTCCTGCATCGGGCTCCTCACAGGGAGCCTGCTTCTCCCTCTGCCTGTGTCTCTGCTTCTCTCTGTGTCTCTCATGAATAAATAAATAAAATCTTTAAATTAAAAAAAAAAAAAAAGACAAACCTGTGGTTACTGCTTTATTAGCGTCTCTCCAGCAGAGGGAAGTATTACCTGATCTGCGACTTAGGGGAGGGTAACACATGACGTCATCGGATGAGACTGTTGTTGATTGGTTGGCAGTTGGAGGCGGGTTTAGTGCGGTGAGTCCCGTCCTGATTGGCTGACTTTCAGATGGGAGCTGACACTGATTGGTTGGCTTGTAAAAGCGGGTTCCCCGAGTTCCAGTGCGGTAGATTGGTTGGCAGGGTTTTATCTTTTTTTTTTTTTTTCTTTTAATTTATGATAGTCACACACAGAGAGAGAGAGGGGCAGAGACATAGGTAGAGGGAGAAGCAGGCTCCATGCACCGGGAGCCCGACGTGGGGCTCGATCCCGGGTCCCCAGGATCACGCCCTGGGCCAAAGGCAGGCGCTAAACCGCTGCGCCATCCAGGGATCCCTGGTTGTCAGGGTTTTAGATCAGGGATGCGAATGCAACTTGCTTCCCGAAAGTCCACCTTCCACCACTTTGCTTCATGGAAGACCTTCATTAATACGATCACAGCTTTCTTCATAGTAGTGAAAATCCTCAGATTTCTCTTGTTGAGAAAAACAGGTACTAATGTAGGTAAGTACAGCCACTTCGGACAGCAGGGCAAACCTGTATGTCTCCAGTCTCTTTAAAGTCTAATGGCAACGTTTCCTTGCCATTTTGTCATCTCACTTTTGAGTATTTTTCCTTTGGGTATTATGGGTATTTCTTTCCTCCTAGACTTGATCATCTATCTTTGCATGCTCTGTCTCTCATCCCATTTCCTTTCTGTAATTTTGTACATATGCCACGTCATTTCTTTTCCTCTCTTTTGTGCTTAACTTGGGCAATTCACCCAGACATTCCACATCAAACAAACTTGCATCCCATGAAACATGTGTTTGGTCCACCCAGCATTTTCTGCAAAATGCAAATTTGTTACTAACATTTAAAATTGGGACGTTTTCCTGGGACACCTGGATGGCTCAGGGGTTGAGCATCTGCCTTGGGCTCAGGTCATGATGCTGGGGTCCTAATATCGAGTCCTGCATGGGCCTCCCCGCAGGGAGCCTGCTTCTCCCTCTGCCTGTGTTTCTGCCTCTCTCTGTGTGTCTCTCATGAATAAATAAATAAAACCTTTTTTTTTTTTAATTGGGAGGTTCCACATAAAATTAGACTTACAGGAATGCCTGAGTGGCTCAGCAGTTGATTGTCTGCCTTTGGCTCAGGACATGATCTGGTTTGGGGATCGGATCCCACATCGGGCTCCCCACAGGGAGCCTGCTTCTCTCTCTGCCTGTGTCTCTGCCTCTTTCTGTGTCTGTCATGAATAAATAAAATCTTTAAAAATAAAAATAATGTTGGACTTACAGATTCTCTTGAAAGCAATCAGAAAACATGACAGCATTCTCTGATAGCAACAATCAGCTAGAGACTTTTCACACTGGCAGTTCTTAAACTTCATTGAGCATCAGGACCATGTGGGGTGTGGGGCATCAAATCGTTTTTTCCTAGGCTCCACCTCCACAGTTTCTTTAAGAAATATCCATTTCTAATGAGTTCCCAGGTGATGCTCCTGCTGCTAATCTGAGGACCACACTTTAAGAACCATTGCTTGAGATGACACTTCTGCTTTCTAGTTACTACACTGTTGTCTCATACCTAACCTGTGTCACTGACTCACAGCGCCTGCCTGGTCCCGGTTGGCAGTTAAGGTTATAAAACCTGTGACCTATGTGATCTGAATTTTCTTTGACCACCTGAGACCTGGTTTTCCACAGTTCAGACTTCTATGGGAAGGCTGCATAGTGCAGTGTGACCCACTTTTCCCTGCCTACAGGCATAGAGGCTCTGCTGGGACTGTGCACATCCCTGCTGCAGGTCCTGGGCTCCTGGTCAACTCAAAGTTTTATATGTCTTCTGTACAGGGAGATGAATCACATCCCATGAGAGGATACTCATGGGGGACATTCACCCAATTCTGATGCATCACTGGAAAACAACCAGTCAGATTTATTGTTTTTCTTTTTTGCCTCTGCTCAGGTCTCAAGAACTCACAGCACTCAGAACTTTTCCTCTACACTGCCTATTTATTCTCTAGGATTTTTTTTCTTTATAGTGGTAGATAATAGTAAGAATTCTCAAGATTGTATCGCCAGCTTTCTTTCTTTGAAACATCTAGTGGGAAGGTTGGGATAGGCAGGTACTTCTCTGCTTCATACCAGACTCCTCTTTATTTTCTTGGCCACCGCTTTGTAAAATTTCTAGCAAGAATTTTCACCTCTTTGTTTCTTTTTTTGCTTGTTTTGACACTTTGTTTTTAGGAAGGAAGTGTCTGTGGTCCAGCTTCCCTAAACCATCATTATGGCAAAGTCCAGCTCTGGGTAATTGTATGGCTCTGTTCTAAATGGTCAAACCTCTTTATTCTTTTCTTTTCTTTTCTTTTCTTTTCTTTTTCTTTTTTTCCCCAAACCTCCTTCTAAATGTGTGTGCCACCCCCAGAGATCCCAGTGGAAACAGTCTGAGGGGAGGCGTGGGTATCTGGATCTTTAAAAGCTCTCCAGGTTATTCTAATGTGCAGTGAAAGTTGAGAAGCACTGCTGTAGCTCAGTGCTTTTTAAATTTTAACGTGCCACCCAACCACTGAGGGTCCAGTTAAAATTCAGATTCTGGTTCAGAAGGTCCTGGATGTCACTACATAACTACAGAGTCAGTATCACTAACTAGTTCCCAGTGGTGCTGCTGCAGTGGCTCTGGATCCCTAGACCACACCCAGGTTCTGGAATTAACTTGGCTAACACTCTCGCCTGGGTACTCTGGATCCTGCACGTCCACAGCCGGCCACGGTGGCCCCGTGCCAGCCCCTCAGCAGAGCAGATGCTCTGCCTGAAGCTGGGTCCAGTTATATATATGGACTGTACTTTTTTCAAAAGTGCTCCACACTTGTGTGGCAATGAGCTCTAATCGCAGAGACTGGAAACTCTCAAATCCTTAGGGTTGGAAGGACATGTGAGAGGTCTATTCAGAACAGACTTGAATTGTTTTTACTGGGTGCCTGGCATTTGGCATCACATCTCCCAGGCATAAATCGGGCCACACAAATAGAAATGGCACGGCCCGTGTAGCACCAGCACACTGCCCCCCACGAGATACAGGAGTACGGGAGAGCCAGAAAGAGGAACGGTGCACAATGTTGCCATCGTCTCCAAAGCTGATGAAGCCCAGGCACCTGGATTTGCACTTTTTCTATTAAGCGTGAAAGACAAGGGGATTTCATAAAAATTAAAAAAAAAAAAAAAAGGAAAAACCCAGAAGTTCTTGGGAACCCTCATGGTCTGAGAAGCGATGCAAAATCCGGGCCCTTGCCAGACTGTGTGTTAGCGCAATGCGACCACTAGATGGCGCCGTTGGCTCGAGGAACAGAAAGAGGCGCAGTTTCAGGATGTGGATTGGGTTTCAGCCCCACTTTAGGGAACAATCCTTAGACAGGTGGAAGGAACATGATAGGAGTGAAAACTCGGGGCTACTAGAAGCTGCTTTTCATCAGGCCAGGAACCTTTGACATTTGGAACAATCTAGCAAATGTCTAAGAGGCATCCAGCTGCTGGTGGCTGACCAGGTCACTCTTGTTGACATGACACAAGGCTCCCTGGAGGAAATGTGTGCCCAATGGATTAGTGAAAATGTAATCCTTTTCTACAAACACTAGTAAAACTCTTTTATGAAGTGAAGGGAAAAAAACCTATTTTCTTAAAACTTTTTTTTTTCAAAATTATTGGGTATTGGGGGCTCTAACCAAAAAATCTGTTTTGTAAACAGAAATGTATGTAGTATTTTCAGTGTATTTTTCCTTTAATTATTCATTTCACCTGCTGTGGCCTTATTATTATTATTCCCATTCTACAGGTGGGGAAACAGGGCTGAAGTGATTAAAGTACTTACCCAAATCGTGAAGTTTGATCTGTCTCAAATCCTGTGAACTTAACCGCTGTGCTATATGACCTCCCAATCAATATTCACTCACAAATGCACATGTTCCGACACTGGTCTTTCTTTGTCTGGTATTCTGTGACTTGCAGCAAAAATATCTTATATGATACAATGTGAATAGGAAAGCATGGTTATTCTAGGTGCCTATTACAGGAGCACCTAACCCATCCTTAAGCAGCAAAAATTTCTGAGAACATCTTTATCTCTTTCCTTCCTTCCTAGTACTTCTTTACTATTATTTTACTAAGGCACTTCCTTCCCAGGGCTGTTTCTCCCCACCAACTTCCAAACACATTTATTCTTCCTGGAATAACTGTGAAATGGAAAGCAAGCCAATTGTATTTTAATTCTCACTAAAGTGTATATGATTGATAGTCACTGCATTATATTATCCAAATAAGACCTGTTTGGCTTTAGACCTGAAAGAATAATTCAGTGGTGATATCTCAATCTACTTGCTTGTTCATATCTCAGCACTTTCCTGATGAGAAGACAAAAGACAGGGAAAAAAAAATAAGACCAGCAGTTAAAATGAGTCAACTGGTAATTATGAAATTTCACACACACTCGGTGCTGAAGGTAAAATAATAACTCAAAATCAGAAGAAGGCTCTATCATGCTCATCCTGTGAACATTATATGGTCCTCTTGTTCTATTTTTTATTTTTCTCAACCGGAAAAACTTGGACTAACTAAGGAGCAAAGAAACCTGAGGGTATCCTTAGCCATTTCATGAATGGTATAAACTATTCCAGAGTGACCAAATCACCCTGATTTTCTTCATTTAAAAAAAATCTAGGTAATAGATGTGAACAAAATGATAGAACTAGGGGTGCCTGTGTGGCTCAGTAGGTTGAGTGTCTGACTCTTGATTTCAGCTCAGGTCATGATCTCAGGGTCGTGGGATCAAGCCCCATGGTGGGCTCTGCACTGGACATGGAGCCTATTTAAGATTCTCTCTCTCCCTCTTCTTTTGCCCTTCTCCCCCCAAATAAATAAACAAATATATTTTTTAATGATATAACTAGGATGTCTCCATTTCGCAGCCACTAATAAAATAACTGATTTGAGCACCACAGTGAGCAGATGAAAGCATTACATGAAAGGCTGCGATTTGCAATGGAGCCATCTGGCTGACACCGCTGCTGTTGTTTCGTTTGAAAGCAGACCCACGATGTACCCTCCAAACCGATGCAGTAGGAGGTACCCAGTATGTCCTAGGAACTCTCACCTCCCAAAACTGACACTCATCATATGAGTTTCTAGGGCTTGCTCACACCCCTATGGGAAATACAGGGACAAAGTAAATGATTCCACAAGGAAGCAAATAGGCAAATTCAGATTGGATGGAGTCAGGTCGATGGGCTCAGGTCCTCACTCAGGCAGAGAGCATCTGCTCTGAAATCAAGCACTTCAGGACCATAAGAAGCAAATGCAGCCTGTGGACCATATGCAACCAGTGGTAAAGAGAGTGGGACTTGAGACAATTGGGGGGTTTTTACAAGGACGAGGTAGCTGATGACACCAAGGAATTACTGTCACTCTTGTCATCGGGTAATGGCAGTCTAGTTAGGCTTGAATATATCCATTTTTACTGAAGCTCATAAGGGTGAATTGACATTATTTGCCTTAAAATCTGAATCAAAAGGAAGAAATGAATGTAGTTGCTTCATGACAGTTTAATCTTGGGGAGATGTATTTTGGGGTTCACTATTCTATGTACATTTTTTTTGTTTCATAGTCATCAAAAAATAAAAAGGCATACCTACCTCTGTGGGACTAAGGAAAATTCAGTAGGTCAATGAGATCTTTTTAGCTTTGATGGGACGCACCCACAGTCAATACTTCCACCGCCATCAGTGTTAAGCCAGGACCCAAAAGTCCCCCTTACCAACTGCATTGTTTCTATTTATCCATCTCAGAAGGACAGATGGTGCAGCAGGCTGGTGAGGACCAGATTCAGTGCCCCACGCACTTCCAACGGAGGCACTGCCAACGACATGGAGTTCACCTGTGAGCTTCACCACCAAACCGAGGTGGTTGCCTGCAGGGGGTTCCACCAGCTTCGAGGTCAGGTCAGATACCTGTTCAAAGCCAGGTGCTGTCCCCGAACTCCTAGAAAGATATGCTCGCTGATGCAGGTGACTCTAAAACATGGAAGATGCTCGTCCTCGTTCATAATCACAGAATGCAGATGAAAACAAAGTGAGATTTTTCTGGTGGTGGCAAATCAGAACAACAGAAAACACACCTGCTGAAGATGTAGGGGAATGGATGCTTTACTAGTGGGAATATGAACTGGAACAGTGTCTATAAGGGGATAATTTGGCAACATCTAGTACAATTACAAATGCATATCCCAGGAATTCGGCTCCAAATGAATTTATCCCACTTCCACGCGCTCCCACCTCAAGCCACCTTTGTCTGGTATTCATCGCCACCGTTGCTCGTAATAGTAGATGATTTGAAAACTTAAATACCTATCAGAAGGGGAGTGTTCAATAAATTATGTAACAGCCACACACAATGGAATATGTAACTCTTTTTAAATGAAATCATGTGTATAATCATATCAAACTACCTCCACCACATATTAAGGGGGGGGCAGAGAGCAAGATGGATAAAGCAACGATGTATATAGTATGCAATCATTTGTGTAGAAAATGAAAAAAAGAATACCTCTGCTTGTGTATACAAAGATACTTCTGGAAGAATGCCCAACACATGAATGGCATTGGTTGCCTTCAGGTATCTGGGGAGAGGGAGAATTTTCTCTGGACTCTCAAACTCTGTAAATGCATAAATATATGACCTGTTCAAAAACTAGAGATACAATTAATTTTCTAACAAGTAATTTCTTCTGCCACAAAAAGGAGGTCAGTTGACTTTCAAACCAAAGTTAACGGAAACAGTAGGGACTTGGATTCGGAGCTAGGCGGGGGCAGAGAGCTGGAAATGTGCTGGAATGTGGGCCACCGTGCAGCAAAAATAACAAAACACGGTTCAAGCTCCCTGCAGGGGCAAAGTAGAATTCATTTTAAATCAAATGAAAGCCAAGTCCCTGTAGGGGCGCCTGGCAGGCTGAGTCGGTGGAGCGTGCGACTCTTAATCTCGGGGTCATGAGTTCAAGCCCCACGTTGGGTGTACAGATTACTTAAAAAAATAAAGCCACGTCCTGGAGGCCGGTCAAACTATTCCAGTTTCATCTCCCACCGAAGCTGATGCCTTCAGATGAAGTGGCCTCTGGAATCCTGAGGAGGAGGCTCTGGGAGCAGCCGGGGCCTGCCGAAGCCCCAACATGAGGCCAGCACCAGCAATGACAAGGCCCCCAATGGCCAGGCCCTGTGATGACAGCTGTCGGGGAGGGAAGGCTCGTCCCCACCCGCCGGCTGTGTCACCTGAGGAAGCAACTCAGTGACTCCAGTGTTGTGCTGGGTAGATGCCCACGTAAAGAATGAATTGCTGACATGAAATGCAACGCGGTTGGTCAATAGGTCAGTTCAAATACAGACGGTGCCTGTTTTTTAAGTCTATAAAACACGGACCTGCCAAAAAAAAAAAAAAAGTGATGGGGGAACTAGTATCCATCTGGTGGGGCTGATGTGAATCCATGCACATAAAAGAACTAAAGCAAAGATTACCTATCATTATCAGAAAGAAAAAGATGGAACTTGTTAATGGGTAAGGGCCAGGATATATTTTATTATTTTATTTTATTTTATTTTATTTTATTTTTATTTTTATTTTTACTATTCATGAGAGACACAGAGAGAGAGGCAGAGACACAGGCAGAGGGAGAAGCAGGCTCCCTGCAAGGAGCCCGATGTGGGACTCAATCCCAAGACCCCAGGATCACGCCCCGAGCCGAAGGCAGATGATCAACCACTGACCCCCCCGGTGCCCCAGGGCCAGTGTGCCCTTTAGCATCCGTTGTGCCTGGCAGTTCCCAGTCCTCACCGTTGTGGGCCAGTGTGCCTATGAACATACCCTATGACCTCTCTGAAGGGGACAGGGTGTCAGATCTTGGAGCTGAAGGGGCTCCGTGGCTTATCTCGAGTCCCCTTTAGTGCTGACCATGTGCATTTCTCTGCTCCTTTGCCGGCACAGAGAAAACTGAAATTCCAGCCTCTTGCCTTAGGTGAGGCCCTGAGACGGGATCCAGCCAGTGTAACATGAGCAGAGGAGAGCAAGGAAAAGCCCTTCAGCTATTTCTCTCTCTTTCTCTCTTTAAAGATATTTTACTTATGCATTTGAGAGAGAACGAGCACAAGCGGGGGCTGCGGGGGGAGGTAGAGAGAAGCAGAACCCCACTGAGTAGGGAGCTGGATGCAGGCTCCATCCCAGGATCATGACCTGAGCCAAAGGCAGATGTTTGAACCATCAGAGCCACCCAGGTGCCCCTCAGCCATCTCTTTTCCTGCCACAAAATCCACTTGTTGAAATGGCAGAGCCACAGGAGAGAGAGAGACCCTGAATCCTGTGTCCCTCCCTGTAGAGCTGCTGCACCCCCGGCCCATTCTGCACACGGCCTTAAACTTTTCTGTGCTCCGTCACGGAAAGTCTGGGTTTGCTACTGCACTGTAACCTGGACCACCCTGAGGGGCACAGCCCCCAACCCCTAGTGGCTCTAAAGGTAGCAGCAGGGGGACCTCAGCACCTTCTCCGGAAGGTTACAGGAGCTCACAAAGTGTGTTTGCTTTTAGAGAGAATTTGATCGATGAGGTGTGGTGACACAGGTTCGCTGGTTAGCTTTCGGGCCGACCAGAATTCACAGGCTGTTGGCAGTATGTGTCGTTTGCTCGGGGAAACAAGATCCTTCAAAACATTGGGTCTGCAGTGGCATGGGGTTGATAAAACAGAACTTTTGGTACAAAAAGAGAGAGAGAGTGTTGGGAAATATTGATTGACTTCTCTGTCATTTTATTTATTTAGATAACTTCTACACCCAGCATGGGGCTCGAACTCACAACCCCGTGAACAGGAGTCACATGCTCTTCCGACTGAGCCAGCCTGGTGCTCCACTTCCCCTCTCATTTTATTTTATTTTATTTTATTTTATTTTATTTTATTTTATTTTATTTTATTTATTTTTGTTTATCCATGATAGACACACAGAGAAGAGAGAGAGAGGCAGAGACACAGGCAGAAGGAGAAGCAGGCTCCATGCAGGGAGCCCGACGTGGGACTCGATCCCGGGACCCCAGGATCGCACCCTGGGCCAAAGGCAGGCGCCAAACTGCCGAGCCACCCAGGGACCACCACTCCCCCTCCCTGCTCTGCAGTTTTAGAGAAGAAAATAAAGACCCAGAGGAAGGGGTCAGGGGCTTGTACTACATCGCACCTCAGCCCTTCTGAGGAGCAGGTTACCAGGTCAAAAGTGGAGGGTCAGACAGACCGAGCCCCCACACCCCAGATCAACCCGGTCAGAACCAACAGTCACTCAGGGCTGGCAGGACCAAACTCCTCCCCACCTAGGGCAAGATGTAGGACTCTAATGCTCTACATGAGTCAGTCCCAAATTGATCTACAGGAACCAGGCACAAATCAGGGAGACCAGCCTGGGCCCCAATCACTTCGCTTCCATGTGATATTGCCAGATCTCCCACTTTTGCCAGTTAAGTCTAAAACCCTGGCAGATATGTGAGATCTCCCAGTTTTCCAATGTTAGCAGTCAGCTGAAAATGGAAGTAAAAACTCCTTCTACTGGGGCACCTGGGTGGCTCGGTGGTTGAGGATCTGCCTTCGGTTCAGGTCGTGATCCTGGGGTCCTGGGATCAAGTCCTGCCTTGGGCTCCCTGCAGGAAGTCTGCTTCTTCCTCTGCCTGTGTCTCTGTCTCTCTCTCATGAATAAATAAAAATTATTTATTTTTAAAAATCTTTAAAAAAAAAAAAAACACCTTATACTGGTCAAACAAAATACATCTGAGGGCTGGTGAGACCTTTAGTCCATCGAGTCAAGACCCCAGCTGCCCTCTTTCCTTGACTGCAGAGACAGGACCACAGCCATGGCCATGAAGAGCAGGCCACAGAAGCACGGTTCTCCTGGTAGGGCCACCAGATTTAGCAAATAGAAAGAGAGGATACCCGGTTCAACTGGACTTCAGACAAACAATGAATAATTTTTTTAGTATAAGTAAGTACAAAATCTGTATTGCAAAATATAAATATGTCCCAGGCAATGCTTACATAATATTACCTAGGATGTACTTAGAGTCTATACCATGTATACATACATATATCTATATCTGTATCTGTATTATGTAAACCTAGATCCTGATACAAATATTGCCTGGGACATACTTATGTTAAAAAAATTATTCACTGTTTATCTGAAATTCTATTTTAACTGAAATATCGTATCTGGTCTGACCAGGGCAGTTCATCAGTGAACTCTTCTTCCTCTGACCTTCCAGGTCAGGAAATCTGAACCACAAAGTAGACTCATCCCACCCACAACAAGGCACTCCCATGAGCAGGTGGGGCCCAGGACCCCTGGAACTGGCTGGCTGGTCAGGCATCTCTCAGCATGCTGACTTTTGTCCAGGTGGTAGGCCTTCGGGTCACAGCGGGCATTACTGCCTCTGCCATGGGGACTGCAGAGGATGCTGGGGATCCCAGCGCACAGATTTGCTCACTTGGACTGCCTGTGAACACTCGTCATGCGCCCAGGTCCTGGCGGGGGCTGGGGGTGCTGTGGAGTTCTGCTGGGGTTGTTCCAGGTCTCCTCTTCTCCCCTTCCTCACCTATGAGAGGACGCTCCGAAACCACAGCCCTCCCTCCTTACCTTGAACTTCGCTGTGACACTGTCCACTGTGAGGAAGGAAAAACTTTTCCTCTATCCTCTTAGGTTCAGTCACTGGGGGTCTGCAAATTAAACTAACCGAAGACAGATTAAGAGGAGAAGAGGCACGTCATTTTTATTGATATTTACATGCATGTCAAAAATATGTACATGCGTGTCAGTTCACAGAAAAGAAGTGAAACTCAAGGGGCACCTGGGTGGCTCAGTGGTTGAGCCTCTCTGCCTTCCGCTGAGGGTGTGATCCCGGGGTCCTGGGATCCAGTTCACATCGGGCTCCCCGCAGGGAGCCTGCTTCTCCCTCTGCCTGTGTCTCTGCCTCTCTCTGTGCTTCTCATGAATAAATAAATATATATATATATAAAGAAGTGTTGGGCAGCCCAGGTGGCTCAGTGGTCTAGCCAGCCTTTGGCCCAGGGCCTGATCCTGGAGGCCCAGGATCGAGTGGGGCTCCCTGCATGGAGCCTGCTTCTCCCTCTCCCTGTGCCTCTGCCTCTTTCGCTCTCTCTCTTCCTGTGTCTCTCATGAATAAGTAAAATCTTAAAAAAAAAAAAAAAACTGAAACTTGAATTGGTTAGGCTTGGGGGTTCAATGCCTTTTTATAAAAGGAAATTGGATTTGAGTGTCAAAGGCGATGAACTGCAGAGAAGTGAGTAGGAAGCGCCTGCAGAGGCAAGCCTGTGTGTACGCAGGCTCATCTTGGCCCTTGATTCCCTATTTTCAGTGCTAAGAGTTGCTCTCCTGTCCCTGACAGAGGCCAGGTGACTTCCCCAAGGGGAATTTGTGCCCTGCCCTTAGGCAGTTAGGGGGAGGACAAAGAACTCCTCCTGCATCTGTGGATTCTCCATGGCCTTCAGCTCAAAATAATCCTTATGCCCACGTGGCATATTCGGGGTGACATGATCTGGTCCCCTTCACCACCCAGTTCCCGGGTGGGCCCGCGGAGGATGCCGCGGTGGGCCAAGATGCCAAGCCGAGGTCCCGGGCGCTCCCACCCCCAACCCCAACCTGCTGCAGGGACCACGGACCTCCCACAGCTGAGCGGGGTCTTTGCTGCACCCCTAAACGGGTAGGGGTCCTGTTCTGCTGCACAGAGTCTCCGTCTTCACTGCGTCCTTCCCCATCTTTTATCTTTTTAAAGAAAGCTTTATTATAATTACAACTAGATGAATTGCCTGAATCACCTGCAATATCTGGCCATGACTGCGTACGGTAGTGTAGAGTCTAAAATCAGAGGTGATTCATAAATCCTAGATTCATAAGTTGTTTTTTTGTAATAATAAATTTATTTTTTATTGGTGTTCAATTTGCCAACATACAGAATAACACCCAGTGCTCCTCCCGTCAAGGTCAAGTGCGTCCTTCCCCATCTTCACCGTCCTGCCTACAAGGACGGAAAACGCGGATTGCAGCGTTTTACTCCCACTGACCTGCAGGGGGCGGCAGAGCCAGGAGCACGCTCGAGCTCTGCGCGCCTGGCCCCAGGGATGCACCCGGCCGCTGCTCCAGTGCTCCAGAGCCCCAGAGGCTGCAGCCGCGGCCGCATTGCCCTCCTCGGATGGAGGCGGCTCTGGAGAAGGACCAGGGAGCTCGGCAGAGAGGACCAGGAGCTCTTCAAACCCCGTGAACTCCAGGGGCACCTGGAGGGCTCCGTCTATACAGCAAACAACACGCTTGACATCCGGCTTGAAAGCTCAAGCTCCACGTTGCATGTAGAGCCTACTTAAAAAAAATTTTTTTAGGGACGCCTGGGGGCTCAGACTGTTAAGCACCTGCCTTCAGCTCAGGTCATGATGCCAGGGTCCTGGGATGCGCCTGCACTGGGCTCCCTGCTCAGCGGGGAGCCTGCTTCTCCCTCTCTCTGCAAGTTCCCCCCCCCTCCCCCGCTCTCTCTCTCTCTCTGTCAAATAAATGAATAAACTCCTTCTAAAAAACCTTTTAAAAAGAGTAAAAACCCTGTGGGGCACCTGGGTGGCTCAGTGGGTTAAGCACCTGCCTTCAGCTCAGGTCATGATCCCAGTGTCCTGGATGGAGCCCCATATCCAGCTCCCTGCTCAGTGGGGAGACTGATTCTCACTTTGCCTCTCTCCTCCTCCCCCAAATAAATAAATATAATCTTTAAAAATAAATAAGTAAATAATAAATTAAAACCCTGTGAACTCTAAGAAGTAGAATGAATCCCAAGGGGTGAACCCCACATCCACCACTTCCAGGTAGTTGTTCTTGAAAAACTTACTTCCTTGCTTCCCCATCTATAAAGGGGGACAGTAATACTACTGACCTCATATTATTGTTGAGGGATGAAATGAGTTAATCTTACATAGAAAAGTGACTTGTAAAAAAATTTTTTTTTAAAAAGAAAGGTGACTTGTACAGAGTAAGTACTTTATAAATGACTGCTTCTGAGTTGCACTTCCAACTATTTCTGGAAAGGATTGGATTCTGAGCAGCACTTTTTGTTTTTTTGTTTGTTTGAGAGAGAGAGAGAGAGAGAGCACGAGTGCAGGGGGGGAGGGGCAGAGGGAGAGAGAATCTCAAGCAGCATTGAGCCTGATATGAGGCTCAAACTCATGACTCCAAGATCATGACCTGAGCTAACTAAAATCAAGAGCCAGATGCAGGGACACCTGGGTGGCTCAGCGTTTGAGTGCCTGCCTTCAGCCCAGGGCGTGATCCTGGAGTCCTGGGATTGAGTCCCACATCAGGCTCCCCAGGGAGCCTGCTTCTCCCTCTGCCTATGTCTCTGCCTCTCTCTGTGTCTCTCGTGAATAAATAAATAAAATCTTTAAAAAAGAGAGAGAGAGAGAGAGAGAGAGAGAGATGCTTAACCAACCAAGCCACCCAGGTCGCCCCTGTTTCTAATAAATTAATTGGCATTTGGATTGGATCTAGACATATTTTAAACTAATTAATAATATCCAACAGATATTTTGAATTGCTAATTTGAATAAATCATGTTGGAATAACAAAGTTTTCTTTACAGGTATAAATACAAATTTTTGGAACATGTTTCTGACATACTTACAGGGTACTTTAGCAAATCAAATATTTCCTTTAATAGGCATTTAAGTATGCACTATGCCCAATTGCCAATTTTTAAAACTCTACATGTAATATCTTTAAGACTAAACCACAAGATACATGTTTCCTGAAGAATTAGTGTCTGCAGTGAACCTTGGATATGACTGTATTGCAGACAGGCAGACAGGCTGGTTCCCAGAGTGCTCCTGAACACAGGAACCTGCATTTAACAGGGCTTGCTGCAGGCATTTTCATTCGTTCATCAGCTTTGTTTTCCATACACTATTGCCCACTCAGGCAGCCGCAGATAACATGTGTCCCCGGCTGCTGGTGGCCTGAGCTGATGGACAACCCTTAGAGACGTCTTGGGGTCAGGATGAAGACCTGAGATAAATGCCAGCTGTAGGTGCTCAATAAAGGCTGGTTCTCCTCTCTCTCTGACATCTGCCTGTTTTTTAAAAAAAAGATATTTATTTAGAGCAAGAGAGTGCACTACAAGGGAGGGGCAGAGACAGAGGGAGAGAATCTCAAGCAGACTCCCCACTGAGCATGGAGCCCAGTTTGGGGCTCAATCCCAGGACCCTGAAATCATGACCTAAGCTAAAACCTAGAGTCAGACACTTAACTGAGCCACCCAGGTGCCCCCTGACTTCTCCCTTTCTAATCTCAAATGTAGGGAGTGAGACTTTTTCAAACTTTAAGTGAACAAACTACCTCCTATTTCCTCAAAGGGGACAGGCTGAGGGCATAGACACGGTGGCAGATTTATCTATAGAGTCCACAGCTAATTCTCTTAATGCTCAGCCTGTCTACCTGCAACTCATTCACTCTTTTCCCTCTTCCCTACTTTCCCCAGGTCGAATGCCTGCTACACTCGATCATCCCTTTGTGTACAAAATAGAAAAAGGCACCTCCCAAGACCGGGCCCTTTCTGGTCTAGCAGTCAGAAAAGAGCACTCACTGGTTACAGATTTGAGACCCTACTTGCCCTCCTGGCCAAGCCCTTTGGTGCAAGACACAAAATGCAAAGCCACCCACAGCAGGCAATGTCACCGGGGGCTCCCTGAAGGCAGAAGCCAACGAGGAAGGCTGGGGCTAGCTTGGGGAGCCAGAAGTCTGCAGGTGAGACAAAGCCCGTGTGGATCACCATAGTGGCCCCCGGTCCCAAGTCACTCTCACCAACCCTCCCTCCATAGAAGCCATCACACATCTGACTCCACCAGTTGGGTGGGGAGACAGAGGTTCTTTCTCCCCACTGAAGAACCTTCCACAGACTTTTGGAATCTTTCATTTCAATTACAGTAAAATGGCACCTGGGTGGCTCAGTTGGTTAAGCCACCCAGGCACTCGGCTAGTTAAGCCCACTTTGGCCTCCATGCTGAGTGTGGAACCTACTTGAAAAAAAAGAAGATGTTGCAGTGTAAGTGTGAGGTCACATTTAAAATAACCAAGCCATGACTCAAGTCTTCTGGAGGTATAATCTTTCTGCAACTGCGAAGTCCAGTGGCTTTGCTGGTGGGATATACAAAACACTTGACACAGCCTGATAACTCCCGCCAACTCTCAGAATCCAACCGGTAAATAAACTCCATTGCAATTTGAGGAAAACCGTGACCATTTTTATTGACCCTTCATGCTGAAATGGTAAAGTATATTGTGGGGACACTGAAGCACGTCACTGAACAGACCATCAGCAAGAGGCAAGATTGCCCCTTCTGAGCCTCCTCTGCCCTCTGAGATTAGAATTTGGGGAGGACGCACTCGGAAATGATTTTTTTCCAGTAATGACAACGTTCAGCACCGCATAAGAAATGAAATTGAAGCATTGATCTTCTTCTTCAAGTATAGGATAGCTTCAATATTAAAATTAACATATAAATTTAGCATCCATCTTATTTCCAACTCACCTCTGCTGAGCAAATGCGCATATAAAGAATGAATGACTGAAACAGAACGCCCTGAAATCCAGCCCATTTTTCAAGTCTATCGGATCAAATGCAGGCAGTGCCTGTTTTCTGGGCACCCAACAAATGTTCCCAGGGCGTCCCCCTTTCCATCGCCTCCCACCAACCTAGCCCTAGAACAGCTTGGGGACCTTGGAAGATGAGTCCCTAAAGAGCAGACTCCATAATACATGACTGCTCCACTGTATACCACCTCCTGTGGTCCAATTTCTTTCTGTAAATCTGTAAATTTTAAATGTTCTCAGGTTCTTAGAGGCCTTTCAGCTGGGGCATCTTGGTGGCTCAGTGGATGAGCATCTGCCTTTGGCTCAGGGTGTGATCCCAGGGTCCTGGGATCGAGTTCTGCACTGGGCTCCCTGTTTGGAGCCTGCTTCTCCCTCTGCCTGTGTCTCTGCCTCTCTCTCTCTGTGTCTCTCATGAATAAATAAATAAAATCTTAAAAAGAAGAAGAAGCCTCCCAGCTAACTGCAACAGCCTGGCCCCAGGGTTCAGGACCACTGCCCCCCTCTCCCTGGTACCTGTCACCTCTCCAGTTGCCATGTTATTAATTTTGACCACTGCCATGTACCTGGCTGAGAAATGCCTTGCTTCTCAAAACATCAGTGCAACTACTTTGGTTTTTCCCCTCATCAAGGGCATTGATATTTCATCTGTAAGAATCACCTGTTAGAATGGCTCTTATCAAAAAGAGAAGAGGTAAAAAAAAAAAAAAAAAAAAAAGAGAGAGGGAGAGAAGAGGTACTAGGTGCTGGCAAAAATGAGGAGAAAGGGGAGCCCCTTCTGGGGTGCCTGGGTGGCTCAGTCGTTGGTTAAGCATCTGCCTTCAGCTCAGGTTGTGACCTCAGGGTCCTGGGATCGAGCCCTACACCAGGATCCCTGCTCAGCAGGGAGTCTGCTTCTCCCTCTTCCTCTGCTCCTTCCCCTGGCTTACATGTGCTCTTAGTCTCTCTCTCTTGCTCACTCTCTCAGATAAATAAATAACATCTCTAAAAAATAAATCGTTTAAAAAGGAAGCCCATGTGCAATATTGGTGAGAATGCAAACTGGTGCAGACTCTCTGGAAAACAGTGTGGAGGCTCCTCAAAAAACTAGGAACGGAACTACACTGTGATCCAGCAATGGCACCTGTGGGTATATATCTAAAGAAAATGAAACTGATATCTCAAAGAGACCTCTCCACCCATGCTCACTGGAGCATTATGCACAATACACGGAAGCCAAGACACGGAAACAACCTAAGTGCCCATCAACAGACCAGGAGATAAAGCAAATGTTACATACTAAGTGAAATAAGCCAGTCACCAAAAGGCAAGTACTGTGTGGTCTCACTTACACATGGAATCTAAAAAAAAGCAAAAGTCACAAAAACACAGTAGAATCGTGGTTGCCAAGGGATGGAGGGTGAGGGGCATGGGGAGAGGTTGCTCCAAGGATACAAACTCATAGATGTAAGATGAGTAAGTTCTTGATATCCAACGTACAGCATGGTGGCTAGAGTTCACAGTACTATATTGTATGCTTGGAAGTCACTAAGAGAACAGATCTAACGGTTCTCACCACAAAACAAAAACAAAAACAACAAAAAAAATAATCCTGTGAGGTGATGGATAACTAACCTTACTTGTGGAAATCATTTTGCAATATATACACCTATCAAACCGTCACCTCATGCCCCTTAAACTTACACAATGTTATATGTCGATTATATCTTAGCAAAACTGGCGGGAAGAGGGAGGGAACTACTGATGTTTCTTAAAACTTAAAGTTCCAGGGGTGCCTGGGTGGCTCAGTGGTTGAGCATCTGCCTTCGGCTCAGGGCATGATCCTGGGGTCCTGGGATCGAGTCCCACATCAGATTCCCTGCTGGGAGCCTGCTTCTCCCTCTGCCTGTGTCTCTGCCTCTCTCTCTCCGTGTCTCTCATGAACGAATAAATAAAATCTTTAAAAACAAAACTTAAAGCTCCAACTCCAGGGCAAAACCTATTTCCAGGTGTCACTAGTAAACTTGGAATCACGGCATAACCTTAAGGGAAGGTTAAGGAGACTGGGAAGTCTCAGGAGCTCTAAGTGGCACTCCCCCTGAGAGAAAGGGCAGCGCATCTATGCCTCTATCTGGTGCTTTGGCAATCAGAAGTTTCCAAAAACGGGCACTTCTGATCTCAAGTGTGTACTTGATTCAAACATCAACATTGCCACTAAGGTTCCTTGAGCTGTACATCTAGGGCAGGTGCTCACACGTGGAAGATTACTCTCGCCACAGAAAAGGCCATGGGAGGGGATCCCTGGGTGGCTCGGCAGTTTAGCGCCTGCCTTCAGCCCAGGGCGTGATCCTGGAGTCCCGGGATCGAGTCCCACATCGGGATCCTACATGGAGCCTGCTTCTCCCTCTGCCTGTGTCTCTGCCTCTCTCTCTCTCTCTGGGTCTCTCATGAATGAATGAATAAATAAATAAATAAATAAATAAAATTTTTTTTAAAGAAAAGGACATGGAAATGGAGGGCATAGGGATTTCAACCTATCTCAGCTCCTTTACTTAGCATGGATATAAGAAGAAAATCCAAGGATGTGATGTCCTCAACTCTTAGTGAGTTGAAGAATCACCCGGGGAGGATGATAAACATGCAGGTGCTGAGGCTCTCCGAGATTCTGAACTCAACAAGCAGGGCCCACAAATCTCAACTAGAAATGGAAGTGCTGGGGGGCATGGATCACGCTTGGAGACCAGATGCTATAGACCTTGGCTGACCTGCCCACACTCACTTTGTGGGTGAACACAGCATTTAAGACTAGCAGGCGGCAGGTCCTCACTAGAAGGAGAGATGCCCTGGTTTAACGTGGATTAACTTTCCTCAAGGCTGGCTTGACCAGGCTGCAAGTGTCCTGCCGAGCACCCGTGATTTTGTCTGTGTGACAGATGGGAATTTAGCCAGGAGTTGGTTGATTTTTTCCTCTTTTATGTGAAATAGTAACTGAGGGCCTGTGGCCTACATGGCAGAGGAGGATTTTCTCCGAGTGTTGAGCTAGAATTGAAGGACGGCAGAGGAAGCAAAACTGACCTCTGGGAGCAGGGCAAAGGATCTTAACGGATTTCTCCCATCTGACTCCTGACCACACCTACCCCACCAAACTAAGCATTTCTGGCTTCAGGAGATTATATTGAGGATCAAACATACCTGCACTAGCCTGTGAATTCACTGCCTTACATATGCACAGTTCCTGTTGCTGCTGGCCATTGTCAAAAGGAGTCAAGGACTCTGGTGATCTGTGCGGGTGAAGTCATGCTGTGAAGACACTGTATCTTAAGGAGAGTGTTGCTCAATCCCGGTCATTGAACCTGAAGCTGAAGACAGATTTCGCACCACCATTGGCTCACGGGGAACCTGTTACCACCGTTGCTTGTTACATAAATGCAGATAAGCTTTTGAGGTGAACATACCCTGGGAAATATACTTGTGCCTAGGGAGGCCCAGACATTAGCTCATCACCACAACAGAAAATGTCCCAGACATGGGTCTTTAGGATCAGGGGTCGTATTCGTTTCTTCGTCACTTCCTTGCTTTCTTCCTTTACAGATAGGCTAATGCTTAAATACAATCCGAACAATAAATAGTATTAACTTTAAAGCACCCTGGTATGTACCTATGTCCATGAAATACACATTAGCCCAACTAATATAAGGACCTTTTTCTAATCAAACATTCTCATTCCCACAGTGCCCTAGAGAAATAAAGAAATTTTAATTTTAAATGTCTTTTCTTTTTCCCCCCTCCTGGGACCCATTCAAGGGTGATTGGCAGCTGATAGGAGCGCCCCGTCTCCCAGTGGAGGGAATATCTCAGGCCAAGAGGATTTGTCCTTCTTCCTTCCAGGCTTATTCTAGCATCGGGAGCTCTTTCTGCATCCTCGTCATGCAGAGGCTTTTATTTATGTGCTTATTTACTTCCCTTCCGCCTTCCTAAGTTTATTGTCAGACTTAAGCAGTCGTCTTTGCTTTCATGCACTTGGAAGAATGGACACAGTAAGAGAAGTGGTTGGCAGGGGCACCACTGAACAGCATTGTTTGAAAACTCTCTTTTTAAAATATCTGAGCAAGAATGCAAAAGCTACTGAGCTTAATTAATAGCAGTAAGAGCTCTCATTTATCAAGGGCTTTCTCTCTGTCAGGTACGGTGCTAAGTACTTACATTGTAAACTGTTGCATCGTTACTTTATTCTTTAATGGGACTCTCCATTATCATCCCTGCTTGTCTTGGACCCGTAGACAGGTGCCTTGGACAACAGCAGACACAAAGCGTTCTCTGACATAGAATAGGCACTAAGTATCTGCCGAAGAATTAGATGAATGAGCAGAGGGACTGAACTGAACTCTGTTCTTTGCCAATAAATTCTCCATCTCCCTAAATGCAGCCCCCCAAACTTTGCCATCCCTATCTCTCACTGAATGTCCCATTTAACTGATACCTTGATTCCTGATCCATGCGCTGGTGAGTAGCTTTGACATCGAGTTTCTCTCTTTAGAGATCCTCTTTCCACAAGTAGAAATGACATAAACGAAGATCGTCTCCTTAGTTTATTTTTTTTTTCTAGAGTCCTCAGCATGCTACATTAACCTGACAAAGCTTAATCTTGTGTTCATTTCACAATACATTTCATGCAGTTCACAGCTGTGATTGGCTTTACATTGACATTATGCATGTTTCAATTCAGCCATGTGAAAAGAATAATTCTTAATGGGAGTTTGTCTCCGAAAACTGTCCAAGCTTAAATAAGCATGTGAGCGGTTCACTCTATTCTTAAGTGCAGTCTCTCTCTAAAACGCAGGAAGGATTTTTAGCGTAAGAATATAAGGTCCCTGTGTATCGTCCATTTGCAACCGAACCACTTGCTTTATTTAGGTTTTACAAATCCTGAGGCATCCTCTTTTACAAAAACCGCATTCAAGTATACTATTTTCTCGGACATTCCGGGTTGAGTTGAGGCAGGAGCAAAAGCTGACCTTCAGCTTTAGAGATCTCCCCCCACCCCCCACCTCCCACATCAATCTTCGGTGGCCCCGGCTTTCCCAAGACTATTCTTAGCATCAGACCCTCTTTTAACAATACACATTCAGCACTAAAGCCACAGAGCAGAGCTATTTGGCATTTCCCAATGAAGTGCAAGAAATTAAATAAGTTATGTTTTTATTGCTAAGGTATATAGCATGGAGCACAGTCACTTTGTCAAACAGAAGGAGAGAGGGTATGCACAGGAGGTGGCCTCTCTCCCCGCACAGGGGGAGGGCAGGGGGGGAGGGGGAGGAGGGGGGTTTCAAATGCACAGAAAAAAAAAAAAAAAAAAGGTCACCTGGTCACACCCCCCCAGCAGTGCGCTTTAGGAGGAAGTGTTGAGTATTCTAGAGTCTGAGGAGTCGGACCTCTCGTCATAGTCCTCCTCGGCGTAGAGCGGCTGCTTGGCCACGATGGGACAGCCGTCGTCGGGGAGCGAGATGCGGGGGTCCTCGGGGGCGCGCGCGGGCAGGACCGGGGAGCCCCGGAAGACGCCGGCGGAGTTGGCGGGGAAGGGGCCCACGTACTGGGACCTCAGCTGGTACTGCTGCTGCAAGGTCATGGTGTTCCACAGGGTCACGTCGTTGGGCAGAAAGGGGCTCGACTGGTTCCTGGCCAAGGTATTCCTCAGCATCAGCGGGTACCGGGGCGGCTGGGGGAAGGGGTGCTGCAGGGGCACGGCCAGCGGGCCGGGGACCACGTTGGCCGAGTCGGCCGAGAAGCGCAGCGTGTCCGGGACCCTGAAGGCCGAGCCCACGGACCACTTGGAGGACGAGAGCGGGTAGGAGCCCAGGCCGTGTTCGAAGAGGTGCCCGTTGGGGGGCAGCACCAGCGCCTCGGGCTCGGCCGCGGTCCGCTCGGAGGCCGCCGCCGCCGACGAGCGGCTGGACAGCAGGACCTCCACGGCGCCCACCAGGTCCCCCCCGCAGCCCTTGAGGATGAGCTCCAGCACCGCCGGCTTCTGGCCCGGGAAGATCTTCTTCAGCACCTCCAGGGGCGGCCGGTTGGCCTTGAGGCTGAAGGGCAGGGACACGGTCCCCGAGGGGCCCTCGATCAGCAGGTGGCTCTGCTCCGCGGCGCACCTGGGGCTGCCGGGCCGGCTCCCGGGGGGGCCCCCGCTCTTCGCGAGCGCGTAGCCGCCTTCGTCCACCGACACCACCTCGGGGCTCTCCGGGCCGAAGCAGCCCTTGCTTGGGGCCACGTCCGGGGAGCTCCTCTGGTCCGCCTCCTTGTCGCTGAAGCTCTCGGCGTTGTCGGCCGAGCCGCCGCCGTCCCCCAGCCGCTCCTCGGCCAGATCTGGAAAGCGGACAACAGCTGGGTTAATCCTTCCCCGGTGTGGGAGGGCGCGGGAAGAGGAACAGATGTGCTGGGGCCCGAGCCCCCCACCCCCACCCCCCACCCCACCCCACCCCACCCCACCCCCACCCCCAGGCCATTTGGAAGGAGGAATGCAAGCTGGTGGGTGCCAACACGCTGGAAGCCTGCTTTTCTTCTCTTTTTTCTTTCTTTCTTTCTTTCTTTTTTTTTTTTTTAAGCAAGGGCTACACCCAATGTGAGGCTTGAACTCATGACCCTGAGATCAAGAGTCGCAAGCTCTAGGGCTGAGCCAGCCAGGCGCCCCCCCCCCCCCCCCCCCCCCCCCGCCACCCCCACCGCCACACACACCTCCGTTCAGGAAGCTTTTTTAAGAAAAGAAATCCTAACCACCTCACTGGAGAACGGGGACGGAAAAAAAAAAGACTAAAAAAGATGTAGAAATTGGAGCAATTTCTCAGACAGAGCAGCTTGCCTCAAACACAGAACAGTGATGGGATACCTATAACCCTAAAGGATGTGGCTGTCAGGGCAGTAATGATCTAAATGAAGACGCTCTGTAGGTCTAGGGATTGACGCAGCCCAGGGAAGGCCAGAAAAATGAGCTCGGGTTTGTCTCCCGGCTCCTTTTCTGCACATGAGGTGCCTGGTGTCAACTAGGGACATCATCCCACGTAGGGACACCCTATATGGGTCGTGCACCCCATATATATATATATATATATATATATATATACACACACACACACACACACACACACACACATATCCATGGAAGAGAATTTTTATATCTTAAATCCATTTCCCAGAGGCAGATTTTGTGTTAAATATGCCTCGTGAACTAGTCCTATGTTTCATCAGGTTACCATGTACCATAGCTAATCAATAGAATTTCCAGAAAGAAGCCTCTATCCACTGAAATCTTTCTTGCACGGCCACTCGAGGGACTGACAGATTTGGTCTCCTGGAGCTTGCAGTAGAGGGCAAGCAAAACCAGCTGTGAATTCTCAATGGTGGGGCAGGTCGCAGGACAGGAAGGAAACGGCTGGAGAGATTTGTCAAACTGCGTCGGGGCATGATCCTTCAATGAAACAATGCGCCCATAACTCCGGGACCATGGGGGTGCAAGAGGTAAAAACGTTTCACAAACTGTTTTATTAGTGAGGTTCATGGAGAGGATTTAAAGATACCTTCTTGAATTATACCAAAAGAAAGGAAAAGCTTCCCAAATAAAGCAGAGATTTGCTGTGAACTAAACCAGCTGCAAATGTCACATTTTGACCTAACACATTACCCCCCCCCCCCAAGGGCTAGTATTACAGCGCGAAGCGGGCAGAAAGGAGTAGGTAAGACTGGTTTGCTTGCAGTAGGAAATGCCAACAGACTTTTATAATAAAAAGAACATATTCTTTATTAGCATGCTCTGTGCAAGGAGATTTTTATCCTTTTGAAAACATTGGCTGTCTCTACTCAAAGCCAGTGTAACTGATCTAAAGATGAAAATTATTAATGACCCAGTTGTCAGGTTGTAAACAATCGCTTTGCCTGTGTTTTCTGTGGCCCTTTCTGAATAGCTTCATTGTCACCTTCTCTGTGGGCACACCTGATTATATTTAGAAAGCCAGCCGGTGAAATTTCATCATAGCAGCTGCAAAAATCTATCTCCTCCAATTTGTTTTTGTTTATTTTAAAAGCCTTAAGACAAAGGCCCGTTTATGAACATTCTTCTAACGTGAGATTTATCTTCAATATAATGGGGAAATAAAACGTTGGTCCTCCACAAAGCAATAAATAAATACCTGCCAAGCAAAGACAAATACGTCTTAAAATATGTTTAAACTGTATCAGTGCAACTTTGAGCCATAAATCTGATACAAATTCACACTTATCCCAAGTTTGCAGATTAATAAGCCACTGCTTTTTCCAATACACAATGTAAGGTTTCTATGCGGGGATCATCTGTAGCCTGCACGTATCAAGCCAACTTTGCTTTCTAGAACAGCTCTGGGATGTGCACAAGACCTGTTTTGGTAAGAGAAACTTGACATCTCCCCTCCTGCAACCCCCTAGGACAGGGGACACAGATGCCCTGTCCTCTGAGTGAATGTGTATTTGTTCTTAAACCAAAAAAGGAAAAACAACACAGAAAAAGCTTCTACAGATTCCCATTCTAAGCAACTAGACCTACCTACATTCTGACTCATGACCCCATGCATACCTCTTGGCAGTTACTCTGTCACGAAACACTTGAAAATGAGTGGACACAGTGACAGTACGTTAGCTCAGCACTGATGTGAACACATAATTGGACTTGGGCCCCTGCTCAGTGGGGCTTGGGAACACAAGCCAAATACACTCCCCAGGGAAATAGAAAATAAAATTATGCTTTAAATACTGTGTATCTCTAAACAGGGTTTTTGAATTTAACTTTAGCTTTCCTTACCTATTATTTTCAGTATCAAGTATCTGTATGCCTGTAATATGCAAGATACTGAGAGAAACAGAAAAAAAGGAAGTGAAAAATACCAGGAAGTGTAAGACTAGCCCCTAATCTGTGGGACTTAGTATCTAGTTGGGCAGATAAGATGCATGGGGATGGAGAAAAGCAAACATAGCCAGAAAGAACTTGCTTTGTATCCAGGATGATACATACTGTACACAAATGTTCACAGTGGCATCCTCCGCAACAGACAAAAGGTGGGAGCAACCCAGGTGTCCCCAGTGGATAAATGGATAAATAAAATGTGATACACACATGCAATGGAATATTAGTCTCAAAATGTAATGAAATTCTGACCCCGGGTTATGATAGGGATGAACTCTAAAAATATGCTAAATGAAATAAGTCAGTCACAAGAGGACAAATACTCTGATTCCACTTATGTGAGGTTCCTAGAATAGACAAATTCACAGAGATTGAGAGTAGAAGGATCATTAACAGGATCTGGGAGGGAGGGGGAGAGGGACAGAATGGCACTTATCCTGTCACTGGTACAGGGGATTCAGATGATAAAAAAGTTCTGGAAATGGACAGTAGTGGTGGTAGCACAACATGGTGAATATTACTCAATGCCACTACATTGTACCCCTAAAAAAAGTTAAAATAGTA
Organism: Canis aureus; assembly: GCF_053574225.1. Lineage (NCBI taxonomy): Eukaryota > Metazoa > Chordata > Mammalia > Carnivora > Canidae > Canis > Canis aureus. The sequence continues at coordinate 90,508,745 of NC_135611.1, read as the reverse complement.
AATTTTATATTATGTATATTTTACCACAATAAAAAAAAAGATAAATATGACACACAGTACACAGCAATATAAGAGATGGTGAGATTTTTTTTTTCTTTTTGAAAGCAAGAGAAACTACTGGTTCTTCTACGAAATAAGTATATAAGTACAGCTAGGAAGCTCAAAACTTAGCTATTTTTTAATGAGTGAACCTAAAAGAGGCTTCCTATTTTAAAAAATAACTTTTCCCAGGGTGTGTGGCTGGCTCAGTCCAGGGAGTTTGTGACTCTTGATCTCCAGGTAGTGAGTTCAAGCCCCACATTAAACGTAGAGTTTACTTTAAAAAAAAAAAATCTTAAATAAAAAAAAAAGATAATTTTTCCCATGCCGGATGAGCTGCAAACACTGAACACATGTGTGGAAAATGTTTTAAGGTCTCTCAACAAACTCACTCTTCCACAGAACACTTCAGTCTCCAGAAGAAAGTGATTCAAAGCACAGAAGTTTAGCCAAAGGGAGCTAGAGAATGATGTCCCAGTTAATCTGACACATCTGCCATTACGAAAATGTAGTATTTTTTTTCCCCAAAATGGCAAAAGATATACAATCCTGAAGTACTGGATAGTGGATGACAAGACTATAAACCTGAAAATACAGAATTCTACTCTTGTGCCTATGTTCCTGTTCTGCAGAACAAGCCACAACAGAATCTTATATGGGGTGCCAGCTTGCTCACCAGCTGTGAACCCCCAGGACTGCAAGGGCCCCTGCCTTTCTGATTTCTTGTGCCACCCTGCTACGTGGCATGCCCAGAGCAGCACGTGCTTCTGGTAACTTCTCAGGGGGAGTGGTGATGGTGGTGGGCTGGGCTGTGCCCATTCATCCACACTGTCTTCTCAGGTTTCAGGGCAGTCGGCCTCTCCAGCTTGGGTGTCCAGGCGATGGCCAGATGGGAAAAAAAACAAAAAACAAAAAACAAAAACAAAACAAAACAACCTAACAGGGTGTCAGAGGAATGAAGTCTAAAAAGTAGAAAGTCAGGGTATCCCAACCAACTGGGCTCAGTGCTGCTGATACCGTGTTCAAAGGGAAGACCTAGACCTTGAAGGAAGCGGGGAGTGGGACACACCCAAGGCTTTTGTGCACCTGAGCCCCGCATAAAAGTCCTCCTACAGGCTGGTGGGTGAGCAAGATCCCTCTCAACGGCCAAGGCTGTTGGGGTTGCAAAGCTGGACAAGGCAAGACTAGCCTCTCACCTTGTGCCAGGAGTCCCTCCTCACCATCATAATTTCTGAAGGGCAGACTGCAGAGCCCCTGCAATTTTGTGGCACTATGGTATCTAGTATTGGATATACAGCTGTACCTACACTGGATGTATTGTAAATTGTTCTATAAATACAGACTTTCACGAGTAATTATAGAGGGTGGGTTTTGAGCTCAGTGATAAAGGGTAACTTAATAATGGGTGTTTCTTTACATCTCTAGGTTTTTTCCCCCCTAAATGAACTTTATGAAATGTTCGTGTTGGTTTAAAACACAAAGGCCTTTCTAGATACAGAAATGTGACACTGCCAACCAACAAAATGAAAAGGGAAATAGTCCCCGAACACTTGACCCTCTTTCTCCTCGAACCTAACACCCTAATTCCTAGGACATAGACAGTAAGAATATACTCCAGCTGATAACATTTTTACCCCTAGCATCTGGGTGCAGGAAGCCATGCCTACTAGTCAAAAAAGTAGAAAGACACAAATTTCATTTGATATTCCAAGTCACCTATTGGAAGTGATACAATCTGCTGTTTCTAAGGCTTAAACAGACAGGTATTTTTAAAAAGTCTTACTACTCACTCTTCAAATTCATATTTTTCGTGATATAGACATGCTCCTAGCCACCCCTGAGCTAAACCCTTCACTCGGGTCAAAATATGTAAAAGAAGTAGATATTCAATTAAGAAGGAAATTTTTTCTATCAATAATATGCTACCAACTTCAAAAAAATACATAAGCCTTAAGATAGCTACAAGACCTTTTTTTTTATCCCCTTTTGCTACAGACTTTAGGGAAAGAAACTGAACACTCACACAAAAGTGACTTCCAATCTAAAACTACAGTTTGTGGAGCGCCTGAGTGGCTCAGTGGTTGAGCATCTGCCTTCAGCTCAGGTCATGATCAGGTCCTGGGATGGAGTCTCACATTGGACTCCCCACAGGGAGCCTGCTTCTCCCTCTGCCTATGTCTCTGCCTCTCTCTTTGCGTCTCTCATGAATAAATAAAAAATCTTTAAAATTAAATAAAACTATGGTTTGCAAAATCTTTCCTCCTTTAGAGGACTTTTTAAATATGAAAATGTAGTTATATATATATATACACATTTTAAAGACCTAGGGATCCCTGGGTGGCGCAGCGGTTTGGTGCCAGCCTTTGGCCCAGGGCGGGATCCTGGAGACTCTGGATCGAATCCCACGTCGGGCTCCCGGTGCATGGAGCCTGCTTCTCCCTCTGCCTGTGTCTCTGCCTCTTTCTCTCTCTCTCTCTCTGTGACTATCATAAATAAATTTAAAAAAATTAAAAAAAAATAAAGACCTAGGTATTCATTTCAAATAGTTTGGTAAGCCAACCACACATGTGAAATAAACACAAAAATGGAGACTCTTTCAGGCTTAAATGTGGTGGGTTTTTTCCATTCTATCCCATTATACCTACAAAAATATTATATTGAATGAAAACACAAAAACATTGGCATAGAGAGGAACATTTCCTAGAACAAAAGTCACTGGACTTTTTTTTCTTTTGAAATCATGTCATTTTGGGACGTGGATTGTATGGCCTCTTATGCTGACTTGAGCTTTAGGGGACACACCTCTGAGTGTACCCTGATGAGTGGTTTTCTAAGCACCCAAATCTTAAAGCAATGACAGGGAAAAAGCCCAGGCAGGACCTGGTGCTTCTAGAAGAGACCAATGGCCAGTCAGAACGCTAACAGGAGACACACGTTTTTACATTTCTGTTATCTTTATCTCACACTAGAAGTGCTGAATCATAAAAAAACAAAAAACAACAACAACAACAAAACCAAAACCTGAGTGGCTGAAAATCTAAAGTACAGCAGGAAATGAGTATCAGTGGAAAATCTTTTTCTTTCTGAGTTGGTGAGGGTTGGGGGAGGACCTGTGAAGAGTACAAATCGTCACGCTTTGCTTTTTAAAAAATCATTAACATAATATAATAACATAACATAATCATTAATAATATATGGAGGAATCAGGATGGTTCCTTGGGATCAACATCTGGGGGGAACACTGCTATAGAAAGAGCAGAACTTAAGAAAATAAAACTTGCAATGGTGGACTTCGTACATCCTGCAAAAATTGAGTTTTGACCCCTTCAGTGACTCAGGAACGCTTTTCAAGAAGCAGGAGAAAAATCATCTATAAATCCACATGTTCATTGGGAACTGACAGAAATGCAGCTCTCTATTCATCTGTTTAACAGAAACCCTTAAGTCTCTCACCATGCCCCCAGCACTTATTAGGTAAGATTACACAGAGCTGATCAAAACATTGCCTCTTGGTCACTGAGAGGCTTGCAGTTTAACTAGTCTTCTGCAAAATTTTTCCACGTTATCCGTGCGGTTGGTCATATTTTACATTAAAACACAGCAAATCACCTCGAGGGCCAGCCGCTGGGCAGGCTAAGGTGTATTCATAGGGTTCACGCTGTTGTAAACATTGGCACGTAGAGACAATGGTTGCAACAAATACTCATATTGAACTAACAGAAGTAATAAGCGGTGAGAGCAGAACACCAATCCCAGCTCCGTAAAACGTACGCCTGCCTGGTCACTGGAAGCAGAAACAGGGATGAGAGATTCAGTAAAGAACTGACCCGTTCTGAATGTTCGGTTTTCCACAATACTGTTAATTTCGGTATTGTAATACTGTTAATTCAGTTGACTGTGCTTGTTTTTTAATAGCTGTTTAATTAGAAAATAAAATGGAAAAAAAACCCACCAAGTTTTTTCGTTTTAGCTTCTTTAGAGAAGAGACAAGGGGGTGACTCACTAGCCTGTAGGACGCTGGAGAGTGACATGACCTAATCCCAAGGTGATGGACCTGGGAGGACCAGTTGTTCTACTACTTGGGCCCTGATCTCTGCCACGAGCTCCCATGCGTCCCTCACTTCCAGGCCCACTGTGCCATTAGGGCCACGCGGGACTAGACATGAAAATCCAGAGATCAGAGGAGCCAGAACAGGTTAAAAAGCCAAAGAAAGGAGGAAAACAAGAGGGGAGGCAGAGGGGATGGAGAGGGAGAGGGGAGAAAGGGAGGCAGGCAAATAGATTAGGAGCTCCATCCTCTTCTGTCAGGAAGAAGTGCAACATTTCCAGAACGGGGCTCCAAGTCCTCCAGGGACATTGATTTATGAAGATTTACTCACTTTCTCTCTGTAAAGCTGTTAGCAGAAAGTGCTGACTGGCCACAGCAAAGAATTTCTCATCAATGCTCTTTGATTGTATTTTGCAAACAAAATGCCTGTTGCTTGGTAACATTTCACTTGAGCCTGACCTTCCCCGAAAGTTATTGCTATCAGATTCGATTTACACTGTCCTCCTGTGATTACTGTAATCTTTTAAACCCGGGAGTTCATCCATCAGGGAAAAGAAAAGTTGGTTGTGTAAGTCGAGAGCACAGCTATCCACCAGATTTATAACCCAGAGGAGTGTGTTGGGGGGGGGGGGCTCGTTCTCGGATGGCAGTGGGCCTGTGGTGGCCAGACATGAGGGGATAACACCCTTTTTTCCTGTCAGCCCTGTCCTCGGCACCACAAGAGGATCACCAGAGGCTCCCCAGAAAGAAAGAGAAGCTGGTGGATGCCCCGGAAGACCCCCACACTGAGGGGCGACTGGCGCTGGGTGGGGACTGCCTAGGCCCAGGGTGGCCAGATAGGATGCCAGGACACCCATTTACATTCGAACTTCAGATGAATAACGAAAAGCTTTTTAGTTGCAGTATGCACCCTGGATTATATTTTTTAAAGATTTAATTTATTTATTCATGAGAGACACAGAGAGGCAGAGACATAGGGGGAGAAGCAGGCTCCCTGCAGGGACCTCGATAAGGGACTGGTCCCAGGACCTGATCATAACCTGAGCCCAAGGCAGATGCTCAACCACTGAGCCACCCAGGTGCTCAAACCATGCAATATTTGACATCCTTTTTTTTTTTTTTTTTGGCTATTTGCACATTTTTTGTGCTAAATCTGGCAACACACCGAAGCTGAAGCTCCGGAGGCAAGGAGGCAGCAGGGAGGGAGCAGGAAGGGCATGGGGGGCTGCGGGCTCCTGGGCCCTGTAGTGCAACCCCCAGAGTGAGCCAGGAGGGAGCCTGTAGCACCCGAGCCTATGCCTATGAGCTAGCTGGCCGTGTGCGCCTGTCCTAGGGCCCCGCTGCCCCCCCTCCATGATGGCCCGCCCCTGTCCCCCTCCGGACCCTGCCCAAGCCCTCTGCCTGCACCACCTGAGCTGCGCCATGGTTTGGAAGAGACCATGACTTCAGGACCTCAGGACGGTTTGCTCCTCTGCATTTGGTTGGTTTTGTGTTTCCAAGCGCAACTGAAAGCAGGTTCCTTGCCCCAAATCAAGGTGTCTTAAATAACCAGATCCCATCTTTAAAATTTGTAAACCCATTTCATGAATGACTTTGAAGTCTTTCCCGCTTTTTCGTTTGCTTCTGTCCTATCATCACCAGGATTTCCCATTACGGCCTGGACTGGTGATCCCGTAACAATCATGGTACTAGCAGGTGCATCTGTCTCTTTAAATAATAATAATAATAAGTAAAAGTACATTACTTAGGAAGCAGATGGGACAGGACCCAATCAAGCTGGAGCAAAAAAGCACAGAGCTGGCATTAGGTTGCTAAGACGGGCGGAGCAGGAGGTAAAACTAAATAGTTTTCCATAATCACCTGACTTCTCCCCTGCCCTATAGGTCTCTTGTTTGCTCCTTTCCAGGAGACCCACTCGTGAAGGGAGCTCCTGCTTTCCTATCTGATCCTCTTCTTCTGTCCTAACCAAATACGCTGGTTTTTTTAAATTTCTTTTTCCTTTAAGAACATTTGAAGGAACTTGTGTACCTATTCATTTTGTAGACAAATGTAGGAAGTATCTATAGCCACAGGTCTTTCCTTGCACAGCTCTAGGGGACCCAGGACACTCTCCTGGAGCGAAAAGCTGGCCGTGGGGGAAGGGATGAGAACACAGGTATGTAACTTTAGCTTCTCACCTTGGTCCTGACCCTTAACTTTCCTCAGCTCTAGAGCTTACGTCCTGAAAGTCTGGCTTGGCTGGTTGAAGCTGCTGACTCAGATACAGTAAGATCTGAAAGAAGCTGACACTTCCCAGGCTATTTTCATGGGGGGAGGCAGGAGGGTGAAGAGGCTGAAGAGGGAATTTAGGAGAGTAAGTGAGTCAATGCTACAAAGAAGCTAAAATTAGAATCTCAGGCTCAATCAAAATTTATTACTATGAGGCCGTTCATAGACGAACATCAAGACGAACAGCAAGAGAAATGTACACCCAGAAGGAAAAAAGAACGCTCCAATACAGAACTAGAATTAATAACATTAGACTATGAAAAATTCTCCTTCAAGCCACTGCCACCTTGGAAAGGATGCTCAGCGAGCTTACTACACTTTTGGGTTAAAATCACCCTCATTCCTTTAAAGAATCTGAAGCAGATTTTTAGAGATTTCTTTCAGCAACAGAACTCAATTTTGGTGTTAACGTGTCACTCCCCTAACAGGGTGTTTTTCTTCCAGCAGTGTCCAAGAAACATACCCTTCTCTGGGGCAAGTGGTTTTTCTCAAGGATTTCTGGAGAGGTAAAAGGACTCCTGAGTTTCTGCACCTGTGTTTGTATCCAACAACAAAAAGGCATATGTCTCCATAGCTATGTACAAAAGAGGCCCTTTGCAAAAAGAACCAATGGCATTTTTGACATAGATCTCACAGACAAATCTGTAGAATGTGCCAGCAGGTATTTAGATTCCTAATGGTCTGTGAGCTTACGGTACATGTGGACCTACTATTCAAATAGAGCTTTACTTCTCTAAACATAGTGATCTATTTGTCCAGGATGGCATGTTACATACGTTCCCAAAACAACTGCAAAAAGGCATAATACAGACAGTAACTGGGATTCACATCTAGACAGTTTTCCCTAACTTAAACTCAAAAGAAGCTTTCTCCATATAAAGCATTGCATAGAACCGATCCCCTTGTAAGCTTGCCTTCCTAATGGGAAATAATTATCTCTTCTTTTTCTCTCTCCTCCCACCTTTGGATTGGTGATTGGCTTTTTCCCCTTAAAGAATGGAATTATGGGGTCGAACCAATGGAAAGAAGAGAACAAAAGTTATATAAATGAATATGCATAGTATGCAGCCTGAAGAATTGGAAACTAGGCTTTTTGGTCTCTGAGGGCTCAGTGCTCCAAAGCCACCACTCTGACCCCTCCTCGTGGTAAATCCTAGTCTCCTTTTCAATCCCTTGTTTTTCAATTTGGAAGGCTCAGGCGATCCCTGAATAATTGGTTTGGAGTCAGAGAGCACGCACCAGGTCTGGTTTGTCCAGTTGAAATCTGCCTCCCTCTTATATTCCCCCAAGGCGTGCTACCGCAGCTGCTACCCCGCCTTCCTTCCGGCTCCCACTACCCCCTCCTCCCCTGGTTGTTTGGGTTTTGCGACTCTTTAGAAACTTGAACTTTGGCTATCCCAAAGACTGGTTTGAAGACTGAAGAGCACAGAATGTGAAAGAATGCCCTCTTGGACAAAGACTCCAGAACCCAATGCCCTTGGGGCGCTGCTGGGCAGATGGGCCACTGCAAAATGCTACTACCCTTGGCCTACGCAGACTCCTGCTCTGATGTTGGGGAAATGAAGACAGAGAAACTGGAAATGCAAAGGCTAAGGAAAGCTAGTGGCAGGGATCAACTTCTAGAACTGAGACACAACTCTCCTAGTTACTCATCTCAACTTAAAGGAGAAAGCAGAAAGAATTTTCTTGAATCTTCTTTCTCCCCGCCTCCCATTTCTCTATGGCAAATCTACACATACAAAGAGATGAGAGGGACAAAAGATTGACGGGGCATGTGTGTGTGCGTTGGGGGGGCAGGTGCTCATTACTCACAGATATGCTTATACCCTACTTTGGATTAAAGAGCCACAAAATCCATGTTCAGCAAGCTGTCCTCTGCCATAAAACGCCCAGGCCTACTCTTCACGTAAGATGTAAGAGCTTCAGACCTGCAGAGCATAACTGAGCAATAGGACAGCCGACCTGTGCCATCCATGCTTCCTGTCCACTCACTCGTGAGTCTGCATTTCCCCAGCTCCATACAGCAGTCCAGTGCTCCCCGAAAGCATCTTTCCAAAAGCCAGGGTTAATGTCTTTTTTTGGGGGGGGGGTGGAGAGGAGTGGTGTAGGCAGAAGCTCTATCACAGTTCTACCTACAGGAGGGCTCTGGGCCTTCCAGGGTCTTCCTTTCCCAAAATTTTAGCAGCGCTTCTCTCCCCCTTCCTGGGCAGATGGGGCTTTTTTGCTTTGTACATCTGCCCCAGCCCAAGGGAAACACCAAACACACATCTACTGAATCCCAGCAGCCAAAAATCAAAGGAGCACTTGGGCTGGGTAGGATGACAAGCTAGAGATTCCCCAGGAGGAAAGAGACTCAACCTGGGTCTGCAGGCCTGGGGAGAAAGCAGATGATGGAAGCTGGGAGGTGGGGTGTGGGAATACAGGCACCTCCAAGACTCTGGGCAGACCCACCCTCTCTACACAGCCCAGCAGAGGAGGAAGGGAAGGGGCGGTGAGAGCGCCTTTGCTCTTAGCAGCAACAGGCCCACCACACCTGCCTGGAATCAGAAAGGGCTGGGCAGAGGTGTCCTCCGCCGCCATAGGTCAAGTTTTATTTGTTTTTCTTTAAACCACAGAGACAACCGAGGACGCCTGAGGAACGGTGGTAAACCATCTGGGCAGCTCTGCAAGCTCCGGGTGCGGGTGCGCCAGAGTCCGGCCGCCACCGGTTCAGGAAGCTTTCTGGCCCTTTTCAATGAGGCTGCTACATGGGGCTTCCTTCAGATCGCAAGAAGCTGGAAGCCACAGCGCGTTACTAGAAAGGCTTCTGGGTCACTCGAAGTCCCCGGCCCGCGAAGCACGCCCGGCTCGGACTCGGCCAAGCCTTGGCCTGCCCATTTACCTGCGCCCACCTGTCCCAGCCTCCAAAGGCGAGGCCCTCGATGCTCGCAGCCTGGGAAGCCTGGCCTCGCCGTGGGGTGTGCGCCCGCGTGGGTTTTAACTTGGTCCCGCTTCGACCTCTTTATGTGCCGGCCGAGGCGACCACGTCCCCCCTTTTTACCTGGGGAGCCCGGCTTCCACCGGCTCGGGGTCCGGACCGCAGGCCGGCCTGCGCCCGGAGAGTGGGGACCGGCTCGGCGGGGTGGGGCGAAGGCCCGAGCACCTCCTCCGGTAACTGGAAGTAAACTGCGAAGTTTCCTCCCGCGCGGCGCCGGCGCCCGCGCCCGCGCCCGCTCCCGCCCGGCGGCTCTTACCTGGCTTGGCGAGGGGCGCCTGCAACGCCCCGGGCTGCGGCTCCGAGGCCCAGCGCAGCGCGGCGGCGGCGGCCAAGTCCGCGGCGGGCCGGGGCGGCGGCGGCTGGGACGGCTGCGAGGTCTGCGGCGGCGGCGGGGCGGCGGCGGCGTCCCCCGGCGGCGGGGCTCCCGGCAGGGCGCGCAGCGAGTCCGGGATGAGGCTCTCGAGGCTCTCGTTGGCCTGCTGCCGGCGCAGCGCCACCTGCGCGGCCATGACCCGCTGCCGCTCGATGATGAGGATGCACTTCTCGCAGGTGCAGTCCTTGAAGCGGCAGTAGCGCTTGTGGCCCTTGAGCCAGGACAGCACGCCGTGGTTGCGGCAGCGCGCACACTTGGGCGTGCGCTGCAAGGGCGCCCGCGGCGGCTGCGACACCGGGCCGCCCATGTACAGGTAGGGGGAGCCGTAGCCGTTCATGTCCGGGACTCCGGGAAGGGCGGGCGCGAGGGCGGGCGCGAGGGCGCCGGCCGGCGGGGCAGGGAGGCCGGCCCCGGGGCGGCCCGCGGGCGGCGCGGTCCTCGGTCCCGCAGCCCCGGCGGCCGCGTGCGCTCCGGGGCGGCGGGAGGCGCGGCTGCGGTCGTCCCGGGCCCCGCGGCTGCTCGGCGATCCCGCCAGCGGCGGCCTCGGCCCGCACGTCCCCCCCGGCCGCCGGGGCGCTGCGGCGGCTGCGGAGAGCCGGCGAGAGCTGGGTTGAGGTCTGAGCAGCGCGTCTGCAGCTCCCGCGCGCGCCGGCCGGCCCGGCACCTCCTCCGCCGCCGCCCTCCCCCACCCCTCCTCCCTCCCTCCGCCACCCCACCCCCACCCCCACCCCACCCCACCCCACCCCCGGGGTCCCGAGCTCCTGGCACTCCCCGCTCCCCGCCTTCCTCCTTCCCGCCCGCGCCCCCGGCGTCCCTGCACTTCACCTTCCTCGCCACCTGCCGCCAGGCCACTCGGGCGGGGGGCGCTCACGGCCCCCGGCTCCGAGCTCCCCACGCTTTGCCCGACTGCGGCGCTCCGGGGACGCGGCGGGGCACTCGGGGCGGGGACGAGGAGGACCGGCGGGGGCGAGGCGGGGTGCCCGGAGGCCAGTGAGGTGGCCGCTCCCCTCGCCCCTTCCCCTCCCCGCCGGCCGGATTTGGCGGCTCCGAGCCCGAGGCCGCTTCCATCCTCACCCCCGGCGGCGGAGAGGGCTCCGCGCGACCCGGAGCCTCCCGGAGCGCTCGGGGGCACTCGGGACTCGGCCGGAGCCGCGAAGCCTTTTAAATGGGGGCGAGCCAGGCCCTGCGGCCACTGGCAGGTGGATTGGGGTTAGGCCGGTGGAATTGGTCAGGAAATTTTGGCTTTCCTGAGTCCCTCTGGCAACAATTTTTTTTTTCTTTTGCTGCTGTAGAATAAAATAAATGTTTATGAAAACCTGCTGGCTCAAGGATGACAATCCATTTTGCAGGCTATTTCAAAGGGGAAAACAGGCCTTCCCCCACCCCCCCCAAACCCTGGCGTTGATTTTGTTGCTCTACCCTCCTCTTGTTTTATTTCTGTCCCGGAAGGCCAAAGGCCGGGAAGTGCTCTTATGGAGGATCTGTTCAAGTGCACAGCCTAAACTTTCTGACAGCTGTCGCAGGAGCCACGTTAGCGCCCCACAAGTTATGGGATGTGATGGTCTCCCCTCTGCCCTGCCCCACAGCCATGGTTACCATCAAACCGAGGTCTGGAGTCATCCAGTTCAAATTCCCACAGACTCAGTGACTGAGTTATGGATAAGGGATGGGGCCATCTGCCCCCCACTCCGCCCAGCCCCCGCGTCTTTGGGTAGGGGGGCAAGAGCGCCCTTGCACAGGATGACAGCATCACACTTTGTTTAAACTGTTATCCGCTTGTCTCTAATCTATGAGTACTAGTTTGGCCTCATGCAGACCACCGCTAGAAATGCACAGGGAAGATTAAGCAAACACACACACACACACACACACACACACCACCGCTGGAAAACAAAGAAACAAACGAAAACAGGAGGATACTGGGTAGCACCACAGTTCAGTGCAAAGCGGGGGAGATGGGAACCTTCGTTAGGGAGGCTCCTGAGAGAACTCTGAACTCATCTCCCTGAGGTCTGAGCAAGTCGAAGTCAAGATGAATCCGCAGCAGTGGCCAACCCTTTGGCTGCACTGCGCCCCTCGTCCCCTCGGGGAGGCCTTTTTCTCTCTGCACTGCCCTGAAAGCAAACAAGCAACAGGAAACGTCCTTCTGTGTTTGCTGTGAATTCAAGGAGAATGTCGCCAGGCATTCTGGCGGCCAACTCTCCACCCCAAAGGTGATTGGAGAAGGGAGGAGGATTGAAAAAGTTACCCGGTTGTGTGCATTTCCCTCGAAGCCTATAGCTGACCCCCTTTGCAGACTAGTCAAGGAGTTGGGGATTGATGGATGCTGGCTTGGGGGGGCGGAGTAGCATGCGTTAGTGTTAGCCTTGGGAGGCCTCCCCCTAAGCTGCAAGGGCACCCACCCTTCCAGCACCTCTCGTCCCTTATCCCTTCACTCCCATCTCCCAACCTTATCTAGGAAAACCCTAAAACACTACAGCTGGAAGGAACTTCATAAGCTCTGGGGACTGGATGCTAAGGTCACTGGGACCCCTGGGGGCCAGAGGCTAGGAAATGCGAGTTGTTGGTGAGTCCCTTCACGTAAAGAGACACAAGGAGCAAGGGGCGTCTAGAATGACACTGAATCTTGCGGAAGCCTCTGGACCTCTTGGGAATGCAAAGACTTTAGACTTTTTTCAGACACGCATCTCCCAATCTTCTCCAAATGGTCAGGAAAACTAGAGGGTATAAGTAAATCAGGAGTAAAAGATTTTTTAAAGGACAAGAAGAGCTCTCAAAACAGGTTTGGGGTGGTGGGGGCGGCATTCCCACCCCCAAGACGACCTCCTTTCCTCCCTCAGTCACCTAGCCACCCTATCCCTTTGCCACTCAAACAGTCTGGCATTATTTGGTCCGGGGCCCCGTTTCACTCCACTGCACATCGGGGGCTGAGATCTAAATACTCATTTGATATAGCGCAATAATCCTTTTCTCATATTTGATGGGAATGTTTTCCATATCCCAGTATTTGACAACATCTCCCTATAGGAACAGGTTTGTATTTATGTTGGTAAAATGTCCCCTGCCTCAAAGTCTATTGTAACCCAACACCTGACAACCCCGAGTCCCATTTCTGTTTGCAGAAAGGGTTTATTCAAGCACATAATGGGATCCCAGCAGAAAGCCTTTCAGAACAAGGGGCTATGGTAAACTTCACCACATGAACTCCGTTTCCAGGGCTATTAAGCTTTTAATTGGAAAATAGCAGAGGAAATTTCAAGGTGACTATAACGTGTTAGCAGTTAGTGTGGAGAAGAAAAGCCCAAGCGGGAATGAATGTAGAAAGCATATGGTCCGAATCACGTTTAGGAGGAGCGGCCTGTTCTACTAAGTCCCCGCCACTTAGGCACTTCTGGGAAAAATCATCAAAGACATTGGAAAGGGAGCGAGGAGGATTACAAGTTAATGTAACCTCGCTAGATTGGATCCACTCACGTTCTGCGCTGGGTGGTGCGTGCGCTCAGGCCACAATTAACTAGGTAAAATTGTGACAGGTTATTAACAGCGAAAGCGTGAAAGATAATGGGCGTATGTCGTCGTCTTTCTCTTGGCGCACAATCTCGTGGTGCGTGCATATTTAAAAGCTGGGAGTGCAGATGCCCTCGCTGAGAAGCCGAGGATGTTCTGACTCCAACCCCAGGAGTCCTGGTAGATGTTCCTCACCGCAAAAAAAACAAAAACACAAACACACACACACACAAAAACCCCACTTAATCAAAAGGACAGTTTCACATTGTCCGGGATGTAGAATGCAGCAGGAAATTTTCTGCTTTGCTGGATTCTCATGGAGGGGGAGGTCAGGGTTCCCATTTTCCGTTTTAATCGCCACCACGGTGACGTTGGAGACCAGGGCGTGCAGAAAGCCCCGAGAATGCAGGAAAATGAGCTCCCACTCCCGCCCCCACCCCCGCCCGCGCGTGAACCTCTCGGCTCTCATCCCGTCCGCGCCTCTAGGCATTGCTGCTCTTTGGCCAGCTTCGAATTCAAAGTGGGGAACGAATGTCCGGTGAGGCGGTGGGGCAACCCGCAATCGGTTTCTTGAGGTGACAATAATGCCCTTGTTCTCCCTCATTTAATTGGGGAAGGACTCCTGCGCACGGCCCACAGCATCCCCGTAGCCGGCCCGGCCGGCGGGCGCCGCGCACAGGACACAGGCCGCGTGCGGCCGGGGGTGGGGTTGGGGGGGGCGAAGGAGCTCGTCCCGCGGGCCGGGAGACGCGACTGAGCAGAAGGCTGGGCCAGGGCGGGCCTGTCCCCACGCCAGGTTGGCAGTGGGCGACCCGAGCTACTTAAGGGCCTAGGCCTTCTTACGTAAACGCGGTGTAGACCAGCCCGCGAGCCCCGCGTAGACTGTGCAGGTGGCGCTGCTCGCTCGAACCCTCGGAATCAGGGGCTCCTGCCTGGGCACGAGCGCTCCCACTCGTGCACAGGCCTCAGACCCAGCGCCTACACCAGGCCGCCCTCCCCCATCCTTCGGGGTGGGGGTGAGGAGGGGTGGGAGGTGTCGCCCCAGCTTTGCTTCATCCGAGGGGCCCGCTGAGCACCGACCTCTGCCTCGCGCTTCGCAGGGCGAAGTGGAAAAGCGCGTCCTCGCTGCGCTGCCCACGGGGCCCGGCCCGCGGCCGCTCCCCCTGGAGGCCCGGGGCGCGCGCAGGGGCTGGGGCTCCCGGACCCCGCCCGGCAGCAGGGACAGCAGGGAGCCGGGTCGGCTGGGGGCAGCGCAAACCCCAGCAGCTTTCTGAGCGAAGGGGAAACACCAGGCGCTCTCCCAAGTGGGAGCAGCGCGGACCTCGGAGCACTTAGGAGATCGGGTTTCCCCTGCGACGTTAACCTTCAAAACAGAACTAAAAGGACGAGGAAATCTTCTCAACTGCTCTGGGCAACCCTGGGGGACACAGGGAAACTGTCTCCAGGCCGGAGCTCGCTCTCGCGGCGTCGGTGCAGCGCCTCCCCCGAGCCAGCCGCGCTTCCAGGACGCTCTCCTCCTCCTCCTCCACCCCCGCCCCGCCGGCCCTCTCGGAACAAAGCCGCGCTGCAGAGGGGGCGGGCGGCTGTGCGGGGTCCCGGGAAAGGCGCCCCAGCCCGGTTCTGGGGCCCGGGGCCGGCCGCGAGCTCCACGCACGGAAGCCTGGGTGGGGCGGGAGCGCGATGCCCTCCTGGGGCGCCCCACGCCCGGGACCCAGGCCCAGACCCCGACTCCCGCCCCGCTCGGAGCCGCGGGGGAGGGGCGACTTCCGGAGCTCCGGGCCCCGCCCCAGCCCCCCGCGCCCCGCGCCCCGCCCCCGGCCCTGCTCGCCCCGCCCCCGGCCCTGCTCGCCCCGCCCACCTCCCGGGGCCGCGGCGGCCCGCTCCCAACTGCTGCAAAGTTTGCGGGTGGCTCGGGGCTGCCGGGCGGAGGGACCCGGGCGCGGTAGGGGCCGAGGGGGGCGCGGGGAGCAGGCTCTTCCCGGGGCGAGGCGGGCGAGCGGCCGGCGTGCGGGGGCTCAGGCCTTGCCCGCTCGTGTGCCCGCAGAGGAGGGCGAAGGCCCGGCGCCGGGGTCCGGGCCGCTTGTCGCTAAGGCGGCCGCCGGGCAGGGCCGAGAACAATCCCTCTGCTTCCACCCGCTGCCCTCGGGTGTTTCTGGGAGACGCGTGGCGCTTTCCATCCAGCGCTCTGAATACCACTTGATGCAAAACGTCAAAAAGCGGTGCAGGGTGTGTGCGCGCGTGAAACCGGTTGGGCACCCAAGTTCACGCCAAGCGGAGGGCGTCGGTGGTCACGCGTGCGCGGCGGCCAGGTGTCCACGGGGTGCACGGGGGGCAGCGGCCACGGCGCGCAGGTCCGCCTCGCTCTCCTGGCGGGAATCGCGGTTTCGTGCGTGAGTGTCGGCGGGAGCCCCTGCCGCGGGTCCCGCAGTGGCGGTGGCAGCGAGGAAGCAGGGTCACCACGGTCGCCCTGGGCCTCTCCGGAAGCTTTCCCTGACCCCCTAGTTCCGCGGCGCGGGGTCCGCAGCTCATTAGTAGCAGGACTGCAAGGGACACCCGAGGGGGGGCGCCGGCCGCGCGGCAGCCGCAGGTGCTGGGAGGACAGACGCCTGCAGCCCCCGCAGGAGCTCGACGCGGCTCAGGGGAAAGGCACGCGTTTTTTGGGGGGGGGCCACCGCCCCACGTCTCGTGGTGGCAGCTTGCCCAGCGTCCCGGAGGGTAGGCTTGGTGAGCCTACCTCAGTTTCCCCGTTGGAGCTGCAGAAAAGGCTCAGGGCTGTCCCCTCCGACTGCCAGACGTGCAGGGGACGCCCGACACCTACCCATACTTACACGTGTTTTAAGATTTTTTTATTCATACATAAGAGACAGAGAGACACAGGCAGAGGGAGAAGCAGGCTCCATGCAGGGAGCCTGATGCGGGACTCGATCCCAGGTCTCCAGGATCACGCCCTGGGCTGAAGGCGGCACTAAACCAGAGGCACCCGGCCTGCCCCCACACACGGGTTTTGCACACGTGTACACCACACACTCCACA